>NC_080094.1:60305536-60949555 GCF_950005125.1 Chionomys nivalis | reverse complement strand
AATCTCACTTTAAAAACTCCTTAAGAGATAGAATTCAAGCTAGATTCATTTGATATAGGAGGAAGCCAAGGATGGCAAGTTAAGAATTAGGTGCAGGACTCTGGTAGATTGGGATTGAGTGGCTGAGTCAGCATAGGAGGTGATCAAGATTATATGTATTTAGATGGTATAATCTACTAGACTTGGTGACTTCAAATTTAGAAGTTTCCCCTTCGGGCCACCTTCATATGCCAAGTGTGCTTCTTTAGACAGTTGCTAGGCATCCTTCCTCAACATCTGTGTATATAATACCACCGAAGAGAGACAGACTTTCCTTAGACCTACTCCTGTGAAAATTAGTCTCTTTGTTATTATTAACATAAACTTTACTGTTTATTTTTACCTTTGTGGCACTCCTCTGTATTTTTAAATATTTGAGAAATTGCCTAGCTACTAATAGTGGGAAAGCTATCTATTTTATTCACTGGAGTATCTCCTCTACTTCATGGGCAGTAGATGCCCAGCAGACCCTGGGGGAAGCTTTCTTAATAAGGAAAGAATTTAAAGAGGTCCCTATTCCTTGAGATCCTAAATGGAATGAAATTGCCCCATAAATCAAAAGAAAAATGAAAATGAAAAAGAAAAAATAAAATCAAACTCTTCCTAACCTCTATCTTAAAAAAAAAAAAAAAGACAAGAGCAAACTCTTGGTCAAACCAACAAACTAATGAGCAATAAAAGATATTGACTCAGGAGTGATTACCCTTTGCAGCGAAGGCTTGGCTGGGATAAGTTTTTTTTTTTAATCCATGATATTTAAAATCTCATCCATAACCAGGATGACAATATGTATGTATGCTCTCAGTTCCCACAATATAGGCTTTGGAAAGAAGTCTAAGCTAAATGCCTCAGAAGAAGGCCAGCTGTCCATGTGTCTTCAATCTGAATGAAAGTGTATGTTTTGAGAACCCTCTCCCTCACTGCCATATCATTGGACCTGTCTTAGGATACAGGATATGGGTGGGAGAGTGGTCTAGTCCTACTGCGTCTGCACTCCTCAGAGACAGAAGGTTGCTAAAACTTTTGCTGGAATGTCTATTTTCAACATACTGGGAAGATTAGATTCCTCTCATGAATTGTTGTACAGACTTAAATGGATAGTGCATCATAAATTCTTGTTACTGAATATTTGATTAGTTCCATCAGGATTAAATTAAAGTAGACCTGGAGGATGCAGAGGAGGAGTTTTCCTTCAGTTTGGCTCGAGTTTTGCTGTCTTAGTCCCGTGTCCTTACGAATTGCATTTTCAGCTTATGACCTGGTGACTATCTATTTGTCATAAGAAAAAATTACTAGCATGATTATCAAAAGGACAAACATTTGATGTACAGCAAATGTAGAAGACCCTAGTAGATTTTCAGTGAGAATGCCAGAAAATATTATGGGGGAGAATCCTAACATTCTTAAATAAATAAAATAAAATAAGCCTTGAAAGTATTAAAATGTTCCTTGGTTGGATCAGTATTCCCAGTCATTAGAGTATTGCTGACTGGAATGACGGAAATGAATGTTCTCCTAAGAACAGTGTTGATACTGAAAGTTGAGACTGTGCATTATGCTTTATGCCTGTAAGTACAAGTTGCTTCAGATGCTCTTTCTTTTCTGTTTAAATGACAGAGCAATGATGATCCATATGTAGATGCGATGTAATTGTAATGCTAGCTAATCGTGATCATGCTAGCATTAATGGCGCAAACCCCAGAAGCTAGGAAAATGCTGTAGGGTACAAAGACAGTCATGTTGCTAACTCCTAACTGATGGCTTAAGTTAGAAGCTCATGAAGGCCCAGAGGTCTACTTAGTCCCTACATGGCCAGTAATACTGCTGGGACCATAGTTTTCCACCTTTCTTCTTTGAAAGATGGGTGGAGAATACTCAATAAAATGAACCTTAAAAATCAGACCTCACCGTGGATTCTATTCAGAAGACTGCCAAGAGAGACTGTGTTCCTTTCTCTCCCTGTTTCCATCTCTTCTAAAATTTCTCTGTGTTTTCTGGAATCCTGCGTTCCACTTTTGCTTTATTTTCATTAATCTTTTAATTTAGATCTAATGCAATCAACTCATTGTAGCAATTTCTTCCTTTTTACTACTTTGACAAGTTTGTTTTACTTCCTTTTTTTTTCTTTATTAAAGTTTGGGGATACCCCACCTCTAGGGAACTCAACATTTTCCAACACTCTCAATATTGGTGTATAGCATGTGTGGCAGCAGTAAGTAGGATCCCCAAGGAGTCTCCCATTCTGGAGTTTTCACTCTGGACTGCTGAGTACTTGATTTTGTATAATATCACTATTCCCCCGCTAACCTTTTAAAAAGATGTCATTGGTGCCTTGATATAGGAGGAAGGAGATACTTCTTTACCAGGGACAACATTGCTAGGTCACTGATTTGCTGGAACATCCAGCAGGAGGGTCAATTTCTGTGAGACTGTCCCTTCTATCTATGAGTCAAGCTTGTCTCGATCGATTATTTTCATTCCATTATTCACGAACACCTCATCCGCAGTTGCGTGGCCTTTGCTTCTATCCGTTGATGCACTTCTTGTTTTATTTTCACCCTTCAGCGCTGCTCTCCAAAACGTCTCCCAAGCTGATTACACATGTTCACGCCAAGGTATCTCGAGTAAAAGATCGGTGAGCTCATAATCGCAGCCATTCAGTCCTCATAGATAGGCTTATAATAGGTCAATGTTGTGCCAAGCAAAGACAAGAGACAAGCACCAGCTTACCAAGGTTTCAGCCTCTCAAAGAGAGCCATTCCTAAATTGACTGTACAGCAGAGCTTGCTACAGTACAGAGACTAAGGGGAAAAAATGTGTATGGCCCATTTCTGAAAGCCTGTCATTTGTCACCACTGTGCTGGGTACATCTTGTGTTGTCATCTACAAAATAGATAAGCTTATATAATTACTAAAAGAAAGGAACACAACACTAATAATTGACCTATTATATAATTACAGTCTGGAAAGTTCAGGTTTGATGAGGGCCAGGATTATAAGAAAATTCTCTTCAGTTATGGACAAGGGATTATGCTTTTATAAGAAGAATGGAAATGAAACACCCCCAAGCAGAAGGAATGTCTTGAGTGGTACCCTTGAAATGTATAAGAAGTTGATGTTCAGAAAGTGAACTGGATCAATACAAACAGAACTAGAAGCAGCTTTCCATCACAGGGACATAAGGGTCATATGAGGGAAACTATATCAATTAAGCATCCACTGAGAGATTTTAGAAAAATTGGCATGCTTGTATCTGTTTTCAAAGATTATTCTGATTGCGTTGAAGAAAACTGATGGAAGGGAACAAGCATTTCAGACAGATGTCAGTGAAATAACTGAAAGATAAATGCTTGCAACCTGAGTGGTAGGGATTAATATGGAAAGAGGGAGCTGAATCAAAGATCTCTTTCTAAAGTAGAAGAAACATGAAATTAGACTTAAATGAAAAAGGTGAAAGCAACAGGAACAGCCAGAAATAATTCCTGTGTTTTGATCGGCTTCATGACTGGTGATTTACTGAAAAGAGGAAGACTATGAATGAAACAGATTTGTGTTACGATTTGGGGACAGACTCGGGGCCATATGAATTCTTGGAATTCACAGTGAGGGTAGGAGAGACACAAATCTTATGTGGAGACTGTAGCTTGAAGAAGTTATTAGTTTGGGATTTATCAGTGGGAAAAAAAATGACAGCTATGAGTATTGCCAACTACATAAAAAAGAAGAGAGTCGAGAGAGGGGCCGGGTGCCGAATACCCCAGGGTGCTAGAGGAGAGGATCCAGTGAGAGAGCTGGAGAAAGCAGAGAGAGTTGTTCAGAGAATCCAGTCCCGAGCTCAAGCCTGTCGAGCTCGCTACAGATAAATATTTTGCTTTTCGTGACGATAAAACAATATTTTCTGCATCGTGAAAAATATTTGACCCTACACACAGGAATTCTTACAACTGAAGTATTTACATTCTTTATCACTTTAATGGTTTTATGAAGGAAACTTTTTTTTATTGATTTTTATTGAGTTCTATATTTTTCTCTGCTCCCCTCCCTGTCTCTCCACTCCCTTTCAACCCTCCCCCAAGGTCCCGATGCTCCTAATTTACTCAGGAGATCTTGTCTTTTTCTACTTCCCATGTAGGTTAGATCTATGTATGTCTCTCTTAGGGTCCTCATTGTTATCTAGGTTCTCTGGGATTATGATTTGTGGACTGGTTTTCTTTGCTTTATGTTTAAAAACCACTTATGGATGAGTACATGTGATAATTGTCTTTCAGTGTCTGGGTTACCTCACTCAAAATGATGTTTTCTAGCTCCAAAGGAAACTTTTAAAAGCATATCTGCCTACTAAAATATCTCAAACTTGTGTAGAGATTTATCCACCAAATAAGAATTTCACCTAGTACAAATCTCACACTTGGATCCAGACACTATTCAAGGACATTTGCATTTCATGGCCTGAAAGAAATGGGACATGTCCCTTTCAGGTGACTCTCAGAATTAATAATAAGAAAAGGAAACAAAAGAGTTTTAAATTTATTATTTTTAACTAAGTGTTAGTGTGTGTATCTGCATGTATGTGTGTGCGTGTGTGTGTGTGTGTGTATGAGTGAAGGTGCCCTTGGATACCAGAAGAGTTCAAACTCTTGTCACTGAAATTACAGACAGGGGCCACCTGTTGTGGGTGCTAGGAACTGAACTCAGGGCCTCTGGAAGATGGTCAAGTACTCATAACCACTGAGCCATCTTTCCAGCCCCTGGTCAACCATGTTTTGGGTTTTTTTTTTTTTTTAATTTATTTATTATGTATACAATGTTCTGTCTCTGTGTATGCCTGCAGGCCAGAAGAGGGCACAAGACCCCATTACAGATGGCTGTGAGCCACCATGTGGTTGCTGGGAATTGAACTCAGGACCTTTGGAAGAGCAGGCAATGCTCTTAACCGCTGAGCCATCTCTCCAGCTCCATCAACGATGTTTTTAAATGCACACTTTACCACCGCTCTTGCTTACTCCTAGCTCCAGCCCCCCCCCCCCCGCTATTGTGGTATCACGCTGGGGGGGAGGTATGTGCTGCCATCCCCACGTCCTTACTCCTAGCTCCAGTCCCCCACTGTGGTACCATGGTGTATGGGGAGAGGGGGGTATGTGCTGCCATCCCCTCACGTACTTTTGTAAACTCTGTATGTCATTCAGAACTTGAATAAAGTCCTGTTTTTCCACAGATGCCATTTTATAGAGCTACGAAAAGATAGCAGGTGTCGTCTGGCAGGGGTATGCACTCCATTGTGGCTCCCACTGCTTTTAAGATGTGAGAGCTGCACGCCCTGTGTCTGTGCCATTGTGAGCTGAAAGAAACATAGCCTGTGAAGAACACACAGAGTAGGGAAGCTGCCCATGAGGCTTTCCGTCCCATCTGTGTAACGACCATTGAGAGTTGGAATAGTGTGTTTTAGGGACTTTATTTCAATATTAGTACCTTTTAAGTGGACTTTTTGTTTGTTTGGTTTTGGTTTTTTCAAGATAGGATTTCTCTGTAGCTTTGGAACCTGGGACTACCTTTTATAGACCAGACTGGCACAGAGATCCGCCTGCCTCTGCCTCCTGAGTGCTGGGATTAAAGGTGTGCATCACCCCGGTTTAAGTGAGAATTTCTTAGTTATGACCACATTGCTGTATCATTATTTATGACAATTACGTTTTTACTTTTTATTTGCATTTAAAATGTAAATAAAGGCCTCAAAGCATGCATGCACTAGCATGTTACCAAAGAACCTATCAGGAAAGAAATGTGAAACTTTTGAGTTTTAAAATGGCAGCAGTTGTTTGGAGACATTTTCTCACTCCATAGTGCAGCTTCTTTGGACATGCCCTGGAGGAGGAGACAACACCAGAGAGTTTCTCTCCAGACAGGACCACAGAAAGCGGCCTTGCATGAGGGAGATAGAGCAGGACCATGCATAGCTAACAGTTTCCGTGCAGGAGGGGTACTGCTCAATGAAGCTTTTGGTCTCACCTTGACTCTCCAAAACAAAGAACGTGAACTGTGCTGCGGCCAGTGCAGCCTGGATAGCCGAGACTGGCAGGGGGTGCCGGGATTGAGACACGGAGGCTTCTTTTCAGGTGGAAGAACAGCAGCCTTTATTTTGCCCAGCAACCTTTTATACCTCTACTCCTTCTGTGGAGACCCACCGGCCAGAAAGAACACAAACATCCTTGTCAATTACAGACCACAAGGACGTTCCCCTGCCAGTCAGGGGGAGTGAGGGCAGCTGGATCACAACACAGTGCAGGAGGGGTACTGCTCAGTGAAGCTTTCGGTCTCACCTTGACTCTCCAAAGCAAAGAATGTGAACTGTAACCTACTGTGCTGCCCCTGTACTCACTGGTGAAGCCTAATTACAAAGATTGAGTCACGGTCTAGGATCAACAAGTGGGAAAACCAGCAAATACAGCAAGCAGAACTAAGACACTTGTAGAGAGAGCACATGAGAACATACACATTTTCTAATCCTGGAAAGTTACAAGAGGAAGTTACCTCCATTAAAAAAGAGAAAAGGAATTTTTGGTTGATGATTTTTTAAGTGTGTACACTGAACAGTAAATTAGATATTATTGAGGACAAACTAGTGAGCTAGAAGATTGAGGCAATGAATTCTAGTACAGAACAGAAAGAGAAAAAAAAATTGATGGGAACTGTGAAGAAGGACTGTTACATAAATTGAACCATGTGGTCATTAAATACAAGTTGTCTTAACTTGGGTTATAAAATACCATTACCAAAAGCAACATGGGGAGGAAAGGGTTTGTTTATGCTTACTATCCTGTGCACAGTCCATCCTGAAGGGAAGTCAGGACAGTAACTCAAGGCAGGAACCTGGAGGTAGGAAATAAAGCAGAGACAATGAAGGAATGCTCTTCCTGGATTGCTCCTCGTGGCTTGTTCAGCTTGCTTCCTTATGCCTCTCAGAGTCACCTGCCCAGAGGTGGCACTGCCCACAGTGGGTAGGCCCCTTCCACATCAGTCAGCAATCAGTAAAATGCACCACAGTCTTGCCCACACTTCTCAACTGGGATTTCCTCTTCCCAGATTAATTTCTAGTTTGTATCCGGTTGACATAAGCCTAGCCAGCACACAAGTCAGAAGCAGAGGGAAATACTTCAATACACAATGAAGAAAGCTGTTACATTCTTTTTTTCTTTTTTTTTTTATTCTTTTTTAATTAAAATTTCCACCTGCTCCCCGTTTCCCATTTCCCTCCCTCCTCCCAAATATTGCCCCCTCCCCCCACTTCCCTCCCCCTATCCCCACTCCTCTTCTCCTCCCCCCACTCCATTCCCCCTCCCTCTCGATACTATAGAACCAATCCACCAAGACAAATGAAAGATAAACATACAAATACATTCCTTTAGTTTTTCACAATGAACTTTAAGAAATCAAGATTTTAGGGGGGAAAGTCTGACAGCTATAGAATTAATTCAGCAGCAACACTGAATCCAAGAATAAATGGAGTGATACATTTAAAAGAAATTCTGAGAGGAAAAAAATTGAACCCAGAATTTTTCACTTACCCAAATTATTGTTTAAATGCATGAGGAAAGTACATTCCCTTGATAAGCAGCTTAAGGTTACTGTTCACACTTCTTCTCTTGTGTTTCTGCTTCCTCAAAAGGAAAATTAGTACAGGAAGAAATCAATGGACAAATGATACAATGAGAAAATAAATTAATAAAATGGTGCTGTAAGTATTAATAAGTGCAGAAGCATTTGATTTTTAATATTCTCTAAGTAAAATTACAGATGACATTAACTGGAATTAATGACCACTGAAGTTTGTAGGAAATACAATAGAAAATCAGGCCATTCTTCATTGTAAATTAGCATATTGCTATTTAATTACGCTAGATACTTTGAGGATGACCGTTACTATGGATGTTCAGAATTAAAGGTTTCATTAGCCAAAACGTTAGCATTTACTTTGTTGAATCCAGTAAAGGAAAAATAAGGGAAGACAATTTGGTGACTCCAACAAAAGTTAGCAGAAAAAGAAATAGCTTGGTAAATAGAATTGGGGAAATTAGCATGGCTAGGATAAAGCCAAATTCCTACAAGTCAAAATAAACATGAATGGGTCAGCTTAACCCAGACAGCTGAATATTCTAAACAAAAGAACAGAAATTGTTGATATTTTTTTCGCTTTCATCGAGATTGTTCTTTGACAATTCTGTATGTGTATAGCATGCATTGTGTGACTGTTGTAACCCTTAATTCTCCCTCCCTTCTTCTTCCTCTTCAAATCCCCTTCTCAAATACGTGACATTTTGTGGTTATTTTGTTCTGAGACTCAGTGAGTTTAGCCAGGGTTATCTATTGAATGTGGGTTTTGAGTTATCCCCTGGAGCCTAGTGGGTTGCTCAGAGGGCACACAACTGAACATAGCAGCTGCTCCTCCACCAGAAACTATCGGGAGCCAATAGTTTAGTAAGAAGTACCAGGGCCCAGTGAGCTCCTGCTGGATCCATGGTTGACTACTGATAAATCTTACATAGGCACTTTGCAGGCAGCTATGACTGCTGTGAAATCATGAGTTTATTGGCTGTACCCTTGTTGATACTCTTGGGTAATGTCAGTGATATTTGGACATCACTTATTCATATTTCAAAATAAGGGGGGGTGGGTGAGGTTGCTGCCTTACTTGGTTGTAAATGATTAATGACCTGGATGTAAAAAGATAAGACAAAACCAAAAAGATGTAAGCAGTATAATAAAATTCGGATCACCTTTATAATCTAGTTATAATATAAACATCACTTCAAGGTGATTTAAAAGTCAAAAGATATGGGGTATTTAATGAACTCTCTCAAGACCAAATTTGCATAATTACATATACACAATCAACATTCACAACAAATTCAGAAAAGCTTAAGAAGAAGTACATTCAATCTAGATAATCAGGGGTCTGTGCCAACTCTTTTGCAAACCTAAAATGCTCCATAATAAGTTATTGGACCTTAGGAGTATAAAATGATTCTGTCACTATGAAGGACTCTTAACTGTGTGTACATGGTTAGCAAGCAGGTCTACTTTTGAGTGTCTGACGAGACCAGCAGTTTAGCTGCTTCTTTGATCCTCCGTTTAGTTAACGGTGCATAGGGCATGTGGTCCGAAAGGCAATCAGAAGGCACTTTATCTCTTAATGGTTATATTTTTATAATGAGATTACATATTACCTAGAGTCACTAAAATTAATTTGGGAGAACTGAGGAATCAGTACAAAGTGCTTGCTGCACACACATGGGGACCCGAGTTCCATCTCCAGCTCACAATTAAAAATCAGGCATAGTGGTGTTTGCCTGTAATCCCAGCAATGGGATGCATGGGCGTCCCGTCTAAACAATATGGGTGGATTCCGGATTCATTGAGAGACCCTGCCTCAAAAACAAGCTAGAAAGTAATCAAAGAAGATTGTTTGCACACACATGCATGCACACACACACACACACACATACACACACACAAGTAATGTTTTAAATATTTTTAAGAGTGTTAAGCTTTAGCTTTGTTTTGCAGACTTCATAACTAAAGGTTCTCTCTTTGTAGTTACATGGAAAATCTCCTGCTTGTTGTGGGAGGTTCCAGGTCGAGAGCAGTGTTTATGCAGTCAGGAGCCTCAGTGACTATCCGCTTGTTATAATATGGAGGGTTTTAGATGAAGGTGAAGTTTACATCTACCCTTCACGCGGGCTTGACGGATTTCGGTTGGAAGTTGTCTGCGTTTATCTTTAGGCATATAGCTTTTAAATGTTTAAATGTCTTCTAATGGTTTTTAACTTAACAAGGATTTGTTCACGGGAATACATGTAAGTAGAGGAGGAAAAAAAAATAACAGAAAAGCCAAACAAATGTAAGAAAGAGGATCCAAACCACCTCTCACTCCATAGCTTTACACTTGTACACTGTGTCCTTATAGTAAGAGCACAGAGGGCCACCAGCATGCCGGACACAGGGCCGGAACCCTGCTTTACATCCATTCATTCAAAAATATCCCCCCAAGATCACGCTTTGTTTGAACAACAACAACAACGAAAGAAAAAGCTTTGGGACAGTATATGAGTGGAAGTAAACAATTAAATGTAAGAACCACATTCTTAACGTCTGCAATTGTCTTTATGTGCCGGCTGACACTCACGCAGCCTCTTATAAATATGTAATGTGATGTTTTGATAAAAATCATTAGTAGTTCTTATTCATCTAATCTAAGGTTGATCTTACTGGTTAGTCCACTGTTTCGGATGGTAAATATTAAGAGCAGGTTACCCTCGCTGTCCAGCTCCAGGTATGTAGAAAATGGTAGGCTGTGTGTTAAGTTCTGAACTTCACTGTATGAATGGTATTCAACAAGCCGCAAAGTAATCGCCAATAATAGCATCATTGTTTCACGGAGCAGCTATGCATAGCTGCGAGTCTGCATTTCTCTCCTCCTCAAAGTAAGTTGTTTTGGTTTTATCTTTTTCTTTCTTTCCTTTTTTCCCCCCTTCTTTCTTTTAAAGTTACAACTAAATTCCCTACTTTGGCCTTTTTTTTTTCCTGCTTTGGATTTTTTTTTTAATCTGTCATTATGTTTCTTTAAGAAACTTATTTTTTTAAAAAAATTTAAGGGAAGGAACAAAGCTAGCAAAGAAACAGATGTGTCCCATATAAAATATGCAATAAATCTTGTCCCACAAATTCTTTGCTCTGAACTTTCTGACAGAAACTGTCAAATATCCACTTTAATTCAGGTATAAAATGTTCACTCCGTGTCACGGCGCCAACCGCCATATGCCAGAATAAAGTGAGTGACCCGCCATAAAAAAAAAAAAAAAAAAGGCAGCGTAAGCACCTTTGAAACCCTACAAGTCATCGTGGGTGAGAACGGCCCGTATAAATCCATGGGGAATTAATCTGCGCCTTGCTACTATCCTGCTGCGCATTTACAATGAGCTCCTACCCCGGCCCAGCAGCAGTAGTAATACTTTTTAAAAGGAGAGAGAAAATAAGGAGCGCAGTGTGTCCCTTAATGAGCCGTGCGGGGGAGGGGCTGCCAGATCCCGAGGCGGCAGCGTCTCCTCCCTCCCCTCCCCCAGCTCTGGAATCCCTTGAAGAGGTGGGCCCCAGCCTGGGTTGAACATGTGGGGTTCCCCTTTGGCTCGCCCAGCCTGGCTCAGCAGATCACGTGAAACCAATCTCCCCCCAAGCGCAATCATAGAAATGACTTCAGCTTCATAAATCATCCTTATCATCCACCCTGCAGAAGGAGCCGACAGTATGGGTTTTCTCCAGAAAAATATTTCAGGCCTATGATTTCACGAGCTACCCCTAAACCACCACCACTACCCTTTTTTTTTTTTTTCTTTTCCTGAAATCACCTTCTCAGCGGTTGCTCCTGCCTAAAGATGTAGTAGCCGGGGCTTCTCCAGTCTAGCTAATATTGCAACATCTTCATGTCTCAGAGTTTGAGAGGGCCCCACTGCTAAAGGGTGACGCAGGGGGTTGATCTAGGTCCAGGGGACTCACAATCCATTTTAAGAATTTTAAGGAACTTCATTTCTCTTTTTTTTTCCATTAAAGGATATTTTCTTTGTCCTACATTTCCCAGATATCAAGTAATTAAACATAAGAAAAAATAGCTTATTGTGTGGAATTAAACCCTATTTTAGCACATGGAGGCATCCAAAGCATTTGTCTTCTAAACAGAAATGTTGAGACAAGGGCAAAGGGATGGATTATTTCCAAACTAAACCAAAACACATCAATCTGCATTCATTGTAGTTGATAATATTTTAATAATCCTACCTCATCATTTCTCCAAATAGGTCTCCTTTAAGGAATACTTCTAGAAAATTGTTTTGATATGCTATCTCATGAGCTTCTAGAACATACTTTTATTTGAGTAGGTTCCCATAGACAATTTGAATAAAAGGGAAATGTTCCCTAATTATTTTCAATGTTGTTAAATTTGAACATAAATTAATTATAAAATTATTCACTTAATAGTTGACCGTAGCATATTAGGAGACTAAGCATTATGGAGTTAATGTGATTTCATACATATGAACCATCACCAATATGAACTTACAGATATTTTCATTCAGGAAACTGGGTTCCATTGTCAGGGACCACTACTTCCAGACGTGTTCCAGTGCTTTATATTCTCAGGGTTAATATCTAAGTGCTCTGTAATGAGGACTTCTTATTGTAACATCTGGAAAAATATATAAAAAATTGCCTTAAAAAGATACCACTTTAACTTCCATTCTTATTGAATTCGTTTTCGTTTTCAGTTTTTATCCAATGCGGTGTAGATTTCTCTCGTCAAAGCCTTTGAAAGTAGCCGGGGTAGTCCGAGGGTGACGCTGGGGACCTCTGCCGGGAGCTGGGTTAAGCTGGTTCATCGCTATCCCGTTTATAGATAGTACAGTCACCTTTCGCACCACGCCCCACTTCTTTGTTTCCATTCCCTGGCTCCGGTGTACTAACACGCCATCTGTGTGCCTTCTGCCGGCAGAACAAATCTAATGTTCTTGGATGTGAAAAATGTCTCGCATAGTGCTTTGGGGATGAGTCCCAGTTTCTCTAGTACTTTCTTACTGGAAAAGCCGCCCAAACGACCCCTGCTCGCCTTCATCACTCTTAGATAGGAGTAGCATCATAACTATGGAACTTAGTTTTCCTAGGGCGTCATTGCTAGTGGGCCCACTTCAACCCCTAATACAACACGCCCTAGTTTAAACGAAAGCAGAGTGGATTAGAGGATAGTTTGATGTCGAAGCAACAGTTAGTGTCAGCAAAGTTGAGCTGTGTTAAGAGTTTTCGTGGCCTTTTGAATTCGGTTTCCTCAGGATACCTTGAATTAGGCAGTGCTCTGTTGCGAGACTGGTTACGGCCAGCATAGGTCTCTGTGGATTTTGCAGGGGATTTTGGCAGTGTTCTGGCTGTTATGACTAAACATCTAAATCATTGTATTCTAGACTGAGAGCTTCCATGATTCAACAAAATGTTTTAAACAGCAAAGATAGCAGAGGTTTAGTGTAAGATGAATCTACAGGAATATGAAATATCTTTTCGAAGTGGGTGGCCTGCTAGGTTTTTTTCTCTCTTGGGTTTTGATTAGCAGTGATCCGTCTTGAGTTATTAAAACGTCTTATCGTGTATAGCACCCTTTTAAAAATCCAGTTAGCTCATTATAATGTGGTGTCAACAATTGTTTTTGAGAATGGAAAGGAAGATCAAGCCCCCAGGGTCTCATGTGGGCAGGCAAACTCTCTACCACTGAGCTATACCCCCAGCTAAAAATCATGTTTTATATTGGATACATGTCTAGACAATTCATAAAATGTGTAGAATGATTGCTTCGCGGAAGGAGCAGGAATTCACACCCATGTGTATATGTAATATAAATAAAAGGGTTCTGTGGGTAAATGGCCACGTAAATTTAACATGCAGATTCTCATTTTTCAGTTGTAACTTATTTTTCTGTTCGAGTCTATAAAGATATGACAGTTTTGTGGGTTTTCTAGCCAAGACCTATGAAGAGTAACAGTGAGATACAGTTTTAAAAGCTAGACAGGCAGCAGAGAACAGATCTTTTCGTTCAGACGTTTTATGACATTAGACAGATCACTCCCTTTTGGGCGCACTCTGCCCCTGCATCCAAACATTATCTTTTGTTTGTGTTTTTTTAAACTATATTACATGACATTAATTCATGGAAAACCTACTCAGATCATGTGAAAAATAAAAGTCATTTTGTCAAGAGAGGAGGGGTAGAGATCATAATAATTTGGCCTCTTAATTCCTTCTAATATTTAAAGACAGAATGTTTTTGTGATTACGCATCATTTCTATAACACACATTTTAGCATCTTAACCACAGCCTATCTACTATTTTTCACTTTTTTGTTCCCTTAGAGTTTTTCCCACAGTATTTCTGATCGTGTTCTTTGCAAGCATGATTTGGGGTTTGTGGATCTAGTACTGAGTGTATCAAATCTCGGGGAGTTTCTCTGGGGATGCACCTGTTGCTAAAGGAATAAACAGGATGCTCCACTACTCAAACAAGTATCTCTGGAGCCCAAGAAATGTTGCACAAGCAAAATGTTACAGATAAAAAGATCATGCATGGCACAAGTCATTATAGCACTGGACATTTGCTGAATGAACATGCTAGGCAAGGTGCAATGGCCAAGCACCTTGCCAACATCTCTCAATTATTTTGACAACTGTCTAAAGTAGTTCTTATTGTTTCATAAAAGAACTAGACCTTAGCCAAGTTAAACAGCTTCTCTAAAGCCAGAAGTTAGAAAGTCGAGGAGAAATTTGACATGTTGGCTCCACCACTATCCACAATGTAGAAATTGCCTTAAACGCAGGTTTAAATGATCTCTTAAATCCTTTAACCATGCACCTAACACATCTTTGCACTCAGTGAGTTCTCAGAATAATCAGTGCTGACACCACCAAACTGATTATCCTGATCAATTACATCAGACTGCCTCCTTAGTAATTGCGCAGTCAGCAGATTGTCCCTCCTCAGCTGTCATTGGTGGAAACCGTTGGACGGAAGGGGCTGTGGAGCAGGACACCATTCTATTACTGAAAAATCCAGTAAATATTTGTTTAATTTCCTATTGTTAACTTAATTCATTTTTGAACCTTAGCCTGAGGGTTGACTAGATAATTTCATGTAGCTCCAAAGTTCTTAAATGTAAGATTCCATTTTATCTAGTTTATAATTAGACAAGTGAAGATATGATAAGAGACGGACTCGTGGGTAAGGCACTTACTGTGCAAGCATGAGGACCCGAGTTCAAATCCCTACTCATGGAAAACCAGGTTTTGCACATCTGTAGTCCCAGCACCGCTGCAGCAAAAGCAGTTGTCAAAATAATTAAGAGATATTGCCTGACTTGTGGGCCAGCTCACCTGGTATATGCCGCAGGGAGCAACAAAGACCCCATTTCCAGGTGGCAGGGAAGGACCCACACCTGGGGTTGTTCTCTAAACAGGCAGGCTGTGACACACAAAAGCACACACATATACACACGTTTAAAAAGACCTAATGAAGAGTCAAGTGATCACCCCAATAATATGAATGGTTATCGAAGCAGCTATGAAAGACTCAAACAAATCCAAATCGATTCTTTTTCCAGTTTGCTTGCGAGCTAACCGCTCAGTACCAAGGGCTGCAGTGCTGCAGGATGGCATGGAATAGTAACTTCTGAAGAGGGCCAGGTTAACTCAGAGAGCACGGATGGGCGGCCTGTTCCCTCTGCTCCCAAACCTGTCAGCTGCTTTGTAGTCAGGCATTATACAAACAAATGGAGTAGCAAACCATGGGTTGGTAGACACCTTTACATCCCCAAGTGCTAAGCACGTGAGTAAAAGCTTGAAAGCAAAACACACAGATCAATAAAAATTCTACAGGCCATGCCTTCCAGAAAGACACATTTAGTTGGCTCCACACGAAGACAGGACATAGCTGTCTGAGGAAAAGGGCGTCTCCTGGTAGTAGTGTCCCTACAGCTTGCCTCTGGATGGTTATCGAGAGCTTCATCCTGCTGAACCTCCTTAGTTTTGAAATTCCACAGAGGTTTTTGAGAGGACTATCGGCATCTTATTGGACAAAAATTTGAAATTCAAAAAATTCAGTTTCAGAGTTTTGGTCCAACAAGATGCCAATCAATAGTCCTCTTAAAAACTGATGTTTTCTCTTCTCCCTGAAAGATGTGAGCATAGACTTCACTATTCCACAGAACTCCTAAAAATGTTCCAGAAAGTCTGATTCTTCCCCTTAGAAATGGGGTGGCTAGAAGATAGGGCAGTCCATACAAGGGAAAATGATTCATGTAAATTATTCTCTAGGTAAGAAAGCATATCTTATAAATAGAAGTATTGAAAAGTATTTATAAAATACATGAGAAAACATTTTTTTACAACAGGTATGTCACTTAATACATGTCAGTAAAGGTATGTATTGGCCTGGTTTGTGGAGGCATAACTCGCAGAGATTCAAGAGCTGCCTGAGAACTCAACCACCTGCCTCCCATTAGTGTTAATTAGCCTCTCTCACCGGATCATTCGAAAATTTTACCCCCCTGGTCTGTTTTAAAGCATCAAGAGGCAGGAAATTCAGAGTGAAAGCCGAAATTCCAACTCAGAACTTTCTCTCTGATATGCAGCCTCCCATGGAAAATGCATGCTGCTCCGGTGTAAGTGCTAGACACCACCTTAGCACGTGAGAGTTCTGGTGAAAACGACGCTCTTTAGGAGACAGTAGGGACATTGAATAATGCCCTATATTATGAGTCAAAACCCTCGATACCGACTTAGATGTCCAATGACAGAATGGATAAAGGAAATGTGGCATATATATGCAGATTTACTGTTTTCAGTCAAAGAAAAGTGAGGTTCTGATTAGCTCCTTTTATCTGTATTTTTTTTTTTTGCTTTCTTACTCCACAGCCCTCTTCAAAGGTGTCAGTTCCAATGCTTTTTCCTCATTCTTTTTGCCACAAGCCTTGGTTTTCTAGTGAAAGGGGACGTGGACATCAAAGTGCATCCCTCTGGGAACCTTGATGTCGTGCCATCACCCAGTCCCCCACCACTTTCCACAGAAGGTGCTGGTCACCTTTACACTGCCAAATGAACGCTCTGTGGCAAACCAGAAATAGCCATGCTTCTAGTTTAACCACAACTAGGAAAACCAATAAGATAGGAAGACAAGAGAAGATATCATCTTTCATGGACAAACATACTGAGAGAGCCAGGCATGGTGGTGCACTCCTTTGATCCAAGAACTTGCAGGGCGGGGGCAGACAGATCTGTGTGTGTTTGAGGTCAGTTTGATCTACATAGGGAGTTTAAGCCAGCCAAGGCTACATAGTAAGATCCTGCTTCTAAATAAGTAAGTAAATAAATAAATGTTCTAAATAAATAAATGAATGAATAATTAAATAAATAGCAAGATCCTGCTTCTAGATAAATAAATAGACAAACAAGCAAGCAAATAAAATTGTAAGAAGAAGAGGGGGGAGTAAGATACAAGAGCTCTGCCTGACAGTGTTGCATGTAACGGAGTGTGGAAAGGCCAAGGCTTTCCGGTGTTGGCGTGTTGCTTCTTGGCTTTCCAGAAAGTACTGCTTTTTCCTGGAAAAGCACATGAAGAGGTGATTTCCCAGGAAATAAAAAGTGCCAGGCACATTCACATCCCACGGATGCCCTGCGCCTGCTCCCCTTGTTTCCCCTTTAACATCACCCAGCTCCTCCACCTGTCGTGTACTGTAATAAAATCAGCTTCTTTACTGTGTGTCCTGTGGGTTTATGCCAACCACACCAGGTCCATAAACCATGGTATATTAAAGTGTAATAGACTGTGTAAAGAATGCCTGGAAGATCTTCCAACCGCTATCCCTTCCCCTCACTTCACATTTTACTGCTTCTCTATGAGTATTCATAAACATGACTTTATTGTGTTTAGAATAGAGTCCTCAATCTCTCTGCACAGTCTTCTTCACCTACACCCACCATGTAAAAGCTTGAGATTAAAAGTTCCAAGACTTGGATACATTTACATACTGCTGGTCTTAATTTGGAAATTTCTGAATATCCAATCTTATTTATAGAACCTTCCCCTTTATCAAAATTAAGCCTAGAAAAGATTTAGTATATTTTGAAAACTCTAAGGCTAATTGTACTTGGACTTGTGAAAACAGTCCAAAATTTAAACTCCAAATAAAAGCAGCATGTATTGGGATAAAAATAGTATATTCTGATGTAGGAGGAGAGAGCTGCTTGTTGGTTTCTGGCCACTTAGCCCCGAAATAATCACACAAAAACTGTATTAATTAAATCACTGCTTGACCCATTAGCTCTAGCTTCTTATTGGCTCTTACATATTAATAACCCATTTCTATTGATCTGTGTATGGACACGTGACTGTGGCTTACCAGCTAAAGTTCTGAGGTCTGTCTCTAGCAGGGCTACATGGCGTCTCTCTGACTCTGATCTTCTTTTTCCCAGCATTCAGTTTAGTGTTCCCCACCTACCTAAGTTCTACCCTGTCAGGCCAAGGCAGTTTCCAGAGGGGAATCTCACTCTGACATTTGGATGCTACTTTACTCCTAATATTATTTGTTGCAAATAAATGAGCAGGGGAAGGGAGGTAGATTTGATTTGTGTTTCCAAGAAAGACCCTGCTGTCCTCAGGAAGAGATGGTTCCCAGGAACTCTGTTCTGTTAATGTGGATAACTCTGTTGTCTATTTATCCATCTTTCACATAACTGAAAACAACCTTGGTTGCCACTCTCAAGCAAAGTCGAGCAGGAAAGGCAGGCTGCCAACAGATCTCAGAAGTACACTCTGCACCATACCATGGACATGGCTCTATTGGAGTTCACAGAAAGACCAGTTCTGCCCCACGGAAAGAGGCATAGAGAGCTTCATCCAGCAGGCAAATTTTAAGCTTGATTTCTGAAGGGGAAAAAAAGTACTTTGGCAGTGGAGTTTGGATGAGGGAAGAGAAGGAATAAAGAGATATTCAAAATAAGGAGCCACTTGCCTCCCAAATAAAGTCATTAGAGAAAGCCCAGATAACATTAAAGTCAAGTGTGACAGATGCATTGGTCAAGAATGGAGAGTGAAGAGAGCCTGGCCATGAAGGCTTGGTGTGCAAGGCGGAAGTGCTTTATCCTGTACTGAGGTCCTGTGTGCGTCTGTGTGTGTGTGTGTGTGTGTGTGTGTGTGAGAGAGAGAGAGAGAGAGAGAGAGAGAGAGAGAGAGAGAGAGAGAGAGAGGCAGACAGACAGATGGAGAGATAGAGGCAGAGAGACCCTTAAGCAGAATGATGGCATAATTGTCTTTTAAGAAGGGAACTCTAGAAGTTAGAGGGAAACTTTTACTCTAAAACACTTCTATGTTAAAAAAGGAAAGAAAATAGATTCACCTGTCATCTTTGGTGTGGTGTGTGGGACAAGGTCCTGTTAATCAAGCTAGGTAGCACAGAATTCAATGGTTATTAGGTTGGAAAGTTTAGATTAATCCTAAGCACATCTTGCCTCTACCCTCTTGACTCCCAGGTATTTGTAGAACAGTAAATCACTTTCTCTCTTGAAGATTAAATAGGAACAAAATGGGACATCAGAGCATAAGCATAAAATGATGGGCGCGATCAGGACTCCACTGTTAAATGGGAAGATTTTGGCATTTCCTGTAGAACAGACTTGATCAACCCTTAAATAATGACGAGCAAAATTATATCCTAAAAGAAAAATACTTTTCTGAAATGTGAGAATAGCCATACCCCATCCAAGAAGCTGTGAGATACATCTAAACAAATGGAGCATTTGGGGTAACTCTGCCTTCCTGGAGACCAGCACTGCCGTCTCCCCAACAGCATCTGCCCACTTGTCTCTTTCTGTCTTATTTAGGTAATTTTTACAATATTTTGTATTTTTTCTTTGTATTATTAATCTATTATGGTTATCTGTGACCAGGGATCTTTTCTGTTTTAGATTTATTTTTAGGTCTTTGTTTGGTGTGTGTGTGTGTGTGTGTGTGTGTGTGTGTGGTGTGTGAGTGTGCCCACAGAGGCCAGAAGAGAGTATCATATCCCCTCTATTTGGAGTTGCAGGCAGTTGATAGCCACTGAACCTGGGTGTCGGGAACTGAACTCTGCAAGAGCAGGAAGTGCATTGAACTGCTGAGCCACCGCTCCAGCCTCATGAGTGTTCTTTGGTGTTACCGATGCAATTGTTTTGGAGCGCATAAACTCTGAGAGCCTACTCCACAAATGTGTGTTTCTGTCTCCTCCTCCAGCTGGCCATGTCATCCTCTCCTTCTGTTCAGGCTTCTCTGCTCCTCCAGACACAGTCAGGCCAGTTAATAGTCCTGCAATGGCGTCTCAGTGATCAAGGGAAAGGAAGGGTCCTCACTTCACCTCTGAACCTAGGAATGATGCAGTTGAATGAGGAAAGTGTGTCAAAGCACAGGATAGAAGTTAGATCTCTTGCATCAAATAATTAGCCAATCAGCCAATGCCAAGGAAGCAAGCACTACAGAGGAAACCGAAAGTGCCGCTCCAGCGAACATATAAGAAATATTAGCGACCCAGACAGAAAATCAGCACGATCAAATCTTCTAGTCACTGAACGTTGAGGGAGGTGACGTGGCCGCAGAAGAAGAGTTAAGGCAAGATTTATCTCTGACGTAAACATAGAAACTAAACTAGCACATAAAGTTTTCAAGGCTGCAGCATATCGCCCAGAAGTTCTAGCTTAGGGTCACGGAGGAGAGCGGCTGTGTATAACGACAGAACAACCATATAGATGAAAAGGCTTCATTTCGGAAGAAAGTGTCCTGGAGGCCTTCCATAGCTGCAGAGTAGAAGCCAGGCTTGGTTTCAGGGACTAGCGCAGCTGGTGACTTCTTGCTATTTCTCTGTTCTGAACATCCCAAGACCCTTAAGGATACTAATTCTACTCTGTTTGTGCTCCATAAATGGAACGTGAACACTTGGCTGACAGCACATCTGTTTTCAACATGGTTTCTTGGATATGCTGAGCCCACTGTTGAAACTGCTCAGAAGGAAGGAGGGGGAAAAGATTCCTCTCATCTGGTGGGCTGGGCGCTTTCTCTGAGATGGACAGTGAGACACTGAGATTACAGTTGTTTTTTTGCACAAACCTAACAGCTGTTCTGCAGTCTATTGTTCGAGGAGGATGTTTGACTTTTAAGTCTTATCTAATAAACTCATTTTCCAATGCTGCACTTGCCACACGTAATGATTTCTTCTGGTGAGTAGAGGCAAGGCGGATTGGAAAACATTCTAGAAAGGACTCGCCGTTCTGGATTTATTTCAAAAACACTTGCGATCCATAGGAGGAGCTCAAAAATATCAACGCTAAGAGGAGTTGGTGGAAGCTGATTCCTACCACTATGTTTGACTTTGAGAGGTTCCAGTCTTTGAGGGCAACAACTGGAAATGTAATGCGGACAGAAAAAAGAATTTTTACAATCTCAAGCAACAAATGAGTTGCTGCTTATGGATAAACAAAGAAATTGGTTTCATGATCTGCTGGGAAAGGGGTTTGGTCATTGTTGAAGTAGAATCAAAGCACCTGCCCAGGGGTTGTACCACCTACAGTGGGCTGGGCCCTTCCAAATCAAACAGTCATCAAGAAACTGCGCCACGAGCCGGGCGGTGGTGGCTCACGCCTTTAATCCCAGCACTTGGGAGGCAGAGGCAGGCGGATCTCTGTGAGTTCAAGACCAGCCTGGTCTACAAGAGCTAGTTCCAGGACAGGCTCCAAAACCACAGAGAAACCCTGTCTCGAAAAACCAAAAAAAAAAAAAAAAAAAAAAAAAAAAAAAAAGAAAGAAAGAAAAGAAAAGAAACTGCGCCACGGATATGCCCAATCCAATGGAGGTAATTCTTTCACTGAGGTCCCTCTTCCAAGGTGGCTCTAGTTCATGTCAGGTTGACCAGGTTGACAAAAATGCATCGGCATAGCTATGCATGAACTTGGCACATTTGTAGATGACAATGTAAGACTGCAATGCCAAAAGGTTAGACACCCTTGGACACATGATCTCTTCTAAGAAGTTTAGAAGACCAATTTGATGCTAAGTGAATCGTCTCCTTGTTGGAATGCTGATTCTTCTAAATTGCCTTTATTGTCTTAAAAATTGCCTTTATTCCCTGATTTGGAAATTATATCTAGCTTCCTGCAGGCTTTTAAAGAATGTCTTGAAAACAAGAGCTAGGAGCAAGGTGGGAGGTGCATATTATCTTCCCATATCTCCTGATGCTAACTGGCAGCCCCTCCAAACTTAGTCTCCTCAGAAACCTGTCTACCCTACCCCCACTGGTAATGTCACAATTTAAGTTATGGGAGAAAGAAAACTTAGAAACACTGAAATGCCACTTACTTATGTGACTTTGCCTAGTAAACGTTGAAGTACATTCCATAGATAGATCCAAGGACATTAGTTAAAGTTGTAGGATGAGGGAAAGTTTCACAAGGCTCATTATTATCAACATACTGTGCCCTATGTCTTGAACCTAGTACCAGCATATGGGTATTCCAGCTTTAGCTGTCTAGACTGACTAATTCAGTAACTCACTCATGAAGGCTCCTTTTGTGGGCATCGTCTGTGCTCTGAGTGTCTCCTGCTACCACTTACCAAAAATTGCTTACAGTGTACCCTATCGTGTCAGGTTTAGCTGCCTTTCTTTTCTAACTACAGTGAAAGTTCTGGGGAGAGGCAGCTCTGCTTTCTAGTAGATTCCAAACACCTAAAATAGGCTCTAGCCACATGGAATATAAGAACAAACTCACCTAGCTCACGATGCCAACAGCTATTTCAGGCTGGGTCACATAGGAAGCTATGACCAACAACAATATTATCTTGTCCTTTCTTCTCTCTGAAATGTAGAAGATGCAGTAATAAGTCAAGCACCTCCCATCTCTTGAATAGAGCAGAGCTTTCATATTGACTTGTCATTCACTTACCCACACCAGGGCTTTACCTCCAATACTGAGAAATGAGGGCTCAAATTTAGGAACACTAGGATTCTTACACTTGGCCTAAAATTGCTTTAATTGTTAATGATATTAGAATTTTAGTTTCTGAGTCCATGAATCCAGCCTTTAAACATTTTCTTTCTAAACAATATATTTGAATTTGGCTTAAATGGAGCATTTGGTAACATGAGATGTATCAGTGGCACCATCACAAATATCACTTGTTATAGTGAGATGTGCTAGGCTGGTAGAGAATCCACATCACAGTGCGTTCCTTTCTGTCTGTCCTGAAAAGCCCCTTCACATAGGAAAAATGAAAGCTGCTGGTCCTTATCACTTTCCTTCAGACCCTTTCTCCCACATTCTCCGAGATTCTGTAGAGTTCACTGCCTCTCCCTCACACCTGCTTTGCATTTTCAGGTGTTGTTTCTTTCCACATCACCATATTCGAAGCGGTATTGAAGGTCTTACCTGCTGATCTATTCAGTTTGGATATACTGTTTCTTGTCACTCAATTCATATGTAGTGACAGCTTGCCGTAGTTGTCTTGCTACATCATAGACGTGGCTAACTGGAAACTACCCAGTGCCAGAACAGCATAGGTGCTCCGGGAAGACCACTGAGGCCCAAAGGAATTTTTCCTTCTACTTAGCCATGCATGTAGATTAAAATCATTTGGCATGGAAAAAAAAAAGTCATTGGTTTGTTTCACATTTGAGGGGAGGGGAACTTGGGGCTCAGAGATTCAGGTTATTTCTCAGCATCTGATTGGCAAAGAATCAAAGTAATGTACAGAAATGTCTAGTGGGACTATTGGGGGGTATCATATAGCAAAAGAGGGCCGCAGTACCACTTAGCCCTACTAAAATGATGCACTTATCAAAGCCAGACCATTTCATCTTGTTGCAATTTTATTACTTGAAATATAATGTGCATAGTGATGACATACCACATGATCCCACAATAGTAGCTTACATTTATAATCTAAATATTCCATTGTTTGCTTGGGACAGCCAGTGTCTCTCCCTTTAATTACTTTGTGACCAATATATACACTGATGTCTATAAACTCAATTCCACATTTAGACCTACAGCAGAAAGCAACAAAACTGTGAAGCTACTATTCTCGTGGGGCTTGCATGATGCTGTGGCATTGTAGGCAGATGTGGTATTAAAGGAATAGTGTTGTCTGTTGAGCAGACAGAGGCAATGGGTGGAGAAGGGAAACAAAAAGGTCGAGACCATGAGGGAGAACTTGGGGATGAGAGGTGGCAATGGATGGTCTTCTGCTTGATGAGCCCAATCAGAAAAAGTGATTGAGCTGAGACCTGAGTGCAGTGAGGGTGACAGCCGTATAGAGTCTGGGTGGGTACTCCAGGGAAGAAAATTCGCAGAGGCAAAGAGTCTCAGACACACACACACACACACACACTCAGTGCGCTCCAACCACATCTGACCACACAGAAACGAATATGGGAAAGAAAGGGTAATGTCTCCAAGTAGCCAGGGTTTCCTAGAACATTATGAACACTTTAGAAGTTATGTCAAGTATGATACCAGGGAGGGGTGCAGCTTGAACTGCCATTTCTAAAGGAGTGACAGAGAAAATGAGGATGAGGTGTTAATAAATGCTGTCATGTTGTGGAAGGAGCATGCATTGTGTGCTAAGCCCTATGCCTGCATTATCTCCTTTAACCTTGACAGTAATTACTGTGGTTGTTCCTGGAGGACAGATGAGGTAATGATTAAGCATTTGGTCATGAATAATTTCTCCATAGTCACACACAAAGATAGTAAGTGGCAGACCCAAGTTTTATACAATGCTGATATTGTAAATCCTTTAATAGCTGTCATGGAGTATCTCAATAGAGATCGTTCATTATGATTGACATTTTGTTCCTTCATTTAAAGTCATCTCAGGTCTCCCATAGATTATATGATTACACTGCAGTCTACTTATTTTCTGGGTAGTTTAAAAGTATGAGTATTACTTTCATACATAATGATATTATCTTGAAAGTGGAAAATTTTGTAAAGTACTCAGAATGAAATCGTATTAAATAATTCCAAAGCACAGGCTCTTCATCTGTAAATTCAGAATCATATCTTGGTGTCATTAACTTCCGTAGTGACCTTATGTATTTCCTTGCCAATGCGTTTACAAAATGTTGATCTGAGCCCAACATCCATAGGTTTTCCCCAGACTGACAAGGAACTTGTCAACGGGAGGGAGATTGCGCAAGGATTCTTGTGCTTGCTCTTGAACCCCAGCAGAGTTGCGGCAGACACTACTGTATTATGTTTGGGGATGAGAGAGAAGAGAATGGGCATATGGTAAGGGTGATGGGGAGGCCAACTATAGCTCCAGCAACCACATCTATCAGAATGTTTCCAAATGGTGTATTTTTCCAGGTATAATTGTTATCATTTCCTCTCACTCTCAAGGGTGTTCCAGACAAAGCAGAGTCATTTGACTGTGGCTAGCTCTAGCCATGCTCAAGAAGGCGATGTCTCTGAATATGATCTCCAGGCATGTGACTCGAATGCACTCTTGAGTTCCTATAATAATGAATGGGTGTGATCAAAGCTATATGATTACACAAGGGATAAATATGTAAGAAAATAGTTTAATCATAATTATTTTTCTTCCACAGCCAAAAAAGAGCACAAAATGGAAGAAAGCCATTTGGAGAATGCACAAAAAAGGTAAGTGGCTCTGATGTGGACTCAATTCTTTCTGGCTAGACATCCTTTACTTTTATTATTGTAAGGAATGTTCCCAATGCTGCACAACCATCTTCTCTAGACTTCCATCTAAAACTCTGCAACCACAAAGCACTATCTCCTCATCCTATTCTTTCCTTCCCAAGGCCTGGGCAGCATCGCTCTGCTTCCTCCCTCCTTGTAGAGTCTTGTGCCATTTGACCATTTATGACTAACTGATCTCACCTACATTGTGTTGAACAATCAACCCTTTGATCCTGTCTGTTGACACATCTATGAACAGTGAGCCGAAGTGATACCTCTCCCATCACATAGGTCACGATCCTGCCTCATCTGCTTGCCTCTCCTTCCTGCTCTGGTCCTACACTACCTCACTGAAGTTAGGAAGAGAGTTGACTTTCTTTACATCATAACTAGATTAGACCACTTCAATAAATAGCTCCGAGATTAACTTCAGTTTCTTTGCTCAGATAGGAGAGGGTTTTATAGACAAGGGACGGGTAGAAAATGGTATTGCCTTCTGTGCACAAAAACTCCCTCAGAAGTCAGAAAAGACTCTAGGGTTCTTCCTTCGAGCCTAGCCCCACTTTCTGACTCCTGCTTCTCTAAGTAGACCCCAGAGGGCAGCCATCACCTCACCTGGTGAAACCCAGAATCTGTCCATTCCAATCCCCGGGGGAAGGTTCTCTTTGTTAGTTCACCAATCGTCACTCGGTGGTACCTCCCTTTTAGAAGGTAGGATATGGAGTCCTTCAGGAGAGAGGACTGAGACACATTGAACAGTTAAATATTCTAAAACTTCCAGATAATTAAATGAGGTAACAGGGGAAGGAAGTAGCATCTCAGGAAATAAAAATAACTTTACAAAATAGATGAGAAGAAATTCCTAGTTGTGAATGTAAGAACACATCAACTAGGGATGAGTCCTTGTCCTTAACTCTAGCCACAGTTCTGAAAACCCAGAGACAGGTGCCAGCGTTTAGTCCTGCTTCCTGCTGTGATCTGCCAACAAAATTAAGATACTGATGAAAGCAAAATGAAGGCAGTCTTGTAGCTTTCTAAGTGCAGACATGTTCTTGACTCATGAGCATCGTCCTATCATGATAATTGCTGAAAACTAAGACAATTACACGGTTGTGCTTTTAGATTTTTGGCTCTCCTCGATTGGACTGATCCCTGCATTACGCTTTCTTTCCTTGTTGTGTAAAATTAGTGTCAGAGACCTTCAGAGAGGAGGCTATCAACAAGGGCAGGCTGGGAGCAGGCCAGGCAGCAATTCGGCTTCCTGGTGTACGTCAAGTTTCTAATCCCTTTTCAAGACTTTTGCTGAAGGGCGGGGGGGGGGGGGCACCTCCGAGAGGCCCGGGCTGCTGTGTATTAGGCATGCTAAGAGGAGCCATAACTTCTGGCTGTCAGCATTTTCCGTGACTTTGCGGCGAAGGTAGTGTACTTTTCATGTCATCCTTGAAATATGTTAGGTCTCATCTTTAATGTAGAAACCACGGTTGTTTGCTTGCTCTCTTTAAGGAGGCTGTGGTCAGTGTTGCAACATTCGTGTGAGCCTTAGTAAATTCTTAGGTTTTATTCTCAAGAGAAACAATTTACTCTGAGGCCAAGGGATATTTGCTTTTCCTAAGCAGTTTCTGAAGGCACGCATGAGAAAACAGCAAGGGGATGTGTTCCGCTCTGGCATCTCCACACTAAGTGTAGAGCAGTTTCCATAGCTCTGGGTTCTTTGATAGAATCATCATCTGTACTTAAAAAAAAAAAAAAAAAGGTTTGACCAGATTAAAAGGATGTGGAGTAGACAAGGAAGTGTAACAGGAGAGAATCGGGGACGGGAGTAAAGTAAGATGAAATGCGTTGATAGAAAACAAAACATATGATTGGAAATTTTCTTTTTCTTTTCTTTTTTTTTTTTCAAGTGCAATGCTATTTGGCAGTTGTGTGGTGAGAATTGGACATTTAAAAAAGTACGGCATCCTTTGTCGGCGGTCTGTCCGAGAAAATTGCCCCGGCAATTAAATATCAATGATTTTGTTGCCCAAATTTCAAGTTTCTGGTACAATGTTCTGTGAACCAAAACTGAATTTTCATGACGAACATTTTGACTGGGTAGGGCATTAGTCTGGACCTTATCAGACAGTGGTGGGTTCAGAGTGTAGCTCTGAGCTTTTTCTTAAATAGAAGGAGAGCATTGCAGTCAAATGAGGTGCCTCCTCTGGGCGACAGTGTCTGTCAGCGTCACAGGGCTTTCATCAGAGCATGCCCGGAACTATACGTGGTTCTTCTGAGCAGAGTCACTTGCTGCCTACATTCCCCAGAACACTTAGGGAAAACGTGCTGAAATGCAGCAACCCCTCTGACAGAGGCGAGCAGGGCATCCCAACCCCCCCCCACCACCACCACCACACGCATGCATGCACACAGGCAGAGAGAGGCTGTGAGGACAGAGTTGGAGAGAGAGAACCTGCCCCCAACCCACTGACATGTCTGGGGTAGACGTCAGAAGCACTGTCACTTCTGACTCTGCAACAATGTCTAGTGTGCCCCAGTGTGGACTCAGGTAATGCGGAGATGTTGTAGTGATGGCAGAATCGTGGCAGGTGGTCATGCGTGTCCATCACTGCACCCTGCTGTGGAATAGGAAGCTAATGAGTTCCTCTGAATACAAGGTGAACAGTTTTCTCTCCTGTGTCAGCGTTATGTACAAATCTGTGTCTGGATAGAAAGTGTATATAAGGGAAGAGGGAAAATGATGTTGTGTCCTCCTGGGGTGATCTGTGTGTGACGCATGAGTCTGAAGGACAAAGGGGAGGAAGTGACTGTCTTGTTTGGTAATTGCCTGCATCAGTGCCCATGAGCAACCAAAGGTGAGAGCAAGACACGCAACTCACAGGGAGTTGGGAACCTAAATAGAGACCCAGCTCTGCCAGCGGATGAGGTAATTCAGTTTTCCCAGACCTGTTGTGTCTCTGAAGAATGAGACTATTGGAAATGTTAACCTGCCCTGTCCCTCTAGTTCTAAACCCAATAGCTCAGTAGGAAATCCACAGCCTGCCTCTACTGGTTGTATAATTCTCTACATACCCTCATATTGCAATGTGAATTCCATGTTGAATGAAGTAAAGGTATATGATGTGAGTCACCCATCTGGTTTTATCAGTATTTTGACAGCTGTAGATATAGGTGTTGTGTCTGGGGTAAGAGTCGACTGCGCTACTTTCTTTGATTACCGGTTTTGATGTGTGTTTGGAATTATCAGATAGTCCCCTCAGAGATTACTGCCATCATTGCCTTTCTCCACTTACACACTTCTAGCCTTTTAATAACTAGGGGCCGAATTCCCTGGCCAGTAGTTTTAATTTGCATTAAAAACAGATTTGTTATTTACAGAAGCACACAGAATTTATGAGAATTGGAGCCGCAGCTCCAGCTTGGATCTCACCTAATCGCAGCCATGGAATCAATTAACAGTTCATCTGTGAAATGTGATAAAATCTTATGAGATACATATTGCCCAATAACCGAGAAGGAGATGAAAGTATGCTCCGTAATAGTGGCAGGGCTTCGGGGTTTTTACAATCGCCACCGAATAGAGTCCCATTAGAAACTCAGTATTCAGGATGGCCACAAAAAAAACACCATGCCCGAACAGATGATAGAGCATTGAGTAATAAACCTGGCTGGCCATTCCTGCTTTGATGAGTTTCCAGCACCCTTGAAAGGGGGCTGTTTAAGAGTTCTTGCTCTTGGCAAATGAGCCTGTGAAGCTTGGGGTGGGTAAGGGCAAGGGGGGGGACTGAGTTCAGAGCTATAAATTGCTGCAAAGCTAGTGCCTCCATGAAGGGCTGCTTGGGAGGCCCAGTTAGGCTAGTGGGCAGGGTGCCTTCACGGGGCAGGGCACAGCATTATCTAAGAGTCTACCTTAGAAAAGCCAGAATGCCTTTCTAGCCTGATTGGAGTTGTTTTTTTTTTTTGTTGTTGTTGTTGTTGTTTGTTTGTTTGTTTTTTATCTAACCTTTGCTAGACTCACAATTATGTCTCGTTTTGGATGTTGACGGTTTATATTCTTGTATCATGGTCAAGGTTTAAAATGAAGCTCTTTTAAAGGCCATATAGCATAAATTTCTTAATTCTACCCTTGAGAAAGTGAGAGTGAGATGCCAAGTGATGGTGCCAAGACCCAGAGCATGCCAGAGGACAGAGAGGACAGAAGCGTTCCGATTTTCCGGGTTTCCAATTGGCCATCTGACTGACTGTTACTGGAGCAGTCAATATGTCCTAGTCTGACATGTAGTCATCGAGCAGAGGGAAAATAGACATGAACTTCAGATGAGGAACAGACAGAAGTCATGTAACCCCTGGAACTGTGCTGTTCCTCAGTTCACACAAATAAGACATACTTAGTAGTTTTCCCAATCACGGTGACAACTGGTAGGTCTACACAGGCTTCCTGGGGTTTAGAGTACTCTCCAGTAACTACAAACCCTGACTCCTGTCTTCGGGAATGGTCATGTGGGAAACTTCCCAGTGTCCCTTCTCATCACCCTGATGGGTTTTGGCATTGACAGTTCCTGACCCCCTCCATGTTCTCCCCTACCTCCTGCAGCTTTGAAGCAACAGTGGACTATTTTGGAATGAAACCAAAGACTGGAGAGAAGGAGATCACCCCCAGCTATGTGTTTATGGTGTGGTTTGAGTTCTGCAGCGACTTCAAGACAATTTGGAAACGTGAGAGTAAGAACATATCGAAAGAAAGGTAAGGTCGGGTGAGGTGTGAATGCCCCCCCTCAGCAGTTCGCCTTTTCAAGCCTTCTGAAGCGTGCCTGTTTCCCATGTGTCAGTGTTCTTTCTTTTGCATCAAGTCGACATCCAAGAAGGATTCTTGCCTCTGGGTTCCCAGAGAAACTCAGGGAAAGCTTGCTGCCCCCATGGGTGAGATACGCTCACATGATCTGATAAACTCTGTTCTCTTAACCCCTTCCAATTACTAGCAAGTAAATGAGAGGCGAGTTGTGCTAATGTGCAACAGATTGCTTCTCTGTGTGTTTTCACATTGGCCCAAGCTAAATGAGGCCGCTTTGCTGTGGCAGACAGTACAGACAAATAAAAGTGAATGCGTTTCCCATTAATATACTGCATTCGCATCAAAGGGAAATATCCCCAGCTCAGGCCACACTTCACACAGTGTTGAAGCCCCACGCTGGATTTACAGCGTCACTTCTGACTCCCCGTATCCTGCTGAGGACATCAAACTGTGTGCCGCTCGGCCTCCTTGCAACCTCTTGATTTTATTAGTTGGGAGTGAAAGAAAAAAAAAATCAGCTCTGAACATAGGCACTGTGTGTGTTAGCAGGGGGGTGGGAGGGAGGGAGAGAGAGAGACTGAGACTTTAGCACTGTTTATCAGAAAGGTCCATACCCATAATCCCAGTCTGTGAGGCCACCGCAAGAGGATTGCGAGTTCTGAGGGAAGCCTGGGTTGCTATGGCGATGCCATCTGAGAAAGAAATGTTCAGTGTGTAAAAGCTGAGAACTCACGGTGATGATAAAGCGAGGCCGAGATGAACCTACAACACAGCAGGGTCGTATTGTTGGTGCATAACTGCACTTCACCGTGAGTGTGGAGGATTCTGGGTGACTCCAGAGTCGTTTCCAGCATTGCCCCGGACAGGTACTCCAGCCAGGTCATCATCCTACGTATACACTGAACGTACGAGGAAGTCTTAAATATGAACAATTAGGGATCAAGAATGTAAAAACTTAAGAGGCGATTTTGAGAAAGTAGCTTGTTGGTCATATTATGAAAAAAATCCTGAAAAATGTCCCCAAATCTGCATTCTCACCCCAGGTATCGTAACTAAATTAACTTCCAGGGAATAGTCTTGCTGAGACTAGAAGAGTGCAGTTCCTCTTCCCAATCTGATGGTGACTTCTGCTTCATTGCCGGGTCACTCCATCTCCGCAGCCTCACCGGACTGCCGAGCCCCTGGCAGGGAGTTCTGAACATGCAGCCTTTGCTTAGGGATTTTATACTCGGATTTTGAGTGTACTTCTTCATGAATTATCTCCGAAGCCTTAAAATGGTCCAAAAGCAAACAAACAAAAACTCAGAAGGGTAACTAATTGGTTTTTGTTTTAACAGATCAATAGAAATCTCGAAATGTATTCTGAATTAAAACACACCCTGCCCCCACAGTCACAGAAACCAGACCAGACTATCTGTGGTTCTGCTGTGGTGGTGTCCGCTCGCTCATCCTTCTGAGTGACTTTTTCTCTGGTTCCCAGCAAGGGCATTGGCAGCATTGTTTCCTGGGTACAGCTGGGGAATTGCTTGCTTCACACTCTGTAAACCAGCACCTCCCCAGGGTCATGACTTGCCAGGAGCCTCCCCTGATCTTTTAGCAGTTTCCGGGGTCTCTTCATTGCAGCCATGCTCTGAAGAGATGGATCACCAGCAAAGTGTCAGCCTAAAGCATCTCTGAACTTTAAGAATGGTTCGGGAAAGATTTTTGGAAGCAACACGCTTAGAAAACTCTACCATTAAAGACATTTTAGCCTGTCCATTCAAGGAATTAAAATAATTGTTTAGGATTTTCTTATGAAGGCTCTTTAAAAACAATTTTTTTTTCTTCATGATAAGGAGTTTAGCTTTAAGGCTCTTAAATGATATATTCATTAGTATAGAATAAGCTGATTAACTTGCTATAATGAAATTGAAGTAATTTGATTGCTTTGTTGACACTTACTTATTTAATGTTATTTGATATTATATTTTTGATTACAGTTTTCCCAGAAACAAATTAAATCTCTGTAGCACGAAATGCTACGAGGCAATATAACATCACTCACAAGAATTGTTCAAAGGCACTCTTAAAAAACAAAATCCATAGCCAAATGAAAGCTTGATATCATGTAACTATTTGGGGGAAGAATTGTGGTTTGGGAATCTCATCACAAGAAATTGAGATCACTTGATTTTTTAAATGTGTTTGAAGGCCAGCTGAAATCCAAGAAGTTACTGGAAAAGACTAATCAATAATAGTATTTTCAAAGAGAAAGACCCGAAGGTAAATGTCGTTTAGACCCTGCTTCCACATGAAATGAGTGTGACTATTTTAAGTCACCAGAGGTTAATTTTAGGTAACAGAATATTTACTTATTTTTCTGCTTAGTGTGGTTTTCATGAATATGCATTAGGCTAATACAACATTGAGACCCATGTGCCTTCATAGCAAGCTAGCAACTCCCCCTTGTAAAGCTAGAGCACTCTCTAAATGTTGTATTAAAACGCCCGATGTTGCTATGTCCTTAAACTAGTAAACCCTGTGGTTAAGAGTGGAGAGGGAGGATGCCCTGTGGACATGGTTTGTCCTCATATTAACTGTGTCATTAGAAAAGCAATTTACTACATAGTAATGTATCAGTGGCTTTAATTTTTCTTTGACATTTAAGCCAGTGTTAGGCAAAAGAGCACGTTTCCATGTCTAAGCACAAATCCAGAAGGTTCCTTCTCTATCATTGCGTGACCCCCAATGGTGATGCTTATCCCACAGTGAAGGCTACTGATGTCTTCTTCTGTTTCTTCGAACAACGGACAGTGCTCAGTAGTACAAAAGGGACCTCTAGATGGAGGTTAGATCTCAAAATCTTTCCCCTTCACTCCGCCATTAATTCACAAAGACTCGCCTGCCTCTGCCTCCCGAGTGCTGGGATTAAAGGCATGTGCTACCACCACCTGGCTGTATCTGCATCTCTTAACATTTGAAACACTTCCTGGATTCTTGATACACACCTTTTTCTATCCATAAAATCCAAATATTATCCAATCACACGCGTAACAACTGCAAGAACCTAACATTTTGACGACTACTTCTATATTCCGTTCTCCTCTCATTTTCTGCATTTTTTTGTTTTTCTGTCCCATGGGATCCTTGCTTCTAAAACATTTCACCAGCTAGGATATCTTCAGACATTTCCCACGTATGCCCACTCATGCACACAAGCCACACAGTGAGCTATGAATTAGGAAAAGGTGAAGATGGCCCAGGGGAGCCAGGACTCCAGGAATGAAGTCCCTGCAAATGCTTCACCCTGAGCCAAGGCAAACTTTAAAAGTGCCACTTAAAAAACCCACGACGGGCCAGAAAGGAGTGAACATGAAGTTTTATAAACTTTATGGGCAATGCAAATAAGAAATTTCATTTTGTGCATAGCTGTAATTTACATCTTGGGAGAACAGGGAATTACTCATTTTGCTTTCTTAGTTCCAGCTGAAGACCAGGAGGATTTTGTTTTGCATATATACCATGAAGCTATTGTGATTAATTATGCAGCTACCACGGGTCGGACAGCAGATAGAGCCAGGCTGGGTTAGGGGATCTCAAAGGCTGTTCTCAGAGCTCTCCATTGGTTATGTTGCTGCAGGACGAAGGACTTAACAAGCTCATCCCTCCACCCCTTAAGTCCACTGATTAGAGTACAGTGCTGCAAGAATCCGTATTTTTACATGGTCGAGTTTTCCCTGCAAAAAGCTCAGTTAATTTATTTATTTATTTATTCATTTATTTATTTATTTTTGCTCCTTCCTGACATACATACATACATAACCATTCCAGTGACTTATAAGAAGTCAACTCTCTTCTCCCTAGCTGTCCACTATATAAGGTTATATTCACCTGGCCACTAAAATGCTTCAGGATTTGAAGGAATCCCTTTAAAATGCAAATAATCAACCCCTAGTTATTTGACAACGCTTTAAATTTCCCTGTCATAGTTGAAAACAGTTATGGAAGTCCACAAACAGTAAGAGCCTTCCTGGACCTAATTAAAGCACAGGATTGTCATAAGCGCAGAAAGGAAAAATCCCCTTGCCTTACCTGCAATAAACTTAAATCTACTCCTGCAAAATTAAAACTATGTCCTTCAGGTTCGATAGATAGCTCATCCATTAAGGCTAAGGTTCACATCTGAAAGGATGGGTTTGCCATGAGTAAGGGCTAGACTAAAACCATGATGAGGGTCATAAGACTGTGGATTTCTAAGAGAGAAAGAGAGAGTGAGCAAGTGTTGGTGTGTGTGTGCACATGAGTGCATGTACAGTGCCCATGGAGCCAGAAGAGAGCATTGGATCCCCTGGAACTGGAGTTACAGGGGTTTACGAACATCCCATGTGGGAGGTGGGAACTGAACTTGTGACCTGCAGAGGAACAGCAAGTGCTCTTAACTGCTGAGCCATCACTGACTTTTTTTTTTTTTTTAAGACCATCTTCTGGCCTTTTTTCACCTGGGTACCATTAGATCATTTCTTCCACTTTCCAGCTTTGAGAGTTCACTCTTCATTTCTTTCCCACTGTCACCTTCTACATCTCAGTAAGGATAAAGTTCTCACTCCCATAACAAAAACCAAAATAACTGTTCCTTAAAGAAAACAATGTATTTTTCCCCTTGCACAGCAACGTGGATGTAAAGAGTTTTACGACTGGGGACCTGGTTTCCTTCCTTTTGTAGCTGTCATTTTTAAGAGCTGGTCCTTATTACCAAAATTGACAATGACTCATATTGTGCCCACCTTCACCACTTTCATAGGTAGGGGAGGATGTACCTTGTAATGTCTGTTGTATAAGATGGACGGTGCATATCTCTGTTTCATTCTTAGCGATTAGGTAGAACTGAGTCTCGTGGACAAATACAAGGCAGACCAAGAAATGCAGGCTCAGCTGGGAGCCTTGTACCCAGCTAAAGCCCCATGGGTTCTGTTACTAGAGGAGTCGGGAAAATTGTATGATGATGCAATTGGCAGACTTGGTCACATTTCCCACTCGTGGAATCCATGATTAACTTCACCGTTGCTGCTTTTTGACAATAGCACTTTCTCTCTCTCTCTCTCCCTCTCCTTCTCCCCCCATCTGTCTGTGTGTGTGTGTGTGTATGTGTGTGTGTGTCTATCGGTCTCTCACACATATGTATGCTCACATACACACACCCATGCACACAGACACACACGCACACATGCACAGACACACACAGAGAGACCTCTCTGCTCTCAAAGTACACAGGGTCTCCTTTTTTCTTTTAATCTTAAGCATGAAGGCTTCACAAGTCTCAGGTGTCTGTGCCCCGCCTCGTTTACGCATCCTCCGTCTGTGCTAGCCCCAGCTACATACAGTTTTGCCCTCCACCCCAGCCTTGTCCTCCTGGGTCTTCCTGCAGAACAGACATGTTTTCTAAGGCTGAGGCCTGAGTCTCCCATTGCACAGTCAAGAGGCTGTCCAGCCTTCCTCTGCAAGTCAGTCTGTCCCTTCTCAGTTGAGGCACAGCCCCTCAGAGCTTCCTCAGTTTCCAGTCACAGCAGTGTCCTTGTCTTGACAACCAAGAACGAGCTGAAAACTTGGTTGATCGTCACTCTCCCAAGACAGCTTCTCTTACTGATCCTTTCCAGTTTTGCCTCCTCAGTGGTTACTGGCCTTCAGGTCAAATCCACAAAAGCTCTTCCCCAAATCAGAAACTCACCATCCCATTCCCAATTGGTCTCCACCCACAGGGTTTCTCTCTTCTCCCTGGCATCCTTAGCATTCCATTCAGTTAGCTTTCACCATAGTCTGTTTCCCCGTTGCTGCTGAAATAATGGGAGTTAACCATAGCTGGTGCATTAACTTTGTGGGTCCTTATAACCCTGCAAAAAAAAAGGGTTTGGTTTTGCTTTGTTATTAAAGAAACACGGGGTAGTAAATGAATCACCAACATCACAGTTTCTCTAATAACCAGTAGAATGAGGAATAAAACCCTAGAACCTGACGGCCCCTTTTTCCGCAGCCTCCTCCCTCTGCACCTACTCTAATGACCCCTAACATTTTCTCACAGTTATGCTTTCTGGCCAACCAAAGCATAGTCATCTTTCAAAACCAGCTCTTTTAGAACTCCTCTGTGATTTTCCTAACTAGGTAGAATTGTATTTTCCTCTGCTCTGTAATGGTGTGTCCTTCTTACTCTATTAGTCAGAGTTCTCTAGAGAAGCAGAACTGATAGGGTACATGCTTACATACATACATACATACATACATACATACATACATACATACATACATATAAATGGGATTATTAGAGTATCTTATGGCCCTACTATGACCACAATGGCTGTCTCCCCATGGGAAGTCCCAATATCCAGTAGTTGTTCAGTCCATGAGGCTGGGTGTCTCAAGTGGTCTTCGAAAAATTCGGCTCTAATATCATTGCAAGAGTGAACTTGCTGATGATTGAGTAGGCAAAGAGCAAGCGCTTCCTTCTCCCTTTTCTTTTATATTGAGTGCCACGAGAAGGTGTGGCCCAGACCTAAGGTATATCTTTATACTTCAGAAGATCTGGATTTAGGTGGGTCTTCCTACCTCAGATGTTTCGATCAAGAAAAACTCCTCACAGGTGTACACAGCAGCCTAGGTTTTGGTTAATTTCTATTAAGCTGATGAACAAGAATAGTCATTACAGCATCCTTTAGCATTTAATCCATAGTAACTTAATATTTACCAGCTTATGCCCCCCCCCAACTTCCAAGACATAATCCTGTTCTCTATTGTGCCTTTGGTGGCTATTTCCTAGCACTGAGCCCAATATATGTTTATCTGCATGGGAAGGGCCTCATAGTACTGTCAAATGTCATTAAGTGGGTGTTAGGATTCCTTGTGATTGTGGAGGAAAAAAATGATCTTAGGAAAATGTGAAATAGAGGGCTTTGGGAATATCACTAGTCTCCCAAAAAGACCTCCTTCAGTAGGGTCAAAGGGGAAACAAGCCAGTTGGGGATGAGTGGCTTGCTAACTAGAGAGACCATTGACATCACCAAAAAGCACTGTGGAAATATGAGCCTACTTACTGAGTCAGGAGCCAATGGAATAGAGCCTAGAAGCCTGTGGTCTTAGGACCCATCCCAAAATGTGTCCTGTGCTTGACTAAGACTTGATAAATGCCTTGACTATGCTGCCCTTAAATATGAGATGTAAACATCTGGGCAACAGCTCCCCAGTGATTGTTACTTAGCCAAGTTTAGAAAGGACGAGACTTAGGTCATCCTGAAGGTCTCTTCAAACCCTAAGTTACTGAAATTTGGGGTAAGAAACTGCATGTTGACAGAATGGGTGAATTCTGTTACTTAAAAAAGGTGGGGGTAAGGACATCCAAAGGGGTCACATTGCAAATTGTGGGCTTGGAAGACTCAGCACATAGGTTAGAAGAATTATGTAGTATGACCCCTGGGATCAGGCCAATTGAATACTATCTTTTCCATTTGGTTTATCACTCCCATTTTCTCATATATTTTCATATTTTCATGTAAGCTTGTAGCACATAAACACATACTATAAAAATATCTATTATGGCAGTGACTTAAACACATGCTCTCAAAATAACCATTATGTCTCAGGTTATGATATTCAAGTCATGAGACTATTCTTAAAGAATTTATTGTAGTGATTTCAGACTGTTCCCGTCATGAAGTTTTCTCCAGCCTCTGTTTAGCTATCTTTCCTGCAAAATGCTGAGGGTTTCACTATGCCGTCAACTTGAGCATTTAGTGATTTATTTTTCATTCATTTGGTACTAAGAATTCTATTTCTTTAAGAAATTGTATGCCCAAGAACATTAATGCAAAAGCCTATATATAATTTTTATATTCTCTATAGTACCTATTTCCTTATATACAGCAAGTACTCAGTTAATGCTGAACACATACACGGTTACTATGTTTTATTTGGTCCTGTCAAACTGATTATAAGATTTTATGTCTATGGCTGGTAAGTGAGACATCTTAGTTATTTTGATACTGGTGGTAGAATACCTCAAATAAATCCCATATAGGTCTTTTTTGCCCAACAGTATACAATCTTAATAAATGTGTAAACAGAACAGACAGGATGAGAAAGACAAAGAACAACTGCTGGGGTAAAAGAATTCTCGACTCTATTCTTGACTGTATTACTTTCAATTTGTTTTGAAAAAATAAAGAAGTGAAAATCCTTGGGATCCATTGCTATTCCAAGCCTCAAACTCCTTTGGCGCTCAAAGCGAGACTTTAGAGAATGTCTGTCCACACTGTTTCTCTAGCTTGGCAGAGATGGGTGGAAACACAAAGTAAGTCTTCGTTCAGCCAGGATATCTCTGAAGTACTTATGTGCAGGACTCCTGACAGCTCCGGCCTTAGGCAGGTATACAAAAGGGGGCTACCCAGGCAGTATGATTTGAGGGGTGCCAGGAAGGCTCGCTGCTCCAGACAATCTCGTCACCCTCTTTTGTTGTTGTTGCAGCCACTGCAGAAACAGTCTGTGTCAATTCTAGTCCTTGGTGAGACTCAGGAGGTGGTAGAGCTTTCAAAACCAAAAGGTGGGGGAATCAGTACCTGCAAGCATAAACCTGTCTTCAGTATCGGCATCCAGATTGTCTCCCAGAGGCTGCCTGCCCTTTCCAGAGGATCTGTAGACTTAGGACACAGCCTCCTTCATCCCCGAGCTGCCTCTTGAATGCCTCTCCCAGGAGAGGAAGGGCAGCTCTGGCACCTTTCACTCCGCACCTACACCTCTGGGTTGGCTGGGGTGTTATGTCTACCAAGTGCAGAGTGATTGGCTTTAACTGATCCTGCATTCCAGGGTAGGTCTAGCCCCACGCCACTTCCACTCCCCTGTGGCCTGGACAAGAAGCTTTGCCAACGGAAGCGGCCTTTGTTGTGCGATTAATCACTCCAAGTCAAAGTGTGTTTAGGTACTAGAAGTGATAACCCTCGAGAGCTACGAAGTGGCTGATTTGTGTAGCTGTTGAAATCCGGGCCGCGGGAGGACATCCTTGGTTGTAAGTAGATATCTTACTTAGGCTCAGAGTAGGGGAACTGTCGCATTTCAGGAAGTAGAAATCATAGGCTAATTCATCATGGAATAACTTTTAAAGGAGAAATCCTGATAATGTAAGCAGTTAAGTGTCCCAAGCCCTAGGATCTGCATTGAATTCCTGCTGCTCTTGTTTTGTGACAGCTTGGGAGATGGACCTGAGGGCCGTGAGAGTGGAGAGCAGAGGGTGATGGTCAGGGTCAAGGGTCAGACTCCAAGGAAAGAACGGAGAGAGCGTGTGTTTCTAAGTATGTTGCCCCACTGGCCTGCCTGTGATCAATGAATTGGAGTCACTCCTTGTTTCTCATTCTCTGTGGCCTTTCCCTCTGTTTTTACCTTCTTTCCCTTTGTGAATAACAAAGGAAACTAACCAAGGATGTCCTCATCAACCAAAGTTTCTTTTCTGCGGAGGAATTAACACTCTGAGTCTTTTTGTTTCTTTGTTTTTTTAACCATCAGTGCAAAGTGACTTAGTTATTTCCTTGACTTTCATAGCTATTAATCATGTGCTATGGTTCTACCATTAAAAATTCAGAAATACCTAGAGAATGCATTCTGTAAAGAAAGATAAACCGATAGTGGTTCCCATATCCCCTGTTGGTCTTGGGGAGTAGTGGAAGGTCACTTATTTAGAATTGTGCCTGGACACTAGCTCAGTTGCCTTGAACCATGAAGAAACAACTTGATTCAGCAAACTGAAGACAGTACTTTGTGGATACGTGAGGGGTATCTTGAGACATGAACCAACTTCACAGGGCCAGGTCAACAGAGCTGTCCAACATCCAGAGAGAAGTATCCAGGTACTGGAAGAGGGATGCAGCACCAAGGGGGACCCCAGAATATCCTCAAAACCCACTGAACCAGCCTCCATAATGACAATTCCATCCACATCAAAGTGCTGTGCCCAGTCTTCTCTCTCTGAAGTGGCATCATATTATTCACTTTCAATGTCTACATTCAAACAGTTTACCCCGGTGGCTCTAGTGTGAAACCAAGGTTGTGAGCACTTCCCTGGGCAGGAGCATCAGACACACATCCTTTCTCGCACGTGTGCTTTCCCACAGTGCACCCTGGCAGCCATTTCAGTGTGCTAGAGCCTGCCGTGACTCCTGGGGAGCTTATGTATTGCAGTGAGAAAGAAGAAAAGCTGGTAGGATTTCCAGAAGTTTTGCTCAAGCATTTATAGACCAAAGATACAGTTTTTTCTCTTTCTAACATATGCATGTTGGAATGCTTTCTCCTGTATTTAAAATTACATCTGGAGGGCTCAGCATATAATCCTAAAAGTGAAAACCTAGGTACTTTTAACTACCAGCAGTCATGAACAACTATGTGTGATAGTCTAGAGTAAATGTTTAGACCAGAAACAAAAATAGATCCCACATTGCAGCCAGAAACAGAAACAAGTTCCCAAACAATGGAGTCAAGGAGAAGACTGAGCATCTCTGTATGGCTAGAAATTGTCTAGCCAGCCTATTTTCTTTCATTACATGCAAAAAGGAAAAGATCATCTTTACTTCCTGGGTGGGATAAGGAAACACCTGACCTGGGACAAAGTTGTAACTCCTCTAGTCTCGGTTCCCTTGGGGATGAAGTGCCTGGATACCTTCAGGAATCGTGGCATGTATACGTGAAGTTGGCATGTATAAATATTTAGCACATTAGGAGGCCTACAGTACCCTTTCTCTTACATGTTTATAACTAGAACTAGACTTCTAAATGTGCGGGGGATCTTTTACTCAAAAGTCAGAGCAGCGAATAAGTTTGCTAATAAGTCTTTTACTAAACTTTTAAACTGATTAAGATGGAAAGATATCCATTCTTCAGACATGTGCACTAAGAACTGACATGCAGACACGGCGTAGATGTTGAAATAGGAAGGTTCCCTGGTATACAGAAGGCCTGTGATTTCCTCATGTGGTTCTAGTATGAAGAGAAATAACACCCCCAGTTCTGAGAGGAAAAGCCCTAAGTACCTCAAGAGAGGCACAAAGTGCTTTGTCCACTGAGAAAAGAGAAATTACTTCTGGGTAAGAGAGATGGAGAATGCTTTCATGACTTTTCCACTTGAGCTAGAATGGAAGAATGGAAGGAGTTTTTTTTTTTTAATTATTTGTTTTTATTTTATGTGCATTTGTGTTTTGCCTGCATGTATATCCATGTGAAAGTGTTGGCTGCCCTGGAACTGGAGTTGTGAGCAGCTATGCGGGTGCTGGGAATTGAACCCGGGTCCTCTAGAAGAGCAGTCAGTGCTCTTAATCTCTGAGCCATCTCTCCAGTCCTACAAGGAGTTTGAACACATGAGTAAGAGAAAAATAGTACTTGATATGGCTGGCATGTAGAGCCAATTGGTGGAGGTAGCCATGTTTAAAACTTCCTTAGGTTTTACATAAACAACATTACTTAGGTGTAGTAACATACCCACGTTTAACGGATAAGGAAACTGAGGCCAGAGGGGTTAAGTACTTGTCTAAGAACATTTATCTCCACAGGTCTGGATCTAGAAAAAGTAACTGCAAACTTAAATTTAGAACACAAGGAATAAATTTGACTGCTAAGCAGAAGCCTTTGAATCGTATGCTGTAGTTTAAAGACTGGTAAATCAGGGTCAAATCTGATTTCCTTCCAGTGGTTGTGGATAAAGAAAGACTAGAGTGTAGTGTTGCCTGACCTACCTGCATATCCCATGTGTGTTATTATTATTCTACAATGACAGAGTTCAGTATTTGGAACACAACATACAACCTGAAATATTTACTCTCTGGCCCTTGATGGAAAATATTTGCTCACCTCTGCTCTAGCTGTGGGATCATTTGAAGGTGCTGGAGAAAGAAAAGCATATCCTTAGAGTCATGCATCTCTACTTGGGGCCACCTTAATCTGTAGGATGGCTTCAAAGGAGCTAGGATATTTTAACATGACTTCAGTTGTCTAAGTTTTCACTCCTTCTCATCTAGTCCCCCACACTAGCCTTCCTCCAAGTCTCCTAACCAAAACTTTAAGATTTTCAGAGTCCAGTCTAATCACAAAAGCAGGTGAAATGTGCCAAGTGCTAGAAAAACCAAACAGTACAAGGAAGATGGCAGAGAGCACTGGTCAGTTGCTAGCTTCTGGCTGATGATGAGGGTGATTGGAACAGCCCCAAACTGAGCTGGTTCTGCTGTACCTGATGCTCACCGCGCAGTGCTGGCCCTCTCAAAGTCTGTGGAATTTACTGCTGAGGATAAACAGTGACTAGTAAGAATTTCCCAGTTTGCTTTATACAGGATCCATCTTGAACCCGCTTATGTAGTAGCCACCTGTGATTTAAGGAACTCTTGCCTATTGTCCTCATCACTGTTCTTTTTTATCATTGATTTTCAATTTGCATGTGTGCTTTCTGTGAGTGTGCACATACATGCATGGGTGAGTGTGTGCACATGTGAACGTGGAAGCCATGTGTCTGTGTCAAGTGTGCTTTCCCAGTGGTTCATTCTCCACCCTAGCTTTAAAGACAGGGTCGTTCACTTACCAGTTGGCTAGACGGGCCATTGAGATCCAGGGATCCTCCTGCCTCTGTCCCCAATCCATCATTACAATTATAGGCATGTGCTACCACCACTGGCTTATGTGTGAGTGCTGGGAATTCAAATTTAGGTAGTTATGCCTGGAAGCACCTAACCATTTGTGCCATCTCCAAAGGCCTCCATTACCATTCTTGATACCTGAATTCCTTTAAAAAATGATTGCAATAAGTTATTATCTATTAGTCAGTTACTGTATGTCAGGTACAGTGCAGATACTGAAGACAGAAGTAATGGAACTGTGTCCCCACTCGGGAGAAGCTCCAATCTACTGTGAAAGGGAGGTAGTTAAAAATGATCACAACACAGTAAGATATGTGCACCTTAGAACTGATCATCAGAAAAGAGCACAGAATCCACTCTACCCAATTAAACGTTAATTTATGTAACTAGCCCCTAGTAGTGTTACAGTGTGGCCATGACTGTGGGTTAGTTCCCAACCCCTCATGATTTTTTGACCCACGCAACAACTCTCCCAGTTCCAACTCTCGGGTATCCAGAGGACCTAAAGAGTGGTCACAAGGACACCAAGACACTCAGGAAATGGGAGGGTTATGCAAAGCAGAAGCCAGGTAGCAGGCCAACTCCAAAAGCAGCAACCAGAATTGATAGGTAGAAAAGTCTATCATTAAACCATTAAAGCAAAAGATAGGCCAAAATGTTCTCTTCAAGATAGTGACCATGAGATAGATGATAATTGCTCCCTGAACAGATCCTAGCTGGAAGAACTCCAGAAAGAACACACACTGAGGATACATTTGCATCTCCGTCATCTTCATTGGAAAACCTCTCTTTAACAGTTGTTCTCCAGTATAGTCTGACCTGATGATACAATCTGTTCTTGGCTGGATATAGTCACAGTTGTTGCCTCAAATGGGAAGCTTTAGTGGGCAGTGTGGTATAGACACTCAGACCTATGACAGTTGTCTGTCCGCAGCTTTGCAGATGTATTACTTCTTGGGTTCTGTAACTCCTCTTCATTACTCCTCTTTGTTTCATTTTTATTAACTTTCTGGTACACTGGTTACCATGTTAAACTCATTGGAGTTACATTTCTATACATGGGCCGGAAGATTAGATTCGTGGATGTATGTTCCAAACAGTCAAATCCTCCAAGAGTCAAGCCTCTCAGTCATTTATAGATGATAACATGGACACAATTAAAATAAAGTGAAAGGTTTTTTTTTTTTTTACTTGAAACCCTGAAGGGAAAAAATGCTAAATTTTAAATGTCTGTGAATTGGTCAATCTTTTAATAGTTAGATGTTTTTTTTTTAGAATTTTGAGGAAATTTTAAAAGTAAAATGCATGTTCTCATCACCTAGAATTACATATTCTCTAAGAGTTTAAATAAATAAAATTATTAGTGTTATACATTTAAAATGGAATTCACTTAATATACTGCTCAATCCCTTTTCTTTTATCCTTCCAGCAATCACCTCTCTCCGTAATTTAATATCTTTCCAGTCTCTTTTGGATACTTTTGTGTCTATTGAGTCTATTAATGACATTATAATTCTTTTCATGTGCCTGTTGACCATTTGTATGTAATTCTTGAAGAAATATTTGTTTGAATCTCTGCCCATTTGTGGGGAAAGAGTAATTTCATCTTTAAAAAAAATAACGTCTTTATTAATTCTTGGAGAATTTAAAACAAGATATCTTGATCTTCTTTGCCTACCACGCCCCCACCTCTGTATCCTCCTATTCGTTTGTTTGCTTGTTGTTTTCCCTAGAAGAGCTATCTTACCACCAGATGCCCTGGTCCTCTGCCTCTTACAGTCTCTCTGCCCCATCTTCCTACGTGTTCCCTGAGCTTCAACTATGTGTTGTAAATATATTTGTTTATATTAAATTACATATAATGTTAATATAAATTTATTTATATTTATTATCTCATTGATAAATTTATTAATTGTGCTGGGTACCACAATTTTCATCTTTTTCTTTGAGCTATAAGCATTCATAAATATTCTAGACAAAAGCCCCACGTCAGATCCATGATTTTCAGTTTTTATTTACATTTTTAGGTTGCCTTTTCACTTCACTGCAGTGAATTTATGAATTTTATGCTTATAGTATTTATACGTTTTCTCAAAATTTTCATTATCCAAAATTGTCTCAACATTATCCCCTGTGCAGATAGTAGGCTGGGCTCAGTAGGCCATCTGCCCCGCCTACTGAATCCGAGTTCAGGATTCTCGTCATCCTGCACTGTGACATTGTTCACAAAAGCACAGCCTCCCCTAGATCATCTCAGTGGCTTCTCCAGTGAGAACTGAGCTGTGGTTAAGCAGAGAAGCATTTACACCTAGAGTTTAAATGTCATAGCAGAAAGCTATTAAAAGCACCTGACTACAGTTACACAGGGGATAATGTCATCATGGCTGACAACTGAGCACATAGACAACAGTCTATGAGATGGATAATGGAGGGGGAAATGGTGGGTTTAATATTTACAACATGCCTTTGTTTTGATATACAGATATACAAATCCCTGCCAGTGTGCTCTAGGTACCTGCAGGGTTCAGTGTGTAACATACCCTACAGGTTTCTATGGTAGGTATAGTTGTGGGCTTTCCTGCTGGTGCTTGTGGATATCCACTGAGTGAGTGTCACTGTGACGAAATTACCTGACCAGACAATTCTCAGAATGCACCCCCATGGTTATGGGACACTTAACTGACTTTCAAAACGCTAACCACTGACCTTTGCATTCAGACGCAGTAAGATTTCTGCTCAACTCAACCTTACCTTTTTCTGCTCTTCCTCTCTTTCCATCTCTCCTTCCCATTTCTGTTTCAGGTTGAAGATGGCTCAGGCATCTGTCAGCAAACTGACATCAGAGAAGAAAGTGGAGACAAAGAAAATCAATCCCACTGCTAGTCTGGTAAGCCACGTTTTTCACCATGACTTCTAACTTTATCGTCATATCTGGGCTATACTCCTGAGAGAAAGTGAATCTAAAGGACAAAACTCAGGGAAGAAATAGGGGATTGGTATCCTTCCTCCCATCTTAATACCATGCAGTTTAAAAACAAAAGTAGGCATGAAGGGACAAAGCATGCTTTTGTATGTGGAAACTGCAGACCCAACAGAGGTCACTTGGAATAAAGCAAATTACGTCACTTACCATTTCATATCCGCCTCCCATTCTCTCCCGCTTATCTCCAGGTACCTTCCTCCTGAAAGGTTCCTGTGTATTCCCCTTCATTCTTCCCATCAAGGGAGGAGGCAAGATGTCCCCTAGGAGCTACTAAGAAAGTTGAGATGCAAAAATGTACAGTCTGCCTAATGTCACTTGGCAAAGACATGACAAAAAGCCTGACCAGACAGGAGTGGGGATCTCCTCACATATGTTCCTTATATTGGAAGCCAGCCAGTCTCTTTGTGCTTCCCTGAGTCTGAGGAAGTTGTCCTCCAGAGTCCAGTGTTCAGTAGAGGTCACAGTGATTCTCTACCTGTGTGCCACAGACTGGATTAGTGTCCGTCCCTATTGCTGTGATCAAACACCCCACAAAAGCAACTTAAAGGGAAAGAGGGTTTGTTGTGGCTCCTGGTTGGAAGTTATAGTTCATCGTGGTGGTGAAGTCACAGAAGCTAGGGACATCCAGGCGCATTCTACCCACAGTCAAGAAGCAGAAAGCAGTGGCCACTAATGCTCAGCACACTGTCTTCCTTTTACATAACTCAGGATCCCATCCCAGGGAATGGAGCCACCCGTAGTGGGCAGGTCTTCCTACTTCAGTTATCCGAATCAAGCTAATCCATCACAGGTGTGCCCAGGGGTTAACTAAATCCTCACAGGTGTGTCAGTAGGCTTGGCTCCCAGGTGATTCCAGACCTTCTCAAGTTGAAAATTAACCTTAACCATAGTACAGTCGGCATTGCTGCATGATTGGGAACCCGGGAATATTGGGTCGGAGACAGCCCAGGTTTAAATCTCAGCATTGCCCTAAGACCTTAGTAAGGTTTCTTTCGTTTTGTTCTCTTCAAGGGAAAGAGGGCAGTGATGATCCCACCTTATTTTGAGGCAACAGGAAGGGCATGTAGAGTACCAGTTACTAACAGGGGTTCAGTAAACATTAGCTACTGTTGCTGCTTCTGTGAAGAGCAATAGTGGGGCACTGGGAATATATTCCTCCGCGCTGTGTGGTAGGTTGGTGCACTTTGTCCAAGGGGGAAAAAAACAATAGAAATACTGTTACTTCTGTAGTATTTAGTACAATTATATCTCGCCATTTCAGACTAGAATTTGAGAAAGTTACCAGAACTTGAGACAAAAATGTTTAAAAAGTAGCAATGACAATGGATCTGCTTTCTTCTTGAACAGAAAGAAAGACTGCGTCAGAAGGAAGCCAGTGTGTCCACCAGCTAAGACGAACACAGAAGGAAAGCTCAGGGCGAGAGGACGCAGACCAGTGCTCCTTTAGACACCAGTGCCAAGGGGAGCTCCCGACAGATCTGTTACAGAACATTTGCTTTGCTTATCTCCTTCGGAGGTCGTCTGCAGGAAGTACCCTGTGCCGCCTTTGAGGGGTCCCAGTGCTATGTATGGGAATATTACAGGAATATCTGATAATTGTTTCTTATAGAAATTCAAAGCCCATGCTATAAAAGAATCAGAAGATGTACCAAAATTTTTTGCATTTTAGTTTATGCTGAATTTCTAAGCTTCCCAGTGTATAATCATCATGGAAAAAGAGGTACCTCTTTTGTGGTGATTGCCATGAAAGAACTCAAACCTTGTTCCTCACACATTGTGGGTTTTTGCTTTGTTTTGTTTTGTTTTTTAATATTGATCTTAATCTTGACCCAGCTGTACCAAGATCCTATGGCATTTTCAACAAAAATGTTGAAACTTACTAGAACTGTTTTTGAAGAGGTTTAACACTGTGTATCTCACAGACTAGGGAAATGATTTTTGATAATGACAGTTACGATATAATGAAAAGGAAAAAGATTAAGATTTCCCATTGGTTGAGAGAGAGAAAGAGAGAGAGTAATAGCCATAAACCACATCCTGGAGACTAAGTTATGATGCTAAGAGCAAACATTGGCCATTGAGATCGCCTCACACAGCTAGCACGGCTTCCTGGCCAGTAGAGATTCTGTACCAACTTCTATTAGAAACAGGGCAGGACAGACTTGGATCGAGTGTCCACCTGGGCAAGGGACCATGTGGCTTCAGATCCACCCTGGACCGTGAATGAGTGCTAAGCAGACAGACAGATGAGGTTACATTGTACTCCACCACTTGCTGCTTGGTCTCTTCCACCATTCCCAAGCAGTTCCCAGACAGCAGAGCAAATGTCTACTTTCATCATGGCCTTAACTCAAAAGCATGTGAAGGAAGGGACCAGGGACCATTTGCTGTCCAAAATGTGATGGTCAGAAAGAAGTTCTCTACTGTAAAGTACAAGCAAGGTGGTTGTGTTAGTACTAACCTCTGAATGGACTGTCGGGGGCAGGCTGTGTTTTCTCACTCTGGCCCTTAAATCAGGGAGAAAAGCCTCCTGGGACCCTTTTCCTACATTTTTCTCCCCAAGACAACTGCTGTTTGAATTTCCCTGGTGAGAAAACAAGAGGACTGGGCATGAACTGAGGGTTGAATTGAAGACTGTGTTCTTAAGCCTTGATGTAATGAAGGACTGTGCTTTTCTTCTCTTGGTTGAAACAGTCTAGAGTTACTCAGAATCTTGCATCGCTTGCTGATCTGGCTACCTCTGGCTGTCTTGTGGGGCCTGCTTCTTGCCTCAGCAACTTTCTCGAACCTTTGAACTTGCCAGATACCTTAAATGTCTTCCTGGAATCTGCCTGCCAGTCTTCACCCCCCCCCCACTCAGGGACACTCTGAGAATAGATGCAAGGTAATGAAAGCGTCACCATAGCCAGGCACAGTGCAAACCGTGTGAAGCAAGAGTAGCTGGCACCTACCAAGTCACGGTTGCCACATCCATGCAGGTGCTAATTGTCTTTCAGTGGCCCGAAGGAAGGGACGTGGTCACATGGTTTATTTTAATCCAAAAGAAAGGGATGAGACAAAATAGACAATCAAATAAGAAACCTACCATGAAGAGAATGCCTTGGCATCACTGTTCTTTTCCTTTTGCCTTTTGTATATTGTTTCTGTTTATTCTTGCTGTAACTATAAGGAAGAACAAAGGACTTAACCAACAAGGCAAATTGCACCTGTGGACATCCTCTTCTCTGTGGCCTCCTTGTTAGTACTGAAGTGCAAAAGGAAAGTGCAAGTTTGTCTCTACCTCAGGAGCCATGCCAGCGTTCTGTCTGCACAGCCTACACCTGATGGGTCCTGGGGATGGGATGAGTGGAACAGGAGGTTTTCAGTGGGGTTGATGCCATCTCGGGTCTCTAAGACGTTCATGAGTCATCCCTGATGGCACGGTCTCTCTGTCCTTCCAGAATACAGCAGATCCTCCAGGCTGTTGGGAACCAGACCATACTGGGGTGGGGGACGGGGGACAGACTTTTTTGTTTTCTAATGTCTTAACTCTATTTTGTAGTACTCCCCCCCATTTAAAAAGTCAAAGACAAAACCAGCTGGGGTAAGGATGCTGCAGAGACGGCTCAGTAGTTGAGAGCACATACTGTTCGTATAGATGGCCTGAGTTTGGGTTCCATTGCCCGTGTTGGGTAGTTCACAATCTCCATAACTATCTTGAGCAATCTGACATCCTCTTCTGCCCTCCATGGACACAATGCACACACAGTCATACACACACATACACACAGACATATATATGTGAGCATAATTAAAAATTAAAATAAATCTTAAAAAGCAAGCGGGGACATGATACAGCAAGATACATGAAAAAAAATCGAAAGGTATACTTCCCCCCAAATATTTTATTTAACAAAATAGTTTAAATTGTGTTAAAAATTGCTAGTAGGAAGTATGGTTTTTTTCCTCGATTATCATTTTTCTTTTATTTTGCCTGTATTTATCAAAGGGGGAAAAAAGTACCAAAAGATTATGGGAAACATGCATCCATAGATTTGGTCATCTACAAATAAGTTCAATTATTGAATCATAAAACAGGAGCATACTATGAAATCCAAAGTGGTAGGAGTCCTGACTAAGCAGGTATGAAACCAAATGGCTGTGACGAGCAGCCACAAAGCTGCCAGCCATCTGCCTGGAGCCGCAGCTTGTGTCAGGCTGTCTTTACAGTGCATTTGAAAGAGTCGAGATTGTCTCCAAAAAGTCGCGTAGAGAAAGGCACGCATTCTAGAGCCGGATGTGGTCTGTCCTTCCTCTGGATTCCCCTGACTGGAGTTTATAAGTAAGTAGACTATCAGAAGACCATGAATATCAAAATCCATAGTTTAGCTCGTGTAGCTTGAGGGACCCTGCAGCAGGTGAACTGATCTGTCACCCAGGTTAGCTACTTCATCTGCATAAGGACATCTGCAGTGCAGGTGAACCGAGTCTCTTGCCAAACTGATTTAGAGTTCTGAAGGAAATTTACGTCTCACAAAAGGGAGAGAGCATCGGACAAGTTTTCATCTTCCAGCAATGGAAAGCCACTTAGAAGCTATGACTGATACAGAACGGACCTAAAGAAAAGCACCCCCAAAACTCAATTCTGCAGCTCTTCCCCTCTAGTCTTACACAATTGTTCTTAATGCTGGTGGCACTCGGATCCAGGCACAACCAGGCTCAATTTCACAGCTGTGTGTGACCAAGCTACTTCCCTCATTCCTGCTTCCCCGTCAGCTGTTGACACCTTGTAGGGAACCCTCATTATGAATTTCACCCTTCTTCACTCCCCTCCACAAGGATGGGCAATCTCCCAAACTCCCTCAAGATAACACTTGGCGGGAAAGTGGAGAATCTGAAAGAGTCTTGGCGCATTTCACACGGAACCAGCTCAGTAGCCTCCTTTGTTGCAGTTCAATGCCTTGTATCACACTTGGGGAATTTGAATGCTGACTGTCTCTTCAGGTGTCATCAGGTTTCAAAAAAAAAAAAACTAGACAAGCAAAAGAAGCCATAGGCTGTCCTCAAGCAGAACTTATTGGCCTCCATTTGTACTCTGTCCTAGCCCAGTCCATCTTCAGACACCCTAGAGATGACCAGTGCCGTTGAGGCCTTTTATTCTCTGCTTTTCTCTTTGTTTCAGTCTTTCGCTCACACGAACCCTACACTGTGTTCCACATTGTTGTTATCAAACACGCGGTCTGAAGAAGACTGACCTAACTTCAGTTATGTCTTTGTTTTGCTGTTTTGCTCATCTGTGTTGTTTTTCTAAGGAACAAATTAAGCCTACATACTCCATACACTACATACCTCACACTACGCACTCTGTCCTCAGATAATTTTCGACTTATGCACACAAGGAATCTACTGGAGTCTGATTCGACCGCTTCCGTGCTTACATGGTATTTTTTCATGGCTCCTGTGAAACATGACGGCCCTGGGCTGTCAAAACACAAACGTGTCAGTAGGCTCAGGCAGAAATGAACACCCCAGGGAACAGACAGGCTCTACCACACTCAATAGGGTTGTCACCTAGGCTGAGTGTCATCCTTAGAACTTCTTGTGTCCCCCACCTCAGAAGCTGCAAAAATGTCTTAGAGAGAATGTTCATCCCGTAAATAGTGTAGGTTTCCAATGAGTTATATTTATAACAGTAAGAAATCAAGTGTATACCAGGAGCTATTTGTCAAAGTCATGCCTGCTCTCCTCCACTGTTGTCTTCCAGGGTTTTCTTCAACTTCCACCTTATAATGCAAGGTATTTTTAATTGTTCACCTAAGTTGGCTTCCCTACTTGATATTTCTCAAACAAAAGCCCAGCCCTATAGACCACTGAGCACCCGGGGAAGTTACTCTGCCTCACCATAGCATGACTGGTAGATTTCAAAAATGAACAACTCTGGGAACCCATGGAATGAATTTTAATTCTAGTCTATAACCTTAAGGTGTGAAAAGGTGCGTAGGGCGTGCACAAATTGTCCTGCTCTCCCGTTGAAGGGCCAAAGAGCGTTTAGAATACTTACATTGTAGGGATGTTTTGTGAGCTACAAATATCTTTTTTTTCCTCATTTTTAGAAGGATGTACTTATTTTTGCTTTATGTGTATGTTTGTCCGTCTACATGTATGTATGTGTACCACCTGTGTGCCCGGTGCAGAAGCTAGTAGGAGGCTGTTAGATTCTCTGGAACTGGAGTTACAGACAGTTGTGAGCCACCACATGGAGGCTGGGAACCGAACCTGGATCCTCTGCAAGAGCAGCAAGTGCTCTTAACCATTTCTCCAGCCTCCTTTTCCTACCAGCTCTTTCTAGATACAACCTAAGTTTTTCATGTCTGACCATCAGTCTCAATAGTGGTTCCCCACAGAGCCGAGAAGGCATTCACTACTCTTGGAAACAAATCCAAGTCTTGAAGTGATTCCATCTGCAGTGATTTGAATAGAGTTTGTGAAGTCTACCAGAGGCACAGGTTTCTTTTAAAATCATTAATTTTATAATTCTACTATTTTCCAACTTCCTGGGACACAAATACCATGCCTCACTGGCCCACTGACCACTGTGTGCGTAATCTTTGAGGATTATGTGATTTAAGGGAAAAGGGTTTCCCTTTAAGGGAACAATCTAAGATAGTCTCCGAAAGGCAGAGCGTTTACAAATTAGACCCTGGCTAATTTTTAAGAGCCTTTAGTGGAAGCATGTCATCAATTCATCACAGTGTTTTCCGTCTGTGAGTTATAATCCAGACTAGTGTGGGAAGCAGGCTCACTGGACTTTGATTTAGGGATCATGTTTTTTTTTGCCTGGAAAATAAGCTTTGGCCTGCATGTCTAGAAACTCTCTGAAATCAGTTAGCGTCCTAATATGAGTCAGATGCCACAGAAATGTAAGTCGCTTTAACTCATTTATGGTTTGGCTTGGTTTGGTTTCGTTTTCTTAGCACCACCAGGGATCATGGAAGCTGCTTCCTAAGATTCCCGTGGACTTTTGCAGTATCTCCCGTCCACCTTCTGGGATCTCAAGCAGTAGGGGATGACAGAGGAAAACCAGGAAACAGGAGAGAAGAAAAACTGAACAAGTCCAGTGCAGTGTTTTTGCATATCCTTTGCCATGATAGTACCAGGGGCATTTTTAATAGAAATGTAGGCCATTTGTAGTAGGCAAATAGGAGTGTCCCTTGTTGTTATACAGCTCAATGACAGACTTTGTGCTGACCCATGTTCAGCTCAGTAATGTCCAGCTTCAGATTCTGCTACGAGGGTGACTTGCCCAAGGACCTTTCTGTGTCCTCTACCTGCTCACAAGCCACAGCAGCAGCTAGCATCATCTCGCTTTCCTCCATCCCATGCTTCATCTTCACCCTTCACTTCCTCCCCACATCATAGCCCCTCTCCTCCGAAGGGACCTCCGCAGCTCCTCCTGGACCCAACTACTCTGTCCTCTCCAGCACAGACACTGAATGCCCCTCAGCCCTCTCACGCCCTGTGCTTCAGCCTCCAGTGTTTGGACAGAGCACTACTGTCACCAAGGAGCCTGTGTGAGTAAGACACACTGCTGAGACTGCCTCTTGTTAATGTCACCATCACCTCATCACTTAGGCAAAGAGGGGGAAAATCCATAAAAGAGGTGGAAAATGCATTTCTTTTTTCATTTCGTTCTGCTTTATTAAAAAGGATGGGTGTTCTAGTTCTTGGTCTCTCGCAGAGTTTTAAACTGTCTAATTAGAGAAGACTTTTGATCCGTCGGAGCAGCTATGACCAGACGAAATCTTGGGCTCTCAGCTTTCTGTACCGCAGAACAAATTGACCTCTGTGCAAACATTTTGAACCCTAAGACTTCTTATTGCCACTCCATTCTTACTATTGCTCATGACTCAAGCATCTACTACAATCTGAACTGGGATGTTGACATTTTGTGGTTCTTTTCAGATTAAGAGTAACTGTTATGCTCTTAAAAGCACTTGTAGAAATGCAAGCATGTCCTGCAGAGTTGATTGTTTTGCCATGATAAAATCTGGTAAAATCTGGAAAAATCCAGCCTTTCTATTCAAATATTAGACCAATTCATAAGGTGTAACTTTAAGGAATTTTAACCAATAAAATAAAGATAGCTTTGGGAGGGAGAAGCACTTTATAGACATGAAACCTTATATTACATGTTCTTGGATGTTTTTAAGCATAATAAGCTAACTGAATTTGGGTATTTTCCCTTTCAGTTAAAAATAGTATGTATTTCTAATTGCATATTTAATTTTGTCAACCAACACAGAGAAATGTTCATGAGTTGAATCTGTAAATGTAATTTGCAACCAAATGAAGTATTTATTTTTAAAAAGAAAAGGTGAAGGAACCAACATTGACTTGTACATAATGAAAATATGTGTGTATATAATTTTTTTCCTTCTTGACACTACTTGATCATTATATCAAGTGTATTTTTGTACATAATATATATTGGTTAGAAAAATTTAGATTGTCTATTGAAAGAAATTCTATCCCTGTGATAGATTATATTTATCCTAATCTATTGATATTCTGTTAATTTGTTTTAAGAGACAGAACACTATTTTTTTGAATTTCCCGAGAATTGTATTCACTGCACTACTTGTGAATATGTTAAGGGTATTTTAATAAATCTTGGTTTCATGTCCCTCTGGTGTGTGATGGAGATGTTGTTTCTGCAGTCATTTGATGCGCTCATTTCTAACGTTTGTTCCTGCTCATTTCCAAGAATTCTGCTGGAAGTAGAGTTGAAGAGTGAGGTCTCTGTAAGTCCATCATATATCATCCCTTTCTTCCCATCCACCTAATCAGCAAAGGACAGTCTGGCTAAACATTTAAGACTAACAAAAGATGGAAACCCAGCTAGGCTTTATCCAAAACAGCACCACTAGAACATAAATTTCTCAAGGAGGAGACGGGAGGATTGGTGACTTCCAGTAACAGGTGGAAAGTTATATACCAGGGACATGTAACAGAATATAGTTACATGTGTTCTGGCACCAAGCAGAGGTACAAGGTTTCTTTCTGTTTTTGTTTCTTCATTGTTGTTGTCGTTGTTATTGGGCAATGATATAAAGTATAGCAATACTTTATAATAACATAAAAGCCCACAGTTTAAATCAAAAATCACTTCTACAGAAATTGTTTTTGATCAGCTCATTTATTCAGTGTTACAGTTTTTTAAATGTTTGTCAAAATATGCCGCATTATATGCTGTGACATCAATGCCCAGATATTAAAATACGAGAACATCTTCTAAATTATAGAGTCACTGAGCTGTGGAATTGTTGAGACCCTGGAGAAAATTTTATCTCTAGAAAACCATTGAAGTTCAGTGGGCTCACTGTAAACTACACCCAGATTATGAAATATATCAAGACTGAGTCTTACTCTCTTGGCCAGGAAACCAAAGCCCTCTGCCTGCATGTTTTCTTCATTATATTGAACTGGCCTAAAAAGTTGGATCCAGATAATATATTAAAAGAGAATACACTGTGCATAAATTGGATTGAAACCTCCAGGAAGGCTACACTTGTTCAATATTGGAAATTTGAGCAATTTGATCCTCCGTAGTATTGGGATAATGGCAAAAGTCATCATCCTAATTGATGTCCTACAAAAGCATTTCATAAGATTTATCAAGAATTGATTATAAAGAATATTTTCTTACCATAGTAGAATAAACATGCTAAGGACATATTTGTCAAAATATCATAAGCAAATATAAATAGTAGTGAAATGTTTTTTAAGTTTTCTGAGTGAAGCTGAGAGCAAGGCCAGGGTGCCGCTGATACCTCTAGTCACCGTCTTACTAAAGTCTTAATGATTTCAATAATTAATAGAAGTAAAAATTTGAAAGCAATAAAATTCAGCCATAGATAACATTGTGCACATGTAAAATCCAAAATAATCTCTGGACAAATTATTAGTTTTAAGTGTACAGAGGCTTTGAGATACAATGCAAGGTAAACAATATATGTAGAGACAACCAGCAAGATAATTTTTAATTGTCATTTAGAATGGCCTAGAAAATTAACAAGCACGCTAGTAAGTACCACTTCTTCATAGTAACCTATCTACTGGGAGAAGAAAGCGAGGGTTAAACACTCTCAGGATTGGAACAAGGAAGGTTTTCTAAGAAAAACTCCAGTAGCACAGAAAATAGCCCCAAGAACAGACAGCTGGGACTATGTGGTTAAAGAGTGTCTGCACCACAGAGGAAACTATCGCCAAAGTGTACCGGCAACTCGCGGCATGGAAACCCAGAAACAGAGAAATCAATCTGAAATCCACCTGGAAACTTCCTCCCTGCTTGCCAGCTTTCGTAGTACTGGGAAGTGCTGTGCAGTTTCCTAGAGGAGAAAATTCATCTGAGGTGACCAGTGATGACCAGCAATGGACCATGCGTGTTGCACTACCAAACTGCTGGGCAAGAGATGCTCGCTGGTGCAATAGTGGTGTGATTGTTGGGCAGTAACATGGCTTTCTGACTGGACCTTAGACCTGTTCCACAAGAGAAAAATCTCATTTCTGGTGCTACAACCTGGTCAAAATTCCGTGACTGTGGTGGTCCCAGGTTCTGGGGTGGAACTAGCTGTTGTTATTTTACGAGATCGTCGTGAGCTCACATTGCCTTCTTAATATTTATGCTTGTGATCATATGCCCAAGGTTGCTCTGAATCTAGGCTAGAGAAGATTCTTTGCAGTGGTTAGCAGTTGATGGAGAGAAGATGTGTAATTGTTAAGATGCTAAAAATAAAAGACCAAGTTTCTCAGCCCTGAATGAAACACCCGTACAGCTTGAGCCCTGGATTTTCTTCAAAACTTCAAACGTTGCTGAGAGAATGTCCTGGGGAAGCATGATCCAGCAAACAGAAAATCTGTCCTCCTGAGCCGTCACCTCTCCCGATAGCCCTTCAGGTTGGTGAAGAGCTCTTTTTGGCAGCCCTCAACAGCAGACTTAAAAGCTTCAGCTGTGGTCAGAGTTCATATTTCAGAACCATAAAGTAGAAAGAAATAGTTTATAGCCTAATACTTGATATCCAAGGAATTGATTGAAAACTGTCTGGAACATCCGATAGATGTGTTGACATAAGAGGTCAGACTGAACTCCGTTCCCACATTGCAAAGATGAGCTGCTCCCCCAGAAAGCAAGGGGGTGGGGGTGAGGGACCAGCCTTTGTTGGTTGCTTTCTCATCTTCCTCTGAACTGCATGCTTTAGAAGCCTGTCTTCCGAAAGAAGCTGGAAGGGCATTCCCGGCATACAGGGCAAGGTTTGTGCTGTAACTGCTACATTTGTTTGTAAAGGATTTTCAATGACGGTCTTATCTTGCTCACAGTCCAGGGGTAGGAGCTGAGGTGGCTGGGATGAAGTCTGATAAGAGAGCCAAGCCCTCAGGAAGGGGTGCCCAGGTCTGGAAAGATTTTCTTTTACCTCAGACTAAAGATGGTGCCTATCAGACCTCTGGGTACCTTTAATTCAACTTCATCCTAAAGTACGAAGGATGGGACCACACAGACTGCCTTGCAGGTAGTCACTGGGTTCGGGTAAGACTTTGACCATGGGAATGCTTTTAAATGGTGTGTTGGTGTGAGCTTCTCCACTATTCCTGTGCAGGAGGCAGAGACAAGGGGAAGCCTTGACTGGCTCAAAACAATGAAAACTTGCTGAGACTTGAACCTTTTCCCACCAGCAGCCAGTGTTCTACCCAGAATGGGCTGACTTCTTGGGGGCTATCATTTGTAGTTAGACACACCTGTGAGTGGAAACTGGACCAAATGGCTTCAGCCTTTCAATTGGGAGCCTACTTTATATTGCTTGGTGACAATCATTGAGAGACCTTCCCAAAGGTTACTTAACTCCTCATATCTGGCCCCCTGGATGAAGTCGTGTTCACATTCGCAACTCCACAGGCACAGTGAAATTATCTGCCTCACCTGGTGGCTGACACAGGCTGTGCCACCGGGAAGAACAAGAAGAAATCGTTCACAGAGGGGCAGTGGCATAGCAGCTGAGGAAGGGGCTCAGATTGGAGTTTCTTCACTTAAACTTCTTTGGTGCTTTACTATGAAGGATGTTCTGGAGGGAGCATTTTTATGGCTGAAACTAAAAGCCAGAATCTTTGTTTCTGGGTAAAATGACTGGATTGAAGTTTCTGCCCACAAGTAAAGCAGCTTTGTTTCCTTAGAGAGAAAGTGCACGGAACTGCCTGGCCCCGCTCATAAGCTACTGGCAAGGTTTTGGCCTTCGTTGAACCACCCCAATTGCCTATATATAGCCTTGTCTTGCTTAAAGAATTTAAAAAGCATTAGAATGCAGAAATCAAAGAGACAATAAATTTAAAACCAATCTTATTGTCTGCAGTCTAAAGTGTTATTCAGATCAAAGGGGAGGGGACATCTGGCTTCTGGCTTGCTACAAAAGGCAGATCACATTACCTACCAATAGCAGGATTCATCTACTCTCATATTCGGGGGGCTAGAGAACACAGCTTTTCAGCTATCAAGGAAGCAATTTGGGGGAGTCAGTCAAACCCCGTATAATTTCAAAGAGTAGCAAACTCCATGGGCTCCTACAAAAAAAAAAAGTGCTGATAATTTTGTCCCTGAGTGTCACTTCTCATCTGTGAGGTCTTCAAGAACTCAAAGCCATGGCCAAGCCATTGTGGCCAGTCTGTGATCCACCCACCCCTCCAGATCCAAGTCCCCAAATCAGAAAATTCTGGTTTTCATAGCTAACTTAATAGTTGAGAATACACTTTAGTTGTGCTATTTGAACTAGTTTTGATGTCCAAGTCACCGTTGGAGACTGAATCGCTGAATGTTTAGCTTATGTTCATTCCCCCCTCCATTTTTGTTATAAAAAGCAGATTTGTCTTGTTGTAAATGGCTCAGTTTTAAGAGCCAGAAATGGTGCTCCCTGCCTAGAAATGTGCTTGTATCTGTACAAATTCTCGATTCCCTCGTGAATAGGGGGGAACATTATAACCATGTAAAAGCCTTTCTCAGTATTAAAACTAGGGTATCTTCAGTTAGCACACACATATGATTTGACCATCAGCAAACTACCCAAACACAGAATATTTCCTCCTTCAGATTGTTTCAAAGTGGGGTGACCAATGAAGTATCCGCATTAATATTTTCCAATTACTCGGTACCTCTCTCACCAATTTCTCACCCCAAAAGTGTAGAATAAACTACAAGCAATGTCAATGAATCTATTCTTGGGCTGCCCATAAACCTCCTAGCAGCTTTTAGGTGTGGGTTAGCACAATCGATTCACTCGTGATAGGGCAGGTAGACAGGGTTTCTGGTTAGAAATCCCCATCGCTTATCTTTCTCAGTCTCATGTATTCATTTCCTTTCACTACAGTTTCTTCGCACCAAATCTTAGTTTCTTTCCTAAGTGCCTTCTGGAAGCTTATGAAACAGCACAAGATTGTCTGTCTTCAAGTCTTACCTTAGAGCCTTGCTCCTCCTCTTTTTTTTCTCACTTTTCTCAGTCTTCCAGGTGAAGGATTTTTTTCACAACCAAAATCAAGAAGAGAGGTGACCAAGACATGGCCATGACCTTAGCCCCATAGCTTTCTCCGAGACAGGATTCTTTTCCATGGTCTTAATTCAGCATTTCCTGAGTGCACCATTAGTTGTTGATGGAAGGCTGTTGTCGTTCACAGGTACGGTGTCTCAGGTGAGAGGTAAGGAAGCATAAAGAGACCTTCAATGGATCATGTGACAAATCTCGAAGAACAGGGGGAAGAGGAGAAGGAGGGGGAGGAGGAGGACTAAGAATGCAGGACTATGGCTTCTGATGGTGCAGATGGAATTTAGTGGGTTTGCACATTTTCATCTTTCATCTGTATTAACAGCTCCTTAAATCTGACTTGAGTTGTGTCCAGTTCCTCTTGAATAATGAGTAAACACTGACGGGGGAATTTGGTAGGAATCTGGCATTCAAGTGTTTATAGTATCTGGAAATATGAAGGAAGAAAAGAACTCTTTTAGCCTTAAAAACAAGGCCAGCCTGGTCTACAGAAAGTTCCAGAACAGCCAGGGCAACAGAGAGAAACTCTGTCTCCAAATACCAAACCAAAGCAAACAACCCAATAAGTAGGATAGTAAATCACCAGTGTTGAGACGCTGTTCCCTCCCCTTCCCTTCAAAATCCCAGCCTCTCTTTGGATTTCAGTGTAACGTCCCCAGAACTTTGTGAAATACCTTCATACTTGCAAAAAAAAAAATAGTCAGAGCTACAAACATATCCTAACTGCTAACAAAGAAAAATTACTTTTCTTAATTGGGGTGTTAATACCATTCAATTACCCATGACTCTTAAAAGAATCTGGGGTATCCCTAAGCAGACTGTGTGGCAAAATGTCTGTATACTTATAGCAGACACAATGGCAAAAACATTTTGTCTCTCCCCCCATTACAGATCCTCGGTTTAATTTTGATAGGAACAATCTCCCTTAGTTTCTAAAGTGTGTCCCTTGACCCACCTTTCTCCCATCATGACAGAAAGTATGTAGAATCTGTAAATCCCAATTCTATCGGAAGAGAAAAGGAGTGAAGGGTAGAAATAATGTCAAATAATTGAAAGCATCATGGATCCCATTATGGTTTATGGCTTTGTTCTAGGAATCAGATGAACGCATTGTAAAGAATCTGGCACTAAATTTATTATCATGGTTATCATCTTTCAGACAAGACATAAAATAGAGGAGGCTTCCCCCATCACCTGCCATCACTATAGATCCCATGGCACCTTCTACAAGAAGAGTCGAGTTATCCTGGCCCTGATCCAGATCCTACCATCTAATGACTTATATTTCCTTTGTAGTATGCCTGGGAGACATTATGGGTTCTTCGACTTTGAAACTCTTGTCATTACTGTAAGCACAGCCAAAGTGGGCTCCAGCAAACGGGTGTGGGGAACGCATTCTCACATTCCAGCATGTGGATCAAGTGAAAGAATGCACAGGCGGACCTGGAGGAGGAAGCTGATCGGTGCCATCAAAGTCTTCCTAGTGTGTCCCTAAGAGGGTTCCTGACCAACCAACCCCACTATGGCTGCTCATCAATATCAAATCTCATTGACCACATTGGGGCTATCATAGGACACTTGCCTAGCATTTGCAAGACCTTAGATTTGATATTCATTACTGGAAACGAAATCCCAGGTTGTAAATGTGTCACACGGATGTCACACCAGTCTATGAACCCCGTGCACTGTCTGTCTCCTTCCACAGTATAAAACCAAAGGAAAGGAAAAAAAAATCATTTTTCCTGACTTGCTCTTTTTTCCTTATCATTTTTTATTGAATTTACTGAGCTATACATTTTTCTCTGCTCCTCTCCCTGCCTCTCCTCTCCCCTTCAATCCTCTCCCGTGGTCGCTATGCTCCCAATTTACTCAGGAGATCTTGTCTTTTTCTACTGCCCATGTAGATTAGATCCATGTATGTCTTTCTTAGGGTCCTCATTGTTCTGACTTGCTCTTAATTCCAAAGCATTTTCCTTTGGAATTAAAAGAAAGCAATCGCGCATGGAACATTTCACACATCATTTTCACCTCTAGTTTCAGCTTATTCTCATCTAAATGGAATTCATGGAAATATCTGTACTGCATTTCTCTAAAAATTAAGGTGTATTAAATGAAATAATGTATACAAAAAATACATTTAATTTTTGTTTTAAAACCCTCAATTAAATAGCAGAATTTTAGTTTGTAAGACACTGATGACTGTACTGAATTCATGAAACCCCACAAAGATAAAAGTAAAGGATTTTAATGCTATGAGCACACAAGGACAATGAAATAAAAATAATACAAATTTGATGGTTTAAATAAAAACTTCAAGGGATACAAAATTTGACCTCTACTGAAGATCTGTGGATTTGATATTTAGACAGAGAGTGGGAAGGAATGGGTACAGATAGTATAACAGGTCCCTCCACGACTTTAAGTACTAGCTCCTATCTGTAAAACAGAGTTCTAGACAGGCTGGACAGAAAGATAACTCCTCTATTTGCAAAGATTCTGCCTTCTACAATACTAGCTTGGATATCACTGATAGGTTATCTTAAATCCTTATCCTATTACTGTGATAAAATGCCCTCACCAAAGGAGTTTCTCTTGATTCACAGATCAAGGATTCATTCTGTCAAGTAGGAGAAGTCCTGGCCGCAGAAGAGAGCTGCCCAGGAACCAGCCAAAGTCGGCTGCTATGAAAGCTGGTTATCAGCTACTTGTCTTGTTTTTATTCAGTGTGGCAGTTAAAGTGGGTCCCCCACTTCAGTTAACCTGATCTAGATAATCCCTCACAGGCATTGCCAGAGCTCATGCCTGATGATTCTAGACCCTGTCAAGTTGACAACAGGCAATACCATTAAACACATGTGGAGTTGTGAGTGTGACCCACCTCTGCCTGTAATGAGGGAAGTCCACTAGATAAAAATAAATAAACAAAAGATACTGCGGAAAGCTTTCCTAGTGACTTGGTATCTTAGTTAGGGTTTCTATTGGTATGATAAACACCATGATCAAAAGGCAAGTTAGGGAGGAAAGGGTTTATTTCCGTTTGCATTTCTAGGTCACACCCCATCACTAAGTGAAGTCAGAGCAGGAACTCAAGACAGAGACTTGGCAGCAGGACCTGAAGCAGAAGACAAGGAGATACGCTGCTTACTGACTTACTCCTCATGGCTTTCTCAGCCTGCTTTCTAATGTAACCCAGGACCACCTGCCCAGAAATAACACCATGCACATTGCGCTGGACCTTCCCACATAAATCTTTTAAAAAATGCCCTCCCTCCCCAGTTGCCTATAGGCAATTTTCCAGAGATACCTTTTACTAGATAACTCTATCTTATATCAAATTGACAAACAAAACAAAATAGAACATTCAGGAGTTGATGTTGTCCAGGAATATCGGATAGCAAGTCACAGAAAACCAAATCAAGCTAAGACAACAATGATGTTTATTAATCTGTGGACCCGAGAGCATCATAGTTTTAAGTCACACAATTCCTGATAATTTTTCATTTGAGAGGTAAAGACTTGGTACCCTCCTCTTGGCTATGGGAAAACATGAAGACTTGATTCTAGCAGAGCAGGCACGAGATACAAAAGGATCAACATTGAAGATAAAATCATGAGAGGCGGTGTGCCTTCTCCTGGGTCATTTACCCTAGGGAAAGTTGTATGTTCTGAAGACAGCTCTACACTGGGAGGCTCTTGGCTCTGGCCACTCGCTAGCTATGCAAGCTAGGGTTGGGAATCTACTCTCCAAACCAACCCAGTCTTTACAGTTTACAGGCTCTGTGAAGCCTTGCCTATAACCTGATTCTGAGTCGGAAGCCCCACATTCACCACCCCTAGAACTAACTCTATTAGACAATGTGTGAGATGGTGTTTGCTGTTCAAACCCACTGAAGGTGCCACCTGTTACAGAGTAATACTGTGCTGACTACAAACTTGTCTGTTTGGAAGAACATTGTTTCAATAGGCTACTCCATCTCCCGTCCCTGTCTTTTAATGTTGGACTTTGTATGTAGATCGTCTTTTGTAAGGTGGAGGTTTGTTACTGCTGCTGTTACTGTTTTCCTTGCTGTTAAGTTGTAGGAGCATCTCCTATTGTTTTACATTTTATCCTTTGTATTGGCTAGATAATTTGCAAATAATTTCTCTTTCCATAATTTGTCTTCCTTTTTCATCCGTTTGTTTGCTATGTAGAAAGATTTAGTTTGATACAGTACCCCTTGTTGATTTAGATTTTGAAGTCAGTCTTATGAAAGCAAGCTAATGCTATAAAGTGTTCCATTAGGGCTGAGGATGACATGGGTCAGTAGGGAAGAGCACTTGATGCTCAAGCTTGAGAAACTGAGCTCAGATCCTCAGTACCCACAAAGAAAGTAAGGCATGACAAAGGTGTGCTTTGTAACCCCAGTACAAGGAGGCAGAGCCAGGAAGACACTGGGAGCTCACCGGCCAGCTGCCTGGTGAACTCCAGGTTCAGTAAGAGACCCCCTCTCAAAAAATAAGATGGAACACAGAAGAGGAAGACACCTAATGTCAGCCTCTGGCCTCCACATGTGCATTAGGTGTGCCCATCCTCATACGTTTGTGTGTGTGTATATACACACACACGAGAGGGGGGGGAGAGAGAGAAGCTGTTTCCCTATATTTTCTTCTAGGAGTTTTAAAATTTGAGGTCTGACATTTGAATCTTTAATCCATTTGAGTGTCTTTCATGTGTGGTGTAAGAGAATGATGCACTCTAACTCTCTGTGTGTATAGCTAATTTTCCCATCCATTTGTTTAACCTGTGCTCCTTTCACCATTCTGTAGGCTGTGCCCTTGTCAAACATCAGCTGATTGTATATACATGAGGTTTTTTTCTGCACTTGCTATTTTGTTCCATTTGCTCATGCCCATCTTTGTTCTAATATCACACTTTTACTATGTTTCTAGTGCATGCTTACTATGGCTGTGCAATCTATGTTGATAATAAGAAGGATGGTCTCCCCAGCCTTATTTTTTTCTTTCTCAAGATTGACTTATTCCTTTGTGGTCTTTTGTGATTTCATAGATTTTACGATGTTTTCTTCTATCTATATAAAATTCCAATGCCATTTACAAAGCAGTGGAGCTGCACTGAATTTGTAGATTGCTGTAGGTAAAATGGACAGTTTAACAGTGTTAAATCTTCCAGTCTTTGGACACATGACTTTTTTATTTTCTTACACTAATGTATTACAGTTTTTAGTAGACAAGTTTTTTTACCTCTTTAGGTAACTTTCTATAATTTTATTCTTTTTATGTTTTTATTTATTCCTTTCTCATATATTACATTCTAACCACAGGTTCCCCTTCTTCCTCTCCTCCCAGCCCCTCTACCTCCCCTACCTCCCCTCTACCCTAGATCAACTCCTCCTCTGTTTCCTTCAGAAAAGGGCAGACCAAAGAGTCAACCCCACCCCCACTATTAGGAGTCCCGTGAAGAACACCAAGCTACTCAGCCATAACATAGGCAAAGGACCTATGTCAGAACCGTACAGGTTCTCTGATTATCCAGTCTCTGTGAGCCCCATGAGTCCTGGTTAGATGATTCTGTGGGCCATTTTCTTGTGGTGTCCTTGACCCCTCTGGCTCCTGCAGTTTTTCTGCTCCCTCTTCCGTAGGATTTGCCCAGCACCACCTGATGTTAGGCTGTGGGTCTCTACATCTACTCCTATCAGTTGCTGGATGAAGCCTCTCTGATGATGATTATTCTAGGCTCTGGTCTATGAGTACAGAAGAATATCTTTTTGATGTTATTTTAAGTGACAACTTTTTCTAATTTTTTTCAGGTAGCTCTCAGTTAAAGTCCTGAAAAGTCGCTGATTTCTATGTGTTAATATTGTAAGACTGAAGCAATGACCTTGATAGGAAAATGTTTGCTATGAAAGTATAAGGATCCGAGATCTCAGAAACCATATTTAAAAAGCCCTACCTGGTGATGTGTTTGTGTAATCTCAGTGCTGGGGAGATGGAGACAGGAAGATAGATCCCAAGGGCTCGATGGCCAGCCAGCCTAGCCTAATAGAGAGTTTCAGGTCACGTAAGAGATTTTAGTAAAAAAAAAAAAAAAAAAAAAAAAAAAAAACAACCAAGGTAGACAACACTTGAGAACAGCACTCAAGGTTGACTCCTTACCTACACAAACATGTACACATGTATGCACACACATGGAAATGCACACACATGCAAACCTACTGAAACTTTACTGAATTTAGTATTTCTTTGTGTTGGAATCTTCTGCTTGTTTGTTGTTGGTTTTTTTTTTTTTTGCCTATCACTATGGCAATAATACCTCATGGTGTATATGATAGGTAGAGATGGTGATGATGAACATCCTTGCCCTTTTCTGATCTCACTGTTTCTCACCACTGGATGTGTAGCCAACTCTGGGTTCTTTAGGTGCGGCCTTTGTGATAAATAGGTGCCTTCCTCCTGTTCTTAGTTTGTTCAGGGAGTTTTTAACTATACGAGGGTGTTAAGCTTTGGCAAATGCCATTTCTGCATACACTGGGTTCTCATGTGATATATATATATATACATATATATATGTATATATATGCTTTTTCATATACATTAATTAATTGCATTAATCTATTTTTATATGTTGGAGCGCCCATTCTTCCCAAGAATAACTGCAATTACCCATTGCACTGTTATTGGTAATATTTTATTAATGACATTTGAATCTTGTCTATCAGGAATATTGGCCTGTAGTTTTCTTGTAATATTTTGTCAGGATAGCACTGGTCTTACATTATAAATTTAGAAGCTTTCCTTCCTCTTCAAATATTTTGGAAGATTTTCAGAAGAATTAGCATTAACTTTTCTTTAAATTTTTTAAATCTGTAAAACCAATTAGTAAAAGCACATGGTCCCAGGTTTTTCTCAGTTGAGAGCATGTCATTGTTAATTTAAACTCCATGCCAGTCTAAGAGCTATTCAGGTTTTCTATTAAACCCTGACTTAGCCTTGGTGCATTGAATGCTTCAAAGCATCTACTCGTGTGTGCTAAACTACTCAGTTTGCTTGTGTCTAGTCGTTCACAGTAGCCGCTTATAGTCCTTTCTATTTCTGTAGGATCAGTTATGATGGCTCCTCTTCCACCTGTGATCTTTGTGTCCTTTCTTTCTGGCTTTGTCTCATGAAGATTTCTTCCTGATTTTTGCCGATCTTTACGAAACACCAACTCAATTTAAGAACTCTCTTTGGGAGCATGAGAAAGGGTTGAAGGGGAGAGGAGAGGATGGGAGGGGAACAGAGAAAAATGTACAGCTCAATAAAATCAATTAAAAATTTTTTAAAAAGAACTCCTTTACTCCTTTAAAACAAAAGGTACACGTAAGGTGGTTCTAGAAGTGACTTTTTCTTTTGCCCAGGAGAGGTGGATGTGATGATCCTCAGAAGATTTTTTTCATTTTATTTGCAAATATATTATTATTATTATTATTATTATTATTATTATTATTATTAAAAATTTCCACCTCCTCCCCTCCTCCATTTCCCTCCCCATCCCCTTACTACCCCTTCAATATTGTTAGATTCTAAAGATTGTTTAGACTATTCTGAGGTTTAGATTTTGTTAGGAATTTTAGGATCAGCTTGTGAGTTTCTAGAAGGAAGCCAGCTAAAAGCTGACAGACATTGTGGTGACGCTGTGGAGCAATAAATACCAGTTCTTCCATTGATTTGGTTTTGTTAGGTTTTGTGAATTTTTGTTTTGTTTTAGGTTTGGGTTTTGCTTTGTTTGTTGTTGTTTTGGTTTGGTTTTGGTTTTGCTTTTCTGTGTAACAGCCCTAGCTGTCATAGAACTCATTGTGTAGGTCAGATTGCCCTCGAACTCAGAGATCTGCCTGTCTCAGCCTCCTGCATGCTGGGATTAAAGGTGTACACCACCACAGCCTGGTGGTTTGGGTATTTTTCAATATCTGTAAGCAATATTTTATAATTTTCAGCAAGCAAGGATTTTATTTTTTACTAACTTCATTCATTTTGTATGTTTTCTTTTTATAGGACTGAAAATGGAATCATATTTCTCATTGTCAGTGTATAAAATAATATAGAATTATGATTAGTTCTTGTCTGTTATACTGTATCCTAGCTGAACTTGTTTCTGTATTCCTTCTTTCACTCCTTAAAGGCCTATCTGTAAAACAAAATCATGTGAAAATAGAAATATTGTTACTTCTTTTTTGCCAATCTATTCTTTTTTTTCTAGTGTAACTGTCCTGGGTAGAGGCTCCAGTATGATGCTGAACAGAAATGGGGGGAAAGATTTCCTGTTAACTATTTCTCTTAAAGAGGAAGCCTTTTAGTGGTTTACTATTGAGTATCAGTGTGGACTTTTCACAGATGACACAATTTAGGTGGTAAGGTTCCTCTCCGAATGTGTTGAGTGTTTGTAACATGGATGGTGTTAAGGTTTGTCAAATGAGCTGTCTGTCTGCTTTATTGCATAATTATGCATTTTCTGTCCAGCATCCCATTAACATAATAAATAAACCCTGAATTGGGGCATAACTACATGGTAATGGTGTTTACATTATTTGTATAGAGAAAGATGAAATCAGTTACTTAGTATTTTGCATCAAAATTCATAAGGGATGTTGGCCTATAGCTGTATTTTCATAGTGTACCATAAATTTTATATCAAAGTAATACTTGCCTTATAGAATGAGGTAGACATGTTTACTCTTCTATTTTTTAATTTTAAAATTATATTTGTGTGTGTGCATGCATACATGTGTGTGTGTGTTGGGTATGTCTGCATGTGTTGTGTGTGTGTGTGTGTGGACAAGGCATGCATTTGGAGATCAGAAGGCAACTTTCATGCCTTGGTTCTCTCCTACCGTATGGGCCTTAGGATCTCACTTCGGTGGTCAGCCTCATCAGCAAGCACTTTTACCCACTGCACCACTTCCTGGCCTTATCACCTCTATTTTCAGGGATAAGTTGGTCAAGAATTTATATGAGTGGTGAAGTCATTCTAGGTGGGCTTTACTTTCCAGAAAAACTTTAATTGTTAATTTAGTCTCTTTGCTTAAGATAGCTAAATTCAGACTTTCCATTCTACTTACGGCAATTTTTGGTAATTTGAGTGTGTAAAGGTGTTATGGACACCTCCATAAACACTGTGGACTCCTCCCTAAAGTTTGGTTCGGTTGTTTAGCTGATAAAGGCGCACAGAACTCCAAAAAGGACAAAGGATTGTTAACTTCTCTTCTGCTTGAACATAGCTTGGGAAAGCAGAGAGAAGAGACTTGCTTGAGGTTTAGTGGTAACTAGAGAGTTAAGGCAAAGTCCTCCATCCTCCATTACTGCCACATTAGGCGGCCTTCCAGTCATCTTGCCCAATCATGAACTAGAAGGGAAGAAGAAGGAGGAAGACTTAGAATGTCATCAGAGCCTGTAATCCATAGTTAGGTTGGCTATTATCAAAATGTTTAAGAAGGTTTCTAATGGTTTACTGTTCAATTGAACTTCCCTAAACTGTTAATCTATTCTGAATAAAATTTATAAAAGACAAAAACGTATAATCAGACCTTTTCTTTTGCTATTTGTTAAAACTTTTTATTGGTTCTTTGTGAGTTTCACATCATGCACCCCAATCCCACTCATCTCCCAGTCCCTCCATATCTACCCTCTGCCTTTGCAGCCTCCCGCCCCCAGAGGAAAAAAAAATCTCCTCGTGGAAAGAGCTGTGGGTCACAGTGTGTCACCCAGCACACCCTTTGGTCCAAATAGCTTTGCTTGCAAAGGTTCATTGCGATGAGTCGTTGGTCTGGTTTAAGGCCTCTGGCTTCCGCTACACCATCAATACTAGGTCCTCACTAGGACTCCTCTCAGATCCTGTTGTTGCCCCGCGTCGTGGAGCTCTTGCAGCTTTGAATCTGTAGAGCCAGCCCCTTCAAACGCTCCAGTTCTTAGATGGAGGAGATATTGGGGTGGGCCAATTCCAAGTCCTGGGTCTGGGCCTGAGTGGTAGTTGAATTGGTGAGTCCTCCTGCTCTCCCACTTTGCGCAGGTGAAGGGTGACTCCAACTCTCCCGCCTTCGGCAGCAGGCAAGGGTCAGGACTGGCTCTCCTCCCACGCTTACCCTTCAGGCCAGCTCTACTGTGCTGCCCAGATGAGGTGCAGGCTCGATACTCGTGAAAGCTGTAGCTGTTGAGGGGCCAGGCCGTCTCTCCCGCTCTCAGGGCCAGCTCTCCAGCCTGCCAGAGGCAGCGAGAGGATCAAGGGTGGGTAGGTGGGACCGTCTCTCCTGCTCTGTCCAGGTGAGGGGCAGGGCCTCTGCTCAGGCTCTGCTCAGCCTTCAGACATTGACACGGTCCCAGGTAGCAACCCAGACCAGGAGCATCAGCATGGCCTTTGGTAGTAACATAGACCATGGACATCAATAGAGACCCCAGTGGCTGCAGGGCCACAGACCCAGACATGGCCCTTGGGTGGCAGCACGGGCTGTTGCTCACTGCCTTTACATCTCGCGTCCAAATCTCTTCATCTTCCACTTCTTTTTTTCCTACCATCTCTCCACCACGTACTTACTCATGGTTGTGGTAGCTGCCCTGTCTGTGCCACCTGGCTGCAGTAGCGGGGGGGGGGGGCGGGGGGGATGTGGAATCTCTTCTCTGTCATGCGCAGCCCACCACTACCCAGTGCTGGAGGCCCAATCTGAACTGAAGTTGGTCTCCAGAGTCGGTCTCCACAGCAGCTTCTCTCTATATAAGGTACCAGGCCGTTTTGGGGCGCTGAAGCAGTCCTACTTATTATTAGTGCCTCTCTGATGTCTGTCTTTACCAGGCAACTCCAAGTTCCATGAAAGCAGGAAACCGCATCTGTCAGGTTCCCCAAAGTCAAGAAGAGGGCTTGGCCAGGAGTCAGCCCTGGTCACCTCCATCAAGTCTTTAGCTTGCCTCTTTCAATAGAGCACACTGCTTCGTTTTTCTGTCTTCCCCACTTCTCCTTCACATTTTTGTTCTTTGCAGTGGTATTCAGTGCTGCCTCCCCAGGGCCTATGAGCTAATTTTTTTTTTTTTTTTTTGTACCATGTTTTCATACAGTTCATAGTGTTTTTATAATGTATTTTAAAATATTTTTCTAAGGTCAAGAGTGATATTTTCTCTTTCATATCTGGGTTTTTTGTTTTGATTTTTGCTTGTTTGGTTGGATTTTTGCTTGTATGATTGTTTGATACAGGATTTCTCTATGTAGCCCTTGCTGATTTGGAACCCACCATAGAGACCAGGCTGGCCTTAGACTCACAGAGATCCTCCTGCCTCTGCCTCCTGGGTGCTGGGATTAGACTTTTCCTATTTGAATTTAGTCTCTTCCTCCTCTCCCTTTCCTCCTTCTCTTACTTCTTTCTCCTTTCTCTCTCACGTTTGATCTTCTAGCTGGTCAAATCTACTTTTGGGCCCTTCTAATGAGTTTTCATTTTGGCTACTAGTTTTTCAACCTTACCATTTCTATTTGGCTATTTTTCATAATTCTTCCCTGATTTGTTATTTCCAGGTTACCAATATCTCATGTTTCTAGCTTTTCTGTTTCTTTAGAATTTGTTTATCTGCTGAGTATGCGCACGGTGACAAGCGCTTATAGAGCCAGTAGCAAAAATGACAGAGGCAGGAGAAATTAGTCTCTTTGGTAATCCACTCTCAGATGCCTTACTTTTCTGTGGAAGACAAAGTTTCGAGTCTACGATGCTCTTCTGTGTTGAGTTCACTCCACTTTCCAGGCTTATTCAGATGTTGCCGCCTGAATGTGGCTTTCCTGAAGCCCCTGAATGTTCCAGCCCACGCCCCACTCCCCAAGTATACAAAAAGGGGAAAGGGGTGAGCAGCTTCAGCTTAGTGCTTCTGAGCTTGAGTTCCTGTTCATGCCTAGTAGGAGCATGGATGTCCTTAAGCAACAATCAATAGTTGGGTCTGCTTTCTCTTGTTAAGGAGAGGAAAATACTTACAATTTGTACTTCTTTGGCTACCTTTACTTCTACTGAAAAATCTTACAATGAGACCACATGAGGTCTTTCTCCTAGGGAGGATAACTATGCCTTCCTCATTGAGCTGTCCTGAGAACTGTGGAACAACACACATCAACCTCTTAGCACTTTCCACACCTGGTTGCTGGGATTTGGTAACTGCTGTCAGCTAACCAATGCCACAGGATACTGTATGTCCAGGGAGAGATGAACTCTTAGAAACTTACACGATCTTAGAGAACTAACTTTCCTTGTATTCCTATGGATTGATATCTACTACATTTTAAACATTTCCAAAAAAAACAAGTTCGCCTTCCCCAAGTCAGTCCATGGTACTGCTGATCACTTTCCTCGTTACAACTCTTTTCTCTAATAAATCCAAACCTTTCTCCTCATCTTTCTTCCTTAGCCCTCTGTAACAAGGCTATTATCAAATCTGTGTGTCAAGCCCTCTGCTTTCTGCAGGCCTCTGTCAAAACTGTACCATCTAGCTGAGCTTGGGGAGACTGCTGTGATTCAGTCTCAAGCCAGCTGCCTTTGTTTTTAACTGCCTGGGTCTGAGGCGTAACTATGGAAATCAAAGAGGGTCAGAAAAATCTGGGCAGGGGCTGGAGAGATGGCCCAGCAGTTAAGAACACCGGCTCCTCTTTAGGAGGACCAGAGTTCAATTCCCAGCAACCACATGGTGGTTCACAACCATCTGTAACGGGATCTGATGCCCTCTTCTGGCATGCAGGCATACTTGCTGAGAAAGCACTCAAATAAAATAAATAAATCTTTCGAAAAAGGAAGAAAGAAAGGACAGACGGAAGAACGATCTGGGTGTATTGGATAGATTCCTCTTAAAACAAGAGAGCTCATTGTACTTTCCTCCTTCTTCCTTTCTGGGTCAAGTGAATCCCTGACCCCTTTTTTGTCCACCTCCCTGCCCCTAGCCCCTACTGAGAGACAACCACCACATTAAAATTCAAACACACATACACAAAAAGAAGAGGTTTAATTTATTGATTGTTTTTTTTTGCAACAGTTAGATGGTATGTTATTAGGGTGAAAATAAAATTCTAATTACAGATTCATAAAACTGTAAGCCAAATTAGCTTTTCTGAGACCATTAAATCCCACCTCACCCTCATCCATAGCAAGGTAGTTCGATCATAGCCTATATAATAATCCTTTATTGTTTAAAAATGATTAAAGCAGATTAAATACACAATATAGATGGTGTTAAATATCTTGAGGAATGACAAATCAATAGAATTTCTTTCAGCTCGGATTTCTCGTTTAGAAATGTTCTGTTCATATGTATTTGTGGACTAGCCATTATTGTCTGTGATTTGGTTGTATACGTACATTATAAGTATCTCAAAATAACACTTAGGTCTTCCCTAAAATGTTTCAGAAGTGTCAACCTTCAAGCAACAACCAATTTTAAAGAATGTAAGTTCATCCTTGACTCGGTAACATCTCTTCATATGTGACAACATCGCATTTCCCTCTGACCTGACAAAAGTCCCTAACAACGTACAATGGCCAGTTTCTTCTTTGCCCAACTCAGAGGTCGTCATATAAAATAGAGAAAGAAAGCATGTTTGAAATCACAGTAACCAAAGGACTTGAATTCATAATTACATTAAATAACCATAACTTTTTGTTTATTCACATTCCACACGGTGGAAATTATCCTTCCCTCCAGATTTTTCGCTTATACCTTTGAGCTGTGAAGAGGAGAGTTGCGAAGAAGCACTCAGACTTACAAGGTGTGTGGTTTCTCTTTCAGTACCAAGCACAAAGAGAACACCATAAAATTCATATTTGGTATCTGACATTATCTTAATAGGTAAGATCGATATCACAACTATCTTACCATAAAACAGTTTTACTACAGTGTTGGAGAAAATACACATCATCATGTCACTGATGAGTCCAAACTCAGCCACAGACAGAGCATCTCTGATAAGTGATGAAGGACATGAATTTGTGAGGGTCTTGGTCTAGGCATGGTGAGGAAGGCAGGCATTTCCCTCTTTGGTCAATGATGTGCTTTAAGGCTACTTATGCAGCTGATTGTTCCCGTGAAGTTCACTTTGAGGCAATCTTCTTCATGTGAACCAAATCCAGCTTACATGAGAGACTATCATCTAAGCTCCTGGAAGGTGACTGTGGCTGCCAACCTAACTTACTTTATAACAATAATGCTTGCTTGTGGCAGAATTAAGACTCTGTGCTTTTTAGCACTGAGTGTCACCTTTCTTCTCTGGTGTGCTTCTAAATGTTCAGTTTCTTCCTCTTTTAGTTTTCTTCACTTCCCTCAAACCTTCGCCTTCGCATTTGTGGGCTCAAATTGCATCCATCCTGTGACCCGTGGGTGGTGAATGTGGATGACACAAAGATTCAGGGAAGGAGCATACAGTACCAATGAAGCACACACACTCGGCTTGCACAAGCTCATCTACTATGGAATCATCAGCAGCGACTTTTCAACTTTCAAAATGAGACCCAGTGTTTTGGGGATTCAAGGAGGTTTTTGTCTTACAGCATGGTTTCCATGTAGATGTCACATGGGAGAGAGCTAGACCAAAATAGTTTCCTTACATCCAATGGTTCTTTGACTGTGGCAGCTTTGATGGACAGTGAATGACACATTCCAAATGACACATAACTTAACTAGGGACTCTGAGAGGGAAAGACAAAAAGGGGCATTTTTAGCTAGAATCTCAGTCTTAAGGAGTGTTGCTTAGCCAGGCCAAAATGTATCAAGGCTACCTTTCATTTTGGCCCTTACATAAGTGCTAAGTAGGCATTTGGAGAGCCTAGAAGTATTTGACATCCATAGGAGGCATAATGATTACAATGCTGAATTGACCCACTGGGAATAGATAGCCTGTTAATATACCTAGCGCTCTGCTGTCCTAATGGAACTTTCTCATAGACCTTCTAGGAGCAGTCTCAGCCCTTAGCTCTCCTCCAGACACTACCTAGCCGGCCACAATAGCTTTGATTCTGCCCCCTTTCTGGTCCTTTCCTAAAAAGAGTCAAAACAGAAAAGCCGCCATTCATGTCTAACTCAGAAGGAGCAGGTAGCTCTCTCATCTTAGACTACTCCTTATTGGCAGAGGTGCTCAGCAAAGGCAGGATTCTTAGCACAGTGTTGTGTATCTCAGAAGCATTTTGCAGGAATAACAGAAAAGCAATGTTAATCCAGCAAAGCTAAGCTAAGGAGGTTTTTTTTGTCTTTTCCTATCCCAGTGTGCAAGACTCTCACTTGTCCCCCTGAGAGGCAAAGTAAAAAGGGAGGCCATGTTTCTTTCTGTTTCGCTCGCTTGATTCTTAAAACAGGAGTGGTCAATATTTCACTTTTAATTTTGGGTTACAGATAGTGTCAGGAGATTACAGAGACAGACACAGAAAATTGGGTTTTGTGTGTGCGTGTGCGTGTGTGTGTGTGTGTGTGTGTGTGTGTGTGTGTGTGCGCGCGTGCGCGATTATATTTCACCTCCGTGCATCTCGGTTCTTTTAAATATCAGGAAAAGCCTTTCACGAAGTAAGGCTCACACTGTTTTTGGAGAACAGCTTTCAAACTCTGGAATTTCAGTGTCCCAGACTGGCGCTCAGCCTCAACGCTCCTGTGTCAATACTCCATCTCGTTTGTCCTCCATCACCGGCTCCTCACATTCTGGAGGTTCATCACAGGTTAGAAAACATTTACACCCACGATCAAATGCATTAATTTAGGGACATGGGCTAAGGCTGAGATATCAGGGAGAGCAAAGAAAGGGATAGGTTGTGGGAGAAAAGAGCAAACACTGAACGGTTCCAAGTCTAATGCAGCCCTCGGAGTTACCTCTTCGTTAGTATTCCTTCTCAAGTGAAGTCCTGGTGCCCAGGAAGGCGCATGAAACACAAAGGCAAAGCCAACTAGAGCCCTGCCCCTGTGAGTTTGGATCCGGTGGTGTGGGCGTTTCCCACCGTCTGAAGCAGAGTAACAGGAAGTGCCTTCTAGCAGAGGTTGTTTCCGCTGGTGTTTGGAAACACACACAACACCCATGCACACTCATGCGCATACACTATGCATAAGCAGCCTCCAGTCGGGAAGCAACTGCTGGTTCTTCTGACCTCTAGGTTTAAGCCAAGTAGGAATCGGGTGGTTTAGGTGTGGCTCTCGGCATGGCTATGACAGGCTGGATGCGCCTGCTTTGGCTTAATCCAAATCGATGGATATGCAGCGACACTGCTTCACGCGTGTGACCCGTTTCTTCTTGGTGGGTGGCTGTAGCTCAGGACAGTTGAGCGTGACCATCATGGTGGTGAATTTCTTGGGTTTGCAGAAGGAGCAAGACTGAAAGGAGCCTTCCTCCTTCCTGATGTGTCTGGGGATGTAGAAGGAATTGCACTGGCCATAGCAGAAGCGGTTGATGATAGTGCGGCTGTTGCAGCCCTCCTCGTGGATGGTCTGCTTCAGGGGCTGAGTTTTGCACCAATCTCGCTTCAGGTACTTGCGCTCTGTCACATGCAGGGCCTCTTGGCTGGACTCCAGCACCTCCTCTCCTGGCATGGCGGTACCCCGCCCTTGGCCCCGCCCCCGGGTCCTGGAGCCTGGTTGTGGTGGGGACTGGGTCTGCTCGGAGTCATTGTGCTGAGCCTTGTCTGGAGGAGGGATGGCTCCTTGGGACCCTTTCTTTTTCCCTTCTGCTGCCGGTAGCAAGGTCCCCAAGAGGAGAAGCAAAGCTCCCACAGTATAAGCGGTGCGGTTCATTCTAGAAGAGGGATGCAAAGAAGAGAGGACACAGACAACAAGAAAGGTATTTAATAAAAATTACTAATTGCACCTAACATCTTATATCGTACTCAATACACACTTAAGTTGCACTGACTTCTTACATTATCATTAGCTATTAGATTCTATTATTCCCGTTCCTCTCTCGCCCATCAAACTGAATAATTCAATATAGTCACACAGTGAATTAGCCAAGCTTTAAGTTCAGCCAGGGCCCGTCTCTTCATTGCACTAACTCCCGAGTGGTTCCTCACACAATTGTGTGTGATCTTTTTAATGTTCACTTAACTGTATTTATTCTTGAATTTGACAACATGAGACTTTTCACTATTCTGGCATTGGAAAGAGACCAAGAACCTGTGGCAGACAGTCTAAGAGGAAAGAGGAAGGCCATTGGACAGGAGGTAAGAGGACAGAGATGCTTCGTGTCGTTCTTTGTGCCATGACTTACCTCTCTCTCTCTCTCTCTCTCTCTCTCTCTCTCTCTCTGTGCGTGTGTGCGTGTGTGTGTGTGTGCTTATGTTGTGTGTATGCATTTATGTCATGTGTGCCCGGGTGAACGGCAGAAGAGGGCTTCAGAGTCACTGAAGCTGGCGCCATAGACAGTTGTAATCTACCCAGTGTGGGTGCTAGCAACTGAACTCAGGTCATCTGGAAGAACAGAAAGTGTTCTAAACTGCTGAACCATCTCTGCATCCTCCACTTTTCTACCTTTTAAAGTGGTGGAATATGTCACTCACCTATGGGTCTTTATGTATGCATAGAAATGTTTTCTCTGAGTAATTGACCAGGTAGGCCTTTAATTTCTTTGATTTTAATATTTAAGTTGCTGTGCAAAAATGAGTTTCAATATGAATTTTCATACATATCTGTCATGGTGCAGGGTTTATTTCTATCTCCCCCACTGCTTTCCTGTGTCCTTCCTTCCCCCAAATAGCCCTTCTTTTGTTTTCATGTCACATGTATATTTTTTAAAGATTTATTTATTTATTATGTATACAACATTATGCCTCCAGGTATGCCCACATGCCAGAGGAGGGCACCAGGTCTTATTGCAGATGGTTGTGAGCCTCCACGTGGATGCTGGGAATTGAACTAAGGTCCTCTGGAAGAGCAGCCAGTGCTCTTAACCACTGAGCCATCTCTGCAGCCCTTCACGTGTACATTTTGTGTGTAGATAATTACATTTAAAATATATAAAAGTGTATGAAGGAATAAAGGTAGAAAATGGGCACAATAGAATAAGTGGATGAATATGTTCATAAGTATCAAAGGCACTGAGGACAGTGAATTGTGAGCAAGTCTGGACCTCCATATGATTCATATATGGCAAACATATATAATATTTATTAGAGAAATAATTGAAGCAAAACTGGGGGGGGGCAGGAAGAAGTCCAGATGGAGAGACAGGAACATGAATGGAATGAAGAAAGCAAATCAGAAAAAAAGGGGACTCTTTCAGAGGCAGGGTTCTTTAGAAAAGACAGGGCAGACAGGAGGAGAAGGGAAAGAGAGGCAGCAGACAGCCTGCCTGGCCTGGCTGCAGTCATCTGGGGAACTGTTAATATGTCCACACTGGTTCAGTTTCTCTGTCTTTCCACACAGCTCGAGGCCTGTAACACTTGTTGGCATGGGGCACACTAAGAGTGATTAAAACATAGAAGGATTTTCTTTTCAGTGAGAACAGTTTCAAATTCATAGCCTCTCTTCTGGGCATGGCAGTGCCCTAAGGCTTCCTCTGCCCCATGCCTACGGTTTGTTCCACAAGACCACAGCTGTGAAGCATCCATTTTCTCCCGGCTGAATACCGGTATTGCATGTAATGACCACTAAGTGCTTATTAATATAACCTCGTGTAATGTAACCTCAGTCTCTGTAAAGAAACTGGACAAGCTGGTATCATTATCTAGACTAATCATCGTTAAGACACAAAAGCAGGGCAAGACGTACCTTCTTTAAGGGACAACTTCTGGCAAGTGAGGGCCATTCAACCCTAAGGCTAATGTCAAACTAAGATAATTGAATGTTGCATTAAAAATATTCTTAAATGCATCATTTTTCCACATTAACTTAATACTTTGGAGCGGCTTCAAGTTTGGAGCTGATAATGTGACATTTAACTCCTGTTCCAACTGTAGCTTCCCTGGCTTTTGTCAGCCTATGTTACAACATCCCTGTTCTTTAAACAGAGCCATGTTGACCACCACAACAAAAAAAAAATTAATTGCTTTGTTTTGTCTTATAAAACATCACTTATGAAAATAGTCCAGTTATAAAATAGTACAGATTTTTCTCCAGAGGCCCGGGGAATTTGATCCATGACTACTCTGTCTTCAAGAGACTATAATGCAAATCTGAGACATTGTCACAAGTTTCTGACGTCTCTCAGTTGAGGGTCAGAATCCAAACTAAAAGGCTAAGAGCTAAAATAAAACATATTCATTGCTAATTTTAGGAGAATATTACATAGATGGCCCTAGACCTAGGCTGGTAATCTTCCTCCACATTAACAATAATAATAATAATAATAATAATATAACCGCCAACCCAATTCACTTCTTCCAGGCCCAGAGTCTCAGTGTCCACAGCCACAGAAGCCAACATGAAGATGACTATGGATGTATTTTGAATGCACGTATTTTGAATTTATGTCATGGGGCCATACTGTTCTACAAACATCCATTCACAAAGCTGCAATTTATTTTTCCCGACTAACTCAGGACTCAGGCTTATAGACTGAATTGTTCTTTCCTGGCATATTTGCACCAGTTATTGAACAGATACCTATTCTGAGAGCTGATGGGGGCCAAGGCACCATCTGACCCTCTATGTCTAATACCGAGGAGGAGCTTATTAATATTTGTTAAGTGGTTGATTATTATACCACATAAATTTGATAAAATTTCTGTTCTTTGCATTTAAAAATACTGTGACTGGTGTCTAGGTGTGAGCTAACTGCAGGGGCTTTGGTTCCTGACATCAGGACAGATCTAGACAGCTTCGTATAATACTTGTCTTTTTTCTTCTAGAAAAACCCCAAGTGATCTCAAGTCTTTATTTGGTCCTGTGCAAGATACTATGAATTTTGTTTTAACCTAACAATAAAGCAATATATTCACAATTACTTGACTATAGCTTGGGGTTTAATTTGGGAAAACTTTCTGTTCCTATGCCATTAAAGGAAAAAAGAAAAGAAAAAAATTCAAACTAAGATTTACTAGGTGTAAAAAGTATTTTTTCCATTTTAAAATGCTTTTTTCTTTTAAATATTTAATGTTTATTGTTAGGCTTTCAAGTTCTTAAACTTTACAGTAGTTCAGAAGAAAAGTTTTAAAACAAAAACAAACAAACAAAAATCCTCCAAAAACATCAGGGAACAGAAGCCACAGCGGTGCACTGACTCAAGTAGATTGTCCAGTATGCTCCTGGTGGTCGTCCTGGTGGTCCACTTGAGAAAGGGCATGGGAAGGAGCAACACAGGCACGGCTGAAGCCAGGCTCTGCCAGACAGCATCCCCTCATTTAAGTCGCCTACCAACTAGCCTTGATGACTCAATCAGGGAATTAGGTGTTTTTCCTCTTGAAGTTGCAACCGTGTTTCCACCAAATGCACAGTGCCTTATACCTACTATGGGTGTACAAGAAATGAAGACAGGATTTCTTGAAGGACCATTCTTTCCACCTCAACCCCTAGCAGTGCACTGAATCACTCAAAATCAACCCAATTTCTCCTCCCAATTTAGGTCCCCATGTCTTGCCACCCATGTCCAATTATTAACTCCATAGTGATTTCCATTCTTAAAATTATTTGTTCACGTTATTGCACTGGACAGCATCCCATGAACTCAGAGTAAACCATGACACCCAGCGAGCGTTGGTTCTCCTTTACAGATGGTGTGAGTCTTCATTCCAAACTCCACCTTATCATCACCCTTCATGCATTTCTGCTGTTAAGTGAGCTTTCTCTGAAACCCTTCTCTGCCAGCAAACTTCACTTCACCTTCATCTCCTTTTCCTTTTGCCATGGCCTTCCTCCAATCACTTATCTCAAAGGACAGTCCCTCAAAACAGGTCTTCACTGCCTCCCACTTGTTCCCAGTTCCCTAGGTGTTCAAGAATAAACACCTACAAGCAAGATATGCCATAGTAACCACCTCTGCTCTGGCAATCTATCCAAAATTTCACAAAAGCACTAAGAATAGTCTTCGGATTCTGGACATTTGGAAATCCAAATAATATGGATGACTTGTTTCCAATGTTCTTGGTGTATTTAGGAAATCTATGGCCAGTTCCTTTCAGCACATTTCTCATTGAGTCTCTCACATTAACCAAGCAACCTGCTCAGTGAGTTAAATGCAGTTTCTGGTAGGAATTACAGTGAACTTCAGATATCTGTACCTGAACTAGTCCATGGTTGCTGCTGACCAATCCTTAGAAAGACCGGCAACAAGAATGACATCAGCTCACTCTCCCCGCATAGAACACATTGGAATTGACTGCAAAGGCTTTATGGGCTAGCTGGATTGTAGCAAAATTCCTTTCTTTTTCCCTTGGGCCTTAATCTTTAGGAAGAGTGAAAGTTAGCTTTAGTTAGATCTTTAATTTAAATTTTAGAATCAGCCTTTAGAAATTAACTGGAGAATTCCTTAGTAAGAATAAAGGCTGATTTATTTCTCAGACAAGTTACATCAAGGAGATAAGAAAAATTAATGATTAGCACACATCATAAATTTTATTTCCTGCATGTTGCAATCTCTTAACTATAACCCGCCTATTCGGGTTAAGTCAGGCTGGAACCTAACACAACACAGAATGGGAAGGAGACACCTGGTGGTTAAATATCTTCAGTAGTTCCCTGAAAAATGTATGTTTTAGTGAAGTTAATGATTGTATACAATATTTGTATCAACAGGAAGTGAATTAAAAAATATAAATATCAAATAGCACTATTGAATGATGGTGCATTTTGTAACAGAAGCTATGTAAGTAGAAAGTGAGATTTGAGCTTAAATTCAAAATCACCCTCTGGTCTCTCCTGCCCAACACAGCCACTAATAAAAAGGTACCTCTTATTTTTGAGCCCTTACTATGCCAAGCATTATGCTAAATACTGTCCATGTAATGTCACAATAAAATATGAGGTATATAATAATGTCTTCCTGTTATTAACCAGGAATCCATCCAAGGTCACATAGTTTATAAAGTGGATAGGCAGGATGTGAGCCCAGTTCTGTCTAACACCAAACATGTCCTTAGTCACTTAGCCAATGACATCCAGCACAGTACATTTAACAAGGAACATGTGGATTTGCTTTCTAATGCAATAAATTTTGAAGAATATTGTAAATCTAATAATTATCTATTTTGTATCTTCACGTTTGCATGCGAAGGAAAAGACTTCTCTTGTCACAGGAATTCCTGTTGTACTTTGCATTTCTAAGAACATATGTTAAAACTAAAGGAAATTCTTTGCAGATGTAAGACATGGGCTGGTAGCCCTTGCCTGGTCAATGCCTTCAGTGAAATCTGCAGTCACTGCTCCTAACTGCCTCCCTTCTCTTCCCTTTACATAAAAGGCTAGAGTTTCCCTGTGCATCTCTGGCTTTGTATTTTGGAACATACTCCAGAGCTGTGCTGCCACCAAGCACTTCTTGGGGGGAGAAGTCTAGGGTGTGGGGTTTCTTTGTATTCTATCACTTTGGATACTGTACAATTAAGACTGAGGTCACCAAGAGCTTCAGTTTAGAAGGGCAGGAGGTGGACATTGAGAGATGTGAGGACTTAATGTGTTTCTGTTCTCTGTATAAGCACTGGCATGAAAGCCACATTAGCCAACCTGGATTTCCTACAGATTGTAGGTTACCAAAACATTTCACTCAAAGTGAACTTTAAAGAAAATGGGAAAGCTGTGAAATTACAAAGTTTACAAAAGACTCTAATTCCTACAGTGACCTAGGGGTTAAACACACACACACACACACACAACTCTTAAATAATTAGTAACATCTAACAAATCCAACTGTACAGCGTATCCGATGGAAATAATAGAAGCACCTATATCTGTACACTTGGTTGGGGTGGTATTGAGGGAGGATCTTGTTTTCTTAAGATCTTTTTCCCTCTTTGCTTTGAAAAGCCCATACTCCCAAGTCCCCTGTGCTGTCTGCCTTGTCCCAAAAAGAAAGGGGGGGGGAGAGAGGGCAGCCATGGGGTGAAAGAAGACTCCTCACCCTGAGATGGGGTTATCTTAACCTCTTCTACGCTATTTATTTAACTTGTAAGAGCAGTCAGAAGGAAACCACCACTCTGGAGTCGCAGGGACAGCTTAAAGCCCTGGTGACCCATTGAACACAATAGATTGTTTTAATCAGTTCGTATCCTGGCACCATCTCAAGGGAACATAAACAGACGTGCGCACCGCTTGGGTTTGCTCTTTCCACCAAGAGATCCAATTACCTACTGACGGTCGTCATTCTGCCTTCCAACAGTTAGGAGGAGATTTTAACCCCTCACTTCTAAGCTATATTTCTCCTTCAAAGAGTAGGAATTAGGATTCTGCTGAGAAAGAGAAGAGGGCTGTTGAGCTAGACCAGCAAGCCAGTCTAGGCTCTCAGAAGGTATTCCCAGCAAAGGGTGATCACTTCACGTACTCGCCAGCCTCGCTAGTGGATTGTCGCTTGAGCCGGGCATAGGAAAATACTAAACTGAAGCGTGCCAGGGGGCAAACAGCCAGTCCAGAGCTGTAGCGAGTTTATTCTTTCCTAACTAGAATTCTGCAAATAACTAAAACCAGGGAGATGACAGCCACATCGACGTCCTCTTCGCCCTAGCCTTCCACTCTATCTAGAGAGGGCTCACTGAAATGGTTTAGGAGCCGGCAAGGAGCAGATGTGATGTGGATATTAGAGCGGGGTTGCTAGCGAGGTGCAGCGAGGCGAGACGAGTGCCTGTCGGGTACCGATCAGCCGGCATCCGCGGAAGTGGGAACCAGCCGGTGGTGGCTGCCCGGCGCCTGCACGTCTGCAGAAGACGGATGAGAGCATGGAACCCAAGAGGCTCAGAACAGACAGCCACCCGCAGGCCTGAGCACCGCTAGCACAAGTGTGTGGCGCGTGCCGCAGGAGCACCGCAGGCAGCAATGCGCTCTAGCTACGAGGAGATACCGGATCCCCGACTCTTCGAGCTTGCTAAGCGTGGCGGATTCTGCCTTACCTAACTCTCCATCACATCTGCCATACCCATATGCCACCAGTTATCAAGTCCGTAGCAGTTACCACTCAGCACCCTGGGACCGCCGCCCCTACAGACACCCCAGACCTAGCCCGGCGCTCCATCCTCGACACTATCTCTGGTTGCAACTTGTAGCAAGGTCGGTTTCTGCTCACACATACCCGCCTCCCGAGCTCCGACCCGGACAACGCTATGCGTTACTCTGGCTGGCAACTCCCGTGGACTCTGTGCTTCAAGCACCCAGAAGGGGTTTGCTGGACAAATAGAAACGGGATGCACTCTCTTGACATCTCCCTCCTCTCCGTACTTTTCTTCGCAGACCCAACTCAGCGAAGTCACCATGCATCTACCTCCGCTACAGAGAGCACCAGACTCGAATTCCTCAAGGCGCACCCCAGGGAACTCCAGGATTTTGGTGCACCAAGGGACTACGCCACAACTGAGAAGGACTTGGAATGGTACGGACCCTGGGGATCCCTTGACTAGACTGGGTACTAGAGCACGCGCAAGCAAGCAAGCGCGTACACACACACACACACACACACACACACACGAGTGCCGCCCCGCTCACCTGTCAGTGCTGTGGGTCTCCAGGTCCTTCTCTGTGGATTCGTGGCCCTGCGTGCGACCACGGTCTGAGCCACTTCTGCTCGGTGCGGGAGGAACTACGGAGAGTGATGCGGTGCGCTGGGTTTCCAGGTCCGCGAAGGGCGCACCGAGTGTCGGGCATCTCCGGATCTCCCGTTTAAATGCCGCCGGCTAAGCGCGGCGCTCGGGGCCGCCTCTCTCCATTGGTCAGGCACCGTCGCCACCGCGGGACCCGCTATCCGCCCCCTTTCCCGGTACTGCCCCCGCCCACTGCACCCCTCCTGCTTCCCTGCGGGGTCCCCTCTCCGCCCGCCTCGCCTCTTTGTCTACTCCCCCCGCCCGACTGGGTGGGAGAGGTCACCCCAGGGAACCGCGCCTGGAATGCACAGCAAATCACATTTTCCGCTCCCGTTGGAGAGGGGAGCGCGGGAGGAAATCCCCCCACCCCGCCTCCCAGCCCCTCATCCCCTTTCCAGCCCCAGGTCTGGGCTTCTCCTCTAGCCTGCCGAGCTTCGTCTGCGTGGAGCCCCACTCCGAGGAGCCAGAGCTGCGCTAGGCAGAGCAACAACCAATGGATCCTGACAAACTAGGTGGTTCCTCACCACTGGGGGAAACGGCACTGCTGGGTCTCTGGTCAAGCAAAGGAGGAGTCTCAACGGCTCTGCCTGAGGCCCCCAACTCAGAGGGCACTGACCCTTGCGTTGGTGTTAACCCGGACCGGCTAGCCAGCAGTCAGAAGGAGCCTGTAGCCAACAGGACACCCCTCTGCTCCTTGCCCTCCACCCGCTTCTTCAGCTCAGATGTCCGTCTGCTTCAGTTGAGTGTATGGCAGGGAGAATAAAACTAAAAGGACCCTCGGCGGTCAGTTAACGTTTCCATTTGTAAAAGACCTCAATGAGGGAAAGAGCAATCGCTAGGCAAGAAGGGTTTTTCTGTAGTACATCCGAGATGAGCAAATCAGGGGGAATTTTTTTTCTTTTTTTAACATTTTTTTTTTAGGGGAAAATAATTTTAGGCAAGGAAATGACTGCCAATAGTTTCAAACAAAACCCTACTTAAGGGAAAACCTGCTAGCACATACTGGAGTCATAACCAGCAACCTGATGGATAGAGAAACACATAGAAATGATACAAATATTTTCCCACTGGTGAGTGAACAGTCATCTCTTCTCTTAGCCTGAAAACCGGCTCTGCAAAAAGCCATCGGGTTTGCGTGTTGAAGTTGCAGTCCGTGCAAAAATCAACCCATCTGCCAGGTCTGAAGGCACCAGTCAGGTCAAGTGAAGACTTTGCAAAAGAAATGTCAAGAAGGAAATTTGAAGATGCTTGTGACGCTTATAGCAAAAAGAACCAAAACGATTGTGAAACTTTTGACAAGGAAAATAAAACCAAGTCATAAGCCATCAGGCATACATACATACATATATATGTCCATGTATGTATAATTTTACATCCTTTTTACCAAGTGTTAGGGGAGGGGGCAAGAAACACCCTGAACACTTCTTCAAAGAGAGTTGGGTTTTGTGTTTGTTTGTTTGCTTTTTAATCAATAAAGCAAGAAGGAAGCCTCTGTCACTACCTCAAGAATTAGGGGGTACTGAAAGCTCTTTGTACAAATGGCAGGTGCTATGCATAATGTCCATAGCGTATTTTACCCCAGCTCATAAATTGTCCCATAGTTCATAGTTGTCTACAGAATAGGAACATTTGGATGGGCTTCAAGATCTATCCTGGTCAAGTGGGCTTAAGGAGAGCTATGAGTCAGAAACCCACAATGTTCTTATTCAATGAATGCAGAGTCCCCTGGAGCCCACGAAAAGGGTGCATGGAGCTAGTGTGAGAACAGTTTTCCCCAGGGAAAAGGGAAGTTTATTTTACAAACTCATTAACTCCCTCTCATCTAAAAATCAAAGGTTTAATTACCCCCCCCCCAAACTCACTATTCCAAATAAAAATGCAAAGAGATGAAATTACCCTCTCTTTTTTTTTTTTTTGAGCCCTGATAAGGCTTCGTCCACACCCACTTCATCTCCCAGTCGTCACATCATTTTCCTCATCATCCTCATCTATCTCTCCCTGTCACCTAAGTATTTTCTAGACTGTAAACTTCATGAGAGCAGGGCCTTTGCTATTTTTGGCTACTGTGATTGCACGACGCAAAATGTGATGTCTAACACATAGCTGGGATTTGATAAATTCTTGTGGGCTGAGAAAGTTAGGCATATTTCCAGTAAGTAGGACTGTTGACTGGGCCAAGTGCGGAGACAATGACCACTGCAACGGCAACAGCAGGGGGCCTAGCCTCTTCAGTTTAGAGGCCAGGGTGTCAGCAAATATTTATTTAGAGATGCAAGTGTTTTACTTTGGGTCCGCAACAACCAAGCAACCAGTTGTCAGCCGTTATCAAGCCTGGATGAAAGTAACAGAGGAGAGATTCTTTAGGATCCTTTAAGCCTAACTACACAGTTAAAACCTGCTTTTAATAAAGGAAAAATAAATAGGATTACTCAGTGCCACCAAGGTTAAAGGTATTTTGAAGAGAGGAAGTTTAGAAAGGGTCTCAGAATGTAGCCTGGGCTAGTCTTGAACTTGCAGCAAGCCTTCTCCTACTTACATTCCAAGTGCTGGGATTACAGGTCTGAGTCACTATGCCCAGGTCCAAGTGAAACTCTCAAATCTGAGGTGCCCAAGCAAGAATAACTAAATGGTGGCTTCTATTTCATGAAGCTACTTTCAAACTAACCTGAGGTGATGTGAGAGGGGTGTGTCCTGATTGGCTACTGGTTGGTGGAGTCCTCTTCTCTAGGTTACCTGTTCGTTCATAGAATGTCTACCCATTTGTTCATAGAATGTCTAACCCAAGGTGCTGACAAGAGCTATTCTCTGAATTTGAGAAGAACCCAAAGGCATTTGTAGGAAGTGTTTGCTTAGAGCCGTGTGTGTGTGTGTGTGTGTGTGTGTGTGCTATAGCTAGTTTTTATTAGATGCTTCCAAGGTGCCAAATGCTAGGTTTTAGATTCATGTTCTAATTTAATTTGTGTAACTGTCATGTTGAGTTCTGCTTTATTTGTTCTTTATAAGAAGACCTGGAAAAGCCAGGCAGTGGAGGCGCACGCCTTTAATCCCAGCACTTGGGAGGCAGAGGCAGGTGGATCTCTGTGAGTTCGAGACCAGCCTGGTCTACAAGAGCTAGTTCCAGGACAGGCTCCAAAACCACAGAGAAACCCTGTCTCGAAAAACAAAAACAAAAACAAAAACAAAAAAAAAAACAAACAAACAAAAAAAAAGACCTGGAAACATGTATCCATATAGGTTTATTATTAAGGACACGGAGATATACAAGGCACAGCTATATTCCCTCTTAGTTTCTGTACTATATACTGTGAGTTGAATTGTATAGCATTAGAACTGGTATTTAAAGACCATGACTTCTGCAGAAAAATTACTGCTAGTGAATATGATAAAGATGGTCATATTTGTGTGTGAAAATGTCCCAGTCATTGATTGAGCATGGCACTTCTTCCTATTTTTAAAAAAACTTACTTATTTTTTATCATTTGATGGTTTCATACATACATGTGTGAGACTTTCAGCATTCCCCCCCCCCCCTTTTTTTACCCTGGCACTCAGGAGGCTGAGGCAGAAAGATTGTCAAAAGTTTAGGGTTTGCATAGGCTAATGAGTTCCATGTCAAGCTGGGTCGCAGAGTGGAACCCTGTCTCAAAACAAAAGTCACAAATGAGCTATTGTTTTATATACAATTAAATATATAGATAGACATATTATATACAGTTAATATACAAAATAGAAAGCTTTTTAAAAAGGAACTCTTCAATGCAAGGTGATTTAAATAATTCAACAGCCAATATTTTCAGGAAACTGGGTCATGTAAAAAATGAACATATATTTGAGTAATAAGAGTTTGCTTATATAGGATTTTACTTATGGAGAGTTCTGAACGCATAGTCATTGAAAATGCAGATGTGCTCTGTGTTCTTGGGGTTTTCCCTAAAGACCCAAGCCTTCCTTACCTCCTTTATGGCTACTGTGATTACTGGAGTCTATTTTTTTAAAAACTTACTTATTTTTTATCATCTGATGGTTTCATACATACGTGTGTGAGATTTTCAGCATTTGCCCCCCTTATTACCATGTTTCATTCCCCTACCCTCCATCCCTGAAAACTTTATTCTTCAGAAAAGAGTCCCCTCTTACTTCCATGTCTCATGTGTAGGTAACCCACTGAGTTTAAATGTGGTTGCCTAGCTGCGCGTGGGTAGATTGTAAACTGGAGTTACATCACTGAAACACGTGACACCTTTCCCTTGGGACTCCCTTAGGCTAAAGATGACTGGAAGAAGGGGAGGTCTCACAAGCCCCTAGTCCATCTATGTGAAATATTGGCAGGCTCTATCTTGTGCAGGTCATAGGCAAGTAACCATAGAAACACTGAGTTTGTGATTGCATTAAATGTCTTACATCTAGACGATATTGTTTTGAAGCAGTCCTCTCCAATCCTTAGCTCTTACAATCTTTCCACTTACCTCTTCTACAATGTTCCCTGAGCCTTGGTGCATGGGAGTGATATAGATTTTCTATTTAGAATAAAAAACTATACAGTTATTTGTTTTGGGCACTTGGCCAGTTATGAGTCACTGTGTTAACTGTGGTCCACTGAGAAAAGTTTGTCTGCTGAGGGCTGAGAGCTAAACCATCTCTACATAGAGAGATAAATATTGAGAAGGCAGTGTAATACCATGTCTACTTAGCAAAATGATAGTAGTAGGTTTTCATCTGTGGTCCATGACCTCCCCAACCACCGGTTCTTGGATAGGATTACAGTACCAGCCATGAGTTCTTTCTTGTGGAGCCGGGCTGAAATCCAATCAGAAAGTAGTTGGTTGCCCCCGTAACTCTCATGCCGTTGTTGCAGCAGTGGGCACACGTAGCTAGGCTGATGATTATTGTGCTTTGAAGAGTTAACATCTAGGTAAGCTGTTGACAGCCTTTCCCCCCAGTAGTCAGCATAGCACCTTCTGGGTCTGTGTAAGTTAGCCAGCATAGAAGAAGCTACCATATCGGGACAACCCTGACTTCTTCACGTCCTTTGACCAAATATGCAATGTCCTTATTAAAAGGGCTTTGCCGGCAAGTACGGGTGGGTAGCCAAGAGCATTAGCTCTTGTTTTAAGACCTCCAGGACCTTCGTGACCAGCAGCTCACAGTGAAATAGCCCACATTTGGCACTTGGATTTTTATTAATCTACAGGTTTTGGGAGGTGAGTTATCTTCCTATCTAGGTCACCTCTTTCCTTTTTCCAGACAGGGTTTCATTGTGTAGCCTTGGCTCTCCTGGAACTAGCTCTGTAGACCAGGCTGGCCTCAAACTCACAGAGATCTCCCTGCCTCTGCCTCCTAAGTGCTGGGATTAAAGGTGCGCATTGCCACCTCCCAGAAAAACCACCTTTAAAAATAATATTTTATTTATTCTTTAAATTCTTTCTCTTCCTCCTCCTCCTTCTCCTCCTTTCTTCCTATCTGAGACAGGGTCTTACTAAGTAACCTATGTGCAGACCTGGTTAGCCTCAAACTCAGAGAAATCTGCCTGTCTCTTCTTTGCCTGTGCTGAGATTAATGGTGTGCACCATGACAATAGGCTTTTTTACATTTATACAATGTATTCTGATCCTATCCATCCATTGTTATCTCTTTCCAACTCATCTTAATACCCCCACCCTATCTATCTCCCTCCAAACTCCATGCCCTCCATCTTTTTATATATGTATTTTTAAAACGCACGTGTGTGTATGTGTATGTGTGTGTGCATGTGTTCCATATAGGTATATGGCTGCCCACAGAGGACAGAAGGGAGCATTAGATCACCTTGGAGCTGAAGTTACAGATGATTGATTCTAAGATATGGGTACTAGTATCCAAACTGAGGTCCTCAGAGTGGCGAACACACTTGACCTCTGAGCCACCTCCTTCTTGAGCTCCTTTTATTCTGTTGTTGAAAAGCTTCTAAAACAGTATATTTCCCTAGCGTTGGTTAACCCTCCCTTTACTCGCCTATTATTCTCCACACTTAGGCCTTTCCCTCCCTTCTCCTTTCTCCCTTCATACCACCAGTGGTAGTTTGAATGTAATTACCCCCATAAGCTCATTGAGAGTGGCACCGTTAGGAGGTGTGGCTTTGTCGGAGTGGGTGTGGCCTTGTTGGAGGAAGAATGCTCAAGCCATTGCCCAGTGTCTCAGTTCACTTTCTGTTGCCTTCAGATCAAGATGTAACATTCTCAGCTCCTTCTCCAGCACCACATCTGCCTGTGTACTACCATGCTTCCCAACGTGATGATAATGGACCAAGCTTCTGAATTGTAAGCCACCCCAATTCCTTGTAAGTGTTGCTATGGTCATGGTGTCTCTTCACAGCAATAGAAACCCCGAGACACGACCTATGTTTTACTATCCATTCTCCCTTGGGCCCTTTCTCGTCCACCTCCTAGTGACTGTTTTCTAGTATCCTGGCTTCTACAGTTATTCCAAATAAAATACAGAAATCTGAGTGTTTGAAGCTAGGACCCACACATGAAAGAACACGTAGCATTTTTCTCTCTAGGTCTGGGTTAGCACAAGTCTGTGTTTTAAATTAAAAGATTATTAATAAATTCAGGGTTTGGTTGTTTGCTCAAAAGAGAGACTATGGGAATAGAGGTGAAAGCAAATCCCAGGTTTTATTTCCCTTTTACAGATAAACCTGAACTTAAATGCCACTTTGCATTTGGCAAACAAAGGTCAAAATTTAAATATTTTAAATTTTATTCATTCATTATTATTTCATGAGAGAGAATGATGAGAGAGAGAGAGAGAGAGAGAGTATGTGTGTGCGCGTGTGTGCATGTGTGCCGTGGTCAGAAGACAATCTTGTGGAGCTGATTCTCTCCTTCCATCTCTACATGAGTTCTAGCACTTGAACTCAAGTCACCAGGCTTGTGCAGCAAGCACCTTTACCCACTAAACCATCTTGCTGGCTCCAAATTTAAATCTTCTCCACTCCCTTGCTTTCTGGATTAAAAGGATGGATCCTTTTAGTGAGAGATATGATCTCTCATTCCTCTTTAAAAGAAAATCTAAAAAAATGTAAACTATAGTCTCCTTGTTGCTTATGTCAGAGCAATACGTGTGTGCTTTATATAAACTAACCCTTTGTCTATTAATGTTTGCAAAGAGCTTCACAGACAGAAAGCATTTGAGACACACTCTCTAGAGAAACATAGCATCTATTGAAAGAATCAGACAAGGAAGAAAGCAGTTGTCAGAGAAATTCCTTCATACTTACATCCAGAACAACAACAGCAATAAAAAACCCTCAGAGAGGAGCCTCCAGCCTGTTTGCCCTGATGTTGAAAGAACTCTGAAAGAGGGGAAGCATTTCCAACGTGGCAAGGTAATCTTGATTGCAATGTTTGTTTCTATACCCTGCGTTGCTTGTCACATGACAAGAGAGACAAAGTGGACAAGCTGTGAAGCAGGCAGCATGGCTGTGTGCTGTGTGTCCCCAGACACCGGCTTCAGATGATCTCCCACGTGTCTGCCAGGTGCAGGGAGATTTCTGGTGACTCTGATCTCCACATCTTCCTGAGCAGCAAGGGGATCACAGTATCTCAGGCACCAGTCCACGTTCCTTCGCTTCTTTCATATTAGAGGGAAGTCACCAGGCCACATGGTGCTCCGAGATTATCAAGTGTGATTCATCGTCATGAAGGCATGTTGTGATAGGGTGAAACTTGGCTGAAAACCAATCCTAATGATTCATCCAGCAGTTACATTGCCAGGCAGAGCAATCCACCATGTCTTTAGGCAGCGTGGGGTAGATTTCCTTTCAAGAAATCCTAATGGTTGCTTCTTCACACTCTAGAAAACCTTGGGACTCTAGCCTGAGCTGCTTGTTAGGCTTCTGAATTTCTTGGGAAGAAAGGAGAAGAAGGAAGAAAGGAATGAGGGAGGGAGGAGATAAATATAACTAGAGGAGTAGAGAGAAGAATGGAGAAAAGCTGAGAATTTAGTTACTTTTAAATAGCAATTTCCATTTATTTTAAAGACCGGTAGGTTCTGTAAGTGGTACCCAAGCTTTAGCTTTTCTAAAACAGTTATTGCCACATGAATTCCATGACACCAATCTAAGGAAGAAAAAAAAAAAGAAACCCTGTCACTATAATGGCAAATTTCAAAGCAAGAATTGTATTTCCGATGTGAGTATTAATTATCTAGATATAGCAAGGGATTTGAGGGGAAAGAGTCCCTTGCTTTTGCTCTGTTCATTGTTTGCCTGATTGTCTCAGTCTCTGTCTGCAAACCCAGCACTTGAGCAAACCAACCCTGAGTGCGCTGAGAAGTACCCCACCCCCAAACACACTTCTTCAAGTCCTTGGGTGTCTAGCACAGGCTGAGCTGAATCAGAACTACGGTGTTGCAAGTTTGATCAGCTGCATTCTGGCTTCTGTTTATTCCATCGCCAAGGGAACTATGTTGGTGTTCACCCAAACTGTTTGCCCATGGCATTTCACGTATTTGACTCAAAATGTCCCCAGTCCAGGTCACAATCACTTCACGTCTGGATGGCTGCCACGGTTTCTCTGCTGTCCTGTCCACTTCCACCATGTTGTCTCATTAACCCCTGAGCAAATGTTGAGAATCTGTGCCGAACTCTGCTCTGCCTCTGCCTAAAGCACTTCCTAGCTCTTACCAAGCTTTCCAATCACCCAGTTTGATAATTTGTCTACCTTTGATGCATTTCCTCCGTCTGTCCATGAAATCTGTGTGAGGACAAGGACCATTTTTCTTTTACTACCTCTATGGTCGCCAGCTTGGCACATGGAAGTCAGAAACATCTCGAATGGAGACATCAAAAGAGCAGAGTTGATTTCATTCTCCTTTGGGCGATGACCACACAATCACGGACCACACAGAAATCCCCTCTGTGCTTCCTCAGCCTGATCTGGTCTCTGCATTTTAGCTGAAGCTCCCTGGAGAGCTGAGCATTGTGGTTCTGGATCATAGTCCTCAAGCAGAGCTTCTATGTTATGTTTGTTGTGTAATCAAAAAGAATACCCTGTGCTCCTTGGTTCCCCCATGCACCAGGAACGACATGCAATGACAACATCCACTCACTGGGAACCTTAACCCATCCTTATAAAACCAATGGAAAGATCCCATCCCTCCAAGCTTTGGCATCTACTCTCTTTGCTAAGTGTTACTTAAGTCTGATCATTCAGGGGTACCATCATGTAGATTTGGACCAGTTTTTTCTCACAATGGAATATCCTATTTTTTTTTTTTTAACAAACAGACATAGAATAATCTGGGATGTCTGGCCCAGATAGAGCAGTGGGCTGAACTGATCTGGAACCTACAGAAGCTTGAGAAGGTTGTAACAAGACATTATCACCAACTATAAGTTCTAGAAGCTGCTTTAGAACTGAGCAACTATGCCTACACATAATGAAACATATAGGTGCCCAGAAGCGAAGCCAGGGCCCATGCAACCTAAGGGAACCCTAGGAAATAGAATCCTAGGACCAAAGTGGACAATTTAAGCTAATGCAGCTAGGGTGTCCTTGGTTCACATGATAACAAAATGAGACCTTTACTGGATGTTTCTGCACAGAGAACTAGGTTTCAAGTTCTGTCACCCTGGTAAATCTCTGTTTTATGAATGTGATACTGTTTCTTCTGACATTTATAAAAATCCATTCCATTTCTGGATGTTATAAAACTGTTAAATACAGATGGAAATATATAAACTTTATCTTTTATTAAAAAATTTTGGCATGACACATTTGTTATAGTTTTGTTATAGGTGATGTTTTTCTATCTAGACCACAGAGCTATCTTAGGATATATTAATAAACGAGACTCCTGGCAGCTTTAGTATTTAATATTCAAAAGATTCATAGTCTTTAAGTTAAATATGACATTACTTGTCAGAAAAAAAATATGATTTTCCTTTTGAACTTCTGACTATTCAAATATTTTAATAGCCTAGGGAAAAAATTAGGGTAATATTAAAAAACACAGGGAAGCCAATGTCAAAGGGTGGAGATCACTTGCAAAACAAAGTTGATTTTCCCAGATCCTGTCTGAGAAGTAAGGTTTGTGTGCGGTCACACTGGATGTTCATCTCACTAAAATTAGTGAGATAATTTACACAAGAAGTTAATAGTGCACTGTTATCTTGGGTTTCTGGGTAGACTTTATGGAAGTAGGAAATATTCCAGCTTTCTTATTACTCTTGGTGCAATGACAACAAAGGAAGAAAGCCATATGGATTAAAATAAAGAATTACTGACTATGACGCTAGGGATGATGCATATTTTTACCAGATTTTTAAAGTGCTCTTGTTTTGGAACAAGGTCAAGGCTAAGTTTCCTTGACAGTGACCGTAAGTGCAAATGCCTCTTCCACTCAGTGAGGCAGGACTGGGTACCTCACTGGGATTTATCTTAGAAGGGAATGTGATCAACAGTGCGCACCTTCTGAAAGCAACACACAGGAGGCCTGGAAGAGCCCTGGAGGAGCAGTTGAGCTGACAAGGGAGGTCTGGGACTCTGGGAGTGAGGTTAGGGGAAAGTCCAAGCATGTTTTCCAGATCTCTTTGAATTCTGTATGATTGTGTGTAGTCTTGCAATATGCGCACGAATCAGTAAAGTTCTCTGGGCTCCTATCTTTACTCATTCTCACACCATCTCTGTTTGCAACTGTAAGAGTGTTTCCCCAAATCAACTATCTCAGAGTCATGGTAGACCATAAAAAAAAAAAAAAAAAAAAAAAAAAAAAAAACTGGTTCTCAGAGCATGCACTAGACTACTGAATCAGAATTTCCTGGACTGAGGCCGAAGAATCTGTATTTTTACAAAGCTTTCCAAATGATTTTGACAAGCAGCCAGCTTTGAGAATAACTCAGGTAGTGGAAAGAATTCTATTTGCACCTGGGCTCAACCACCAGCTACTTAAACAGCTTTAGACAAGTCCACTTTTGGGTCATCAGGAGAATAGGGGACATGATGCCCACACATCAGAAGCTTTGGGACATTAAAAGGTCTTTCGTATGTGATCCCTCTCAATGTGACTTTAATTGGCGGACTTAGTTACTTCTCTGCTGATGATCTGGAAGCCAACTAGAAGCTACTTTCCTCTTTCTTTCTGTCCTAGAAAAGAGGTTCAGCTTCTTCTTCCGTGTTTAATTTCTTATGAAACTCGGCTTCTCCCTTCATCAGTCACCAAGTGCATGACATACGCAGATGAATCACGAGACCACTACGCCACGTGTTCTAAAGCCCTTCCAAGTTCATCGCTGAAAGGGACACTCAACAGTTAATACATATTGTTTTTCAATATCTCTTTCCAAATTGCTAGTACAATTTCCATTTCTGGAAAATTACATAGACATGTCTGGATCCAGCTCTTTTATCTTTACATTTTCAACTGCTCTGTTTTCCTTCTTTCTTCCCATCAAATTCTCATATTTTGACATTTTTAAGAGCAGCTCTTCCTTGATCTCTTCCTTCCTGTAATACAATGCGTTGAAAAGAGCCGTTCTCTTTGGTGCGCTTTCCCTCCGAACACAAAATACTCTGAAATTTAAATTATCTTCCTCCAATCGAGTTAACATCACAAGAGCCTTGTGGTTTCACCCATCATAAACACGAGTGTTTTAAGTGAGCCCTGCTTCTTTTCTCACAAGAAACACAGAAAAGTTGGTACAAAGTAGAAGGAAATTATAAAAAGGAAGACATGTTCAAAAATAGTGGTGATAAAATTATATTGTTTCAATGGGAAGAATGTTTAAATTCCTTCATATCTATAATCAGGGGGAAAAAACCACTTTGGACACTTGAAAAATCTGTTTCCTCTGGTGAGTGTTCACAGACTGTATCCCAAAGTAGCCCTGTCTATTAGGATATGGAGCTGGGAGACACCCTGCACCCAGAACATCTGATCTCACTTCATTTGGGAATGTTACAGCTTTTGGTTGTCTGCCCAGTGATGTGAGCATATTAACATAGGATTAGCTGCTGATGGTGTTTTCTATATTTCTACATATCCATTGCAGGAAGAGAAGAGAAACTATGTTCACATTTTCAATCCCCTCTTTTTTCCTTAAGAAAAATGCTGCAATGTGGTTGGAGTTGTGCATCTATTGAAGAGATCTTTGATGAATCAACAGTCAAGAAATATGTAAAAAGTGATTTGGAAAATTCTTCACAGTTATTGGTAGTGGGTACAATAGAATATTGGGGCATCTCTTTATTTCATTTCTGGTTCTTTCATCATTCCCTGTCGATTCCCAAGTTGATGTGCTTTTACAAGAAAAATAATTACTTCTTTCTCTGGGTATTATTGGCTAGTTGCTAAATAATTTGAGTTTTCTTGGACAACCATCTCAATATGACTGATCATCAATATAATGATGACTCTGCCAAACACTCAAAAATAGCATCATTCAATTTGAAATGTTCCTAACATTTGGGATATTAAATAAACTAACAGCCTTAGGGAAAAAAACCAACAAAAATAAGGTCAAGATGTATTAAAAGATGGCAAAGACATTTTTCATTGAAGTTGTTGTGCATCTGAGGCCGGAGGGAATAACACCTGTGTCAAAACTAATGGCATCGCTTAAGGTTGCCTTGTATCTGTGCTATACTTGTTGTCTGCAGAGTAGGCCTTCTTATTTTATCAGACAAAAAGACTGGAAAAATCATGTTCAAATTTCCACAATCACACCTTTCTCCTCTACGTTGTTAGAGTAAAGTGGATTAATAACTAAAGTGAGATCAATGCAACTGGGCCGTGTGTTGGCTCTTGACAGAACAAACATGATACCAATAGTTTGGCTACCTCTCCATAAAAAATATAAATGGTAGTCGGCAGTCTGGAATTTGTCTCCAGTAATTTCTAAGGCTATTGCTATAGTGCTTGATATATGTTAAGGTCTCACATATACCCTGCATGATGCCCATGTGGCTTTTGGGTAATCCCATGGTCAGAGGAGCACCAACTGATAGAAACCCATAGTGAAACCCACTTCAGAGGCTTCCTTCAGATCAGGTATCATGAAGAGCAGGATTATCAACCTGTTCACCATACACTCATGCACAGCATCCTTGAAATGCAGCAAATGGGGTTTTTAGATGGACCTCTGCACCCCTACCTTAGAACTTTTTTTATGGGACAGTAACATTGGGAAAAGGGGGCATATCTCTCTTGGGCCTTTCCAAGAAAAGCCTGAGAATCATCTGCATGTCTTAAAGTCAATTTGGGAAGCCATAGCACCCTTACTTCTTTTTGCAATGTGTGTATGTGTATGTATGTGTGTTCCTGTGTATGCAGGTGCTCATGTGAATTTATGAGTGTGCTGTAAATGCATGTGTTCAGGTAGGTGTATGTACACATGTGTGCAGGTGTGCATGAAGCTAAAGACTGCTGTCAGGTGCCTTCCACATCCCTTTCCACCATTGTTTTTAAGGCAGGGACTCTCAAGGGTCCTAGAGATAAACTGACTAGCCAGTGACCTCCAGGGATTCAAGTGGCACTGCTCCCAGCCCTAGGGTTATAACTGTCAGCACACCTGCTTTTACATAGGAGCTGATGACCTGAATGCAGGTCCTCAGGCTTATACAGCAAATTCTTCCTACTGACTGACCAAGGTATCCCCCCAAGCCAGACCCTAGTTCTCATTTGTTTATTTGTTTGTTTGTTTGTTTGAGACAGAGTCTCTTGCTGACCTAGAACTCACCAATTATTCTAAGCTTGCCCAGGGACCCACTTGATTTATAGTACTGGGATTACAAGCATGCCACCATTCCAGCTGTTTAAATGTGGGTTTGGGAATCAAACTCAGGTTTTTATGCTCCCATGCAAGCACTTTATTCACTGAGCTGTGGAGCCCATCCCTTCTTTATACACAGACTAAGACGATGAACTTTTTGTAAGTTTTTCAAAACATTCCTTAATGTGCATTCATTTGGCAGACAGGTATTGCTTTTGGAAGGCTCTCTGGAAGATCTCAAGCTAAAAAGAAACACAAGACAGAGTCCATGGCCTCAAGGAGTTATAACACACAATTAATAAACAAACATTGTTTAACAGTGAAGCACTGAGTGCTGGAAGTAAGATAACAAATTCAAGAAATTAGTGAAAATGCAGAAGTCTTTAACATGCCATTCTGCAGGAAAAGCTGCCAACAAAGAGAAAAAGCAAAGTGACTTTCTTTGATCTAGAGCAAGACAATGAATTTTTCAAGTGTCTGTTGTCAAGAAATCCCTATCCTTTCTTCCCATAAAGCAGGGTTTTCCTCTTTTCTAAACTCCTCATCCTGTTGGTTTCGGATGCACAGCCTTGTCCTTGGAGTTTTTCATGTCATTCCTCGGGCCAAAATATTCAACCATCCATGGCTCTCCTGGCCTTGAAGGTTGTCTTTCTATCATTGTAACAAATACTTGTTACATAATAACAAATCTTACAAAGAGAGAAGATTCATTTTGGTTTGTTGTTTAGCTGCTTTACCCGATGACTGACTGCACCCACTGCCTTGTCTTTAGCAGTATGTCATGATGGGAGTGTGTGGCAGAGGGTATCCAAGAAGCAAAAGAGAGACAGACGAAGAGCAATTTCCTTGAGGACACATCCTCAGTGACTTGAAACCTTTCCATGAGACCTCTCAAAGAGGCCTTTACCTGCTGGGTCACATCCCAATAACATGACACAGGGAAAGGAAGATTTAAGCACAGACATTTGTCTGAACCATCATGAGCATTCAAATATCTTTCCTGATGTATTTCCTCTGAGTGGGTTACTGCTCCGTTCCTACTCCTCCGGATTCTCTTTTTCTATTTTATTTTTTTGAGATCAAATCCCCCCTCTGTAGCCCAGACTGACATGGAACTCGCAGAGGTCCTCCTGCCTCGTCCTCCACAGTGCTAGGATTAGAGGTGTAAATCCCCATGCCAAGATAAACTTCCCTTCCGCTGAGTCTTTCTTACACTTCACAGGTGTGTTTCCTCTGTGATTTCTGCATGTGGTCAGCCTCTACACTGGCTCTGCGATCATCTGTCATTGTGTGTCCCCCATGGCATAGTCTTGATTCATGAAACACTTGTGTGAGTCATATCTTCTTACAGAGAACTCCCAGTTATTCTCATGGTAGTCAACTTGGTGCCTAGGGAAAACCTTTTCTAATGCCAGTCTCTTCTATGTTTGGAGCAATATGAGGCAAAAACAAAAACACTGAGGCAGAGCCCTGGGCTCCCTTTGTAATCAAATATAGTAATGCATGGTAAGATCCTACTGTCCTGGGATACGTTTGTGGTGTAGAACAAGCCTGCCTTTATCAAGGGTGATTTATTTTATGTATATGTGTGAATGGCTGCACTCATGCATGACTGGTGTCTGACCACACTGCTTCAGACAACCTACACCCGTGTTTGGGGATCCCTTACTGATTAGTTGGAATGGTGTGGTGATGGGGCTGGGGTACTGAGCTAAGACTGGATAGGGGGTCATGGTAACTCCCATTTAGAGCATAGTGCATTATATTTAGAAGTTGGGAAAAGTTCTTTGTCTGGAGTTTTATAATTACATCATTATTACAAAAGTAAAACAGAACAATAAAATAGACCTCCTGAAACCCAAGAATAGCATTCTGTTAGTCATCCCTCCCTAATGCTGCCGCCACATGAACAACCCCTGGCCTCAATGTTTGAAATAAATCCATGGTTCTTTATATATTTTTAACAATTTTTCAAGCACATGATTGGCTTAGTGGTAGACAGTTTAAAATTTCCTTCCTGAGCAATAAGTCTTTCTTTTGTCTCAATAAGTCACTGCTACTTTCCTCGCATCTTTGAGTAGAGTCCCCCAAAACACACACCAAACCTAGACAGTGTTCTCTGCATTGCTGCATCTCAGAAACAATGTCTGTCGACCCATATTCCCTCCTGTCTTCTCACTTTGTTTTCAACCTCACCAGCCCACCAGCCCTCCAAGTGATGGGTTTCATGATACCACCCCACACCTACCTGCTATCCCCACCCACTTACCCTTCTCCTGGAAGGATTGTGGTTCCAGAGCTCACGGTCTCATTAGAAATTTTTGTTACCTGCTTCCCTTTTCCGGCTTTCCGATTCCTGTATGCTCAGGCACCTGACTGCTGCGTGTTCTGTAGCAGATGCCTGGCTATACCTGTTCCCCAGATCTCATGCCAATGCTGGATGAGTTCAGTAGCACATGCCAACGAAGCTTTGTAGCCCTGAAAGCTTTCAAGGAGAGCAGAGAGGAAATATTGTTCTGTTGCCTTGTGGGCTTAATGAAGGAATAGGATTCTTGAACCAGGATGGCCAGGAGGTGTGGGGCGGCTGATCATGCTGCCACTTGTGTGTCAGTCACGGTGGGATGGTGGATGACTCCAGTTTTCCAAGATCATGTCACCACCAGATAGCTGCACAATTCTAATAGGACCTTAGTTTCCTGGTAGAAACACTTCAGACTCCGAATTGATTCTTTCAGGAATCCTATGTATTCTGGAGTATTCTATATCATAGTGGCAAATACATTTTTGAATAGTCATTCCTTGACGGTCAGCCTAATGATTCATGTAGTAGGAGGTAGAAGTAGCTTCAGCAACAAAACATACAGCAGCAGACATTTCGCCCCAGCAGCAAGAGCAGAGGAAATTCTTTTCTAGAATTGCCCCGTTGTGCCCTCCTCTGGGGCTGGAGCTTCCCCAGCCCATGTACTGTGTAATTATATCCAGAGGCCTGGAGTGGGCAGGTGCCATAGTCAGAGTTCGATCAGGACAATCTGCCAGTGCCTTTTCAACATGCTTTCCTTCTGCCCAGTGTGCCAAACATGTTCTTGTTAGTTCTCCAAATGTCCCTGGGGTCACTACAACCACCTTCCTGATTTCAGAGCTCCTTGGCTGTAGCACTATGGAAAGACTGGTGATAGAATGGGCGGTAATGACCCTTCTCAGCTAAGGAAGAGCAACATCTCTGCTGTAGACGTGGTCCAGGACCTACCTGGAGAAACACACCCCTTTCAAGTCTATTAGTCTAAAGGAAGTCCCCTCGAAGTTTCCTTCTCTTTCATGAAAATCTTTTTGCCTCCTGACCACTCTGGCCCCTCTCTGCCCAATACACTTCATGTCAAACCAAATTTTGCCCCCCACTAAACCCTGTGGCATATCCTTCCATGATGGCAGGGGGGAAATGGTCTCCATTAATTTTTCATATCCATATGCATAAAGATTTCTACCTTATTTTCTGTATTTCCAGGTCAATGTTTACCATAATATTGTCTTACTGTTGAGCCTTATCTGTGTTGCTAGTGTGGAAAATTCAATCATATACAAGTAGAGAGGTAGAAATACGGGAAATCCTAAGGTACGTGGATCCAGAGTCAACAGCTATCAATACGTGGCTAATCTGATTCACCTAAATCCAAAGTTCCAGCCCCAGCACTATTAATGGATTGTTTGAAAGCAAATCTAAATACCATCTGTTCAACTTTCAATAGACATCTCAAAGACACAAGAGTTCTTTAAAAGGCTCCCATAAAATTTTGCAATAACCAAATTGCACTGAATACTTAGCATGACTCATGTTTCTCCAATTATCTGATAGATAGCTTTAAAAAAAAAACTTGAATCAGGAAACAAAGAAACAACTACACAGATTTCATTTGGTTCACATTTCTCTTAAGTCCTTTAAAATCTATAGCATTTCACATATACAGGGGCAGGGTGGGGGTGTTTCTTGTCCTGAAAATTCTTCCATTCTGGATTTTGCTAATTATTCCCATTATGTGTTGACTGTTCTCAGTCCTAACACATATGAAATGGGGATCATCAACTCCATAGCATCAGCACTAAAATTAGATAGTTAGGGCTGGAGAGATGGCTCCGCCATTAAAGGTTAGGCGCATAGCCCAAAATAGAAAATTAGGTAGTTATGCGTGTCACTTTGCTGTATTAAGCAAAGAAATTGATTTTTATACTGTTACTTAAAAAGAAAAAGCTTCCCAAGCCAATGCTTGCACATACATTTATTAAGAAGCAGTCAAGTGAGATGTGTCAGGCCCTCCCCTCCAGTACAAACTTCTTTATTGGTGTGTAACAAGGCCCAAGGGCTAGATACATTACATAATCAAAATCAAATGCCAGCTCTTTTACAGACTTGGCCCAAACTACACAACCCAAAACTGCAAGAAATCTGAGTATTTCATATCCGTGTTTTTATTATACTTGACATATACATTTTAATTGTAATGTTTCTTGCAGATCCACATCAAAAAAAAAACCTCCAAAAGAAAAAGGAGCTTTTATTCTAATTTAGCAGAAAGCACAGCCATTGGTGTGGGGGCAAATGCAAGGACAGCTGCTTTCCATCCGTAATTATCTATGCAAGACGCATGCTGCCACTCTCGGGGGCTCTAGTAACATGCACGTAAGTACTGCGTGGGTTTCCACCTCCTGTCTTCTCTTTATTCTGACTCCTTCTCCTCTTCTGAAAAGTGAGGGACAGATTTCTTTGCCACAACATTGTCCAGCTTCTTTCCTTGTAGATACGGATTGGTGCTCTGACAAAAAAAAAAAAAAAAAAGTTTGGGCATTACACATGAACCTCAAATATAGATATCTCACATAAGTCAAGGGGAATTGTTTTCTGACTGTTGGATTAACAGGATAATAACACAGCACTTACCATGCCCCTGCCAAATGATGGCTCCAGCGTGCTGGTTAATACTTCAGTGCCCCTGAGTGCAGTATAGTCTAACTGACAGATTGTTACCAATAGTGTCTTTCATGTAACCACAGTGTTCTTGGTCAAATGCAATGTAACCTTTTTATTGCTATATTTAGCTTACAAGTTTGGGGTGAACTAGAAAAAAAAATTCTTGCTACTAACTACCAAGTCTCACAAGAAAGAAAATGATTATTCTATGGTCCTATTTAAGTGGGAGGGAGACTCTGAGATGCCTTAATTAATCTATAGGAAGCATGTCAGAGGAAAGACAAATAGGGCCAAGTGGGAATTAGCATCTGAAGACTGACCCATGGCTGCAACTCTTCTAGGTGAGGCTTCTGTTAAAAACAATTCATGAAGGGATCTAGCAATCAATTCCAATCTGCCTTCAGTCAGACTTAAAAAGTGAAATAAAGCCGGGCGGTGGTGGCGCACACCAGGCAGCGGCAGGTGGATCTCTGTGAGTGCAAGACCAGCCTGGTCTACAAGAGCTAGTTCCAGGACAGGCTCCAAAACCACAGAGAAACCCTGTCTTGAAAAACCAAAACCAAAACAAACAAAAAAAAAAAAAACTGAAATAAAACACAAAGTCATCCGGAAGGGTCTTTTATTTAGGCTTCCATTATTTGGAATTGCTTTCATTTGTTGATGTTCTGAATGAGGCAAGGAGTTCCCACTGCTTCTCCAATAATATCAATATTTTTGAGGTTTGGATTTGAACTGGTAACTGGAGCTATGAAATATTTAGAGAGCAGAAAAATTTCAAACATTTTGGAAGATATTGGCTTACTGAAGTTGCCTTCCAACAGCAGACCAGAAATGTAAGAAACAGGCAGAGGTTACAAATGAGGAGCAATCCAATTGCAGTGCTAAGCCCCCAGGAGTGAATAGACACAGTTCTTGTGTGGGCCTGGCCTGTGCAGTTCTCTTGCAAGGTGAGCAAGCGTGTTTCAAAAGACAAGAACTGGAACCCGTGAGTAGCCCTTGTACTTCACAGTCGGGTGTATAAAAGCACAAATCAGGAAGGACCCAGCTACTCTGCAAAGAAGACTCACGAACAAGGGGAGGACTACAAAATGAACCGAGTCTTTATATATTTGAAAGGTAACATGTCACAAAAAGGGATTCAAAGTGGTGCACTTTCTGTTGAGCTGCAGAGATGGCTAGGAGGTTCAGAGCACTGGCTGGTTGCTCTTCTAGAGATCCTGAATTTATTAGCCAGCAACCACATGGTGGTTCACAACCATCTGCAATGAGATCTACTGCCCTCTTCTGGCCTGCATGTGTATGTGCAGGCAGGACACTGTATACATAATAATGAACAAAATCTTTAAATAAAAGATTTATTTAAAAAATAGTACATGAGCTCCCAAGGTTATAATGAGGAGCAGAAGGAGAGAGAACATGAACAAGGAAGTCAGGACCATGAGGGGTGCACCCAACCACTGAGACAGTGGGGCCGATCTATTGGGAGCTCACCAAGGTCAGCTGGACTGCTACTGAAAAAACATGGGATAAAACCGGACTCTCGGAATGTGGCGGACAATGAGAGCTGACGAGAGGCCAAGGAGAATGGCACAGGAACTTTCAACTGGCGATAGATCGAGAGAGAGACAGAGACCCAAATTGGAGCAATGGTCTGAGCTCTTAAGGTCCAAATGAGGAGCAGAAGGAGGGAGAACATGACCAAGGAAATCAGGACCACGAGGCGTGCACCCACCCACTGTGACAGTGGAACTGATCTATTGGGAGCTCTTCAAGGCCAGCTGGACTGGGACTGAATAAGCATGGGTTGAAACTGGACTCTCTGAACATGGCGGACAATGAAGGCTGATGAGAAGCCAAGGACAATGGCACTAGGTTTCGATCCTAATACATGAACTGGCTTTGTGGGAGCTTAGCCTGTTTTGATGCTCACCTTCCTGAGCCTGGATGGAAGTGGGAGGACCTTGGTCTTCCTGTAGGGCAGGGAATTTGGACTGCTCTTCAGTATCGAGAGGGAGGGGGAATGGACTGGGGGGAGGAGAAGAGGAGTGGGGATGGGGGAGGGGAGTGGGGGGAGGGGGCAATGTGTGGGAGGAGGGGAGGGAAATGGGAAACGGGGAGCAGTTGGAAATTTTAATTAAAAAAGAATAAAAAAATAAAAAAAAATAGTACAGTTTCTGTTGGAAATTGTCAACGAGTGTGGTCTGGCTCACCCTTTGGAGTCATCTAAGAACCTCTGAGAAGGCAGACTTAATGTGCTTGAAAAAGGTGTATTTAATACCATAAGTACTTTGCAGTTTTGTAACAGTATTGATTCTTAAAATTCTGATATGTTAAAAGAGAATATTAGATCTCTGATAGGCTGTTTAAGGTAATTTGTGGATTTAAAATGAGGTGGTAACAAGACACAGCCTCCGAGTTAATTTTTTTCAGAATCAGTTAAAAGTACATTGATCTTTTATTTGTGAGGTGGCTAGAAAGTCACACAAAATAACCTGAAGATTTGATTGTAGTGTTAATCAAAAACTTCCATCATGCAGGACAGGCTGTCTAGACCCAGAAAATGTCAAAAGTTGGAGGAAAAGGGAAGAGGGAGATGCCAAGGCCAAGGCTGGACACTTTTGGATGAATGTTCAATTATCAAATCAAGTGCTTTGTTTTAAGGGTGCTCCGAAGAACTCGCAATAGTTATATATTGTGGTCACCCATAGCAACATAGAGATGGCTATACTCATCTGACAACTGGAAGGACAGCTTGGCATAGAACCTGGCTTCCTGTCCTCTTCAACCCCCAGTAGATGGTGAAATTTTCTGGAGTAAGCCTTAATTCTTCAGATAAGTGAGCTGTGCTTTCTTTATATTGGTTCATACTCCAGAGAGGGTGGTTAAGGTCTCCAAGATGGGGAGCAGCAGCTGAGGTGATGGGATGGGGATGGGATGGAGCCCAGGACAAAAGGAATGAGCTTGGGCTTGATAGAAGTCTGGGAATAGAAGGAACCTGAAAGCCTGGGTCACATAAAGTCAAGTAAATAACTCTTATTTTTCTAAAGTCTAAGCCTTGTCTATGTGGAAGAAGTTGAGGCCAAAGTAAAAAAACAAACAAACAAAAAAAAAAAAACCTTTATAACATATGTCTTAGCCAGAACTTTGTGTTTTGGTAATCACTGGTCTCATGGAAATATGATCTAAAGTCAACCCAAGTTCCTCAAAGTCATGGCAGAAGGCATGGTGGACCAGCAAGTAGAGGCAATTAAAACTACATGCTGTTATTCATTTGGGGTCAGTCATTGGCCTTATTTGGAAATGTCCTTGCTGTACCATGGAGGACATTCAAGCCATCTTCCTGGTAAATCATGTGTATTCTGAGCTCCTAGAATAGAATTTCTTGATGTTCTCTCAAGAACACATTACACCCTTCCTGTCACCATCTGCCATTGGAAGCCATAATCACCAAGAGAAACCCTAATAACCCTGTTTATTCTCCCAAAGAAGATCTGTTTCCAGATTTAACAGCGTTCTGCTTTTTGCATAAGAAATTGTGGGTCTTCTGTGTTTGTCAGGCAACCCAGGGCCTTCTGATTAATACCAAGGCCAGAAACTCCACACTTCTTAAAATATTTTCTGGTTGAACTTGGCCAAGCTCTTCAGATTGGCCGCAATTGCCATTATCTAGATTCCCAATTTTCCCCAAGATCCTGGTACTCGCTATTCCAAACAAATGGTCAGTGACATTGGACATACAGGTTGGTTTGTATATTGTCAGTAAAATAATGACTATGTACACTTTACTGTGTACTAGCAGGGTTTTTACCCCTCCTGTTTGGTCAGATAAAAAAGGCCAGTGTTCAGATCCTTCTGCCCAGTAAGGTACCAGCAGAATAGCAGGATGGACATTGGTCTGTTAAGTCTCATGGCTGTAACATGCATTGGAAACCCAATATGACCTCGACGTTCAGATTTATACCAAGCAACACCATATAAGAAGTAGCAAAACGAAAACCTAAGAGACCAAAGGCCATCTTGCACAGTCCTTCCAATGAGAACTAACTAAACCTTGCCATACTTGGCAGTCTGCAAACGAGACAGGAGGCATGCATGCTCCACCACCGTGGCTAGGTCAATAAGAAAAACATGTAGAAGAAATTCAAAATGGCAGCCTGCAGTATGTACTTTCACACTTTATGATGTCTGTCATGTGATTTACATAACTGACGCAGATGTGTGGGCCATCTCCTCCACTGGCTTCAGAGTATTTGAGGAAAATCATGCCTTCAAATCCTCTCTGCACACTCTTACCCTCCCTGGGTGGGTTGCCACTCATTGCTGGTCAGAAGGGAAGTAGTGATGTCCTAAAATCATGTCCCAAAGCTTCGAGAGAAAACCATGGCACCCCAGAAACCAAGGGTACATCTGCTAGATGTGGCCCCTGCCACACAGGACTTCTGTGCTGCTCTTTAGGAGTGTACCAGAAAAGATTCTGCCACTTTCCCCAAACCAAACGCTTCAATTGCCCCACTCAGAAACACAAAATGCCCCAGCACCATCGGGCCCTTGTGTGACTTACCCTCCGCTTCCGCCTCTGCCCTCCCTTCATCTTCTCATAAAGGAGTTTCTTGTTCTGGAGGGGAGAGGAAAAAAAAACACAAACGCACAAGTATGGATTGAATTTGGTGACTGTCTATTTTAAAGCCACACTTGGTGTGTCCCCTGGATATTTGCATACACATATTTTGGAAACAGAGCGAGATGAAAGGCATGTCGTGTCAGAATGAGAGACCACAAGAGAAAAGCTGGTGACTGCAGCGCTTTTCACAAAGTCCTCTGCACAGCCTCGAGGCACACAGTGTCACCAACGATCTCATAAACAGGGAGAGACAGCGTGCTAGAATGCCAGCGCGTGGGACGCTCATCTCCTCACTTTGAACTGTCTCTGTTTAAAATAAATAACTTTATCTCGGGATCTGATTCCCTTTTTATGAACTACACACATGACTGCTCTCTGGAGCAGTGTCCGACCATTAACAACAATCCTCTGTGTAAATAAATGAGACTCTGACTTCTGCAGCCATCCCTCCCTTCCACGGCTCAAGTTAGTGCCCCCGTCGAGCCAATCACAGAACCATTTGCTCTATAACATTTTTAATAGAGTGAGCCTTTTAAAAACTGCCAAAAGAACTTCTTGGCAGAAAGGAGAGCTATGCTGTGTGTGTGTTTTTGTGTGCGCGCGTGCGTGTGCGCACATGTGTGTATGTGTGCGTGCGTGTGCACGCGAGCATGTGTATGGGGGGGATGCTTCTTTGTACCACAGTTTGTATAAGTGTTTCCCCATACTGCTGTGTTTCAAACACACGGTGGATTTAAATGAGCTCTAGACTATCAGACACATGCTCAACACATTTCCCTCTAGTTAAGATTGTAAAAGACAGAACATTTAACCTGAATGTGGATCCAGAGAAAGGGATTTGAGTGTTTTGCTTGTGTTCTTTTATTTTCAAATCATAAGGAAAAATAATGTATAAAAAAAGACCATTCATCTTGCTGTAACTGCAATACCCTAACACTGACTTCTGGCAAAAAGAACTGACGGAGTTCTGGCAAAGAACAAGTTTATATACCATTTGTATCCTCTGAGCTATCTGGTTTTTGACAAATATTTAAATGGTAGATTTGAAAATGAAAATGATAAGTGCCAAGAATGAGCTTCATCATTTTCCTGTTCATGAACACCTACAACCTACCATTTACAACGGGCAGTTCTACCCAACCTCAAATATCCAGGGGCAGGGTGTGTGCCAGGAGCAGCATGGCCAGAACACACAGGCACTGCCCAGAGCCCCTGTCTTTGGCTCTCTTGGGGCATGGATCAAGCAACTATCAGGAGGGAGAAAAGGCAGGTCTGCTGACCGCTCCCTGGAGAAATGAGAATATTGTAGTCGGCCTCAACCTCAGTGTCTGGATGTAAACAAACAACTCTGATGCACATAGGATGTTCTGGGTGCTCGTTTCAGAGCTGGAAAGGAGGTTGACATAAAGGGGCTGAGGATAGTAACTGCTCACACAAGGCCTTCTTCATTTGGCTGCACTGGAGGGAAAACAGAGGGGCCTGCTAGCTTGTAACAGTGGAGGCCACTACCCACCAGTCTGGGCCCAGCCCCAGCAATGCTGCAGATGGGCTGAAGACAGAAACATCCCCTTTTGGATCTCGAGGGAAATTACAATGAGAAGTACAGAAGGTTTGGAAATCTCGGTCTCAAGATGGCCCCTGCTTCCCTGGAAAGTTAAGGCCAAGGCCGACATGTTCATGGCCCCAGTCACCCTCCATGGTGACTGCGGCTGGGCTTTCTCCATTAACTCTGCATCAGCGTGGATTTGATGGTGGGGATCGGCAGGTGTGAAGTGAACGAAAAAAGTATGCAAAATGAACGAAAACAAATCAGCCACCTTCTCTGACACCATTTGTTAGTTCCTTGGGGAGGGTGGCCCAATCTCCAGGAGGACAGCTGGTGTAAGTTCATTAAAGGACTCTATTATACCATCAAGATTTTGGACAACTCAGTTCCATTCCTAAAGGGCCCTATGGGATGGATATCTTCTTGAAGAACTGTCTGACCCTAGGGCGAGGCCATAGAAAGCACCAGGATTAGTGATGCTAAGTATCTGATTGACCATGAAAGTAAGGATGTTTAAACAAGAGCTAGAGTTGTGTCCAAAGGAAGAGAAAGCCAGCTTGAAAAACTCCCTACTGGTCAAACGCAGGACATTTTGAACATCAAAACTAGTAACGATAAGTCTATAGAGGTGCCAAATAAATAAGCAGGTTTATAAACAAGAAAGGAAGGAGTGGAAACCCCTTATGGGAGTAGGATGCAAACAGAAAAAGAACAAGAGAGTAAAGCTTGGAATTTTGCAACTGCCAGGGTTCTGATTGATTCTGGTAAATACTGTCAGTGAATGGAAACATATTGGTTAACAGTTTCATGGAGATCAGACTGTTGATAGCCTCAAAGTAGTTTTCCACACATTAACTATTAATTTCAAATGGAAAATGATTTTATACCAGAGAAACACGGACGCCACTTTATTAAAGGGAGCGAAGGTAGCACTAACAGCGAACAAACTGACATCATGCACCCTCACGGTGCAAATGGCTAAGGATGTACACAGACAGCATGACTGTGAAGAAGCTTTACAAGTTGACCTTGTGAAAACAGAGAGGATATGTGACTATCAGAGCTGGGAAAGGGGGGAGATGGAGAGAGCATGGTGACAATCTGGGGGTGCACTAGTTGAAGGAGGAATAACTGCGAGTGCCCCTTAGCACACTGGAACGACCATTTTAACAACTACCGTATATTTTAGAATAGTTGAGAGTACTCCGAACGTTTTCAATATAAAGATGAGAACAAAGGAGCTGGAGAAATCACTCAGCAGTTGTGAGCGCTGGTTGCTCTTCCAGAGGACCCAGGTTCCATTCCCAGCATCCACATGGCAGCTTACAACTGTCTCCAACTCTCCAGTTCAGGGAACCCAATGCTCTCTTTTTGCCTCTCTGCATACTGCACATACATGCTGCACAGACACACCTAGAGACATAGCACTCATACATGTAAAGTAAAATAATAAAAAATTTAAATAAATGAATGCAGTCTGAGGTTATGAATATGCCAATCACCTGGATCTGATCATCACACATGTAGTCTATAAATATGTTCAGTTATTATGTGTCAAGTCAAAGAAGAAATGAAAATCATTGCTCAGGTCTAATAACATGGAGACCTAGGGCAAACCAGACCGGGAGAGTACTCCAAAATTTAAACATGGCATGGCCGTGCAAGATCAACGAAGTTGGAGAGGGACCACGCTCTTCCTCTCTCCCATGGTTCAGCTTGGGCTCTGGTCAAATATTGGTGAAAGTTGTACAAAGCACTGGGAGAGGAGAAACATTTGTTTTTCTGACACACAATGAACACTCAGCAGTTAAGTGTGTTGAGTGTAAAGGCTGATACCAGCCTTTGGCCATAGGCCTTGAGGACGGTAGGTGAATGGAGGAGGGGGTTGATATCAGCCTTGGACCATAGACCCTCAGGACTGCGGGGAAGGCAACCAGTCCTAGGCTAGGACTCAGTGGGCCATTTTATGAGGGATGAGTCATGAAGAGATGCACATATTTACAGTGTTTATAAAGATGGGGTTCATTAGTTCTGTCAATCACAATCTGTGTTATCGAGCAGGCTACCCAGATCCCCGCTTGCATCTTCTCCTCTACAGCTTAAGAGTGATGAAGATAAGCAAGCTGGATGAGATGTCTGAGATAAAGCATTGGCCCAGTGTCTGACACGTAACATGAGCTCCATAAACATTATGATTTCCTACTATATGGTAATTTTTGGTGTCTTCCCACTACCCACCACAGGGCCCAGAAGTCACAGGGTGCATATTTAATAAATGTGTCTTGATGCAGCTACAAGGAAAGAGTCATGCAGGAAACAAGACAGACGCCGATATTTGTAATATGTGAATCATTGCTACAGATGCAACTCAGCTCCAGATTTTATATATATAAAACAGGGAGGTGGTACCCTCGAGGAAGGAAGCAAGGGGACTTGTGTGCAGTGCAGTTTGTTTGGGAGATAAGGGCTTTGCAAGTGAAAGGCTAGTTGTGCTACAGAAGGGCTTGAGCCTCTTCTTCTATGTAAACACCCAGGCTGCTTTGTGAATCCCCACTTAAAAAAAGCAAGACACTCAGTTCACACTTCCATGCAAAGATCAAGCAAACACTGTTTTACTGCTAGGTGGTAATGAGAAAATAAACAAGGAAACTGAAGTTTAAACAAACACATGATTAGAGCTGATAAGAGGCGTAAATGTCATTCCTTGGCCATTGATCTGTTAGAGCACATTTTATACTTGGTCTTAAATTCTAGTCTTCAGCTCTGATGTGGACAATGAATACGAGTGACTGAGAAGCAGAAGGCAGTGTTCCGAGGAGGAAGAGGGCAGGAGTAAAAGCGGGTGTGGGTGGAATTCAGAGGGAGCATCTGAAGAAGAGGATGTGGTGGCCGAGCCTTTAATCCCAGCATCCTGAGGCAGAGGCAGGTGGAGTTCTGTGAGTTGAGATCTAGGCCAGCCTGGTTTCCATAGTGAGTTCCAGGACAGTCAGAGCTACGTAGAAAGACTCTGCCTCTAAACAACCAAACAAGCAAACAAAATAAATGCTGGAAAGAAAAGCTACCTTCTCTTCCACCCCATCACAGTTTCAGACAACCGGCTCTGCCCACACTCAGACATGTTCTCAGTTTCCTTTCTTCTTCTCAGGTCCAGCCTGTCAGTTATCCATGCCCCTCCCCAGCGTTTCAATACTGGCTTTCCTTAGTACCTCGACTGTAAAAATCAGCCTCACTGGCCCTGCATCGTCCCCTGCCTTGGCTTCCATCTTTCCTAGCAATGGGACCTGGCCTTGCACTGTCCATGCAACACTTGAGCTAAGTTTATCCTCATGCGTTTCAAGACACGTCCCATTTCGAGACTGCACACCTGTTGAAAGCACAGAGCCGCATCTTGGTGAACACTGCAGACTGATCACCTGGCACAGTATCTAAAACACAGCAGGTTCAGAACCCGCTGGCTCCCTTCTAAACCTGGTCCTTGCTACTGCTTGGCCATACCATGCCCATCTCCTGTGGGTCATTTCCCAGCACTCCTCTTGATTATCTGTTCTTTCCTTGCTTCTCCTTACTCCTTTAAGCAGGCACACAGATGCGTAATGCATTTCCTGCTCACTTCTCTCTTCCTAAAACGCCTCACAAGTAGAATTTATATTATCCCTTTTGTATAGACTGTCTCTCTGTCTCTCCCTCCCTCCAGCTCAGGCTATGTCTCTTCCATTCTATTTACTTTATTCTCTTTAAAATGATGCAAATTCTTATCTTCATCACTACATTGAGGACCAACATAAATGGGATTACGTTTTTACTTTCTCCATTTCCTCCTGTCTTTAGTCTTCCTCTGTTTTGTCTTTTACTATTTCATTGGGATATAGGAGATTTTTTTTAATATTCATGGTATTGTTTTTCTTTCTGTTTAAACTGTACCAGTCGGAAAAGGTTTGAAAATAATTCTCCCTAACAGAACTATAGGTGTGGGGGAGAATAGAGAGCAAGAGGGAGAGAGAGAAAGAGGGGGGAAGAGGGAGAGGAAGAACGATACAAGATGCAAGCTTGACGCGGAATGCTGCTTTCCTGCCTTTCTCGTTTGGAATTGTATTTTGTAGGCAGAGGGAACTCAACTGACTCAATGCAACATGAAGAAAGATGCCAGAAAAAAAATTGGAAGTGATTATCAATGAGGATAAATTTCTTTCTCCAAAGCAATGCAGAAGGAAGGGAGAAGTTTATTTTCACGGTTCAAGTGTGCATTATGACACAATAAACAGCGTCGTTAGCACTGATGTGAGAAAGGACGATGAGGTCAGAGGGCTTAGGTCACCTGGAGTATTTTGGAGGGAACACTTGTCATTCACTCATTCCACAGATGCACTGACCACCTGCTTTCAAATGTGAATTCACACTGCTCGGCATTTCCCCATCTTTCTCATTATGGCTTCAGCAGTGGATTACACAGAGCCAACCACGGGTACCCAGACACTAACCCATTCAGTTTTAATCTCCCTTGACTCATTGTTCCAGCTTGTTGGGATCTTCTTGAATCTCAACTCGGTCCTCTGGTGTTCTCGATTCCAACTTTGTGTCAACTTCTGAGCATCTGGGAAGTACGTGAGCTGTGTTTTTATTACGATCATTGATAAAAACATGGAGTGGGGTAGCACTCAGACGTGCAGGTACCCTATACCATTCCCTCCCCTCCTGACACAGATTCTTCAATAGGCTGTCCTTCAGTGATATTCTGTTGACTTGGCTGTATCTCTTCATCTCCTCCAAAGGGAGATCATAAAAGATCTTGTCAACTACTTTGATGAAGTCCAAGCGCACCATGCCCACTTCATTTCCCTCACTAAGCTGGCACACTGATACACAATGCTGGCAAGGGAATAATATGAGCAGATCGACAAAACTTGTTTTTAGCACACCAGTGCCAAGTGGCCATGATTTCTCTTTCCAAGTGCTTATAAAACAACACCCTTCATTGACAGTTACCCGTGGCTGCATGCAACTGACAGCAAGCTCACTGCCACACAGCTGGAGATTGTCTTTCTCTCCAGAAAGCAGACTTGTGTGTGTGTATGTGTGTTTCCAACTCTGGATGTCTTTACTTCCTTGATTCTGCAGAGATATGCACAGATCATCTCCCTTAGTCTAGAAATCAACTTTACAAATTTTCTCAGTGTCTTTTCCTTTGAAAAGGTCTTTTCCTTTTCCCGGAGTCCTACTGAGTGGCATGAAACACTGGTAACACATGAGGATGTTATGACTCAGATCGTGGAGTAGAGTAGAGTAGAAACCCCTGGGGAGTGTATGGTCCGGGTTGCTGTCTCTTTCCATGTAATCAGTACACTGCTCTGTAGACACACAAGTGTGGTCTGGAATAATAATTGAACGGAGTCCCCCTCAGCCAGAGATTTCTGAGGAATCAACTCCTAAAACAATTTTTCCTCCTTCCCCAATGTGTACATTCATCTCTGGTATCCCTAACCCCAAGAGATCGGCGAGAACCTTCTACCAGCTGCTGGAAGCGCACTTACCCACTTGCCCAAACCTGGGTAGTCATGCTCTGGATCAAAAAGGTGCTGGTTTAACTGGAATTCTCGGCTGAATTCTGCAGTGTCAGGGGTATTTTCTAGGCATCCATCATCTGCTGTGGACAAAGGTTTTTGAGAAATGATCAACACATCTGTTGTTATTCTAAAAGTTAACTTATCAGAAACAACTAGACACACACAGGTCATAGTCTGTTCATATCAGACACTCTGAATCATGTTCCCTCTGGGGTTCTAATCCCCTCTGTCACAAGAAAACACTCCAGGAGGAAAGACCTGTTGGCTGCCCTCCAAACCCACTTCCCCTTTCTCCTTGGCACACAGCAAGGCTAATCGTCCAGCTTTTTTTTTTTACAATGAGGTGGAGTCATTTGCCTGAGCCCAAGCCGATAGAATGTAGGGAGAAGAAATAGATTGCACTTCCAGGTCTGTTCTCAAAACCTTCTAGGGATAGTCTACTTTCCCCAACTCTACCCCATCTTCTGGTATGCATGCTGCCAGCCAGGGCAATTGGAGGCATCAAGAGTCAAGAAAGAAGAACCATCTAGTTCTGTCCTACTGAGTGACATGAAGCGCTGGTGACACATGAGGATGTCGTGACTCAGACCGTGGAGGAGAGCAGAGTAGAAGCCCAGCGGAGTGTATGGTCCGGGTTGCTGTCTCTTTCCCTGTAATCAGTACACTGCTCCGTAGACACACGAATGTGGTCTGGAATAATAATTGTACGGACCTCTGTTTCTCTCCGGTGATGTCTTTAGGAACCACTCTAGTGCCTTCAGACAGGTCTTGGCGCTGTGTTTTATAGCAACAGTGATTTGTGTTTTAGAGAGAAGCTTGAAAATCAAATCCTAGCTCTTGTGTGATCTGTAGATTCGGTTTTTTAGAATTAACCTGGCTTTTCTAAGTCTGTTTATTCATCTATGAGATACAAATAAGCAAATATTTACCGAATTTTCCTAAGAAATGAAGGTGGCCACATGTGGTACCATTGGCACATGGGAGGTTTGCAGTATGATTAAAGCCCCTCTCAGACACCTCCCTTTAAATGAAAGTTTATTCCAACATAGCTCCATTTTTTTTTTTTTTTTGGTTTTTTTCGAGACAGGGTTTCTCTGTAGCTTTGGTGCCTGTCCTGGAACTAGTTATTATAGACCAGGCTGGCCTCGAACTCCCAGAGATCCGCCTGCCTCTGCCTCCCGAGTGCTGGGATTAAAGGCATGTGCCACCACCACCCGGCCATAGCTCCTTTTTTTTTTTTTTGTTGCTGTTTACTTTGCTCTTGTTTTGATTGCCGTCTCACGGAGAGTCTCATCTGTGCCTCAGACTCAGACTCTTCCTGTCAGTGCCTGCTGAGAGCTGGGATTACAGGGCTACACAGCTGTGATGGTTCACGGAAGTATACGTGCTTTCTAACAAACCAAAGCAAAAGAGTTATCTTTCCTGGCTTTTCTTTTTCTCTAAGATTGATGATCTCTAGATATGATCCCCTAAAAGTGAGTTTTGAAAACTTCCTGTTTCTAATGTATTTTAGACAAACAACATCTTTAACAAGAGGAGCAGTAGGGGCAGGCCTTGCATCTCAATGGTTGAATGTGTGTGTAAGTCCCTGGATTCAAGTCCCAGCATCATAAAACAAGGTGGAGAAGCAGAGAGGGAGAAACGGAGGCTGGGGAATTTTTTGCAGGACCAAGGTAGGAAAGAAGTCCCACCCCCAGCTTGTTTCAAAGGGATAATGACCTGTCAGTCAATACTGAAAGGAGAACTGTTCACAGTTAGAGAAGCTGTCTAGCCCTTGGGATAGAACTGAAATCTTCAGACACACAGCGTCTCAGCACCGGGAAGCTAGTGTGGAAGTTATTAGCTTTCCAAACAATTCTCAGTGTGACTCCCCACTGCTCGCTGAGCCATTTCTAACGTCTTTATCATGTGGGAAAGGGATACCAAGCAGAGTGTCCGAATGCAGCAGCAGTTTTGCCAACTTTTGGTAACTATTTATCAAGAACCTCAAGATGGAGCTGTAGTGATAAAGCCTTGCCGGGGCCCGGGCTAAGATTTGGGGGACTGAAAATGTAGTGCAGAAGTCACTGTCTAGCCCTGCAGTCAAGAGCTGGATTCTAGGAGCTGCACTGCTCTGTGCAGGGAGATGGGTGGTGATGCAGACAAGAGCAGGGCACGGGCAAGTCAGGGTTCTCTTCTATGTCACTCAGCTGTGCTGTTCTGCATCACGCATGATTCTTTGTAAGAGGGTCTGAAGAGATTCTTCTCCGAGGGTAGCTAAAGTTAGCAAATGCTTTCTATTTCCAGATTGCCAGTTGTGTCAGGAAAACAATGTGGAGTCTAATGATAGCAAAGGCCAAAGCAGGTTCTGAGGCCGCGTCTAGCACTGGGAGCTCAGCCACCTCTGTCAGCTCACGCTGGTTGTTCTTCTCTCAGTGTCCTAAGGGTACAGAATGCTATGTCACACATCTCGCATGGGATAACCCGGAACGACATTGAACATTTCTTTAAGGCAGTGTGTGTGTGTGTGTGTGTGTGTGTGTGTGTGTTGTATTTCTATCGATGAGGAGACCAAACCCTAAAGCAGTGAAATACTGTGTGGTTAACCCTGGGATGCAGATCTCTTGGCTCACACTCTGGGTCTCTTTCTCTCATCTTCTAAAAGTAGGTTTCAAACGTCAGTGTGCTCCAAGGCTGGTCACTACACAGACGGCTCAGTCAGTCCCAGACTGAGAGTATCTCATTCAGTAAGTCTGATTCAGCCAGAGGATCTGCGTTTCTAGCAAATTCTCAAGTTATGCTGCTGCTACTGGCCCAGGGACCCTACTCTAAGGACATCTGTGCTACATTCTCTCCTATCAACTTTTCCAGACCCCCACACTCTAAGCTAGTCTTTCTTCCTACCCATCCAAAACGATACAAGCAAGTAAAAGGTGGCTGATGGGCTTGATACCAGCCAGTGACTAAGGATTTCCTGTCATCCGGGGCCAGCCTCCCCACACTGACTCAGTAGTACTCAATTCCCATGCTGCTCCACCCAACATGGGAGCTCCATGCTTCAGGGAAGAGAGAGGCCTCACCCTAAATAAAAAGAGGAACATTCTTCAGAGGGAGCCCACATTGTCGCTGGGGTCAGAATTTCCATTTACCTCCCATTATAACCCAAGGCCTTGTTCCTTACCAGTTTTCCCAAGAGGACAGGGATTTGGAGGGTCTGGGTAGCCTTGATCCTCACTGAAGTCCTTAGGAATGTTGTCGCCAGTCAACTCTGCCACTATGTTAGGGATGTTGCCAAAAGGACCCAGGTGCTGAAGACCCTCATGCGCTCCCCCTGCAGTGGGAGGAAACATCTTTAAGTTGGCATTTACTCAGCAGACCACACAGGCAAAGCACTGGCCTTAGAGAGCAAGGGAAACACATCAAGGGGTTCCTGCCATCTTGAGGTTTGGGGTTTAGCTGCAGAAACGGACACACAGTGTACATCAGTCATTTCCTCAGAACGTGAACAGTGCGCGACTGTCACGGAAATGTTAAAACAGCACCATGGAGCTTGGCGGAGAGACGGTTCCCTTTAGCTGGTGAGACGAATGGTTTCTGGATGCTCACATAGGTGAGCAGGGCTGTGGAAGTTGGGTATGGGCTTGAGTAGGAGGGAGGGGACCCACGAGGGGGGAATTGTCACGGAGGTCTGATAGATGAAAAGAACATATGAGAAAAAATCTCACTAACTCACATTAGAGAAAAAAACTCACTAACATCCTGCCACCAACTTAACAACTGAAAATTTGATGGCTCCAACTTTTCTTTTCTGTACATACTTTTCTGCACAAATCTTTACAGGGGCTGGGGTAATGGCTCAGTGGTTAAGAGCGTTTGCTGCTCCTCCAGAGGGCTTGACTTTCGTTCCCAGCATCTACACTTAGCAGTGGCAACTACAAGTAATTCCAGCTCTAGAAATCTGGCAGCCTCTTGTGGCATTGGTAGGCTGCTACCCTCATATGCACACACACACGCACACACACACACACGCACACACACAAATAAATCAATCTAAGAAGAACTTTTAAACATTTCACAATTCTTTTTTTATTATTAATTTATTTAATTATTAAAGATTTCTGCCTCTTCCCCACCACCACCTCCCATTCCACCCCCTCCCCCAATCAAGTCTTCCTCCCTCCTCAGCCCAAAGAGCAAGCAGGTTTCCCTGCCCTGTGGGAGGTCCAAGGACCACCCACCTCCATCCAGGTCTAGTAAGGTGAGCATCCAAACTACCTAGGCTCCCACAAAGCCTTTACGTGCAATAGGATCAAGAACCCATTGCCATTGTTCTTCAGTTCTCAGTAGTCCTCATTGTCTGTTATGTTCAGCGAATCCGGTTTTGTCCCATGCTTTTTCAGACCCCGGCCAGCTGGCCTTGGTGAGTTCCCTATAGAACATCCCCATTGCCTCAGAGTGTAGGTGCACCCCTCGCGGTCCTGAGTTCCTTGCTCGTGCTCTCTCTCCTTCTGCTCCTCCTTTGGATCGTGAGACTTCAGTCCAGTGCTCCAATGTTGGTCTCTGTCTCTGTCTTCTTTCATCGCCTGATGAAGGTTAATATTCAGGAGGATGCTTATATGTTTTTCTTTGGGTTCACCTTCTTATTTAGCTTCTCTAGAATCACGAATTCTTATGTCGTCTTAAATCACAAGAATCTTTCTGCTTGTCTGCCTGTGCCCCATTTCTGCATTTATGAAGGAAAATGTTGTTTTATATCTAATCAGGGCATCATGACACGTTAACTATTCCTCTATTGTGAGACACTTAGTATTTCCCAATGTATCTTAGGGCCTTAATTTTTTCCATGTTTTGGATTAATTTTCATCAGGATAAGTTCCCAGAAGTAAGTCAAATTGCTAGGTCAAACTCTATAAACATTTTTATGGCTCATGATATTGTACTGCCAAATATTTTCCAGAAAGGAGGCACTAAGTTATAAACTATCACCAACAGCGGAGTGCCATTTTAACAACATCCTCACCCGCATCGGCTTTCATGAAATTTCATATTTTTTCTTGCTTGTTTAAATGGATTTGACTGCCAAATCAATCAAATATCTTCAATATGTTTATTTACTGGTTTTGTTTTCTTTTTTATGACTTGTCTGTTTATGCTTCTAGAACTACCATGTTTCTCTTATCAACTTGTACAAACATTACACTTAATAAAGATACCAGGCCTCTGTCACATCCTCTGCAAGCGTTCCCTGTGCCGTCTGACTTTGAATTCTGCTTGCTATTATGATATTTTGCTAACTTAAGCTTTTAATAATTGCATAGTCTGAGTTGTTTTTAATGCTCCTTTGTAATTTCTTTTCATCTGTCTAGACTTGTAAAATCATTGCCTCTTCAGGGTTTATGATCAACGTTTGGATAGTTCAGTTTACTTTAAAAAATTAACTCTTTAATCCGTTCTTTATTTTAGCATGTTTAGAACAGATAACCTATCATCACATTTGCCTGTTAACTGTCTGTTCCCACCTCTTTCAGGTCAGCAACAGGTTTCTAAGTGCCTCACCCATACGCAGACACGGCAGTGAAGCAGAAGCTCCCACGAGTAACTTGTTTTACTGGACCTCTGTGTCTTATGACTGTGGGACTACTTCACTTGTAACATATTTTACAAGATCAAGCTTCCTTTTTCCAGACCCCCTTCTTAGGAAGACTTCATATTTGTCAACTCTGTTGGGACACTAGTGGTCCTCCCTCAAAGCTGTGTTAATCTATGTACTGGGTGCTCACAGATGTCCATAAAGGCGGGTCTACTCTAAATCATAGGATGACCTGTTGTACATGAACTCCATGACCTTCCCCTCTGGCCACTTTACCTAAGTCCAGCCGGGCAAAGCTCCCTTGACACTGTGTGAGTACACTGGTTTTGTCTTTTTGGCAAAACCCGGTCCTCCTTGGATAGGCATGTTATTTTCTTTAGGACTGTAAACATATTCAGGTTGGGTCATCATAGCTAGACCTTGGCATCTTTCTGAGCTGTTTCTCCATCACAGTCTCTGTTACGTTTGATTCAAGTCTCACCTTAAAAGGACAAACTTAACCTCCTTTAGTAGCATTAGCCATTGCTCTGCAATAAGAGGGAATGTCTATAATATTTACATACTTGAAAAGATGGTTGGAGCTGGAGAAATTGCTCAGGGGTTAAAAGAATTAGTAGTTTCTCCAGAGGACCCAGGTTTAATTCTCAGCACCCACACAATGACTCACAAGCATCTGTAGCTCCAGTTTTGTGGTATTCAAAAGTGTTCTTCCAGCTTCCATGGGTATACTGCATGTACATTGCACACACACATACATGTTGGCAGAACACGCATCCATATCAAATAAAAATAAGTTAATTTTTTTTTCTGGGCAGTGGTGGCACACACCTTTAATTCCAGCACTTGAGAGGCAGAGGCAGGCAGATCTCTGAGTTTGAGATCAGCCTGTTCTACAGAGTGAGTTCTAGGACAGCCAGGGCTACACAGAGAAACCCTGTCTCAAAAACCAAACAAATAAATGAACAAACAAACAGGTATTTCTTTTGTGGATCACTATAATTATGTGAATATTTAGAGTAAGCTACTTCATGTAACTCATAAGTAAATATAGCCAATATTCCACATTATTGACATTCTTTCATGCCCTTAGTAGTATTTTATCATACTCTACATTAAAATACATCTGCTAAAAATCTACTATGACTAATTAGTATCTGACAGTCTCTTATTTCTTACTATTTCACGCTATCACTCTGACGTTCTCTTAGTTGGTGTATCCACAGGATAAATTCTTCATTTTAATTCTTCATTTTAATTTAATTGACTGTTAAAACTGACTAGTAAACCACACTTTGGTTTGTAATTCTGTTATTAGCTTGTTAGTCTCCTTCCTCTGATTTTATCTGCCTTCATTTTTAACCACTCCGGATCTTCATCAAGTGTTATCCAAATCACACAGTGGTAGTTGCTTTCAGAAGTACCCTGGGAATACAAGCTTTTTTTTTTCCCCTGAATTAATTTGTTTCCGAATTAACCTTCAAACTGCAAAGGTAAAAGCAATGGATCGGTGCCTTCGATATTGATATACCTGAAGCTGACTATGAGCCTGGTGCCGTAGCCACTACTGTGCTTGTTACAGGGCATGCTCTCTGCTGTGTCAATACATGCCTCTGCTTTTGGAAGCACCCTCAGACTAGGTGCCAGGAATTACCCAACTTGGCTCGGGGAGAACGCATGTCTTAATGCTCCATTAGTAATTAATGAAGGAAGCAAACACAGTTTCCCTTATAGAAAGCCTGCCAGAGCTCTGTTTACCTCTGTGCACCGGTGCCACTTACTTGAATGTAGCACTTGTTCGAAGCAACAGATGTTTAGAACCAGGTAGGGCTACTAGAACACAAACGTCTTTTCAAACCATGCTTAAGGACATCGAATGCAGATGCATTCATTGAGGCAGGCAGGAACCTTGGGGGACATGAAGATGTCAAAGATGCTGCTCTGTGCACATCTAGAAAGTAAGTTTTAAACTAGTGGCATGTTCAACCACATGATGCTTTTCTGATTCGTTACATTGTTCAGAACAGGTCTGTGACATCACATGCTCGATCAGCCTGAATGCCATGCTATCACAGGCTCTGCTAGGTCTGTTTCCCTTGGTTTCCTTAACTCTCTGACATTAATCAAACACATGTTTAAACATCATTATTCAAATAATTTAAACGATTTATTGAACATAGTCTATACATCAAGACTTAGACAAAACAATATCTAGTTTGAGCATTAGAATGAGTGGTGGTTTGAATGAGAAAGGCCCCCATAGGCTCATAGATTTGAATGCTTGGTTACCAGAGAGCGACACTATTTGAAAAGATTAGGAGGTGTGGCCTTGTTGAAGGAGGTGTGTTACTGGAGGTGGGTTTTGAGGTTTGCAAAATCCCAAGCCAGATTCAGCGGCTCTCCTTTTTTGCTCCCCGCATCAGGATGTAGAACTCAGTTGCATCTCCAGCACCAAATCTGCCTGCATGCCACCATGCTTGCTGCCACGGTAATAATGGACTAAACTTCTGAAACTTCAAGCCAGCTCCAATCAAATGTTTTCTTTTGTAAGACTTGTCATGGTCATTGTGTTTCTTCACAATAGAACACTGACTAAGACAGAGGGTCAACCAGATTATTGTAGATGCTGTTTTCATTGAGTTCTAGTAGGAAGGAAGGAAGGAAGGAAGGAAGGAAGGAAGGAAGGAAGGAAGGAAGGAAGGAAGGAAGGAAGGAAGGAAGGGAAGGAAGGAAGGAAGAGACATGTACATTACAGCCAGTTGTAATGCATGTACCACATAGCTAGGAAGCACAGGAAGTTACCATTGTATAGAAAAGTATGTAGCCCAGCCCAGGGGCATGAAGGACTTTCTGTAGGAAACAACACACCAATTAGTTTATTAGTGCCATAGAGAATTAACCTGAGAAAGTGTGGTTTCTGTTCTCTAGTTGTTCCTTCAGTCTACTTGGTTATTCAAGGTTCACACAGTGAAACAATGAACAAGATCTACAACCCAGTGTGGTTAAACATGGCATAGGTATCACGGAATCACTATGCAGGGGTGAGCTGGAAGGAAGTTAAGAAGCCTGCTTTAAGAATGTGCCTGAGGCCAGGCGATGATGGCACACACCTTTAATCCCAGCACTTGGGTGGCAGAGGCAGGTAGATCTCTGTGAGTTCAAGGCCAGCCTGGTCTACAAAGCAAGTTCCAGGACAGCTGAAACTGTTGCACAGAGAAACGCTGTCTCAAAAAAGTTTTAAAAAGAAAAAAGAACTTTGCTGAGCCTCAGGAGCGAAATAACAAGGACTGGGATCAGGACTTGAAGTTTCTAGTAATACACACAAAAGAGATGCATCAGAAACCGGCAAAGCTTCCAAAGGATCGTGATCTGATGGTGTGAGAAAACACCATTGATAAAGACAGAGTCTTTTCTGGTAAGGCCTTCGAAATTATTTCAGATAAACAATCCTATCCTGTGATGAGACATTATCTGCTTCCATTGTATTTTCACTCTACAAATACCTCTGAAAGAATAAGAAATAGCCAATTCTGGTTAAATGAGATTTAAGGCCAGTTTTCTTTGTATAAAGTTTATGTATTAAAATTGGCACCAGGGGGCTGGAGAGATGGCTCAGTGGTTAAGAGCACTGACTGCTCTTCCAGAGGTCCTGAGTTCTATTCCCAGCAACCACATGGTGGCTCACAACCATCTGTAATGAGATCTGGTGCCTCTTCTGGCCTGCAGGTGTACATGCGGACAGAATGCTGTACCTATAGTAAATAAATATATATTTTTTAAAAAAATTGGCACCGTACCACTATTTCCAAAATCTAGACAATACAAACTCACTGATGTGTGTGTGTGTGTGTGCATTGTCATAGCAGTGGCACTGTATTTAGCTGTAACAAGTGTAATCTAGGGCTTTGAATGGGTGGATGGAAGAGGTGTAAAAAAATAACCAAAGACTTCCTGAGTTGGATTGATCTACATCAGAGCCTGTATCAGTTAGGGTCGCCGTTGCAGCGCTGAAACACCATTAAAAGCAGCTTGGTGAGGCAAGCATTTATTTGGCTTACACTCCCATATCACTGTTCATCACTGAAGGAAATCAGGACAGGAACTCAAGGCAGGAACCTGGAGGCAGGAGCTGATGCAGAGGCCATGGAAGAGTGCTGCTTGCTGGCTTGCTCCTCATGGCTTCTAGACATCTATTCTGTGGAGAGCTCGGTGAGGTCAATAGGAACAGAGTTACTTCTCTGAATAAGAGAATTCTGGACTGTGGCTATTGACCTACAGCCCCTCAATGAGTTTGTAGCCTGCCATTTTGTAGTTTGAGACTGCATCATGATTTCCACTCTGAATGACACCAGGAATGCCTCGCGGGACCTTGGGCAGCCCATGCACACTCTCTCTGGTGGCTTCCCATTGGTCTTTTAAGATCAGTTCAAACCAGGAGCACCAATGACTTCTCAGGATACTGGGTCTCTGGTCGTTTCTAGCTCCCTCAAGGGTTCCAAAAACGACAGTGACCAGGGGTTTGGCTTCCCACTGCGGACCACGGTACCAGCAGAAACACTCTCGAGACGGGAAGCCGGCCTCTGTCCTCTCACTCCCATATTTCTTTCGTCTGATTGCTACCTCATGCCTGATGGCTCAGCGTGTCCAGACCAAACCCTGCCCGGCCAACTTTGCCTCACAATTTGGTAACACCCTGACAAGCTTACAGCCAGCCGAGTTCCATCGGTACCCCTCGCCCCATGCTGAGGCTGTCTGTGGAGTCATGTAGCTGGGCATCAGTGCTGGGCAATAAAGGAGAATTGTGATGGGGCAGCCTGGTGCCAAAGAGCTAGTCACCCATCTCATAAAAGGGGAGTTCCGTGAGGAAAAGTCTGGCAGGAAAGGGCATAGACTCTTCAGTACCAGTCATTCAGTGGAGGAGAAGGGATCCAGCAGTTTTCACTTAGGTTACCACAAGCTGCAGACACTAAAAATACACTGCAGCCCCGTCCTGAGTCCTCCAGTGTCTCCATCCATCACTTAGGGAGCCACCACCCGCTTTCTTTTGTTAATGTCTGGGAGACTGGAGCAACCACATAAACTGTTAAAGGTGGCCCGACTTTTTTTTTCCTCCCCCTCCTCTTCAGACTCTTCAGAGAAAGCTGACAGGGCAAGAGAGGCTTTGCCTCCCACAGATGTTAGAGATGAAGTGAGGGGAGAAGGGGAGGCTCCCAGCCTGCAGCTAGGGCAGAGAGAAGTGGGTAGAGGCGTCTACGTTCTCCTAGAACCAAAGACCAGGCGTGGAGGGTGAGGAGGCTGGACACCATCCACGTGGGGCTCTAGGAGACATGAGGACAGTGAGATGGACCCGTGTTGCAGGAATTTTGAAGCTTTGGAAAGTCTCCTTTACTCCAACAGTTTGGGAGTTGTCCTACACACACACACATACACACACACACACACACACACGTGATATGTACACACACGATTTCTCCTGAAAGACGAATGTTCTAAAATTCAGACATATTATGAAAAGCCAATATTTCCTTAGCTAAGGAGGTATAGGCAACAGAAGAACCATTACGGATTCACAGAAAAAACCATTATGGATTCCCAGTGTTTCCTGATGGTTGGGACCGCCTTCAAACACACCTGCTGCCATATTGTGCAAATTGCTAATCTCCCATTCGGAGCTGTTTCCTCCAGTCTAGCGTGGGAGCGAGACACTTAGAGGAGAACGAATCAGACACTCTGTGTGTTATACAAAACGCTCGCCTGGATGCCATGGCTTACTACTGAGTCCTCAGTGAACATTCGCTGCTTCTTACTACGCGGTCCCCGTTTGCCAACAGCACAGTCCACAGAGCCAACGTCGATCATCCTACATAGCTTTCATTCTGAAGACCACAGTTCTGTAGTTGAGGTTTTGAGCAACAGCTACACTGTGATGGCATCTAGGAGCCCTTACCAGATACAACTAGTTCAATCGATATCTGAATCCATCCTCTTCATTGTTCTCAGAGCAGTCCTCCTCAAACTCACTCCACTGCCCTTGAGGATCCTGCCCTCTAGTCAAAGGGGACAAAAGACGTCCATGTGGATGAATATCTGACATAAATGTCCACTTGGTTGGGCAGGACATGAACCCATGGAGGAAGAAAGATGTGCGCTTCCAGCATGAGGAAACAAGCGTGCCACCCTCACTCTTCAACATGAATGCTGTAGTCTCCATCTCCTCTGGCCTATTAGTAAAATGTTTAAAATGGACAGGGCTTATGTGTCAAAAACGACATCCCTTAGACTCATGACTGACTACCCCAAAGTACAAAGCACTTGGTGACTGGGGAAAAAAAGGGGGATGATTCTAGCTGTGCCCACTTAGCTTCTCCTGGATTTGCCTCGGGGCAGAACCTGGCCTGGGCAGTTTGCTTGCAGTCCTTGCACCCCACTCCAGTCATTGCACACACACATATACACACACACACACACACACGCACACACACACACACACGCTCTCAAGTTCAAGCCTGGTCTATTATAAGCTCCGCCCCACAAACACACAGGGAGAGATCTGCATTGGGCGAGTCTGGCAGATTCTTGAGCCAAACGGACTGTTCAGATGTTTGGGGTTGAAAGACATTTGTTTTCATTCCTCTTCATTCTTCTGCCTTCTCCCCCTCATACTGATCGAAAAGTCATACTAGGATCTAAAGCCCTAGGGCTCCTTCGAGACCAGAGGCTACCAGGGCCACTCAGAGGCACAAGAGGGAGCAGCGAAGGCAGAACGGAGGAGCCTGGGTCGCTGCATTTGTAGGCTCCGCATCTCCATGTGGTCCCAATTTAGGCTCCCAGGCAAAGTTGTTTACTTTAGAAAAGCTTTTTAGTTCACTTTTAAGGTATTTTGCTTAGACACTGCCTGCTTTTCAAAAGAAGAAAATGTCTATTTTTTTTTTTCACCAAAGTGGGTTTGTTTTGGCTGTTTACTCGATTGCCAAAGTCCAAATTTTATTCTATGAATTTAATTTTTGTGAAGCCACCATGAGCCCGGTCTCTCTCAACACATGCAAAACACAAGGAATAAAAAAGAATAATTTGGACATGAGACAGTTTCTGGGAGACTTGAGAACCTGGCAGGTTTAAGAAAAGTCATTTTGAATAAGCAATCTGAAGAAGTGCTTCTAGCTCCTTCATATAACTCTTAATTGTTATCTGAAATGAAGAATCAACTCATCGAATTATATAGAGGGCAGGCACACCTTTATACTGATGCTATAAAATCTTTATTCTGATTCCAGTGTGAAGTTCTGTGGGCCGTCAGAGTGGAGCCCGTGTTAAGGTATCAGTAGTACTGGAAATAAAATGGTGTATAAATGTGGAGGTGGTTGGCTTAGCTGAGGATGTAGAAGGCACTAGAGGTAGGTGACTAAGCTAAGTCTGAGTGCTCAAGCGTCTGGCTCCACCCCAGCTGCACTTCGCTTCCAGAAGCTTCACTTACCCCTGACATCCTTTGTCCAAAGCCGTTTTGTCCTCGAGGCCTATGTGTCATTCCACAATAATGAGTACTAATTAATAAACTGTAATGAGTAATTATCATAACAATGATTAGTGACTAATAAACAGTAATCCACTGCCTCACGTATCTGCTTCTTAGAAGACGTCTAAGACAACTTGATGTTCAAGAGGTGATTCACTAACGGGAACTCCAGCCTGCTGCTGCCTTACCAGCTTTCGAGCCAAGTGGGGTTGTGTCAGGGTCTCAGGTGTGGAGAGTGGACACGGCCATTGCTGACCCTGGTAGGCAGATGGAAAGCAAGGTGAACAGATGTCAGAGGCCAAACTAGAGCCAGAGAAACAGTTAAGAAACTCCTAATCGGAGAAGAAGCGTCCACAGTTAAAATGTCCAATAAATAAAGGAGAGCCACAGAAGCCTCGGGAAAGGAAAATGATGAGGACAGGCGGGCACAAGACGCCCGGAAAGTGGATGTGACCCCTGCCCCAGGCCCAAGTTATAAACAGTCTCTGCCCAAGTTCAGGTTTCCAGCTAGCCTGGACTTTAAAGGACAGCAGGGCACAGGGAAGACATGGTCAAGACAGAGTACATATCCAGCGGCAGAGACTGGACGTGAGAAGTAGCAGGGCCCAGGACTATTGTGCCAGGCCACAATCCTACTCTGTCCGCTACCCTGGGATGCTAAGCCCCCCCCACCAGCCTAGATTAGGGATACACAGCTTGGAGAGATAATTATTCCGCAAAGTCAGTGTCCATCCCTGACCACCAATCCTAGTCTTTAGTATAAGACAAGGGCCTCAGTTCGGGTCAGGAAAGGTCTCTGCATCATGGCGGAGCACTCTAACATGACCTGAGCAAGTAGTGACTGCAGTAAGCAGCAACCTCTCGTTCCCTCTCTCCACCCAAGGCTGCTGTAGATAAGTAAGAAGCCTTTGTAAATTGCTAACACAAACATTTATTTTGGACAAGCGGAACATTCTTTTCTGTTTCTGACTTTTAGCAGATACTACCATTTCAGAAAAAAAAAAAATCTGTCCTAAGCGGGGAGTAGGAAGAACATGTGGTGTGTGTACTGTGGGAGGGGAGGCTTGAAATAAATCCTCTGCCAAGCTTTGGTGATGTTTCTCCAGCTCGCGGCTTTCCCCGCTCCACAAACATTCCCAACTTCTTCCTTTCAGACCCGTGTAATCTCTTCCTGGCAATTGTCATTATGTATAGAACAGCAACAGAACAAAATGACTAGGCATTCGTCACTTATCAATTCTACGCCAGGCATTACAGCTGGAGCTGAGGTCTAAAGACACGTGATAGGAACACATCAGGAAGGTATCACAGAGATGCGGGGTAAGGGGCAGAAAGGGTATGAGGGACTCAAGCTGTGAGGTCAGAAGAGAGATGGCAGGCAGCATACAGTTAGCAAGACAGGGAAACATGGCTTAGCTAACCCTTTTGATTTCTCTCTTACCCACTCATGGTAATACGGGCGATTCAAGTTCATTAGTAACAGAGAACTCACACTTAAGATTGCCAGGAACCATCAGTCATCCTAACCAAAACTTTAACTAGGGCTAACTAGGAGCATCAACCGCGGCCTAGGAAAGTTTCGGTCTCTATACACATTGAAACAGTCTGCTGAAATGTGGTTTGACAGCAATATAATGTAAACTTCACACACAAGTGAAAATTGTCGGCTAGCCTCACTTCAGGGAGTGAAAAAGAAGCAGGTGAAACTATGTTTTAATAATTCATCTCAGTCTATCTCAGTATATCCAGATTGCTATTATTTCAACATAAAATCAATATAAAGGCTACCATTGAGATGCTTGACATTCTTTTCCCACACTATGGTCAATATATTCTGTGTAGTTTGTATCTGGGAAGTCTGCAATTCAGCTGACCCATATGACACATGCCTAGGAGCCACACGGGGCTGGGGACAAGTGTGTGGAACGGACAGGCATGTAGAGAAGGCTGTGTGAGCCCCGAAAGCTCAGCCTCTGTAGCCTGGCTGACTGAGTTAGAATCTTGGCTCCATCAAATTGACGGCATGATCTCACGTGTCAAGTGAAGACACTAAAAATACTAACATTTGGGGCAGCATAATGATAAAATACTCTTAAGGTTTTTTTGTGTGGATTCTGGTCGATATTAAATGTTTAATAAAAGTCCGTTGTGGTCATCATTTTATAATGCGCATGACCCGTGCAACTTAAAACCTCACGTCAGCTGTTCTCAACCTGTGTGGGTCATTACCCCACAGAAGATGTACTTCAGATACTACACTATGATTCATAACAGTAGCAAAATTACAATTATAAGGTGGCAACGAAAATAAATCTGTGGTTGAGGGGGGTCGCCACAACATGAGGAACTGTGTTAAAGGGCTGCGTGCAGCACTAGGAAAGTTGAGGACCACTGCTGTATGGGATTCTGAACAACACGCTTACCTCTTTGAATATTAGTAACCCTCTCTGTAAACAAGCGATAATAACAGCGCACGTACTGAATGTCCATTTCCTCGCCCTCGGACTCGGGTGTCAGTGAGGAAATAGCCAATGACAAGCTAAGTGGGAATAGAGGTAAATGCTCCTCTGCAAATGGCAACCTGCAGAGTGACAGAGCAGAGGACGAGTGTCCCCATGGCTCCAGCCTATCCCCCTGGGCTTCTCTCATCATCCACCTAGCGGAACCTCCCTAACAGCGAGCAGAGTCACTTTTCTCCAGGCTGACACTCAGGGTGTCCGCACCTTAAGGGATGAGCTTTGGGATCTTCACCGTTGTCGTGTGTGCTGACATCTGAGTGTGGGCCATAATGCATGTGTGAAGGTCTGTGGGGTCCGTTTCCCTCTCCCAAATTTCTGTGGTTCCGAGGGTCAGACTCAGGTTGGCAGACTTGCACAGCAAAGCGACCTGCTGAGTCATTTCATGGTTCCCTGGAGCTAGCGTTTTAAAGGAATAGCCCTGGCTCAATTCCCCCAAGAACAACTAACCTGTTAGAAGATTCAAAATCTCTGATGGCAGTGGCTTTTTTTCTACTGAGCAGTTTGTTTAATGACTCATCAGGATTTTGAAGAAGAAAACTTAATTTTAAACCACGTTTTAAACACCCTTCTGCTCAGATTAGGATCGATTTGTTAAAAGTTTTGGAATTCTCCCGGAAGCACTCCTGAGGATGTTTGAAACCCATGATTCAAACAGGGAGGGGTACCCAAGTGACAGGATTGGTTTTGCCATTCAGTACATGTATATTTCCAGGGTGGTCCCTAATGCTCCTCAGCCAACAAGCACACCTTAGACCACAGCTTTGGAGCTCCCCACCCTGTACTTCAGGGAGGGGTTGAGAAGATCCCCAAAGGTCACTTCCCAAGAGCACTGAAACTGCCATCCAAGCTGGTGAATCTGCAGAGCACAAAAACACACAATCCCTTGTCATGTCTCCCTGAAATCCAAGCGAACTCTGGAGAAAGAAAAACACGGCTCTGTTTACCTAACGGGACTCAGCTTCACGACTCTGACTGTCCTCATCTTCACAGACTCCGCACAGCCAGACCCAACAATGAAGAAGGAAGGAAGCAAACAGAATGAGATTTCTTCAACTAACCAAGCTCTTCTGAGCCCACATTTATCTCTATGCCAAGTTGTATCATCTGGAAAGTGGCAGGAACAGGCTAAAGACAAGGGAAAAAGAGAAGTCTAATGCTGGTGTTATTAGTTAAATAGGGCAGAATGGATGAAGGTGTTCTTTTCCAGGAGGAGAACAAATGTTGTGAGCATTGGCGGATTACCGGCGTGTTCATTTCTACTACTGAGTCAGGGACTTTGGGCACACTTTAGGGAAAGGCCACCCTGATCGTACGTGTTCCTTCCCTTCCCTTCAAGGCAGTGATGTGGATTTAAGGGGCTTACCAGGTGGGACATAACTTCAAAAATTCACGTCGAGCAGTGGTGGTGCACACCTTTAATCCTAGTTCTCAGGAGGCAGAGACAAGAGGATCTCTGTGAGTTCGAGGCCAGTCAGATCTGCAGAGTGAGTTCAGGACAGGCTTCAAAAGCTACAGAGAAACCCTGTCTCAAAAAACAAAACAAAATTCATGCAAATTTTGAAAGTATTTTTATCCCATGATGCTAACGAGCTTCATTCACACCTGTATCTAACTCCCCTTCAGACAAAGAGACTGAAGACATGGAGAGTTGGAAGGGAAACCCCAGTCTTTACCCTGGGCTTCATTGTCCCACACCCTGAGTGAGGCAGTGCTTTCCTGACCTCTTGGATCTCTTTGGTGTTTCTCACACAGCCCAGGCATTCAGTACACGTATATTTCCAGGGTGGTCCTTATTTCATAAGGGCAGAGGGTTATAAAATGCTTCCCAGTATAGCAGGTGTCATTTATATGAACAAAATGACATGTGAAATGAAATTTATATGTCGATCCCACCTCACGGGTTCTAAAAGTAGCTTGACAGTGAAGTGAAATGAGACCCCCCTTCGTATTAACTGCTTTAAAGGATTCGTAGCTATCATTATTATATTTTTAATTTTATGTATACGGGCGTTTGGCCTGCATATATATCTACGCATCTTGTATGTGTGTCTGATGTGTGCAGAGGCCAGACAAGGGCATTGAGTTTCCTGAAACCGGAGTTAGAGACAGTTGTAAGATACCATGAGGGTGGTGGGAATTCAACCTTGGTCATTGGGAATAGCAGCCAGTACTCTTAACACTGAGCCATCTCTCCCAGACCATTGAAATTACAAGTTTGTATTGTTTTTCTTAACTGGGGGGGGGTGTCCAAATTACACAAGCTTCACCCCTCATTGAACTTGACCTGCTCTGGGTTGCTCCTAAAGCCACCTATGACATCCACCCTGACTTCTTCAGCGGCCATTATTTCGGCTCCTGCTCATTCAGCACGAATATCAGTATTGCAAATCCACTAGATCTGTAGCCATGGATAAATGAGACTAGGATCTACTAAAGCCTGAAAAGTCGGAGTGATTGGATCTGATTCTTCCCATCCCAAGGGAGGGATTTTGGAAAGGAAGGGGGAAAGGAAGAAAAGAGGAAACAAAGCTGCCGTCCCAGATCCCTGTTGGCCTGGCACCAGCAGCTGCCATGCGGCCTTGAGCAGAGAAATTCACCTCTGCAGACTTAATTTACTCTGAAATGAGGCCAGTGGACGGGAGGTTCCCGAAGGTCCCACCCTGTCCTTCGGTTCTGTCTAACGCCGGTTTGTTTGGTTTGTTTCTGCACGTCACTTCTCCTCACACAGCCCCAGGCACCCGGCAGTGGAATGTTCTGGTGAGCTTCAGGCAGCAGATTGAGTATTCTTTCTGCTATGCTGAGTTGAGGTGTTTTCCAGCTGAACAGTAAATACGGCCGATGCCACTGGTTATGATGGCCTTCAGATACGTCCTGTTGTCAGGCCGAGTCAAGGGGCGGCCATTTGATAAGAAGCAGCATTACAGCTTGCTCAGGGCCAGGGGGACAGAAGCTGGAGCTGGCCCAGCAAGCTCAGCGAAAGGGTCCTCTTCTCTTGTGCCTTCATTTAAAACCTGTTTTTTTTTTTTCCTCTCCGCAGCTTGACCTCCCCACTACTGCCAGCTAAGTTATTGACAAACAATCCTCACCAGCCCTAGATGCCCAGTGCACCAAACCCAACCTCCTGGGAGACCTGGGGCTCAGAAATCTCCCATCTTAGAGTTCTGGAAGTTCTTGAAGAACCATCATGTAGAAAGACCACAGTTTTAGGTAGACCTGGAAGGGCTCCTGTCTCCTGCCGGGAAATCAGGTAGCGCAGTATTGGTAAGTCTGGAGTAACAGTAAGAACGTACCCTCATCACAAAGAACATTTATATAAGAGGTTCCATCTGTATGGAGTCACTGCGACAGGAAGTCCGTGGACAGAAGCTAGATTAGTGAGTGCTGTTGGGGACCTGGGGTAGGGGAGAAGGGTTGGGGAAAGCACAGGGATGGGGGTTGGCAAAGGGGACAGGGTTTCTTTCTGAGATGACAAAAAGATCATAAAATGGATTGTTATGATCCGAGTATGTTGAAAACCATGAAACTATGTACGAGATAAAACACTTCCTTACAGCTACCCAATACGTGTTACAGAACACAAACAAACGCATCAGGCCCTCTCCTGATCACTGCCAGGTTAATTACAAATGTAACCAATGGTGTCCCTTGCATGCAAAGAGCTCTCAGGGTCTTTACTGCACCACCCATCTCCTGGCCGCTTTCTGTCTACTGGCCGGCCAGAGCAATGATTACATTCTGAGCCAAGGGCACCACCTGGTGGCCATCTCACAATTTCAGCTCTTCTCCCAGAGTTTCACTCCAGGATCCTTCTCGACCTTATAAAATCCTTATAAGAACTTCTGTTGCGAATATGAACGTGCAAACACATGGCAGGCAATACGAAAGTGCCAGGCACTAATGAAAAAGAAATGCGTCACGAGCCAGGCGTTGGCGCACGCCTTTAATCCCAGCACTCGGGAGGCAGAGACAGGCGGATCTCTATGAGTTCTAGGCCAGCCTGGTCTACAAGAGCTAGTTGCAGGACAGGCTCAAAGGCTACAGAAAAACCCTGTCTTGAAAAACAAAACAAAATAAAAAGACAAAAACAAAAAAAAAAGAAAGAAGAGAAAAGAAAAAGAAATGTGTTGTGTTGAACACATCAAAGAATAAGAAAAACAAATACATGTGACACACGGAAGGAAAGAGGTTAGGGTTCATAGATCATGAAATGAAAACTAATCAAGACAGTAAGATGTCACTTTCATCTGTCAAAGGATTTCTTAAAGGGTCGTGCTCATTGTAAACAAGTGGAAAAACTGCCCCTGGAGAGAGGAAGAAAGGAAAGAGGAAGGAAGGGAGGATGGGAAGGAGGGAGGGAGGGAGGGAGGAAAGAAAGGACGGAGGGAGGGAGGAAGGAAGGAGACCGAGGGAGAGAGAAACACTACATATACGGGTTAAACAGTTGAGAGCAATCTGACAGTAATTAGGAAACTGAAATTAAAAATATACAACTATCTTGGCTAAATTATTCTTTTCTCAGAAATGTACGCCCTAGGGAATTTATCAAGAGTCTACATAAAGATCATATGCTTATATGTGCACTGAGGAAGTAGTTTATGAAGATAACAAATTGGGAAATCTCTAAATGTTCACCATTTGAAGAATGTCTCCGCTGTGTATATAATGAGTATAATGCAGTTGCTAAAAATAATGACATTGACTTGTTAGGATAGAGAAAAATATTTTGTTGTAATATTAACTATAAAAATATGCAGAATATTTATGAAAGCTGGAGAGATGGCTCAGTGGTTAAGAGCACTTACTGTTCATGCAAAGGACCTGAGTTCAGTTTCTGGCACACACAACAGGAAGCTTACAACCTTCTGTAATACCTGCTGAAGAGATCTGACCCAGTCTTCCGGCCGCTACACTCGTGTGCACATACCCCTGCCCCCCCACCACACACAGACGAATAATTTTAAAACCTTTATTTGAAGTGTTAGTTTTTTTGTTTTTTTCTTTTTCTTTTTGTTATTTATTGAGCTCTACATTTTTCTCTACTCCCCTCCCTGCCTCTCTCCTCCTCCCTTCAACCCTCCCCCGAGGTCCCCATGCTCCCAATTTACTCAGGAGATCTTGTCTTTTTCTACTTTCTTCTTCCCATGTAGATTAGATCTATGTGAGTCTCTCTTCGTGTCCTCATTGTTGTCTAAGTTCTCTGGGATTGTGTCGCGCCCACCTCGTCCAGCAAGGATGACACGACCACCGGAGCTCTTCTCACTGCAGTTTTATTCAGGACCTTTTGACAATTGTAAAATCTCTCTCTCTCTCTCTCTCTGGACAGACCTCTCCCAGCCCTTAAGTAGGCCTGGGCTGCCAACCTCAGATTGCCAGGTGGGCACTGCCCATAGGTTCACGCATATGCAAGCAGCTGACAGTCATTGCATGATAATAGCATAAGTCAGGCTTTAGCCATAGGAGTTGATTATCACAGAGAGCACTCGCTTTCGGGATCGCGGAGGGCGGGAGCCAGCACCATCAGGTGCGACTCCACGCAGCTCTCTACATTGCCATCAGGTGTGGCTTCATGCAGCTCGCTACAGTTCCCCCTTTTTGTTTTGTAAAGCTACAGGCAAGAGTAGAGGTCTGATCTCTGTTAAAAATGGAACATGTGCTAGTGTCCGTCCAGGTGTCATCCACCCAGCGAACACTAGACCTGTCCGGTGTCTTTTTACAGAGGTGGGAGCTGGACACCAACCCACATGCAATCAGACTTGCTCTTCTTGAGGTTGATGCTTACCTCAAGTGCAGTGCACAAGCCTCGCATCCTGTGCTCGCTTCTATCTCTTTTAAGATAGATAGCCAAACTTGGGGAGACTGTCCTGCTTCAATGGCCGTGAAGGCCTGAATGATCATAACTGCATTGCATTGCTGTGAAACCCTTATGTGACAGACGCACCACAGGCATACCAGGGAGGCAAGCACCATTAAGCCTGTTAGGGCTCCTACTCCCGCCCACTCCTTCAGATGATCCATGGAGTGATCCAGGAGGATAGTCCTTCTGCCAGGCTGGTATCCATGCGTGTGGAGTTCACAGTTGCAATCGTCATCCGAAGCTTTTCCAGTTGTTTTCGAATTCACCAGACCAATTACCTAAAAGATATCTAGACAATTCTTTAGATAGATTAGCTGCATAGGTTAATGTTTCATACTGAATGCTGGTCACACACAGCCCTGGATGGATAGAAATGTCTGACAGACTAGGGTATGGACTTGCCTCTCTTAACATACCCCAGCTGCCATACCCCCGTGGCACATTCATTCTTGTCAGCTGAGTGCATGGAAGACACCTTCTCCTTGTGCACCTCTTTGGCTTCCCTAGCAGCTCAGCTGATCCTGCTTCTGCTAAGTGACCATATGCTGCATTCTCATGAGTTGTCTGATCTTACACAGGATTTAAAGATAAATGCCCATGACAACAGGTGTTGAGATTGCCAGCAGTAGGGTTCCCAATCACCACTAGACCCAACCTCCCATTTGGGCTATGGTATTCTACCAACCCTTTGGCTAAAACAGTACACACAGGTACCTGCTCTTACAATAGGGCAGTCTCTTGATTTAAATTCGCTCTGTCACAGACTCTTCAGCAGCGTGCAGAGCTTAAAACTACTATTGCCTTTTCCTTGCCCCGCGGCTACGCTGCGTTCTCGGGCAGCCCTGTGGGGTCTGTGCTCCAGCTTGTCTCAGCTCCAGCACTTGTTGCGTTTGCTGATACTCTGAGCACTGCTGTGGCATCCACCAGGCTAGGTACCGACTGCTGAGGCAATGTGCCTTCCACCACAGCCACCTAGCAAAGCTCTGCTCCAGCTCTGCTCCAGCTGCCTTTCTGCCCCAGCTGCATTCGTTCTGGGTCCAGACTGGTGCACGGAGTGGAGCGGAACTCAGGGAAGCAGGCTTGCTGCTCTGCAACCATTGAAAGGTCCCCACTTACACGTTTTAGGGCATTTGGACGTTGTCAATCTCTCTGGCTACTTCCTGCTGAACGGGGACGTTGCATTCTTACTGCCATTTTCAGCTGCGCTTGGACACAGGTCGCGGCAGCGACTGGAGAGAGGAGGGGACTCTACCTCCCAACCAAGCTGGAAGGTGGAGGCGTGGCAGTGCAGAACAGCCCTGGTTGGCTGCGCTTCTATGCCCTGAGGCACACGCTGGGAGTGACCTAGCGTTCTGGCCTTGTTGGTCCTGGGTGTTTGCAGGTTTGCAGACCCTCAGCGCCGCTTGGCCTTGGAGCCGCCTGGAGCTCCTTGGCCTTGGAGCCGCAGCTGCTCACACTCCACTGCAAACTCAGGAGGTCTCGGTAATTCAAACCACATGAATCTAACTCCCTTCCTTAGCGTACCTTGTTCAGCAGCAAAATTCAGATCTATACCAAGCTTGTCCCAGGATGACACATTAAGATTGCCAGAGACGGCAAACCAAGGAGCAATTGTGTCACATTCAGTCAAAAACTTTTCCAATGCGCTCCTTAACAGCTCGTTAAGAGCCAGAAAAATCAGGTGTGATGTTGAAGCGCCCATTCTAAAATCCCATTCTTTTATTTTTACTTTAAACCGTCCACTTTGGTCGTGGCTCTCACTTTGATCCGTCTGCTATAGTTGCAGCTCTCATTACCCCCACTCTCCCTTCTACTGGCGAGAGCGGAAAACCCGCTTTTTTCGCGGATCCCCAGTCTTTACCTGAGGATTATCCGGTGCACCCCCTGACTGCAGCAAGTTCTGGGCTCCACGGAGAGAGGTTTGGAGGTTCCCCATACGCGGCACCACTTGTCTTGTCCCCGTACAGGCCACCAACTGTCACGGTCCCCCTCATCCAGCAAGGAAGACGCGCAACACCGGAGCTCTTCTTGCTAAGCAGTTTATTCAGGACCTTGTTAACAACTGTAAAATCTCTCTCTCTCTCCCTTTCTCCTCTCCTCTCTCTCTCCTCTTTTTTCCTCTCTCCTTCTCTCTCTCTCCCCGGGCAAACCTCTCCCAGCCCTTAAGTAGGCATGGGCAACCAACCCCGGATTGCCAGGTGGGCACTGCCCATAGGTTCACGCATATGCAAGCAGCTGACAGTCATTGCATGATAATAGCATAAGTCAGGCTTTAGCCATAGGAGTTGATTATCACAGAGAGCACTCGCTTTCGGGATCGCGGAGGGCGGGAGCCAGCACCATCAGGTGCGACTCCACGCAGCTCTCTACATTGCCATCAGGTGCGGCTTCATGCAGCTCGCTACAGGATTGTAGTTTGTAGGCTGGTTTTCTTTGCTTTATGTTTAAAAACCACGTATGAGTGAGTACATGTAATAATTGTCTTTCTGTGTCTGGGTTGCCTCACTCAAAATGATGTTTTTTAGCTGCATCCATTTTCTTGCAAAATTAAGACTACCCATTTTTAAGAGGAAATTACTAAAATAAGAAAGCTCTACATGCACACTCACACATATGTGTACGCAATTGCGCGCGCACATACAGACACACACACACACTCAGATGCCAAGAATGGAAACTTCTAAGTGGTAAAACTGGAAACATATTATTTTTGTCCTAATGATTCACAACAGCTTTTTAAAATCACTTTTATGATAAAAAGAGTTTAAACATAATTACTGAGTCCTTAAAGTGACTCCACAAATTTTGTTTTGAATATGCTGTGGGAAGAAAGGAGCAGAGATGGGAGGAAGAGGGGAAGAGAGGGCAAGGGGATGTGAGAGAGAAGGAGAGAGAAAGAGAGAGAGTGAGAGAGATCAAGTCTCGGGAGCAGTTTCAATAAAGGTTCTAACATGCAAGGGAACATTTAAAATCATCTGGAGATGTTTTTAGCTCTCACTGTGGAAAATCTACTGCCCTCTAGTGGGCAAAGGTGAGGGATGCAGGCCATCAACAGGAAATTTTCCTTCTGCTCTAGAGATCCAAATCTTCATCCCCTGCCCTTGAACTGTCTGTTCTTGGCACGCTGCTCATATACTTCTATTGTGAAACAGAAGCATCCACATAGGACTTATGAGGACAAAACTGTAACATACAAAGTACACAGTAGACCCCAAAAGAGGATTATAGCCTCCCCACTAGACCCTTTCCCTTTGGTTAAGTAGTTTACAGATCTCTTTTCATGGAGTCTCTAGCCATTTCAAGTATTTAAAAACATAAACATACCATATGTGTACCCAGCACCTGTGGAGGCCAGAGAGGGCATCAGATCCTCAGGACTGGAGCGAGAGATGGTGTTGAGCCACTACATGGGCACTCAGAACTGAACCCTGGTCCTCTGAAAGAACAGCAAGAGCTCGTAAGCACTGAGCCATCTCTTCAACCCCCTCAAACATATTTTTGAATTTAAATAAGTGCTAGTATATTTCGCTTCAGATTTTGGAGCTTTAAGATTGGGTAGAAGGGGGGGGTGGAGAGATGGCTCAGCTGTTAAAGAGCATTTACTGCTCTTCCAGAGGACCTGGATTCAATTCCCAGCACCCACATGACAGTTCACAACTGTCTGTACCTTCTTCTGTCGAGGGAATCTGACACCCTCACAGACATGCAGGCAAAACACAAATGCACATAAAATTAAAACAAATAATTGTTTTTTTAAAAAAAAGTTTGGGTAGAAAACATGAAAAGGAAATCACCATTCTACACTACTATTTAGCAATAACTCACAGAGGCATATAACCTGAGCACAGAGAGGAATTTTGCAAGATGTACCCCATGGTCAGAAGGCTGCAGAGTATCTGAGAGGCATCTCCTATCATCCACAAAAGCAACAGCTGAGCAATGATAGCACATGCCATTAGTCCCAGCACTTGGGAGGCAGAGGCGGGTGAATCTCAGTGAGTTCAAGGCTAGCCTGGTCTACAAAGCAAGTTCCAGGGCAGCCAGGACTGTCTCAAAAACAAAACAAAACAACAAAAAAGCTGTATGTAAGATATAAGTCTTCTGGGACCCATCCAGCAACTTAGTTTGCTTGTGTTTGTGTCTTTGCTGAATGAGCTCTATGGATCTGCTTCTAGACATGGAAAGTAATCTAACTGAAAAGCAGAGCTCCGGATGCAAGTGCTTGCCCATTCTTACCAATCCCTCATCAGAACAGGGTAGACTCTGTCGGCCAAATCTCAGACTCACACGTTCAGTGCCCTCCCTGAAGATGAAGGAGGAGATCTGAGCTGCCTCACAGCATAGGCATCCTGAGGCAGGGGCATGAGAAGCAAGGCTCGAGAGCGGGGTAAGTAGGCTGGTGACTAGGGGCTGACACATTGCCATAGCTACAGCTTGCAATCTGGCCAGCTGGGAGAGAGCTGACCACTCCCTGCCTCCAGGCACATCTGACTGGTTCACGGTCCAGACCCCAAGGCACCAAGACTCTGCCTGTAAAAAAAGCCAGAGGCACTTCCCAGGCTCCAGTAGGCTGTATACAGACCTAGTTAAATGAGAGCTGATGCCAACAGTCCTGTTCACTGACCACACATTAAAAGCAAGAGCCTTACAGTATTAGTGCAATGTGTCATTTTCTGTCAAATAACGGCTCTTCCCTTCTTTTCTTTGTAAACACTTTGAGACAATAGCACCTGCATCGCTGCCATGTTTTTACACACTTCAGTGACCAAGAACTATGCAGGGTCTGGACAGACTCAACAAACCCTCCCATCATCTGCTGAAGGCCTGGAAATGTGGAGAGAAGGAAGGAGACAAGAGAAGAGACACGCTGGTTGGGTTCAGGAGACAGGCCCGCTCCGTGGTTTACAGCAGAGGAATTCTTCCCAGAAGGCCTGTCCATTCCCGCTGCTTGGAGAGAAAACGTTAATCATTCACGTTTATCCAAACTATGCAGAGCCTGTTGGCACAAGTCTTCTGAGCTGTCCTATTAGGAGGATGGCATTATGAAGGCCTCCTGGGCCTTCCTCTACAAGATGGGCCAGTAGCCTAGACTGGCTGTCCCCTCTGCCTCATGCAAAGAAAAACTAGGACAATTTCCTGGGGGAGAATGATTACCAGCTCCCAAGTCCCCTCCTGGGAGAACCCCTCAGTACAGTCCTCTCAGCCTTCGGTAAATGTCACTCTGTCTTGGTCAGGTCTCTCTCCCATAGGTCGATGCCCCTCCCTTGTCTGTGTACTGGGGATATTCTAAGATGCTGTAAGGAATCTGTGCTTGCTCCTGGACGCTGGGAGGGTGTAATCAAATGTGTCACCTGGACAAGGCACAGGCTCACGTCACAGAGCTTTTGACCTGCTGAGTAACAGTTAAACTGCAAGCCGAAGAGACACCAGCTAGCCAGACATCTGCTGGCCTTCCAATGGCGCTGGTGAGCTCTAGGCACGGATTTGACCAGCACGAGCAGAAATATATAGACTGTCCTCTAGCCAGTACCACTGATCATGGCTGCTGTCACTGTGGAGGAGATATCCAGATGTGCGGAAGCCTTCTTATCCGCAATGAGAGGCTTAAGGGATGTCCTGCCAGCAAGCACAAGACGGACTATGAGAGATACAGGAGTTTCCCTGGGCAATACAGAGCACCAGTTACCGGTTGTTCTGACACAAACCAACCTGTTGACAGTCTCAAGAGTGCCCAGCCTTCCCTGCCATCCCATATTTGACACGAAGGCTAATTTTTTTTTCTTCGTCTACTCAACCCCAAGTTTCCATGAGAAGATCAGCTTTGATTATGACAACGACGATTCCAGAGGCAGGTTCCCTGGTTCCCTGTCCCCAATAGACCTGTTTCTATAATAATCCACATACACAGGGCTCTCAGCTTCTAGCCCAGTATCCCACAGACATGCATTCCAATGTTTATGTTCCGTCCCCTATCTCATTTTCAGGCTCCTTAGAGCAGGACCACAGATCCCAGCAAAAGTCCACAAGCCTGATCCTTCTGGTTGCCATTTCTCCATTAGCCAGCCCACTTGACTGGCTGGCGGGAGGTGCTGAGTGAAAACATGCTTCATGACTTCCAGAGCTTTCTTATCCCTGCAGATGCCTCCAGACGGAAGAGCAATGGGAACTGCTCTGGGCATAGGAAGGAACACAGCAACCAGAACCTGTCCTGACCTGTGTATTCTAGAAAACTGTTAGATTCCTCCAGTTAGAGTTGACCCTTCACAAAGAGGCCGAAAGAATAGTAATGCCTGATTTGTGGTTGGTTTACAAAATCCTGAAAAGGCAAATTAGGACAGTGTGCACAGGTTTTGAAACCCATGAGGGCCAGAGTTCCCAGCACAATGTACAGGCTTGGTAATTCCTTGTTGAATGAACACAGTAAGGGGATACCCTGATGGGAAGTGTAAGTGGCCAGAGAGGTCAGCAAGTGGACCGCCTGCTTCCAGTGCACTGCCGGTCAGCTCTCTGATTCACCCTCACATCTGTCTCTCACCAGCCCCTCCGACGTGCATCTGTGACGGGTTTCACTTTTGGCTCGGCATCCACTGAAATGCTCATAAAGTCACAAGAGCAAGAGATGGAAAAGGCAAATCCGAGTGGGGAAAGTTGCTGCTCGGGATCTTCACCAAGCACTACTCCGCCCTACAGCCCCATGACCCCAACTCCTTTGTCACCACCAATGGGGTGCAGATAAGGCCAGTGGAACTGATCCCTCCAAAGGTTACTAGGCAACGATTAAGAGTGTTTTTTTTCTCAGGCCCGAGCTTAGCAGGACACAGAGAACTAGAAGAAGGGATCAGCTTTCAAACCTCAAGCAACTGCAAAGAAATATGGGAGACAAGAAGTAGCGAGCATAAGAAAGATGCTTTGAGAGATGGGGATGGAGCCCAGGGTAAAACACTTGCCCAGCAAGAGCAACGGCCTGGGTTTGATCCGTAGCATTACTAAACAAGTGTTTAGTGATGTTTTGTGTTTGTTTAACAGTTTTACATTTTTCAAAGTGCCCTGATGTACCTTAATTTAGCTGTCACACCAACACTGCGAGATGGACCAGGCAGCTGATCTCCATTTGTGCGCTGAGAAACTAAACCGTATGTGAACTGGAACAGTCAGGCCTGTCTTAGTGTCCCCCTGCTAGCTGCACAATCCATCTTCTCCTTACTCCCTGTGGTGGTTTGAAAAAAAAAAAAAACAACGGCTCCCAAAGGGAGCAGCACAATGGTGTGGCCTTGTTGGAGTAGATGCGGTCTTGTTGGAGGAAGTGTGTCACTGTGGAGGCAGACCTTGAGGTCTCATAGATGCTCAAGCCACGCCCAGTGAGACAGAGCATTTGCCTGTGAGTCAAGACATAAGAACTTTCAGCTCCTCCTCCAGCACCGTGTCTGTCTGCATGCTGCCTTGCTTCCCACCATGGTGAGAATGGACTAACCCTCTGAAGTGTAAGCCACCACAATTAAATGTTTTCCTTTCTAAGAGTTGCCGTGGTCACAGTGTCTCTTCACAGCAGTAGAAACCCTGAGACACTTTCTAAACCCAAAGCTCACATGTCTCTGCCTCCACTGAGAATCACACGACACACAGCGGTCAACGTGCACGCACCTATGTAATTGCCATGCCTAAGTGGTCTGCTAAACTCAGCCCACTTCACTAACTCTTTATGGTCCGTGGTGACCAAGATGTTTGGACGAATTTGTTTCAAGAGGGAAGCTTGTCAGAACTTTCACTTCCTATAGCCTTGGGTCCCTGAAATGCCAGCCACCCAAATCCACATGTGACTAACCATAATGCCCGGTACCATTATAGTTTCTCAGCCAACTAGCCCAGGGTTATACAAGTCTTCAGGGACAGATGTATTCAAACATAACACAGCTGGCTTGCCAACCAACTTATAAAGCTCAAGCCATCGTGGGAAACCTCACAGTTTCCATCTTTAGGATGATTATATCAAATGAGACAGGTTACAGGAAAGCAGTTTTGCAAACCGTAAACGTCACATAAAATTTAGTTAGTGCTCTTCCGTTTCTTACAGGTACATAATCCACTTTGTCAATTATCTGTGGAAAATCATTCATCGCAGCGTCCCAGGTGACTCATCGGGCTTCTCGTTGGCTGGGTCTCGCTCCAGGTGGCATGAATCAGATGACCCAACATGGGGTTCTAATTTAGACACCAAGGGCTTTGCACAGATACGGGCTCTGGACAGATATGCCTGGCCAGAAAACCCTCAGGAGCCAAGGTTCACAAGACCCACACTACAGGAAAGAGGAAGGCGTCTTAGCCTGCCAACCCTGAGGCCATGGCTGACAAGCAGATGGGAAGGGAGGGATGTGTAGTCCTTTGTGCTTAATGTTTAGATTTTCTTCCTGCCAAATTCTCATGTGAACCAAATGGAAAGTGGGAAGGAAGAAAAAGGGTTAGAATATCTATATCTATATCTATATCTATATCTATCTATCTATCTATCTATCTATCTATCTATCTATATCTATCTATCTATCTATCTATATCTATCTATCATCTATCTATCTATCTATCTATATATATATATATATATATATATATATATATATATATATGTTTTTAAAGCCTCATTAGGATTTAGAGGCAATAAAATACACCGTCGCTCAGACTATTGTTCCAGAAATAGAATGGGTGTGTGATCTAAATTCTGTTTCTCCTCCACCAGAATCTCAAACATTGGGTACTTTGTATTCAGAAGAATGAGATAGAATGTAGAACTTTCAAGAAGCAGGGTCTAGCTCAGGCCCTGAACCCACAGATGGACATTTGGTGAACTACCCACTCACTAATGATATGTTGAAGCCTAAACCCAATGGGTGATGGAAAAAGAGGCCTCCACGAGTTCTCCTTTCCCTCAGCCTTGTGACGACACCACCAGGAGGCCGCAGCCTGTCGAGAGTGAAGCAGGCTCTCATCCCACGCCTCAGCCAGTGCCTGCTCCACACTCTCAAGAGCCGTGGGCAGAAGCGCAAGACACCCAACCAGCGGATTCCTGTCAGTGCACCCCACACAGACAGTGACGAGCTGGGCCCCGGGTTAACAACATCTCTAAGTTAGCAGCAGCTGTGAGTAAAGCTCACCTCACCGCCGCTGCTGCTGCTTTTCTATGCCCACCTTTGACAACCGTGCTGGCTGTTTTGTGTCAGCCTGACCCAAGCTGGGGTTATTCGAAAGGAGGGAGACTCATTTGAGAACAGGCCTCCATAAGATCCCACCCTAGGGCATTTCCTTAATTAGTGATTGGTGGGGGAACGCCCAGGCCATTGTGAGCGGAATGATGCCTGGGCTGGGGGTCCTGGATTCAATAAGAAAGCAGGCTGAGCAAGCCAGTAAGCAGTGTTTTTCCATGCATGGCCTCTGCATCAGCTCCTGCCTCTGGGTTCCTGCCCTGTTTCGGTTCCTATCCTGGCTTCCCCAGTGACAGACTACAATGTGGAAGTCTAAGCCAAATAAACCCTTTCCTCCCCAACTTACTTTTGGCCATGGTGTTTCCCCACAGCAAAAGTAACCCTGACTAAGTCAACATCATAAGAAAATGATAACTTTTTAGGGGATGAACTAAGATTTTATATTGTTTAAATTTTGCACGATTCAAGCATAAGCCCCAATCGAAGACAGTGATAATTTTTGCTTATTTATTAAAGTACAAAAAACTTTGTTGACAACTACTGAGTTTACTACTTTAAATTTGTGATTTTGCTTTTGAGACAAGGTTGTGCTATGTAGCCAGACTGGCAGGCAACTCATGACATAAAGCAGGCTGTCCTCAAATTCATGGTCCTGCTGCCTCTACCCAGTTTTCCAGTGCTGGGATTACATGTGTGTGCTGTGACATCTGGCTTGTATCTATACACCTTAGCAAAGTGTTTTATTGAGGCCATTCATATTTCTCTACATTTTGTGCACACAGTAAGACTGTATTTTTATTGCACTGTTGCAAGGACATAAAATGTTTATTAAGATTGGTTTTCCTGGGTCTGGAGAGATTAAGAGCACCGACTGCTCTTCCAGAGGATTCGGGTTCAATTCCCAGCGCCCACACGGCATGGCAGCTCACACCTGTCTGTAACAGGTTGTAACTGTCTAACATGGTTCCAGGAACCCATGGCAAAATACCAATGCACATTAAAAAAAAAAAAAAAAAGACCTTCCTAAGTCTTCCTTGCCTGACTTTCATCTTCAACTTTCTCTACACTGGTCCCTAACAATTAGCACTTAAATTACTTTGAATCTCTCATATCTGAAAATAATGACCTTAAAAGAAAATCTTCCCCTTAGCCGTGTGTGTGTGTGTGTGTGTGTGTGTGTGTGGCAGATACCTTTAATCCCAGCCCTTGGGAGGCAGAGGCAGATGGATCTACAGGAGTTCAAGGTCAGCCTGATCTACAGAGCAAGTGCCAGGACAGGCTCCAAAGTTATACAGAGAAACCCTGTCTCAAAAAACCAAACTAAAATAAAAAATAAAAATCTTCCCCAGTTCTATGTCACAAACCCCGCAGTCCTTCCACCATTCTCTGACTTGACCAGACCATTCTAGGAATAAGGGTTTTTCTAATAATTTATTTAACTTTATTTTATATGCATTGGTGTGAAGGTGTCAGATCCCCTGGAACTGGAGCTACAGACAGTTGTGAGCTGCCACATGGGAATTGAACCTCTGGAAGAGTAGCGAGCGCTCCTAACTACCGAGTCATCTCTCCAGTCCAGGATAAGATTTCTACCATCTATCCACATTATTGTCTCAATCCACTGCAGTGTGGGTTCTCCCAGGCCTCTGATTCTTCACAGAACTGGTTCTGCCCAAGGCTCTAAATATCTCGGTCTGCTCATAACCCGTAGTTCCCTGAAGGCACAGTGGTTTCTCTTTTTCTGGTCTTCCTTATGCTTCGTCTTTCTGACCAGCCTCTGTTTGCTTCTTTCTCCCATCCTCTGTGTTTTTAAAATTCCAAGCAAGCCAGGCAAAGGCCCTCCTACGGAGCTACTTCCCCAGCCCCCCGGGGTCCCTTTGTCTACTTAGCCTTTCTCTGTTGAACATTTCAGGACTTCGGTGTGGGTGCTCTGTCTCCACATATGACGTTTACCAGGACACCTCATTCCGGCCACAGCCTCAGCCACTCCTAACAAGGAGATGCCGCCAAAATGCCGTCCTTCACCCAGACATCTCTCTTGCGTTATGCACATCCAAAGTACCACCTTCGGACCTCTTCCCAGATGCTCTGGATTGCCTTAAAGACATCCTCCCATTATCCAGGCGACTGTTCTACACAGGGAGCTTAAAATAATTCTTCCAGGGTCTTTTTAAAGAGTAGGGTGTGTAATCTCAAAGCACCTTCAAAGGATGGAGGCCCAACGAAATGAGTTGCAAACCCATGTTCTCATGGATTCTTCTAGAAAGGGGATAACCTAGAAACAGACTTGAGTCAAGGTATCCAAGCCAAGAGACAGCCCTATTTCTTCCTCTAATGCAGAGAGAAATTCTCCAGAAGCAAAGTGAGGTTCCTCTTGGGCCCTTCCATGCTTACTCCCAGCTGCCGTGATCCAGCCTTTGATCAGGAAGCAAACACTGCCGCTCTGTGGCAGGGTGGAGGTACTGCAGCTCCTTTACTGAGCAAGGTTGGCCAAGGGTAGTAGACTCCTTAAAACCTGCTTATCTTTTCAAGAACGCTACCTTAAGAAGGACTTTTCCCCCCAATTGATATAATTTTTTTTAAAGTTTCAGCTCTCTCCGGGCGGTGGTGGCACACGCCTTTAATCCCAGCACTCGGGAGGCAGAGGCAGGCGGATCTCTGGGAGTTCGAGGCCAGCCTGGTCTACAAGAGCTAGTTCCAGGACAGGAACCAAAAACTACAGAGAAACCCTGTCTCGAAAAAAAAACAACAACAACAACAAAAAAAAAAAAAAACAAAGTTTCAGCTCTCTTTATCCTGAAAAATTAAAGTCCCAAAAGTCAGTATTTTTAAAATTTTTTTTGATATTTTTCTGTTTGGCAATATAAATATAAATTATTTAGAACCATCAAATGCTAATAGCTATACATGTCTGTCTTAATGGTTTAAAACCTAGTGCTAAGTATCCAGTGGCTTATAGTATGGGGAAAAGAAACAGCTGACACATTAGTAAAACAGTTTGTGGTTGTTTTGGTTTTTATTTTTAACCCGAGGCTCTTAGTATTCTGGGAGCTACACTATCTGCCCTGGTTTAATCCACCCCGATGCACGGAGACTGTCAGTGAGCAGAGGCAGCCCCTGCTCCTCAAAGGCCTCCACATTAGCAAACGACTCTCCGGGTCTGTCCTTGGGACAGCTGCTAGCTGTCTTTCCTTCTGAGAGCAAAATGGGAAGGGAACCCAGGAGAAGCTCAAGGTCATCCTTGGCTACAGGAAGTATTCAAGGCCAGGGTGGGCTATATGAGATCCTGTCTCAAACACCCAACAAAGACTGACAAACCAGTAAAGCCCACAAGCTGCTGCTAATCACAGAGAGGAGGCGTCTTGCGGTGCTCTTAATAACAGCTCTCGTGACTGCACCTCAAGGGAGCCTTTCCATGCACAAGACATCCTGTTGCAGAGAACTTACGGAGAGCACACACAGCAAGGGAAGAGTGTGGACACAACACAGACTGTTTCCTTGCCATCGAAGCTCATGCTGTCCTATACATAGGGACACTTTCTAGCTGTCTCTACTCTGTCCTCTTGTCTTGCTTTTGGCCGAGATTTTATGCATTTGAAGATGCTCCTACTCGGCTGTTTTTAAGGTACCTGCTGAGAAGTATTTAAGCTAAATAGAAACAAAGAAATTAAATAACTTGTTAGAAGATGACACCCACCAGTAAGTGCTGGAGTTAGCATTTCATCCAGGGAGCTTCTGTAATGGCGTTTACTAATAACAACCACATGAAATAGGTATTCAAATTTACACAAGAATACATGTACTGTATATGTTCTGTATTAAAAATTGGGGGGGGGCACCTTTAACTGATTCTTTCTGAGGCTGTTAGAGAACCGAAGGAGCTATTCCACACGGCACGAGTAACTCTCTGAGCACACAATACACACAGATGGGTGAGCTGAAACAATGATCTAGTCACATGAATAAGAATTAGGCCATCCAATAAAAGCCCTGGATAGACTGGGAATAAGCTCAGGAATTGCATTAAGTTTCTTTTCTCCCACCATCTTTGGACTATTTCCTGGCAGTTTCACCTCAGCTAGAAGAGGTAGAATTCTAAAATGGCTTCAAGATTCCTATCTGCTGAGCGCACAGGAGTCTCTGCCTTTGCACGTGGTAGAGACTGGAGCCAACTGGGTTATCTTCTTAGATAACAAAGGTGTTGGGAAAGCCATTCCAATGGTTCTGTTGCTTTGCCCTTATCAGACTAAAGGGGCTTCTCGTGGAGAAGTAAAATGGTACAAAGAACATTCTTGTTCAGGATATTGTGCTCATAGTGAGACAGCACACTGCCCAAGGGTGGCCCCTCAGAGCTGAAAGGGGCCCAGGTGACAGCCATCAAGCAAAAGGGACCTTAGGTTGACGACTGCATGGGAACAAAGTCTGCTGATCATCCTAATGGGCTGAAAGGCTCCCACGCCAGCTTGGTTGCATTGCTGGTCAACACCTGACTTCAGCTTGGTGTGACTCCGAACGGAGTGAGACAGCCATGCTGTGACTGACCAGGGAGACAAGGAGCGTCCTGTTAAACGGCTAATGCTGTGGTAATTCTTTGCAGAGCGAGTCGATGGAGGAACACGTCAACAGTCGTCCCTTAGGGAAGAGTTGACTTTGCTAGGACACATCATTACCTCAACGATGATGATGGGCGCGCATTAACTCCGACTTATTGCAACCCACGCTCCCTCATTCCTCCCTGCCTGTTCATCATGCTTCCCTGTGGATTTCCCAGGCAAACTTCAAAACCAAGGTCAAATGTTACTTCCCAGAAGCATTTCATTATAGGTTCCCCCCCACACACACACACACACCATTCCTGACCAATCTCCTCTCTTTGTTCCATGGAAGCAGTGTGTATCAGGATACACTGGAGTGTCTTTTTGCTGCTTCCCCTCTCCCAGTTAGCCTGGGTCATCTAGGGCAGAGCTGCCCCGGCATCCGCACAATGGCAGACACTTATAGAGGATTAGCACGTAGTTGCATACTGAATGGGTAAAACAAGGCCCTGCATAGACGAGGCCTACGGTAGCAGGAAGAACACTCTCCATGACAACAGCAGAGTGATAAACCATGCACGTCACGGATGGAGAAAGGGCAGACACTTACCCTCTCAAAAACAGAGCATTAATCAAACAGGAACAGGTGGCGGTGCCAGGAAGGGTTTAGCGTCTCCGCAAAAGAATAACGGCAAGGGGTTCTCTCTGATGTATTTTGCTACAAGTCATTTGCTACAGTTGCATGCTTGCAGATTCAAATTATTTGACTAAATCTACTCCTTAGATCAAAAGTCAACCAAAATACACAGCAATTTCAATGGCTCAGAGTGATGGGCAACAAGACAGACATGGGAGCCGTGTATCAACACTATCGGCAGCATTCACGGACCTCTGGAGCAGGCAGCACTGCAAGCTAATCGCAGCGGGGGAAATCATGCCCCATCTATCCGTCAGAAGCAGCACATGCCGGGTGTAGCTTTTGAGAGACTCCAAAGAGAGAATTTATATTTTTTTCTGACATCCCTTGCCCACTCCCAAAAGGAAGACTCTTTTGATATATAAGTAAACAGCAAACAAAGGAGACGCAGCTTTCAATTCCAAGTTTTCTAAGAACAGGACCTTGGGAAACTGGGAAAACTCCCAAGAGAGGTAGTCTCACCATCCTCATGGATGTGTTATGTAGGTATCACTGTGCAGAACACGAAGGGAGAGAGGGCCGGGCAATAGCGTAGCCCCCAGAGTGCTTGCTTAAGATGTGGCCCACAGCCCCAGCTTCTCAAAAAGTTGCGGCCCTACCCCCAATCTTAGCACCTGGGAGGTAAAGGCAAGAGGATCAGGAGCTCAAGGTTGTCCTTGGTTACAGAGGTGAGCCTGGTCTACACGAGACCAGCAACAATAACAAAACAACCCTCCTTGACAAAATAAAAAAGTAATGGAGATGGTAGCCTCAGAAATACAACGGAAACATCGTCAGTTAGGAACAGTGCATACCTTCGATGCTCTGGGGCCCAACAAGATTCGTGGCCTGATGAGCAGGGTATTCCACACGTGGCCTGGCAATACCCAGCTGCTCCATAACGCCATGGAGCAGTCTCTGGATGTCTGTTTCCGAGACCCGATCAGGGGTCCGTGGACTATAAGCCAATGCTGGGTTCCAGTAGAACATCAACCAAAAGAAAAGGCCAGAGAGCAGGACAGAGACCATCCTGGAGGCCATATTTAACCTGCAGAAGAAAAGACCAAGTTTATAACGTGGCCCAAACTGGCACCTGGAATAACACGACTGCAGCGATAGAATTATGAATCACAAGTTGAGGTTGAAGGAGCACGTTGAAAGGAGACCGTGACGAAAAATTCCTAGAGGTTTCCTTTTGTGTCAAATGTCCAAGGTAGGGAGGAAACCACTGTGGGCAAGGAGTAAAGAAACCGAAGGTCTGGAGTAAGCAAGTTCCTCTAACTTACTGCCTGAGAAGTCTAAGCTGGGCGATGGTTCGCACACCTGTGGTCTGTGATCCTTGCCACCTAAGCCCTTCCAGTTTTGAGAAAAGGAGGGTGGTATTTTAAGTTTCCCCAGTTAAATGGAAGAAAGGAGTAATGAGAAGGAGTTAGGAGATTCAAACAGTAAACACACACACACACACACCACAGAAAGTTCTGGAGTGGCAGAAGAGGGTGTTTTAACTTAGCAGACAAGCAACACAATAAGACCCTGAGAAGTACTGGGTACCTCAGATCCTGTCCTGCCATATTGGAGGCGAAGTGAAAGACACTTGCTTCCCTATGCACCATTTAGGTGACCTTGGGCAAGTACCCCAGGCACCTCTTGCGCAGAATGAGAATAGGAACAATCTGTCTTATAGTTATTGTTAAGATAAAGATCAAAATCGCTGGGCAGTGGTGACACACGCCTTTAACCCCAGTACTCCGGAGGCAGAGGCAGGTGGATCTCTGTAAATTTGAGGCCAGCCTGGTCAACAAGAGCTAGTTCCAGGACAGGCTCCAAAGCTACAGAGAAACCCTGTCTCAAAAAACAACAACAACAACCTCATGTAAAGGAGCGTGGACAATGACAGGAACACAGTGAACCTTTTGCATTTCTATTCCAATGCTGGTTACATCGGTTCACAGGTCTAGAAGCTGAGATCTCCGGAGGCGGCAGGGAGGGAGGGGGAAGAGAGTGAAATGGTGGGGGGCTGGGAATATGTGTGTGTTGTCAACCTGTTCTACATGTTGGTGTCCACGGATATGCCTGCAGAGCAAGGGAACAATATTTACACAGCATCTCTGGAAGCTGCTTGTTTCGAATGGCAGCAGCCAGATAAAGCCTTTTGAGCATTCGCAGTGGAGAAGCCAAGCACGGTTCCTAAAACTGAAATATTCACTTCATTTAATGTCGTTTTTCCCCGCAGCTAAAGGCCTTTCCTAGCCTTGCTCCTCAAAGAGCGGAGGACCGCTGTTTTCACCGCACAATCTGGTTGTGATGTAAGGGCCGGATGCAGGCACCGGGCTCCATTATCTCCATCTTTTCCCATGAACTCCGAATGCAGGATGTTTTCTTTCCTGCCCAGCCAACTGATGGACTACCCAATGCCGCTCTCGGAACGCTTCCCCCCACCCCCGCCCCACACCCCGAGCCCTTATTTATAGCCAACCCCTATAATCCCCGCACCCATCCTTTGTCTGACCCCAGCTCCAAGTTCAAGGATTTCTGGAGGGCATCCTCCCCTACCTTATGAACCCAAGCACTCCCGTGTTCTACCGGCTGTCTAGCCTGGCGGGTTCACTGCGGAACTCACCCAAGTGCCTCGGGAGAGCTTGTAGCGATCTGGCCCAGAGCAGGGAGCTGACGAGCTGGATAGCTCCTGCGTCACCTCCCTCAGCATCCTAGCTCCACCCAGTCCCCGCCCCCAGCAGGTGGAGGAGGCCTTCCCAGAGTTCCTGAAAGGCTCGACAGACGCTAGCATCTCTGGCGCGGAATGATTCCAACCCAGGCGTTCTGCGTGCCTCTGACCGAGATTTCTCGAATGCCCCCTTTCTGCATCAAGCCCTACGAGCGTCATTTACTACCTTTACCAGTTCAAGCAGTCACCTAACTGCAGACCACCGCTAAGTAGCACACCTTAATTTTGCCATCTTCTAGATTTTTAAATCAGCATGCAAACAGGCTTCCTGTTGGCATTTTCATACACCTCTTTTCTGGTTCTCCATGTTCTTATCCCCTCACTTTAACTTTCCTCTTTCATAGTCCAATCTAGTTTCCTGACCTCACTCACACAGGCAGGGAGAAAACTTAAAAGACCCAGCTATGAGATCGTGCGTTGTCCTGAATGTGGCAATGGCAGAATCCAGGTCCTAAGGGGTTCTGGCGACAGTGAGGCCTCTACTGCACCTTTTCTTAACCGTCCCTCTCCCCCGCAGGGGACCTGGAGGTTCTGAGAGCTCTAAGCATTGCTTCTAAAGTGCGCCGAGATAAACCGTATTTCCAGAACATGCAGAACTCGCCCAAGCAGACCAGGTGCCAGTGATGGGACCCAGGGTCTAATGGGATTCCTAAACCCTGAAAGAAACCGAGCAGACGCCACAAGGCCCAGCAAACTACTAGAAATAAGTACTCAAGGGAAACTACTTCTGGGAAAGTAAGTTCTGTGATGAGGAGAGAATTCAGTTAGTACTGCAGCTAGGAGCATCAAATCCATTAGCATTTTAATGCAATGAATGGAGGCTGGGAGACTTGAGACAGCTTTCTGAGTAAAGTCAGGCATCCTTCCCAATGTTTTTCCTACCCTGAATGCTTTTTTCAGTCAACATGACAAATAGTCTGCTGCCTGCAGGCTCAACGCTTACGATGGCACAGTATTTATTACTAATGCGTACTGTCAATCCTCAAGTTTCCTTCAACATTTTTCAGTTTTATTCAATTGAAGACTGGAAAAATTACTGTGCGTTGCTAGCTGTGTAGTTGCCCGGAACATACCAAGAGTGTCTATACTTCACACTGCATTGTAATTTAGAGAGAGGGTCTGTAAGCCTTTATTCTGATGACAAAATGCTGAGGTAAAGGAAGAATATTCCTCTTGGCACATAGCTTTGACATGATCATTGGCTCTCCTAGTTTATGAACACCCAGTGAGTCAGGACACCATGGTGGGAACACACGGAGTCAGGACAGCAGGACACAGGCTCAAAAGCACACCCCTAAGGACCTACTTCCTCCTAAAGGTTCTACAACCCCAAAACTGTGCCACTGGTCAGGGGCCACGCTTTCAGCAAGAGCCTGTGGGTAACACCTCACATTCAAACTCGAAGACAAGAGTCTTGCCAAGGCTGGTCTCAAATGATCTTCACTTACCTCAGCCTCCAGAGCAGCTGTGATTACAGGCACATGCCAGTAGTACACTTGACTAAAACTGCTATTTTTAAGATTAAACATGAATCATATATCCTATACCTGATGATTCTCAAAATCATGCATTAAGTTCTTAGTGATATAATGTTGTTCAGAACCCTGACTTTAGTTACTAAAAACTTCATCTCTTGTAACAAATTAGATTTTTATACTTGAAGAAATGGTAATTCTTGGTTACTATAGACATCACTTTTAACTTTGGAAAAGCACAAATGTATACTGTCTAATCATAAAGCCAATGAAATGAGCCAATCTTCATTTTGGATAAAATACAAAGATGAGGCCATATTTTCAAGCTTTCTTGACTCCCAAATATAAAATTATCTGGAATCTTAAGTGTTGAGGATTTTGTAGAATTTTTTGTTTTTTAAATCAAGACAAGAACTCCACCTCCCACATCTCCATTTCCCGAGTGCTGGCCTCACAGGCACACTCCACTATGCCCTGCTCAGGCACTAAAGATACAGCAACATCATAGAGAGATTCTTAGTACATGCTGAGAGTTTAGTTCAAAATATTTCAAATTTTGAAGCATTTTAGCTTTCTGTTTTACGGATGCTCAACCAGTAAAGCCTGTGTAAATATTCCAAAATCTGGGCTATTTCTCTTCTAATCGACTTTAGGTAAGGGATCCACAACCTATTCCAGTCTGCCCTAAATGCCTGGCTAGTCTGTTTTGATCAGATAAATATGAAGTTTAGGATTTAGGTTTTATGTAAACCATATACTAGCTCTGGGGAAGGATTCCTAAGGAACACAGGAACGTAGAACTGAAACAGAAGTCTTGGGGCAGAAGAGACGCTCTATGGTAAGAGCATTTGGAGCATTTATTGCTCTTGGTGTGGTTCTCAGCCCTACAGAGAGGACCCAGGTTCAGTTTCAAGAACTACAGAACAGTTCACAATCATCCAGGGTATCCAACCCCCTCTCATCTCAGAGAACAGGCACACAAGTGTTATACTTACATGGGTTTACATACATAGATGCAGCCCAAATACTCACATACATAAAATAAATCTAAAGAATAGCCACACATCTTCAAGTAGGACTTAAGGACTTCAAACTTAAGGACTTAATTGAAGTTCTTCCTTCACACACACACACACACACACACACACAATGTGTGTAATGCTTTGCATCTAAAATACAACACTCTGAGGCAAGACATTTTCCAGAAGTTATTTTTAATGTGTATGCTAAATAAATAACATTTAAACACAAGGTAAGACTATCAGATATTTATCTAAGTAAAATGTACAGAGGTACATTAACAAATCAAATTCTAAAATCAACCATCTTCATAGGAAAAAAACCTTGATTAAAACTTTCAACCTTAATTATTCCTCCTTAAAAATTTTATTTTCATACTGGATAAAACAGATCAAAATTACCTTCAAAAATGAAATATGACTTAAAATTACTCAATTACTTCAGCATCATAATGTATGAATGCAGCTAGTCATCATTCTGATTTAACCACTGTCCTGAATTCAAAATTCAAGTGAAACTTTGTATACACCTTCAGGAGACACCAAATTCCTCTGCGTACTGCTGAGGCAAATCAACTTCTAGGATTTAGGTCAGGACAACAAACATGAACATAATTCAAGACACAAGATTTGCAGGGCTAACCCATTCCCTTAACATAGTAGATTTGAAATGGACAATGTCCTTACTTGAAGGAATAACCAAAAACAAGCACAGCTTCCTGTCAGACATGCAAAACAAAAATCACACCCCTTTTAAATAAATCTAGCCAACAATTTCTTTAAGAGTTAATTGTAACCTTTGCTTCAAGAAATCACAATAAAGTTCAAATCTTCAGTAATAAAGAAAAGCAAAGCAGTCTTAGGTGCAAGTACAGAAATACACACTGTTGCAGCAGCAAGACTGCTTCAGAGAAAAGCTGCTTACGCAGCATCCTTAGCTACACACTCGCACACAACTACCCTGCAGACCATCCCACCAACTGCTAACCTTATTTACAGGGATGACAAGCACTGCATCCGTTACAAGTCTACAGGCTTACTCGTTGGTAGTAGGTGAGTCTTTCCAATAGGATTTTTGGGAGAACCTTTGTACCAGACCCTTTCTTTTTCTGATGGCTTCCTAAGAACTCTGTTTTTTATTCCAGCCATATTATCATGATTAGTGAGATCATCCAAGGGAAACTTAATGTGGCCACCAGATTTGCTCTCCTGTTTACAGAGTCTAGTAGTTCCAAGAGAAGCATGGCCAGGATCTGGATGTCTCTTAATTTTTGAGAAAGATTTAGAAGCTAATTCAACACTTGATTTTGAAATTGCATCATTTGACTCATCACATGACACAGACGTCTGTGCTTCAGGACCTAATTTAGTAGAGGAACCATAGGAGTATTTTGAGGATCTTTCTACACAAGAGGGAAGAGCACCATCACAGCTCACTGACTTTACCAGAGGAGAAGCTGCATCGCCAAGGACTGCCAACTTCTGCCTCACAGGTTGCCTGTCATACTCCAACAAAGAATTAATTCTTCTAACAGACTGACGTACAGGAGTACGCTGGAATTTCAGAGGTGATTTCACTTTTGCTCTGTCTGGTTCATTTAGAGAAAGTTTATTAAACCACTGGATGTGATCAGAAACCTTTCCATGTTCCGTCATTTGCAAAGCTCCAGGAACTGCAGTGTTGCATTTTCTCACCAGTGACCGCCGCTTAGCAAGCCTCTGGGGCTGAGGCTTTGAAAGGACAATCACAGGGCAGGTACTCTGCTCTAAAGAGGAGTGAGCCTCATCTTCCCCAGCAGCACCACCCGCCTCAGAGACCTCCTCTGCTGCCACAGTCTCATTCCCCGCTGACTGAGTATCTAGTTGGTTCCTTGGGGACTGTGGTTCCTGTGTTTGCTCCTCACTGGGGTGTTCTTGCTGGATGAAGTCAGCTTTTGGTACTTCCGAATGGATGTCCTCTTCATGCTCCACCTTCATCTGAGTCGAGGAAAATTCTATGCTTGCTTCTCTACCAAGTTGTGGACTTTGATAGGAAGAGAACTCTCCTTCTGGAACGCAGCACTCGCCTTCCCCAGGGTGGCGCCCATCATCTCCCTTTGCGCCCCTCACAGTCTCATCACTAGCCTCTCTTTCCTCCCCCTTGTCAGTTACTGATGACTGCCCCTGATTTATCAGTGTATGAAGATCACTCCCAGACTCGGAAAAGGCTTTCTGAATCTTCAGCAAGGTCTCGGAGGTCAGGTTACTTTCATCGCCACTAAGGGAACTCCCCAGCACACTGCTGTCAGGCTGGCTGTGGAAGGGGGAAGGGCTGAGCTCACGTGACACAACTGGTGAGCTTTCAACAGTAATATTGGGCTCCAAAGAAAAGTTCTTCACCTCAGGGTTGCTCCTTATTGGAGAAGATCCATCTACACCCATGTCTTGAAAGCTTGAATTACTGGGTTCTGTCCAAGACATCCTGTAATCTGCTCCATCTAGTGCATGTGGAGTCAACAAGTGTTCCTCAGATTTACTCATCCTTTCTGAATCTGAAATAAACCAGTTGATGCTTTTAATACTTTACATCTTACCTAGTTTTGAAATATAATCCAAACATATGACAAGTAAAGGTACTGAGCATTAATTCCAAAACATTTAGGATGTTATAATTTAAGATAGGAATGGCATTCACAAGCACCCGCCAGTTGTTGACAGAAACCACACTGCCACGTCAAATATTTTCACCATTCAAATGAGAACTTTAAACTTCTACAACAAAGTAATATATTTTATCTTAAAGAAACTGATACTAAAATTTTGGATAAAATTCTACAGTATTGTGTAAATGTACCTTTCTTTAGCAATCTTTCATCAATATCTGGGCTAAAAAGCAGACCTGTTTTTACAGATTCAATCCTATTTTTTAGACTTTGTTGACTTGCTAGTCGTCGACCAACATTTTCATATCTATTGATGACAGAACATCCATTCTGTGCAGAAAAGAAAATTTGAAAATGGTTTAGTTAAGCAAATCCAGTTAATCAAAAATATTAAGACCAATTAAGTATTAAAATCAGTAACCAACTTTAAAAGTCTAATATAACAGAAGGATAACTTTATTAGAAACACAATATTCTTGCCTACTAGTGAAATGTGTAAACATCAGGTGATATTTTGTGAATAAAATAAAAACAGCATAACATATTCATTATTACAAAGCATAAATTCTTGTATTGTTTCTGTGCCAGCGTCTGTTGACAAACTGTGGGGAGGGAGGGATCGAGTGATAAAAACTTTGCCCTAATACTATTTACATTCGAAGGTGAGATTTAGATCGAAACATACATTAAAACAGATCAGCATAATACAAGGTCAAAAGTGATATGGAGAAGGGTAAAGGAGGTAAGAAAGGTAAGGAGGTCATTGCTGGTGAGAGTGGGAGTACAATTTCACACAGGAAGATAAGAAGATAAAGAGCAGGAGCAAGAAAAGACTTGTGTGCAACAGCATTTTAGGGAGGAATTACCAGTGCGGCCTCTCCAGCTGAAGCGAGGCAGGGAGAAAGCACAGTGAGGAGGCGGAATGCCAGGAACAGAGCTCAGATCATGTGGGGCATGCAGCTCAGTGTAGGAGGCTGGGCTTTCATTCAGAATAAAAAGTGTCATTGCAGGGTTTAGGGCAGAAGAGCAATTTGACAACTTGTTTTTTTAAAAGGCTGTTTCTTGGGGGCAAGTATTGCAGAAAGGGGAGAAGCAGGCAGGCCCACTAGTAGATTAACTGCAGTTAGCCAGAAAATTTCGAGGCAGCTTAGAGCAGAAATTAAGCAGGCTTCTCTAACAGACAGGATGTGGCACATGAGAATTCGGGTGAGGACCCAAGAGCGTGCACAGCGTAGCCTACGTTACTGGAAGAGCAAGCTGCGTAACTGCAGTGGGCGGCAGCAGGGAAAGAGGGCTTGGTTGTAGGAAGAGCTGCGCAAGGAGCGGTGTGCACAACAGGTTTTGCCTAAACAGACATCCAAGGAAGGAATAAGCAGAAATCCAAGCTCAGTGCTCCAATACATGTTTAGCACAATAAAAGACAAACACTTCCCAAATTCAAACCAAACCTGCAAACAAAGACACGTATTCAGCTTGTTTAGGAGAGTATTGCGATCCAGGGAATTTAATGTGAATGTCTTAGAAAAACAGTGTTGCATATTATTACAAAGGAATTTCAAAAGTAATAGGAAAGTAAGCAAAAGAGGAGCAAGGAGTCTAGAGTCAAATGCTGCCCACAGGAGGAGAGAGTAGGCCTATTAATTGACAATTCTTGACTGATTGAAAAGATTGAAAATAGTGGTTTTTTGTTTGTTTGGGATTTTTTTTTTTTTTTTTTTTTTTTTTTTTTTTTGAGACAGAGTCTCACTATGTATCCCTGACTGACCCAAAATTCACTCTATAGACCAGGCCTTGAACTCACAGAGCTCCACCTGCCTCTGCCTCCTAATCTGCGATTTAAGGTGTGCACCCCACACCTTGATGGGAGCAGTTTTAGTGAAGCTCTGAGATAAAAATGTTGATAAAGAACAGTAGTGCATGGTTCATTAATCTAGAGGAAGGTAAATGTGAGAGAGTACTTTAAGTCTACAATTTTATGTTATTATGATATGTGTTATGCCAACTGATTAATAAAGCCATAACCACTATGATTTTCTTAATTGTGAGCTTGAATGATGGCATTTCCAGAGATTATTACAAGAGGGCTCTGGCCCAGAGAATGAATGAATCCATTAATGATTCACAATCTGACAGCATTGCTGGGAAAGATGGGAGCTGGAGCGAAGGGGACCTGCAGAGACCTGGACTGCACCCAGTCCCTTTCTGATTCCTGTGCCTGTTTTCTAGCTGACATGACGTGAAGGCTCTACTTGCCCCATTCTCCCCACCAGGATGAACAGACACTTCTAAAAGTACCGACCGAAGGAATGTCTCCTTTGTGCAGCTTGTTGGGTATTCTGTCACAAAAACAAGATACTTACTGAATCTCTGTTTTTCCCCAGGCTAAATTTCAGACGAAGAGATCTTCGGACCTTTTCTTTACGACTGACCTTAGGAGAGAAGCAGCCTGCTTTTCCTGATTCTACCCTGAAGAGTGCAATTTAAAATGTCAGTTGCTGACATAAATATCAGAAATTCTTGCAAGATGAAAATCTAAGTCCAAAGAAATCTCACTGTTAGTAACTAAATGACACTTTCATATGACTTAAGCTTGAACACACTATGTATAAGAGCGTATCTGCACATGAGATTGGTTTATCACCCTTACTCTCTTATAAACCAGGGTTGCTAAAACAGACTACTTGTAAAACTAACAAAATCTAAAATTAAACAATAAACACAGACCATGATTTTTATCAAGGACAACGAACTCAATTTAGTACTTTTTTTCTTCTTTCTGATAGTATATGAAGGGCCTATAGTAAGAACATAAAGACTGAAAGGATTTAAAAATATGATTGAACTCTACTTTCGGTAGCGCGACAGCGCACACACCACTAGCAGCCAGCGAAAAGACAATGTCTTGGAGAGACTACCTGTAAACCTTTTTGCTCGCAATCCTTTTACTTCTCCTTAGGTCTGTAGTGATCAAGTGGTTTCCACTCATGGCGATAGGTGAGAGTGAACTCTGAGAAGACCCTTCCGGGCTTGTATCAAAGTGAACTGTAAAAGGAAGGACAGGTAATGTAGCGTGTCACACACACTTTCTTTTCAAAGTATAATACCGCAGCAAGTAGATTTAAGACTAATTTTTGCCACTCAAGCCGCAACAAGAAACACAATTTCTGGTTAGAGGTTTCAGTTGTTATTTTTTTTTTTTTTTTTTTTTAAGTTTTTCGAGACAGGGTTTCTCTGTGGTTTTGGAGCCTGTCCCGGAACTAGCTCTTGTAGACCAGGCTGGTCTCGAACTCACAGAGATCCGCCTGCCTCTGCCTCCCGAGTGCTGGGATTAAAGGCGTGCGCCACCACCGCCCGGCCAGGTTTCAGTTGTTATTAATTGGCCAAAAGGGAAAACTATTGATCTCCTATTTAACAACTGCCAATTAAAGGTTAGATTACTAATCTTAAATTAGTTCTGCTTTAAACACTTATAGTAAGGGAAGGATATACCCTACCAAACTTTGAAGAGCAAGCTGTGGAGACAACATAGAATTTGCCTATCATTTACTAAACGGTTTCAGGCTCTGGAAATACAGTTCCTTGATGAACATAAATATTACTGTCGGGGATTATTAGAAGTGGGAAGGGACATATATGAATGGAAATATAAAATTGTTAAATATAAATGGAAATTTAAAAAATTAAACTCTTGAAAATTTTTGAATGTGATAATTCAGGATATGATTGCTAGTCAAACATTTACCAAACAAGTATAGTACAAACAGAGGTACATATACACTTGACTCATGTCCTATGCATATGCAGTAAACTTCCAACAAACACAAACTGTCAATTCATTAGTTATTGATAAAAAATCCACAAGAGTCCAAAGAGGTATTTGTGAGCTTATTTAGTCATGAAATATGACTTCTGCATGTATTAGGCTAAGAACATTTTAGAGGTCAATTTAACATACCCAATGTGACTTAGTTATCTTGGAAATGTATGTGGTCACAAGAAGTAGTCAGAACAGGCAGAATAATGTAAATTAATCACACACAAAATTACAAAGAGTATTGCAGGCTGGGTGGTGGTGGCACACACCTTTAATCCCAGCACTGGGGAGGCAGAGGCAGGCGGATCTCTGTGAGTTCGAGGCCAGCCTAGTCTACAAGAGCTAGTTCCAGGACAGGTTCCAAAGCTACAAAGAAACCCTGTCTCGAAAAGCAAAACAAACAAACAAACAAAAAATAAAGAGTATGGCATGACTATAGATTAATGTCTTTATGCACTGAGGGAGAATAAAGAGGGTCTTTTTAAAACTCAAATGTGACTAAGTAAACAGGCCAAAGAAAGATGATGAGCTAACAGTAATAGATGCACTATTGGATGTTTCATGAAGAAAACACACTGGTGATTCACACTCAAACTCAGTTCAAAATAACACAAGAGTACTTCCACTTCAGGGAGCAGCTAACAGAAAAACTACAATTCCCAATGGCCACTGGGAAGTTTTCCAAACTGGAGAGGATTTTAAATACCACACAGTATGAGGTTTCTTTAAGGATCCAACCTCTGGTGACTGAAGGCACCACAGACGTAGACATCAGCCTTCCTGCTGTCTAACGTAATAAGCCCTGAACAACCTGTGAGGGTTTTCCTTCTAGAAAAGCATGACTTGCTATTCTGTTCAATTTAAGCAAAGTATCAACCTTCAAACGAAACAAAACCAAAAGACTTTTGGGAAGAACTCATAAGTCAGCTCTTGTGCTCAAAATGACATATTCAATAGTGCCTGAAACAAACAATTATTAAAAACTAAGAGACTCAGATTTTGATTAAATATGAATTTGAGATAGGGGACCCGTAGGTTTTGGGTTTCATGCCTAGGTTTTGTTTCATTTCACTTTTGGTTGATGATAAAGTTAACGTAAGTCAATTTATATTCTGTTGTGCTATAAGTATAAACTACGGCTAAAACTGTGCCAACAAAAACGTATACTCAGTAACTAATGGTATTGTGAATGCTATTGAAATAAACGGCAAACGTCTGAAACTATATGCTGACTGCCTTGCCCCAAGTCTTAAGGTTTTTGTAAATTTACTTGAATAACACTAAGGACTTGGAGAAACTCTGGCTTTAGCTCATCTGACAATAACACTTGGATTCAGAGGAAACAGGACCCAGCATGCCCAGTCACACAAAACCTGAGCACCCGTGCCGTCCACAGAAGCCAAAGTGCTCTGCTATTTACCATAAAAAAAAAAAACATTTTATTTCTATTAAATTAGTGGGTTTTTTAAAATAAGAGTAGATCTTATAAAATACAGAAATTTGGGAAAATGTATTTGGCTTTGTGGATGGCATCAGTCTAAGTAGTTATTTACTGAGAACAGCCCTCATGTTGATGCACAACAAAATGATAAAGATTCTCTTCCTACCTGACACTGGAGTAGAATTGCTGCTGAAGAGGTGACTTGGCAGCAGCTCAAAGTTCAAGTTGTGTCTGATGGACTTCCTTTTCTTACTTGAGAAGGCATGCGAAGACTCTCCCGGCAGTTTACGCTTAACACTTGGTGTGAGAATCAATGGTGATACAGAGGCCTGGGCTGAAAACCACACAGAAAGGACTTCTCCATAAGTAACATACAAAGGCTTTAATTTCTTGTAAGTGCTATTACTTAGAAGTTAACAAAAAAATGTGAGATCATTTCCATGATCCAATATTACTTAACTAAATTGACATTCTGTAATTATTTAAAATAAAAATAGCAAAGTTACGAAGAGTTATAAAGTTACAAAGATTCTTTTTTCCTTTATTGTTTGAGACGGGGTTTTCTTACTATGTAGCCCAGACAGAACTTGAACATGAGATTCTTCTGCCTTGCTCTCCCAAGTGCTGGGGTTTGGAACAGAAGGAAGCTTAGCAGGCTCTTACATAGCAGTAGTAGTAACTTAAACTAAATAGAGCAAAGGGCAGATATAGTACAGAGGAAAGAATATCAATACACGGAAGAAAACTATAGTCAAGATAACTAACTCTGCTATTTGTTTCTCATAAGTGAGCATTAAATCATTTCACTGAAAAACAAAACATCATGTTCTCTATATTTGTCGAATACATTTGCCTTGAGCAAGCAAATACAGAAGGTGTAATTTTCTTATTCTGACACAAAGTGAAATTGAGCCATTTTTAAATGTTCTAAGTTATAAGCAATTGAAAATCATAATTAGAATTATTTTAAAAATGACAACAGATAAAGAAATCATAACCTTAGAGTTTTGAGTTTGTCACACTCAATGTAACTAGTAATATAACTATACATAGTACAATACTTTTAAAGAAATTAGCACTGAGATTTGATTATTAAATTAAGCAATTATAATTGTTTTTACGTGGCACTAAAAACACTTTCATTTAGTATGTTTATATAGCAAATACCTACCAGCTCTATCTTGTTGAGGTGTGATAGAGGGGGTTCTGCTGGACTTAAGTTTATTTAGGGCTCCATTAACAAAATCTGAAATGCAAGGCGTATATAGTTACATAAGCGATTAATGTAAAATAATCAGCCTTGGACCAATAGAAAAGATAACCCAGGTCTTAAGAAATATTTACATTTGTGGCAGGAAGTTTTATAGATAGAACTGTGTTCTACAAGTCAAAAGAAGAAAGCAAGCAATCTACCCTACAGATCTCAGAACCCAACTCTCATGTACAGACTGGCGTCTAGAACTGCGATTTCTAAGCCATTCAGTTTGCGTCCTTTGAAACTGTTCTGCTGAAACACAGTCACACTATGAAAATAACAGGGAAGTAATAAAATGAACCTACAAATACAGCTAACAGGGAAGGGGCAGCCTCCAGTCAGCACCTAGGGCAGGTTAAGAAAAAATCCACAAATGTGACGAGGGACAGACTTTTCTATCTGAGACCTAAATAAGGTTTCTGATGGTAACACAACTAAGTTCTTCAAAGATCTGATACCTATATTGTCGCCATACCCCCTTATCATTCTCTCCACCTCCGGGTGACAGTTCTTCAAATTAGATAAATTTACAACATACTTCAATCATGTCATACCTCTAGTTATAACCCTTCAACATTTAGCCAACCAGGTCCCAGTCCCAGTCTGTCTCTGGCCTGGCTTCTAGTTCCACATCAAATATACACAGTGAACATATCGCTCGGAGCACACCGATCTGCAGCTAGGACAGACTTGTATCTATTCTACATTTCTCAACTAATACAGAATCTAAGTTTTCTGCTCCTTCACTCAATTTCTCTGTATTCTACCCATCCTTCAAGATCCATATTGAGGGCTGAGGATGTAGTTTAGAGGGTTAGTGCTTGCCTAACCTGTTTGAGACCCTAGTTTCAAGTCTCACAATAAATAAAAATTAATAAATAAGGCTTAGTTTGACCTTCTCTTTGATAAAACTGTGGTGATAACAGTCCAGGTAATCTTCTGTTAAAGATTTAGCACTTAATATCAGATTGCATTATCACTTGCACTTCTAATATGCCCATGCTTTATTTCTCCAACTAGGCATCCAAAAGACACATACCACAGCTGACGATGGCGTTGGTATTTTAGATATAGTCTCAGTACCACCCTAAAATGAGACATAACATCGATTACCTCCAACACTTTGTCTTCTTTTTCTCTTACATTCACCAGGAGTTTCATATTCTCCTTCTTCAAAGGCTTCCAGGGATGGGGTAGTACAGAGACCATCAATACCTAACATGGCTGGTATCTTTTCCAGGATAAAATCTGGCACACGTCCTAAATGAAAATGTTCATAATAGAATTATTCCTTCCTCCCTTCTCCATCCCAAAGTAATAATATAGTCCCTTTCTAACAGCTGCCTTCAGCTGGGAGCCAGGGTCGCCCTCAGTGAAGTAAACCCTACTACTTTGTTGAGAGAGAGCCCACTGTTTGTTCTTCCCGACCACCTGGCTGGCTTAACCCCCGAATAATCACACAGAAACTCATTTAAACACCGTCTGGCCCATTAGTTCTAGCCTCTTATTGGCTAATTCTTATATCTTGATTCAACTCATTTCTATTAAATCTGTTTATCACCACGTGACTGTTGCTTACTGGCAAGATTCTAACCTATGTCCATCTCAGGCAGGCGATTCATGGCGTCTGCCACTCTGCCCTTCCTCCCAGCATTCAGTTCTGTCTACTCCGCCTACCTAAGCTTTGCTCTATCAAAAGGCCAAGGCAGTTTCTTTAGTCAACCAATGAAAGCAACACATAGACAGAAGGACCTCCTACACCACTACTTGACAATGAAACTACCTCTTACCAATATCTGATGCACAATCAATGAGAGTCTGCACTACTGCTGCCTGTAAGCGTAGCTTTTTCTCTGTGTTAGCAGACATTTTCTCATGGCCTTCACTTGTCTGAAGAAGATTCGGTGCAAATATCACTGCAAGATTGCTGCTATCCATTTTATTCTCACTTGCCCTAATGATGAAAGGCTTTATTAAATGGTGGAAAAGGTAGAACTACAGGAAGTTAAAATAACAAATTGAGGACATTTACTTTACCTGTTACCTATAAGTAAAACAGCCCTCATCTATCCACCTACCTAAGTGGCCTGAAGAAGGAAGAACAAAGGAAAGGCAGAAGGAGCCCTAAGATTATCACTTAAATGTAGAGTCTGTCTACTATGTGGAAGGCCTGCCTGAGTTCCAACCTTAGCACCACAAATAAAAGAACAGAAGAACCCAAAATATACAGTCTCATAGATTTAAATATAGGTGATACTAACCAGTTCACACTTTGTTCTTTCACACAGATTAAGTTTGTTTATCTGCATTTTAGAGCCACATATAGAAAATGAAACATTAGAAGGCAGCTTCAATTATAAACAAAATAAGTAGGTTCACTGACAGTAGAAAGAGGAAAATGAAGAAACACAGACAAATGCTTTAAAAACAAAACAACCAGAAGCCATCCAGTGGACAATGAGTCTTGTAAATATCAATAAACCCTCAAGGCAACCCTAATCAAGACTCTAATGACACAAAGTATTAAATCAGTTGGTATACTATTTCTTAAATTACACAGGGCATATTTCCTATAGTAAAGACTCATTAAATTTTTTTTCATTCTAAATTAAATTTATTAACTACTAGGAACATCTTTAGGTAGCTGAGAAATTAAATTCATTAAGGCTTTTAGTTATCACTTACCTAAGAGAAACATTCTTAAGAAAGTTAAAGAAGTATCTTAATACATCAACTGTAGGATCTGCCACCAGACATGACAACAACAATGTGGCTTTATTCTTTTCCTCCGCCCCTAACTGTTGTGCTTTGAACAGTGCTTCATGAAGATCAGTCGGTAGGACAGGCTCTGGCAGCTCCCTGAAGAACTGCTTAAGCAGACCTGCGACATCACAGGGAAGTGCAGAAGACAGGCAGGCTTCACCATGGTCCAGTTTACTCTGCAAAGACACAGGAATCTTGAGCACTCTAGAAACTTAAGAATATATTAAATACTGTAGTGGTCATCATATCTAATTAAAAGGGTTCTCCTAACTCTTGTTTAAAATACTAGTCCTTTCTAAAAGGCTAAAAGTAATAAAGCTGGGTTTTCTTATTGTATAATATTTTATAAGAATGAAGAACACAAATTTGAAAGCATGCTATATTTTGAGAAAAATATTTCAACTATAAAAATCAAATCAGAAATAGTACTAATGAAAAAGTATAGTTCAAAATATGCTTACCTTTAGTGCCTTCAGACGAATAACAGACCCTGACTTCCTAAATAGCCCTTCTGTATGAATATGCTCTTCTAAAGATGTGCATGCATCAACAAGAAAGCTGAAAGAGAAATCATGTTCTTTCAAGGGTCTAGACACACAATACCTTCATTCTATTGCCAAAATACATAAACAGGCAGGCATTATGCCTTTTCAGCTCCAATGTCAAAAATCCACTTGATCTTGTAACAAAATGTTTACTTGTTCTCCTTGCTACCTAATTTTTCCTCTAAGGTCTATAGCTTCACACAGGGCAACCTCAACATGTGCCATATCCAGCAAGGCTCCAAGGAAAGAACTGACAAGGGGTGGCAAAGAATGAAGAAGACAGTTACAAAGAGCTGGGGTCAGGTGGACTAGCCCACTCCTCAAACTCAGTGTTTGCTATATAAACTTGAACAGGGAGGTGAGGGTATTGTACACTGCTGAACAAGCAGGCAGGGCTAGTACATACAGAATAACAAAGAAGTAGGGTTTACGGTATACAGCTGATCAAGGAGACAAGTCTAGCTAATCTTCATAGGGTAGTCTTCATTCCAGGTAGGGTGAAGAGCTACGGAGGCCATTTTCCGAACTCACTGTCAACACCTGTCCTCAGTCCCCCAAAGAAGGCTTTGTCATCTTCTTCTGAGCCTCACTCTAAGAAAGGTTTTTCCAGTCCTCCATGGGGTCCTTGACATGACTAGGCCCATGTGAGCAGCACATACTCATTAGGAATTCACACACTGGGTGTTCTGTTCAACACAAATGTCTACACATAGCAAGTCTACATTCTTTTCTGCCTCGCTTCATAACACATCATAACTTGCCTTGTTTATCACATCCTCATCTCTCCCTAGCCCTCGATTGGACACATTCATCCTCACTACTTCAAACAGCTTCCACCAGGGACACCAATAACCTTTGTCTCACCAAATCGACTGGAAAAGTAGAATCCTCTGTCCTTATAATCATTCTTATATTAAGGGGTGAAGGTTCAGTTTTACCTATGAACTGATCTCAACCAAATTTAACATTAGATTCAATAGCTGGCATCAAAAATCTAGAAAGTCTGCCAGCTACAAGCAGTGATAGAGCTGAGTGCCTAAATGTCAGCCCTAGAAGAGGGTAAATGACAGCTGCTTGTGCTTACTTACAGGGAGTCCAGAGATAACAGCAAAGTCTCTGTCATTACTCCTGGATGTACGACTCTGAAACTATTATAGCAGCACTGCATGACGTGTGTGTGTGTGTGTGTGTGTGTGTGTGAGAGAGAGAGAGAGAGAGAGAGAGAGAGAGAGAGAGAGAGAGAGAGAGAGAGAGAGAGCCCCAGTACCCATGCTGGAGTCAGAGACAATTCTGTAAAACCAGATTCTCTCCCTCCACCTCTATACATGGGTTTGGCACCACCTTATGGTCCTTTACCCACTAAATCATCTTATTAGCCCAATGTTTTTATTTTTTATAACAGGTAATAATCAGAAATAAAATAATGTGGTTTTAAGCAAATGCACACATCATCCAACTATTTTTGAAACCTTTGAAACTATTTTTAAGACCTGTTTGAAACATTCTCTTCATTTTTGAAGACTGCTTACCTTGGAATGTGTCCATATTCTGGAACAACTGAATGAGGCAATGAATTAAAAGGAACTCCAAATATCTTACCCTAAAATGACAAACTCAGTTACTCAACATAGTATTTATTAGGCACTAAATAAAATCTTTAACATTAGGCAAAGATCTTAGGAAATGAAAAATTTATTTCCTAAATGAGATAAAATGAAAATATTATCAGAAATGAACTCCAAGCTATCAATCAATGTAAAACAATTATTTGAAGTACATTTAATGTCCTACAGACATTAAGCTAGATGTTTTGAGTAGAAAGACACCAAGATAAAACTACTGCCTTCAAATAACCTTGTTCATTCAGTCAGTCTTTGACCTTGTTATGGGAAACTGATACAATTAGTACTTAATTCTTAGACCAAATTTACTCCAAATATTAGCACCCTATGCTCTACATTTCTTTAAAGACCTCGTTTATACTTTTCTCTAGTCATCTAACTCCCATAAAAGACTAAGTCAGGTGGTAAGTAAAACAGTAATTCCTAAATTCTTGTCACCTTTGAGTGTTTCTAAAATGTATCTGATGTGGGTATTTTTAGACCTTGTAACTTTTCCACACTGTACAGCAGAATACAATCATTGAAGACAATTTCCAGTTAGCTACCTTGAGACCCACTTTTAAAGAATATACATTCAGTTTACAACACCAAAGATCCTAAAAGTACACTTGTATTTTGGGCGTTTTTGTTTTTTGCCATTCTCTTCCTACTTCTTCCTACACGATCACAAACTTCCTAAAAAATGCATCACTGAGTATGTGATTGAAAGTTAAGCCTGTGTATGTCTGCATTCTAAACATTAAATCAGTGCACCCCATCTCGTACTGATTTGAGATGTACCTGCTCTCCATAACTGCTAAGTACTTCTGATTGAGATCACTCTGATTGAATAATTTATGATTCAACACAGTAATGAAATTTTACTAGTCCTGGTTCTATCACTTGGCTGGTTCTGACAAATATTCAAGCAAAAAAAGAAGACCCAATCGAGTACAGTTAGAACTTAGGTTCCCACTGGCAAGACCGCCACTTTTCAAACCCTGGCTTTTCTAGCTCTCAGCTATTCAATCATTATTGAATCACTATAACATTCTCTGTCTCTTATTTCTGAACCTGAATCTTATGTCATCGTGTCATAAATAGAATTGTATCCCATCAGAATATGTTATAGCATTCATAGCTGAATTTATACTGCACAACCGCTAATTAGAACATGGATAACTGTCATAGCTGAATAGGTGGCAGGTGACAGACACTGTGCAAGACCTACTTACAGAACTTAGCAGGAATCACCATTTTACAGAATAAGGAACTGAAGCTTAATGAGAACGAACAAGACCAGCAGCCCACATTCATAGCTGTAAAGTCGGGCCTGGCTCTAAAGGCAAGTATCAAGATTTGTTAGTTGAGGAATGAAAGAAACAAAAGCAAATCCCTATACTGAAGGTTATGGGAAGACAGTTTTACCAAACAAGAAGTAACCACTGTAGAGGTTAAAGGTGGGGGCACACCTTTAATCCCAGCACTTGAGAGGCAGAGGCAGGCGAATCTGTATGAGTTCATGGCTAGCCTGGTCTACAAGAGCTAGTTCTTCCAGGATAGCTAGGACTGTTACACAGGGAAACCCTGTCTCGAAAAACAACAAACAAACAAACAAAAAAGAACCACTGTAATTTTTAAACCCACATTAAGTGGGTGTGGTGACAAACTTCTCTAATCCCTAGCTCCAGGCAGCCTAGGCTAGTGAGTTTAAAGTCCACCTGGGCTACAAAATATTCCTTATCAAACAACATAATTATGCAAATTAATTTTATTAGTTCTTGCGTTCAAATACTACAAAGTACTAATAAATCACCCACATACTTTTAAAATGACTTATATTCAGTTCTTCACAATGGAAGTCTTGATTTCTCAATAAAGAATAAAATCTCACCCCAAATACTCACTACTAAATTTAAAAAAAGAAAGAAAGAAATTGGCCCAGTGAGATGGTTTGATGAGTAGAGTATTTGCTGCTAAGCCTAACACCTGAGTTTGATCCCCAAGGGCCACATAATGTTAACTGGAGAGAACTAATTCTGATCCCCAGATGCATGCCCGTGGCATGCGTGGGCCTGGGTACACAAAAAGTAATTGAAGAGAGGGATCATGAAACTTTAGAAGTATGATCTCAGTGATATTATTAAACAAATAAACCTTCAACTCACTCTCGATGCTTAATTTGCTTATTAAAAAACACAAAAACCAGGTTTGTTTCAGTCTAGAACTGATGCTCGCAGCTAACGCTTACACCGCTAAGGAGACCAGAAGTGTGCAACAGCGAGAAAATAATTCAATTTTCAACGCTGAAAAGTCTCTGGAAAAAAAGAGAAAAACGTAGACAAACGATTACACAGGTTGAATTTGACACTTCTAACCACGTGTCTTTCCTGACCAACAATAACCGACGTGTGTCCCCGTCCCTAAAGGTTTCCACTTACCCTGATTTCCGTGACGGCAGTTTCCCGTCTCCTGCGGTCACAGTGCCCGCGGCCACCCTTGACCTTAATGCCGTAGACAGCCCGCAGCTGTTGCAGCAGGGCCAATCTGACCAACCTCCGATCCCACATCCCGAACACGTCTCCCACTCTCCGAGGCCGACTCCGGGTCCTGACTTTCGTTTGCCACCAAGTCTTCCAGTTCCCAAACACCTTCAGGCTTGCGCCCTGCTCCGCTGCCCTTTCGGCCACGTCTGGCACTCTTCCGGCCCCAGGCCCCGGCCACTTCCACGTCTTCCCTTCGACCCTCGATCCACGTCCACAGACCTTCTTCTCTCCGGACACACTTCACTCTCGTTTCACTTTCACCGACCCTCTCTCCGGGACCCTCGGCCCTGTCAGCCACTTACACAACCCTCCCTTCTCCCTTCGACCCTTCCGTTTCCTGAGACCGGCGCCTGCTGCGAGCTCCTCACGCTTCGGGACGCTGCCACCTCTCCACTCCCACGCACGGTGGCCTTGGTCGCTCAGATCGTCACCTCGTCCCTCCAGCCGGGCCAGCCGGCTGCTCGGGGGATCTCCCCACCCAGTCCCGGTCCCCGCCCGGGCTGGTCCCCGCCGTCACCCCGTGTCACACGCTGCCCGTCCCCTAGCCCATCAGCCTGCGTGCGGCCCCCGCCTGCAAAAGCTCAGCGGCTCGGTGCAAATGCCTCCGCCCCACCTTCGCTGCACACATCAGGCCCGCGGCGACCGCACCTGGGCAGCTGCAGCCAGGCTCAAACGCCAGCGCCAAAGAGCGCTCCGCAGCTGATTGGCCCGCTCCTGTTTTCAAAATGAGGACCCCCTCGGGGTGGCCAGGAGATGCCTGTCTGGAAAGTTCCGGCGCAACGTGCGTGGTGTGCAGGCTTAAAGAATGTGGAAAAAGAGCGGTTCCACATTCTCTTTGCCAGTGTCTTTGGAGGAAAATGGCTAAAGCGTGTCTGAATATATTTGCTCTGCTCTTCAAACAGTATACTTCGGGCATTAGAATAGACACCTCATTCTCCCCCCCCCCCGTTTCCTTTCTTGACCGAAGCTGAAGGACCTGTCACCTAGAGAAACTGCTTCTACGGAAGCTGGCGTGAGTCAACTTCAGTTATAAGTCGTTTGTGAGACCCTGGCCCCAAGGTCCTAGTTGGGAATTGGAACCGTGAGCCATTGATCCTTATTCGGAAGACTGATGATAGTGTTAAGTTTTCTTGCATAAGTAGTTAAGTCCAACAAAGATGCCTTGTCGCGAGAGAGGAGTGGAGGAAGACAGCGTCTTAGGGAGGCGGCTGCTGCAATACTTTCTTTCTATGGGATTTGGTTAAAGGACCAGGAGTCCCGTTACCCATTGTCGTGGCCATTACTGAAATCTCGACTGTCTGATCTACCTTGCAGGACTCACCACCTCAGCTTCTGTTTACCGAGCTGTCTTTTTCCATTTTCAAACACCAATAATCCCACCACCGAGTTCTGTTGCTGGGACGGAAAACGTGCTCAAATACATAGTATAATATTTACTTATGCCCCATGCAGACTTAAAACAGCAACGGGATTTATTTTATTTTATTTTATTATTGATTTTGTTTCTCCAGTGAGTTTCAAAAAAAAAAAAACATGAAAACTAATGGGGACTTGGTAAGAGCAATCTTGGGGAGTTGGGAATAGGAGGATAAAAGACAATAAACTCCACTGGTTCTCTACCTTCCTAATGTTTCCACCCTTTAAAACGGTATCTCATGGTGACCCCACAACCATAAAATTATTTTGTTATTACTTCATAATGGTCATTTTGTAACTGTTATGAATTATAATGAAAATATCTGATATGCGGCTAGGGGTTGCCACCCACATGTTGAGAAACGCTGGTGGGCAGAGCACCGGGCAATCAATGAGTACTGAGAGAGGTAGAACCAGTTTTCTCCAGAAATGAGCTCTCTGATGGGTTACCCAATCCCAAGGGGTCAACCTACAACACATGTACAACAGGGGACTGCAGCAAGTATGGTCCAGAGGGAGTCCATCACCATCATCGTGACACCACCATCATCACCATCATGACAGCGAGCATGGCAGCAGGCATATAGGCATGGTGCTGAAGCAGTAGCTGAGAGATCACATTTTGCCCCACAAACAGGAAACAGAGGAAGCTACCTCAAAAGGGCACCAATCTTTTGAAACCTCAGAGCCTGACCCCAGTGACATACTTCCTTCAAGACCACACCCCCAAATCCTCCCAAACAGCCAGTATCCTGGATAAGCTTTAACACAAGCTAGAGTTAACTGAAGGGAGGGAACCTCAATTGAGAAAATGGCCCCACATGTTCCAGTTGTAGGGCATTTTTTTAAAATTAGTGATTGATAAGGGAGAATCCATCCTATTGTGGGTGGTTCCATCCCTGGGACCATGAAGAGCAGCAGCAGTGATGTGGAGCCAGCTGGAGCACAGCAAACAAGTCGTGTGTGCTGTTGAGGGCAGAGCTGGAGAAACAACTCAGGCTTCTTGGGGAAGTCCAGAAGATTGTAATTAAATCCCAGATAATTGGACATTAGGTTGTTTATACCGTTGGATTTGGGTTTTGCTTGGTTCAGACTGTGACTGTGCCCTAGTTCTCCCCTCCTGAAGAAGGTATTAAATTTAATTTTGACTTTTTCAGGAGCCCATAGTTGAAAGACTTTGAACTTTTAAAAGAGATTGTGGATTTTAGAGAGATGGAATATTTTAAAGAGACTGAAATTTTCATATGTTTGAAGTTTTAAAGACTGTGAGACTTTAAAAGTTATTTATGTTTTAATTTGAGACCTTGAAGATGCACAGGAAAGCAAAGGCGTGCCTTAATAATGATGTGTTTGTGTATCAAGCTGACAAGGGACCACTTGTGTTGACTAATCTTATGTCAACTTGACATATAAACAAGGGTGTCTTAAAGGAGAGAACCATAATTGAGAAAATACCTCCTTAAGATCTGGTTATATGACATTTTCTTAATTAGTGATTGATGGGGGAGGGCCCAGCCAATTGTGGGTGTTTCCATCCCTGCACTGATGGTCCTGGGTTCTAACAGAAAGCAGGTTGAACAAGCCATGGGAAGCAAGCCAGTAAGCAGCACCCCTCCATGGCTTCTGCATCAGCTCCTGCATCCAAGTTATTTCCTGTTGTGGAAAATTATTTTAAGGTGTCTTCCTTTTGTTTTGCTGTAGAACATTTGTTTGATGTGTAAAGGTGTGTTGCTTTTGTTTATGTTGCGTTTGTTTCTCTGTGAAGTTGTGATTCTTTGCCTGTCTAAAACACCTGATGGCTTAATAAAGAGGTGAATGGCCAATAACAAGGCAGGAGAAAGAACAGGCGGGGCTGGCAGGCAGAGAGTATAAATAGAAGGAGAAATCTGGGAGAGAGGAGGAGCAAGAAAACAAGAAAAGGAGGATACCAGGGGCCAGCCACCCAGCAACACAGCCATCCACAGAGTAAAAAGGAAAGGAAGACTTACAGAAGAAAAGAAAAAAGTTCAGAGGCAAAAAACTGTAGCAGGAGCTGCGGGGCTGTGTTCCTGCCATCCCAGCTCCTGGTCGCCTGGCTAGCTTATGCCCCGAAATAACAACACACAAACTGTATTCTTTTAAACACTGCTTGGCCCATTATATCTAGCCCCTTCTCGGCTAACTCTCGCACCTGGACTAGCCCATTTCTAATAATGTGTGTAGTACCCCAAGGTGCGCTTACTGGGAAGATTCTAGCCTATGTCCATCCTGGGTCAGAGCTTCATTGCATCTGCCCCAGAGAGGAGAGCTATCGAGTCTGAGCTCACTTCCTCTTCCTCCCAGCATTCTGTTCTGTTTACTCCGCCCACCTATGTTCTAACCTATGAGGGTCAAGAAGTTTCTTTATTTTTTAACCAATGACCTTCCTCCATCAGGGATAATTTAAGGAGAGCTATCTAGCAACAAGCCAAACTAAGGCTGGCCATTTATAATTAAGAATAAACATCTTGTGTGATTTATTTGGGAGCTAGGTGGCAGACCCCCAAAGAGTCCAAAGAGCTCAAGAGCAAAGAACAAAAGCCAAAGGAATAAAACATTCACACAATTTCCCTGTTTGAGTTCCTGTCTTGACTTCCTTCAGTGATGAATAATGATATGGAAGTGTAAGTCAAATAAACCCTTTCTCCTCAACTGCTTTGATCATGGCATTTCATTGAAGCAATAGACACTTTAATGAATACAGAAGTGATATGGAAGTGGCTTAATTAAGATTTCTGTTGCTGTGAAGAGACACCATGACAATGGCAACTCTTATAAAGGAAAATGTTTAATTGGGTGACTTAAAGTTTCAGAGGTTTAGTCCATTATCAGTATGACAGGACATAGCAGAATATAGACAAGACATGGTACTGGAGCTGAGAGTCCTACATCTTGATCAGCAGAAAACAGGAAGTGAACTAAGATACTGAGCATGGCTTGAGCATATATGCAATCTCAAAACCCACCTCCATGATGACACACTTCCTCCACCAAGGCCACACCTACTCCTATGAGCTTATGGGGACCAATTACATCCAAACTACCACATTCTACTCCTTAGCCCCTATAAGCTTGTAACAATATAATAATAGAAAATGCTTTTAGTCCAACTTCAAAATTCCTCATAGTCTATAACAGTCTCAACAATGTTTTAAAATCCAAAGTTCAAAGTCTCTTCTGAGATACAACAGTCTATTAACTGTAATCCCTTATGAAATAAAGATTTAGAAAACAGATCAATACTTCTAGCATGTAATGGCCCAAGATATACATTACTGTTCCAAAATGTAGGGAAGAGAGAATAGTGTAGAAATGTGGAACCAAAGTAAGACCTAAAACCAGGTGGGCAAGCTCCAAACTGCATTTTCATGTCTAATGTCAAAATGCTCTTCAAATCTCCAACTTCTTTCATCTTTATTGACTACAACACACTTCTTTCTCTTGGGCTGGATCCACTTTCTGTTAGCAGCTTTCTTTGGTAGATATTCCATGACTCTGGCATCTCTAACATCTTGGTGTCTCCCAGGTAATCCAGGCTTCACACAGTGGCCTTTCTGAGCCATGTGGCTGTAGCTTACTGGCAAGGTTCCAGCTCATCTTTCTACTCTGGTGGCTACATGGTGTCTCTCTGACTCCGCCTTCCTTCTCCCAGCATTTAGTTTAGTTTTCCCTGCCTAACTCTACTCTACCCTAGTACAGGCCAAGGCAGATTTTTTTATTCATTAACCAATAAAAGCAACACATATACAGAAGGACTTCCCACATCAGATACCCCTGACACTTGCTTGACCTCAGTGGCTTTCCTCAATGCAGAGGAGTATTTCATAACCCTCTTTTTTTCTTCACCAAAATATTACAATAATGATCTCTAGGCAGCATATTAATATTCTCCTCCTCTGAAATCTCTTGAGCCAGGTTTCACAGTTCTGAAAACAGAAATATGTGGCTAAAACTGAGGTCTGCTGTTTTCTAGGACTGGAACATGGCCTCCTTGTTCAATCACATCTTCACTAGCTTTCTGTTTTTGATGGTCACCTTCATTACCTAAGCTCAGTTGTCCTGGAACTTGCTTTGTAGACCAGGCTAGCCTCAAACTCAGATCTGCCTGCCTCCATCTTCCGAGTGCTGTGATTAAGCCACCACACTCAGCTCTAAGATTTTCTTTCATTTCTTTTCACAAACTGAAAACGTAGTTAGGTGGGATCTTGTACTGAAGTCATCACTACTTTTATTACATTTCTTAATCCGTTTATCTCCTTGAACACAAAACTTATCTTCGTTCTACTTCCTGGTGCTCCTTTTCTCCTCAAATTTTACATTTATTATTTTTCCTTGCTCAGCTTTCTCCTTTTCATTATAAACCTGTATAGGAGTAACCAGTAATAACTAACCACACAGAAAGTCAGTCAATACTAGGCTGTTTTGAGATTTTCTCTGCCAATGGAATTAATCCAAAACTTTAGCTTCAGTTACTGACTATATGAAACCTCAAAAATCTACCTCCACAGTGACACATATTCCCCCAACCAGACCATATCTACTCCAACAAAGCCACACCTCCCAATAGTGCCATTCCCTATGAGCTTATGGGGCTAATTACATTCAAACTACCACAGGAAGTGTAAGCCAAATAAATTATTTCCTCTACAGCTTGCTTTTGTTTTTGTTTGTTTTGTTTTTGTTTGTTTGTTTTTTGTTTTTTCGAGACAGGGTTTCTCTGTGGTTTTGAAGCATGTCCTGGAACTCCCTTTGAAGACCAGGCTGGTCTCAAACTCTCAGAGATCCACCTGCTTCTGCCTCCCGAGTGCTGGGATTAAAGGCCTGTGCCATCATCGCCCGGCTACAGCTTGCTTTTGATCATGGTGTTTCATCACAGTGATAATAATCCTACCTAGAACAGAGGTTGGTACCAGGGAGTTAGGTATTGCTATAACAGTCCTAGCCATGATGTTATAGTTATGTGGAAGGCTTTGGGACTCTGGATTATAAAAACAGTTAAACACTTGAAATGGAGCTAATGGAGGTCATTCTATTAGTAGCATAGAAGATTGAGCTGAGGTAGACAATCATGACCTCACTCAAGAAGTTCCAGAGAGGAAGAATATTAGTAAATAGACTAGAGACTGTTCTTGTGACATTTTAGAGAAGAATGTGGTTGCTTTCTGCCCTTGTCCAAAGGAAAATTTGCCCAAGAATAAATTGAAAACTTTTGGATTAATGGCATTGGAAGATGATATTTCAAGACTGCCTAGTATTGACTGTGTCGTGTGGTTATTAGTGGTCACTCTTATGCAGATCTATAATGAAAAGGAACGCATTGGACAAAGGGAAATACAAAATGTACAGTTTGAGGAGAACCAGAAAGTGTAATGACGCTAAGTCCAGTGTGTTAGTATTCAGGTATCTGGCCTGCGCTTGGCGTCTTGATGGGATACAACTTCAATGGCAGTCACTAAGAGCACTTCCTATGCACATTCACTATATTTCCTTTAAAAAGGTGAGCCTTGCCCATGTCCCATCTCTCTCTCTCTCTCTTTCTGTTCCTTTCTCTCTTTCTCTGTTTCTTTCTCTCTCTCTGTTCCTTTCTCTCTCTGTTTCTCTCTCTCTGTTCCTTTCTCTCTCTCTCTGTTCCTCTCTCTATTTTTGTTCCTCTCTCTCTCTCTCTCTCTCTCTCTCTCTCTCTGTTCCTTTCTTTCTGTTCCTCTCTCTCTCTCTCTGTTCCTTTCTCTCTCTCTCTCTGTTCCTCTCTCTCTTTCTGTTCCCCTCTCTCTCTTCCTCTCTCTCTGTTTCTCTCTCTCTCTGTTTCTCTCTCTCTCTCTCTGTTTTTCCTCTCTCTCTCTCTCTCTCTCTCTCTCTCTCTCTCTCTCTCTCTCTCTCTCTCTCTGTTTCTCTCTCTCTTCTGTTATTCTTGTCCCCAGGGAGTAGTCTCTGCCCTTTTCTCTTTCAATAAACTTCTGATGTGAGTCCTGTAGGTGTGACTTCTCTCTGCTGTTTCTTAAATTACAACCTTGGTTCCTTGACCAGAGAAGCCTCTGCTGGTGCTTCCTCCTGCCTGCTGGCAGTTTAACTCACACCAGGACCCTGGAACCTGGTCCACATATGACAACCTCACTTCTCTGGATCGGTGAGTCCCTCTATCCAATATAGGCATGATTGGTGGGCCCCTCCCCCTTCCCTATTTCCCACAAGTGAGAACTTGTCTCTCAAGTGTGGTTTCTCACCTATTGACCTCGTTAAGCCCTGGTACCAGGCAAGCACAGCTCTCTCAGGCTCAAGCCCCTGCCCTTAGCATGATGACTCACTGGGCGATCTGTGCTTTTCTGGTTTCTTGTGCCCTCAGGTCCTTCAGGCCTTGCTCTTCAGCCCCACCCCTGCTCCTTTGTTGAATCACCAAGAGGCTTGTGTTTTTCTGACTTGATCCTCACTTGATAAAAGTCATTGTATCTTGTTCTGCCTCACTCACGGGGAATAAGATTACCAAAATTCTGCTTCCGGGCACTTTATGTGCTAATACTTTATGGGACCTGTGAAACACGCTGCCAGTGATCCCAATACATAGAAGGACGGACCACCCTTTTCCGCTTTCACCCTCTCACTCTTCCACTTTCTCCCTCCCCCAGTAAACCTCTTATATTAACTCTGTTGTGTGCTGCATGTTTGCTTAGTGGCAGAGCCCAGCAAAAGGTAATCACTTTACTCTGGGACCCTACCCACCTCATCTACCCTCTGTAAGGAATATTTTTCTGAGCCTCTCTCTGCTGATGCAAAATAATCCCAATCAAGCCAAATCAGACCAGATTAAAAGATATCCAAATTTAATTAAACACCTGCTCTCCCGGATGGCTCCAAGGGGAAACATAAAGCCACCAACGTGGCCACTGGAGAGGAAGAGGGAAAACTGTTAGGAATTTTCTTAACATGAACTCTCTGCAGATGCAAAAATCCCAATCAAACCAAATCACAACAAGCCAAATTAAAAAATATTCAGGTTGAATGGGATTCCTGCACTCTCGGGTGGCCCTGAGGGGGAACCTGAAAGCCACAAACTCGACCAGGGGTGGGGGACCACGAGGATACTTTCTGGGGAAGCAGTTTAAATAGACTGGGGGAGTGGTTAAGATTTTGGCAGGCTGTGTTGACCCTCCTCCAGGGAGGGCTCAAGGTTTGAGGGGCACAGGGGAGGGGCCTCCAAAAATGGAGGCCAAGGTTGGAATTACACCCTCAACAGATTTTCTTTCTTACACTCGCAACGCGTCTGCTTTCTTTTTCATTGGTGGCTTCGCCTTCCATTCATTACTGACAAATTGGATCTCTGGCAGGCCTACTCTTCTCTGATCATTCCCCTGGAAATGAGGCTTCATTTCTCGAGCACAGTCCTCTCCTCCCCTTCTGGCTTTTCTTGAAGTCTGGTACCAAGGGCTGTGTCTCTTTCAAGCTCAGAGCTCTCCCTTGGGCCCTAGGGAGTTGATTTGGATCCACCTTGAACAGCATTTTTCCAGGTCCAAACGGTGCCTGATGGTCCCACAGAGCCTGGAGAGTGAAGTGAAACAGCCAGCTACCCCAGGACATGGCCAGCACCCCAGTTTTCTCAGGTTCCCCAAAGATGCACAAAACCACCCAGGTCAGCAGGATGTAGTCTCGGGAACATGGCATTCTCATCCCCACTGTTAAGGAAAAAAAAATAAGAAGAGGGCAGCTCTGCCGGTGCAAAAAAGTCCAATTAGGTCAAATTAAACTGAATCAAAATGTCCATTGTTTTTATTAAGACGCTCTTGGGTGACCGAGAACATGGCGGGAAGACAGAAAAGCAGGGAACCCATGCAGACCCCAAAACCACATGTTTCTCCGCTAGGAGCCCACTTAAATACCCTGTGGGAGTGGTCCTGGCATGCTGGGATTTGGAGTCCAGAGTAAAGCAATGTCCAGGTCAGGGAGGCTGGGATGGATGCCAGGGGCTGGGGGCTATGCTCCCAACCTAACACCCACTTTACCTGCTACCCCTTTCTAACTCCTCTCCTTCTTATAATAAACAAAAGGGAGGAATGTTAGTATTCAGGCATCTGCGCTGGCCTGCCCTTGAGGCCTTATAGGATACTCCCTCAGCTGCTGCCACTGAGAGCCGCGCTCATTCCCTACTTCTCTTTTATAAGGTGGTCCTTGCCGGCCTCCCATCCCTTCCCTCCCCTCCCCCCCATCTGTTCCTTTCTCTTTCTCTTCTGTTACTGTTGTCCCCAGAAACTGGTCTCTGATGCCCCCTCCCACTCTTTGTCCTGCCCCCCCAAAAAGCCAACAAAACAAAACAATGATGCTAAATGGAATAAAGGAAGTGGTGACCTTAGGGCAAGACCCCACCCAGCTAATCTTCTAACAAGGTGAAAAGGAATTAAGGAAAAGCTTAAACAAGTGAAGGAAGGAAGCCATATCAACAACAGAAAGCTTATGCAAATGTGATTGAAGGAGGGGGCCAAGTTTAAGCCCCACGTGCTGTGTGGTTCTGTCTTTGGAGTCAAGGATGCCAGGCAGGAGTTGTAGCTATGGAAACTCATTGAGATCAGAGATGTGTCAAGAGTGTTTATTTCTGCAGGGAGTCCTGGGGAGGCCATTCCATAAAGCTGTGAAGGCGAAATGTAGATTATGCTGGAAACCCCAAGATGCTGGAGATGCAATAGCCATTGGGAACCTGTCAAGGAGAGCTGCAATCTGAGTGTGCAATGAGCCCAAGAGAAAGAAATTGTTGCAATCAGTCAGCAAAGATGAAAGGAGTTGGAGATCTGAAGAACACTTTAACATTAGGCTCAGAGATGCAGAATTTGGAGTTTACCCTGCTGGTGTTTGGTCTTGCTTTTTATTAAGTTGAGGGCATCACCCCAGTCCTCTAATACCCCTATATCCAAGAAGTCTGGGATGACTGGAAGCCCCTGGTCTGGGAGTTGCCTGGTCCAGACTTCAACTCCCAGCCTGCCAAGCACTAACCCCTCCCCTGGGGAGGGTCAGGACCACTCCCATAGGCTATTTAGGCTCGCACTGGAAAAAGGAATGTGTAGTTTCGGGTTTGCTGTGGTTTTGGGCTTGCATGGGCTCCTCTTCCTGCCATGCTGGCTTGGTCCACCTGAGAGTGCCACATTTATTAAACGTGGACATTTTAATTTGATCTAAACTGGTTTGATTGAAATTCATTTGCATTGGCAGAGAGGTCCTTGATAAGATTAAACCAAACACTTTCGTATTTCCTCACTCTGTTCCTTTCCCCACCTTTTGGAATGGCAATGTATGTTCTCTGTCACTGTTGTGTTGGAAGTAGGTAATCTGCTTTTTTATTATGTTTTTACAGAGGGTCATACTTAAAAGATTGCCTTGAGTGTCAGAAGAGACTTTGAACTTCAGACTTTCAGACAGTGTTGTGACCCTGATAGACTAGGGGGACTTTTGAAGCTGAAATGAATGCATCTTTGCAGTATGATATGGGGCTACAAGCCTATGGAACCTAAGGATTGGAACACTGTGGTTTGAATATGAATAGTCCCCATATACTCATATACTTGAATGCTTAGTCACTAGGGAGTGGCACTATTTGAAAGGATTACAAGGATTCAGAGGTGTGGCCTCACTGAAGTGTTTCACTAAGAGTGAGTGGGCTTTGAGGTTTCAAAAGCCCATGCCAAGGCCATAGTCTCTTTCTCTGCCTACAGATAAGGATGAAGTTCTCAGCTACTGTTCCAGCCTGTGCCTGCATGCCACTATGCTTCCTGCTATGATGATAATGGACTAAACCTCTGTAAGCAAGCCCTCGATTAAATGCTTTCTCTTAGAATAGTTGCCTTAATCATATTATCTCAGCAAAAGAACAGTGACTAAGACAATATGTGTGTGTGTGTATATGAATATATGAAACAATAGTAATTGAAGAAAAAGAGGTCATGAAGTTAAGAGGAAGTAGAGGGACATGAGACCAGTTGGAGCAGGAAAAGAGAAAAATGGAGATGATATAAATACAGTATTCATGTGTGACATTCTCAAAAAATTAAAAATTTAAATAAGAAAAGATAGGGGGATAAATGTGAACAGGATGTATTATACACATATGTGAAATTGTCAAAGAATAAATTAATTTTTCAAAAGTTAAGGTGAGGTGGCTGCGTGGAATCAGCATTAAAGACAAACTCCTGCAGAAAGTCATACATTTTTAATAAGATACAGTGCATTAAGAAGAAAACTGAACCTATTTCCTGTCTTCTTACTTCAAGCATAACTTTTAAAAAAATAACTTTTGTCATGCATATCCTTCTCTAGGCCACGTTGTTCTGGTTCTCAGATGGTTCAGAATCCCTTTGAAGACTCTCAGATCAGATCTGGAATGTTAAGTAATATTTTCTATCTTTATTGAACTCCAGTTTTAAAGCTGAGCCTTTTAAAATTTCAACTCTCCTTATGATAAAATACTGCTAATTAATTATATTAATATAACTGCATATTTGATTTAGCACAGGTGTTTAGGTATAGAAAACAGAATAACAATGACAGAATAAGCAGTATAACTCAAGCAGCAGTAATAGAACTGCTCACATATGAGGGATGATGACTGGTGCTTAAGTTTGTCACCATTAGCACGGTAACTTGATATGACCTGGAATCACCTGGGTAAGGATAGTTTGCATTGGATTGATATGTAAACCTGTGGGGGATTAGCTTAATTAAATTAATTGATGTGGGAAACTCAGCCCACTGTAGGTGGCGTCATTCCCTCCCTAGACAGGGAGCTCTGAACTGTGTGAGGGTAGAAATTAAGTTGAATACAAGAAAGTACAAGAAAGCAACATATATGCATTCATTTCTGTCTGCCCTTGACTGTGGAGGGCATGTGATTATCTGTCTGAAGTTATAGCCTTGCCTTTACTATAGTGATGGACTATCCCCTGTCATTGAATGCTGAAATATACCCCTCTCTTTCTTAATTTGCTTTTGGTTAGCATATGTAATCACAGGAACGGAAATAAGACAAGAACAGAAATTGATGCTGTGAAGGGGAAGAGGGTTGTTGTGCTAGATCCAACCATATGTTGGAATGTTTAAAGATGATGGTGCTGGGTTTTTAAAATTTTAATCATATTTTATGTTATTTAAAAAGTAAGACCTAGCCGGGCGGTGGTGGCGCACGCCTTTAATCCCAGCACTTGGGAGGCAGAGGTAGGCGGATCTCTGTGAGTTCGAGACCAGCCTGGTCTACAAGAGCTAGTTCCAAGACAGGCTCCAAAGCCACAGAGAAACCCTGTCTCGAAAAACCAAAAAAAAAAAAAAAAAAAAAAAAAAGTAAGACCTAGCGGACATGGGGTGAAACGTTGTGATTTAAAAGTGGTGTGTTTGGGGTTGGAGAGTGAGGTCAGCAGTTACGAGTGTATACTGCTCGTCTTAGTTACTTTTCTATTGCTCTGATAATACACCATGACCCAGGCAACGTATGAAAGACTATAATTGGGGATTACAGTTCAAAGGGTTAGACTTTATGACAGTAGAGCAGAAGCAGCTGTGAGCTGACATCTTGATCCACAAATAGGAGGCAGAGAGAGAAAGAAAGAGAGAACTAACTGGGGCTGGGCTGGGCTTTTTGAAACACAAAGCTTGTCCCCAGTGACACATCTCCTTGAGTAAGGCAACAACCCCTAATCCTTCCCAAATAGTTCCATCAACTGGGGACCAAATATTCAAACACATGGGGGGCATTCTCATTCAAACCTCTTGAAGAAGGCCCTAGATTGATTCCTAGAGCCCATGTCCCACAGCTCACAACCATCTATAACTCCAGCTCCAGGGAGATCCAATTGCTGGTCTCTATAGACATGTACACTCATTTACACATATTCCTAAGTCACACACACACATAAACACACTTTAAATCTTTTTAAAAAATGTTGTGTTGATGTGTCAAATTGACTAGCAGTGATGCCGTGATGGTTGGTTTTAACTTGGCACAACCTGGAGTTACCTAGGAAGAGGGTCTCAATAGGGGTTTACCTAGAACATTTAGATTTGATTGGCCTGTGGGCCTGTCTGAGAGATTGTCCTGAGTGCCTTAATTAATGTGGGAAGACTCAGCCTGAAAGCGGAAGGAACCACCCTTGAATTTGGGGCCCTGGATAGTGTAAGACCAGAGGAAAACAGCTGAGCGCTAAGAATGCATGAACTCATTTCTCTTTACTCTTAGCAGTAGATGTGATGTGCCCAGCTGCTTCGAGCTCCTGCACTCTGTTTCCCTGAGATGAAGGATTGTAACCTGGAATTATGAGCTCAAATAAACCCTTTCTCCCCAAGTTACTTTTGGTCAGTACATTACCTCAGAAACAGAAACGGAACTAGGACACTAATCCAAAATGTCTCTAGCAGTCCCCACTTGACTCTTGACTCATGAGTAGACGAGGCTAGAGTTCTATGCTCATCTCCAAAATGAAGCATGGATAGTATATTCTCGGGGCCTTCCAAGAAGCAGATGTTAAGACAAACTTAGATACACAAGAAAGATACTGGAGGGAATACTTTAAAGTAGAAAGGGAAGGGGTCAGGAATAGTTAGAGGGAACCTTTCGGCCAGGGCTCCTATGAAATGAAATCAGGAAAGTAGGAGAGTTGCATAAGAACCTCAAATTATAGCACAGTTCTAAGAAAAACCAGACAAGCTGCTGGGAAATTCCCCGTCCAACATCATGTATTAGAGGAGTCTGCATCCCACGGGAATGAATGGACCACTGACTGCACCAGTACACGGTATAAACACAGTGATGGATCCAGAGACTCAGCAACAGGACTGCCAGATGCTTACCCTCCTTGAGTCGGGAAATCAGAATGGGACATTTGGATGATGGCCTTGGAGAGTGGTGTCAGATAATGGGGTTAAAATTCTGGTTTTACCATTTAGTGATCTAACTTCTGTGACTCTTGAATTCTTCACATGTAACCTAGGCATAGCGGTGCATGACTTTAATCCCAGTACTTGGGAGGCAGAGGCAGGAAGATTGCTGAATTCGAGGCTAGCCTGGTCTAAAGAATGAGTTTCAGGACAGCCAGGGCTACACAGAGAAACCCAATCTTGAAAAAAAAATCCTTCTATGTAATAGAATCCACCTCAACAAATTATTAGGAGGATAACATGACTCATGTTATAGACTCAGCATTTTGTCTTGTATAGAAAACACCTCAAAAAATGTTAGTTATTTTTATGACATATACTTAAATTGGTGCAAAGTCAGAAGTCTCAGCCTGCAGGGATTTTGACAGTTGGGTGTGATGCTGAAAGGCAGGGAAAGGCTCCCATGACACAAGTCACCATCACATGGGCCTCCATCACATGGGTTTCCATCGCATGGGCCTCCATGACACAGATCTCCATCACATGGGCCTCCATCACACGGGTTTCCATCACAGAGGCCTCCAGCACATGGGTCTCCATCACATGCGTTGTACCCCACCCTGTAAACTCATCTTAGGATCTTTCTCATATGACCATTGCTTCTGCTTCTTAGACTGTGGTGTTGGACTTCACCTTCAGTTGCTTAACAACAGGGAAGTGGACAATGGCTTTATGTCCCTGAAGAGCCTTGAGGTCAGTTCCCCTATTTAAAAGTTTCCTCTGGGCTGGGCGGTGGTGGCGCACGCCTTTAATCCCAGCACTTGGGAGGCAGAGGCAGGCAGATTTCTGTGAGTTCGAGACCAGCCTGGTCTACAAGAGCTAGTTCCAGGACAGGCTCCAAAACCACAGAGAAACCCTGTCTCGAAAAACCAAAAAAAAAAAAAAAAAAAAAAAAAAAAAAAAAAAAAAAAAATAGTTTCCTCTGCAGAGTTTGGTGTGCTTACTCATTCTGTTTGTGTCCTATAAGCAGCAATTCTGTAAACACAAAAGATCTCCAGGATCACTCAAGCAAATAACAGAATATTGAATAATGAATAACTTCAGAGCAAATATTTATGACCAAAATTAAACTTGGGATTTATTGGCTTTGAGCAGTCTTAATTCATTGGATTGTCTTTTGTGATCACAGAATTCCTTCTCTATGTGCCTCAGTGTGATGACGAGTATTTATTCTATTTTTTCTGTGTGTATGTGTGTGTACATGTTTGAGCACATGAGTGTGTATGTAAATGTGCATTTGCATATATGTGTTTGTATGTAAGCCAGAGGTCCACAGTCATGATCCTCTTCAATCACTCCGAGCTGTATTTTGTGAGACAGTCTCCTTGAAGATGGAGTTTGCTGGTTCAGCTAGACTGGTAAGCAGCAACAAGCCCTCGGAGCCCTTGTTAACTCCTCCTCCCTGGTACTGAGATCACAAGTGCTCACCTCCATTCCTGGAATTTCAGGTGGGTTTAGAGGATCCAAGTTCAGCTCTTCATGATCATGCAGCAAACCCTCCATCATCCTAACTATCTCCCCAGCCCAGTGACAAGGATTACTTTACAGACGTTCCTGAAAATTCCAGGAAAGACAAAAAATCAGCCCTGATGGGACCGACAGAGAGACATCTTCATTCTGCCCCAGTGGTTACGATGGTGCTGTTTTTCAGGGATGTCTGCCATCCACTGCATGAGTTCATGACATTAACCAGTTCAAATTCAGGAACTAGTCTTCCACTGACCATGAGGCAGAGATGACAAACTGAGTAGAAGGGACGGTTCACTATAGATTGTAGCTTTACACCTCAGGAAGAAAGTGGGCAGAAGCATTTGAAGAGGCTGTGTGGCCACCTCCCGTAGAGGATCCGCAGGAAAAGGCCCTGCACCCATAGGCATGCTGGCATAAAACAGCTGGCTAGGGGACCTGACTTGGAAATATGTCTAAGGAATACTCCCGAGGAAAGAGTTCTTCATGAGGATAGCCTTCAAACGGGGAAGGTTAGTGGTGTTCTTGTCTAGTCTTTTGCAAAATTTAAATTCTGCCACCATCTGTGATGCTCCATTAAAGAAAAAGGTGGTGAGGAATGAACATACACTGGAAATAACACGCTGGACGTTAATCCTCATTGCATGCCCAGGAAGGGACTCTTATCCTCATTTACAGATAAGAAAACTAAAGTTTGCACAATAAAATCGCACATTCCAAGACATTAAGCCTTACTTCAGTGCTCATTCTCTCACACAATGCTGGTCGGTAAAGTTCCCACCATTCCTGTGAGGACACAATAACCTTGATTGATAAGTCACCTTTGGATTTGTGGGACTCTGGGAAACCGCCCTAGGGAAAACTGTCTGCTGCAGTAATCTCTGATTTCCCATAACCTTTTTATGATGGCTTGACTTTCCTCTTCAAACTATCCTGAGGGGTGAGATACTTGATTAAAATCGCTAAAGGTTCAAGCCACCCATGGGTTACTTGTGGGGAAAAGTGAGAAGGCCTTGCAGAAGGAAATGACAATATTAACAAATATGGAAACCCATTTCAGAATTGTACTTGAAGCTGACCACATGATCCTTTCTGCTCCTTAGGAGGAGGAAGTTCTAGATTTCCTGGTGTGGGGACCTCTCAGGGGGCACTGTTGTTTGCAGGAACAAATGTGAGGATGGTTTGCACTATGAAGAGCCAGGGAAATGGTTTACTTTAGCTTATAAATGAGTTAATTTCATAATAATCATTATTTTGTGTCTAAATGCACTTCTTATCATACCAAGACCCATTCTTTTGAGCATGTTTCTAATATAATTGGTAGGGATGGACCAAAAAGATACCTGAATATAGACCAATGACCTCTTCTAATAATTTAAAATTTTTAAACTGAAATAAAGTTTTCTTTTATATTTTTAAAGCAAAATTAAAGTACATATCAACTTTATTTTTAAAGTAACTAAGAGCTATACTATACTCTGCCAGCAGAGGGCAGTAAGGGAACATAAAATAACTTGGTGTCAGGTAATTTTGGTGCAGGAAAAGGCAATAAATCCCTCACCTCTGTGCTTTTTTGATTCGCCAATGGATCCGCGGGAGTACACTAAATTTAATTAATAATTCTTCCTATGATGGTGGGCAAGCAAAAAGCTGTGTAGGTTTAACAGATACTGACTTATATCAGAAGTTATAGGAAAGAGAAAAATGAACGGCTGTGGCGACTTTTTCAAACAGCGTCACACGAAGCGGTCCAAAGAGCTTGAATTCATCATCCTTTTTGAATTTTGTTGCATTCTTTTGAGTGCTGAGGTTCCAGGGGTGCTTTGCCAGCCTAACTTCTTACACTTTTATGGCCGCGACTCTAATTTCCATTAAAAATTGTGTCTGATTTTCTCTGGCAATAAAGCATGGTGCAATGGTGAAGCGACGGTCCTCCACGGCATCCTTCTGATGATTCCTAACAGTTTCCTGAGTTTCTCTTCTGGAATAGGCATAGGTACTATTTTTTTTTTTCGTGGTCCATATGACTTAATAGATCCACTTAAAGGAAATAAGTACTTATTGTGTATTATGGGTACATTTTGTTTTATTATGAAGACCACCAAACTTATAGGAGGTAGAGAGAAGAAAGGAAAATATGGAGTTGCATTGGAACTTGGTTACTTCATGCCTGTCTACTGTGATAGATTCTGCTGGACGGTGTTGTGGTTGCCTGACAGCCCTGCCATCAGTGGGCCCAGATTCATATCTGCCCATGAATCTTGTTGGCGATACCCAGCAGAGTTCTATTGCTTTTGGTTCACGTAAACTAAGGGTGATTTTTACAAATGATTTGATCACACTCACATGACAAGAAAGGAAGAGACAAGACCACTGACCCAAATCATCATGGCCACATTAATTAAAACAAGCTTTTTTATTTGTGTACACGGGCCTTCTTGCCCTAAATTGGGGTTTGAGAGATGAGCATTAGACATGAGGAAGACAAGAGAGAGAGAGAGAGAGAGAGAGAGGAGAGCTGAACATGAGCCAGAAGTGAGTCACTAAGTAGCCTTCCTCTGGTATTTACTACAATTTTGCCCCAGGTTTCTGCCTTGAGTTCCTGTTTTAGCTCCCCCCCCCCATGATGGGCAGCAGAAGCCTGTAAGACAATTAACCCCACCCCCACCCCAAATTGTTTTTGGTCAGTGTTCTATCATAGCAACAGAAAGCAAACAAGCACAGCAGGCAACAGCATTTACATGTCTATCTACTGTTATTTTAATAGAAAAAAAAAACTAAATCTATTTTCTCTCTTCTTGCCTGAGAATTAGGGGCTTGCAAAGCGGAGAGGAATGATTCTGTGTGTGTAAGATGTGTACCCTCAAACACTCACTCTCAGACCTCAGAAAAGTGGGCAAACCTCCAAAACCTCAGAAAAGCAGGTAAGCTCTGTCTTTGTCCTAATGTTTCCGGCTGCATGGAGAACCTGTCCATTTTTCATTTCAGGATCTTGTTTCAATTTTTTCAGCTTTTTTCTTTACATTCCATTTTTTCCCTTCTCAATCGATTCTGTTTTCTTTTAATCAAAAAAAAAAAAAAGTACTCATTTCAAAAAGGAAGATAAAAGGAAACCTTTCTTTCAGTTTTTAAGCTACCCTTTCTGATGTCCCGGTCCGGGTCTCATGGTCATCCATCAGGATACTGAGAATACTCTCGATGAAGACACAGCCAGCTGGTTGCCAAGTTGGCTGGCTGGTATTCAGCCACTAGTTCACTCTCCTGGCTAAGAAGTGCCGTCTTCCTGCCTGTCTTCTAACCACTTGCTATGCCACTCACCCTGTGATGCCTCAGCTTCCCTAGAGTTTTGTGTCCATTCTCTGCACACTCTGCACAGTCGACCTGAGCGATGCTATTCACTACTGACTTACTTTCATATCGTTGGCTTCCAGTTCTCTAATGTCCTGCTACAGGTCCCATTGTAGGGCTCAAATGTGGGAGGAGGACCTGCTTGTTCGTCCCGACCGCCCAGAACCAAAATAACCACACAGAAAGTGTATTAATTAAAATACTGCTTGGCCCATTAGCCCTAACTTCTTATTGGCTAACTCTTTCATCTTAATTTAACCCATCTCCATTAATCTGTACATCACTACGCTCAAAACGCAGCTTTATCACTGTCTCCCAAACAGTTCTCTAGGCTTGTTTCCTAGGTTTTCTACACGCTGCTCAATCTCCTCATCAGCATCTCAGTGTCCACACATCTTCTTTCTGTTTTTTTCATCTCAGTTAATGCCATCACTACCCATTCATTCTTGAAAATCAAAATGTAAGTCATCCTAAATGCAACCCATTGATGTATTCTAAATCTAGTCATGCACACACACACACACACACAGACACACGCACACCCACACATGCACACACCCGCGCGTGCACACACACAGAGCAGAATTGTCCCATAGGCATGTATAAAAATGTATAGGCAGATTATCTAAATGTAAATAACTGCTGAGATTCAAAAAGTGGTTAATAATCTGAATAAAATTAAATAATTCCATTAAAAGTTCATTGACATAATTCCATTAAAAGTTCATTTGAAAAAAAAATTGTCAAAGAGAAAGCAAAGATGAAAATTTAAAATGTCTTTATGGATCTTTGCTGCCTTCAAAATAACTCTCCAATCATTCAGAAACAGAGCCTCTAACTGCGCAGACTCTGTAGTCTTTAGCAATTCTATAATGACAGGAAACATCTCAAAGAACCCCAGAAGGGTTTCAGAAATTTCCTGCATGCTTCTACCTCTCCCATGGAAGACATAAACACCAGAGGTAAAATGGAATTCAGGGTTCTTTTAATTGTTTCCTCCCCTCATTTGGCTCATTTCTATCATTGAACCACTGGGGCTACTCCAGTATAAAAGGTTCTTAACCACTGAGATGGAGCTGTTGAGTCCGAGTGGTGAAACTGGCACAGAGAAGAGGCAGGGGGCGAATTGCCACTTGCCTAGGGAAAGATCGGAAACTCTTGCCATGCTACTTTTTTCCTTTGAATCTGCAGCCAGGGGCTCAGCCCAACCCCCAGACAGGGCTTGCCACCTTCCCCTAGGCTGCAAGAAGTGCCTCTCTGTAAGTCCGGGCCCTGCCATTTCAGAGTTGCCTTGGAGCTATAGGAAAACATCATTAACTCAATCTGTGTTACCCTGAAATGCTCAGAATAAAAACAGCATCTGGGAGGCCACTTCCTTAGTCTCCTGTTATTTCACATAAAGATTTTCCTCTCCCACGAGCTACTGTTATTTTCTGGCCCTTTCTTCATTACTGCTGCTCTCCTGAAAGTTCGATTTGCAGCCAGTTCTGTCAGCAAGCTTACTGGGGAGGAGTAGAAATACTCTTTCTCTCCACGTAGAAGCAGGAAGGGGAAAGAAAGCAGAAAGGGGTGACAAGCAGGCCTACCAAACTGGGGGAGTTCCTTCTCTGGTCACACATATGTTAATATAGATGCTACCAAGTGGCAGTGAATTCTTTCCTGTCCTGACACCATTCAAACATTCAGAGCCTCTACTGAGACTCAAGGAAAGCCCTTAGCTGTGAACTCCTGTAAAACCTGACAGTTAATTACATACTTTTAATATCTGACGGTCCTTACGAGTATTTCCATTCTAAAAGTGGAGACCGGAATCATGGCAAGGGAAGACCAAGCCAATGTAAGACTGAAACTTAGCCCAACAAGAATCAAATTTTGTAGCTTCATAATCTATAATGGGGCTCCTGGTGATGTCGTCTAGAGTCTTAGCAGGCTTTGCTTCAGGTGCTGCAAACGCATACGATGTTCCCCTTCTGCCTACAGCTTTTCTCAGCAGAGATGGCACATTCCTGACATCTCCCTCACCAGGGAGTCTGCATTGCTGTTTAGCCTCTGCCTTATAGCTCCGTACTCGGCTCACTTGCCCGTGTCAGTGGAGCTAATATAGAGGCAATCTGACCCTGGGACCCTGTCTATTCCAGGAACCTTGGCAAGCATCGATTCGAGTCCACACTTGCAAAACCAACACCAGACGGATGATGCCAAGTTCTGCTGCTAGCTTCATATGTGGCTCAGCCCTTTTGCTACTGTCATAGCGGCCTCTGAGTAACTGCTCAGAAAAACAAACAAAAACAAAAAACAAGCAAACAAAAATAGTTCCCTGGATGACCCTGTTCAAGCATGACAGCTTGAAGGCCCTGTCTTCTTATAAGTATAGATTTATTAAATGAATTTGCATTTTTAGGCTCTGTAGGCTTTGATGTGTAGCATCTTACCCATAAAGCACCTCCCCTGTTGTTCCAGGTGAAACATAAGCACTAATCGCTCTCATCTCTACTACGGCTTTGTCTGCCTTGTTCACAGCTTTAAATGCACGCAGGGGCTCGCTCCCAAGCTGCCCCGGGTTACCGCCACTCCGCTCTATTTCCCCGTTTTTACTGAAATGGGGCTAAAAGCAACCAGTAACAAACATGTCCAGCTCGAGTTTCATGCTAGTTTGAAAGTTTTCTCCATCCAACAAAGGAGTCCATTACTTCCGACATCCGCCTTACAAACGTTTACGACATGGGCAGCATGGAGTTAGACCCTTTGCTGGAATGTTGCAGTCTTTAATGCAGTTCTCAATAGTGACCCTGGGAATCTCTTGAGTGAAATCTTGTCCTGGGCCAATGAGTTCAAGGCTATTCTCCATTTTCTCTTCTGCAAGAGTCATCGTTTCTGCTTTCATGCTGGTTCTTTGATCCATTCGGAGTTGAGTTTTGTGCAAGGTGATAAGTATGTCTCAACTTGGCATCTCCGACATGCAGCTGTCCAGTTCGACCGTTTGTTGAAGATGCTGTCTTTTTTCCAGTGTGTATTCATTGTTTCTTTATCAAAAAAAATTAGGTGTCCATATGTAGGTGGACTTACGTCTGTGTCTTCACAGGGATGGAGACACCTCCAGGATTTCTTCTAGTATTCAGGGCATTTTAGCTATCCTGAGCTTTTTGTATTTCCATATTCAGCTGAAATTGTTTTTTCAAGATCTGTAAAGAATTGTGTTAGGATTTTTTATGGAGATTGCATTGAATCTGTAGATTGCTTTTGGTAGGATGACCATTTTTACTACGTTAATCCTAGCGATCCATGAGCATGGCAGAGCTTTCCATCTTCTGATAGCTTCTTCAATTTCTGTCTCCATCCCTGATTTTGTATTACAGAGCTACAGTAATAAGACAACATTATGGAATCTACACAAAGACAGACACATTGATCAGTGGAATCCAGCTGAAGACACAGACAGGAGCCTAGCATGATCGTCATCAGAGAGCTTTCATCCAGCAGTTGATGGGAACAGAATCAGAGACCCACAGCCGAACATTAGGTGGAGCTCAGAGAAACCTGTGGAAGAGGGGGAGGAAGGATTGTAGAACCAGAGTAATCAAGCACGTCACAAGAAAATCCACAAAACCAACTAACCAGGCCTCAAAGTTCTAACAGAAATTAAACCAACAATCAGAGAGCCTGTATGGGTCTGACCTAGGTCTTCTGCATGTATGTTATGGTTGTGTAGCTAGCTGAGTGCTCTTGTGGGACTCCTAGCAGTGAGAATGGGGGCTGTCTCTAACTCTTTTGCCTGTTTTTGTGACCCTTTTCCTACTACTGGGTTGCCTCATTTAAACTTAATATAAGGGGATGTGGCTAGTCTTATTGCAACTTGATATGCCATACTTAGTTGATATCCCCGGGAGGCCTTCCTTTTTCTGAAGGGAAATGAAGGAGTAGCAGTTGGATTATAATATATGAGAGAAGAATAAAAAATTTTTCAGATATGAGGAATCTGAGGTTACTAGGACAGGGTCGGTCAAAGATGCTTCCTGGAGAGAGTGGGACAAGACCCAGGCAAGCTGTGTCTGGAAGGAGGGAAAGGACTGTCTTCTGAATCTAGAAAGACAATACACAAATGAACCAGGAGGAGTAAGAATTATGGACAGGAGAGACAGCAGCGACTGCAGGAATACCCTGTCAGAAGGGGAGTCTGCCGAAAAGAGCACCGTGTGGTCGGACTATGGAGATCTCTGAATGAGAAATGAGACTTTGAAGATGCTGTCATAGGCGGTCCTACCACTGTCAGCCCATGGGCAGGAGTGCTACCAGCCAGTGCAGTAGCAGGGAAACACAAATGCTACCCAGCCGTAAATGACAGTTGTCAGCGGTAAAGTTTGAGGTGTTGAGTCTATTTCAATTATCCAGCGACAAGAAAAACAATTTCATCGCAGTTTTAATACTGTGTGCACACCATTATGCATTCATGCCCAAGGCTGCTTTCTGATAAATTTCTGAAAATTTCTCATTACCAGACGAGTCTCATATCTTCTCTTTAGTCATCATGAGTTTCCCCTGGAAAGGTCACGCGGTTTTCCTGTGGCACCGCCATAACTCGCCACACCCTCAGCAGCTGTGTATTTCATGAGCTGTCAGTTTTGCCTCAGATACTGGGGATGTTGAGACTCTTGGATCGTTCTCCAGATTCTCTCCATCTATTCCCCTCACAGCTTCTAGGGACGAGCTTGGGCTACATAAACTGTTGGAACTTCATGAATTTCAACAAAGGGAAGAAACAAATTATGGGTCCTACTTACTAAAGGCGAATCTAACCTAAAATACGTTTGGTGCTGGAGTTTTGCTGAGGTCAGGTAAGGCCCAGGGTCAGAAAGGGAGTGCGGGAGACTCCTCACCTTGTGAGTCTCGAGGTACTGCAAAGTACTGGGAGAGATGTGTTGGAGCCTGCTCGGGCAGAAATCAACTGGGGGTACCCTGGGAGTGGGCGCTGAGGCTGAGGAAGTGTTAGATGAAGAGAAATGAAGACAGAAACATAGGCTAGACTGTGAGGACCGAGGGTTAATACCAAACAGTCCCGAGTTTATTTCTCAGTCAGCATATACACTACAGGCAAGGGGCAGAACAAAGGACAGTACGGTCAGCTAGCCGCCTTCCTGTGCTGTCCTTGGAGGAAGCTCACGCAGGTGTGCTATCTTAATACAAGAATTCAGTTAGTAGCAAGCGGCTACCAATCACTAAGGAGGAATGCCTCCGGATGGCAAACACCAGCCCAAATCTTAATAGATAACATGTTCTTTCATATGGGCAAAGATTCATTGGCTTAACCAGAACTTTCTCACAGCACTCAAGGGTATTTCGAGCAAGCAGAGCTGGCAATCTTGAACTCAAGTGACAGCAATGACTCCAGATGGAAACTGAGTCACACGTGAGCTCCCACAGAATTGCAGGTGAGGAACCAAGAGTGGTGGGCTTGGTACTGTGTACAGCGTGCTTGCTGCAACTCTTCAGACCCAGTTCCAGCTGGCTGTGTGGCAATAGGTCTGTCACTTAACCTCTTGAAACATCAGCTCTATCACCTGTTGAATGGAGGTGTGAAACCGAAGACATTCAAGTATCTTTCTGAAATTTGAATTATTTTTTGACTGGTGAGATGGCTTGGTAGGTACTTGCTACCAAGCTTGGTGACTTGAGTTTAATCCCAGGAACCCACAGAGAGAGGAGAGAACTGATTCCAGCAAGTTGTCCTCTGACCTCTCCATACATATGCACACACATATGCGTAAGTACGTGAATGTAATACAAATTCTTTATTTCTCAATTTTGTGAATATATATGATCAAAGATGTGCTTTTAAAGTCTTTTGGGGGTAAGGTGGCATTTGCCTGTTCCCATGGTTGGAGAGTTGTAGGACAAGCGAGACCTTGGTCTCTTAAAGTATGCAAAACAAATAAGCATGAAAAAGAGGAATAAATGAAATCCAGACCATTCAGAAACTGGGAATCTCGTAGACACCCCAGCACATTGACTGGATGGGAGATGGCTGTGCCAGACAGTAGAATATGACCGACACTGGCCTGGGTCCACAGTGTGTTTGGGGGTGGCAGTTGGTGGTGCCACCCTCTGAGACAGAGGATGCTGACTGCCTGGAGACATCTCAAGGGAAGCAGGTTTGAGAGTCCAGACACTGAGCATGGGTTTTCCCCCAAGTCTCATAACAGACATTGGAGGTGGTTTTGATTGTTCCCCAACACAGTAGAGGCATCTAGACTATATCACAGCTGATATGTTTGCCATTCCCTGGGGCATTAAGAGCAGGGTCACAGAGTTGACATCTACAGCTCACTGCCCACCCAACAGTGGTGCTCCAGGAGAGAGCATGTGCTGCTGACTAGACATTGAAATGACATAACATTATACCTCAAAATAATGAAGGTGTTTCTCATATCTAAAGTCATCCAACAAAGGAATTAATTTGTAAGTTAGTGTAATCTACTGTCATGATTAAATTCATATTTGTCTCTAAAAGAATTGCTTCTAAAAATAGTGCCTTAAGGCCATTTTATGCCGCTATATTGTGATTTACAAAGAAAAGAAAATTAAGGAGTTTTAGAAAATACAATTTTAGAGAATTATAGAATCATGGGAACTGGGAAGTCCAAAGGCACGGTGTTCCATCTACTCTGAGGGGGGTTTCTGTGCTGTGCCTCCTCTGAGAGAAGATAAAAGGGCAGGAGAAGATGCATACAAACAAGTAGAAGGGGCTAAGCTCACTTTCATAAATCTGTTTGTGTGCTAAGTGACCCACTCCCAAGACAATGACATATTCTATTTATAAGGGCTCCCTCTTACCTACTCACCTCTTAATACACCCTACCTGTCCCAAACTGTTGCACTGTAGGTTAAATCTCAAGCATATGGACTTTGAGGGACACATTCACACCAAGGTAGATGATGGCCTCAGAATTGTCTCCTGTTTTGTTTGCTTTTTTTCTTGGTAGTACAGCGCTTTTGTATGTGCTAAGCACACACTTTACCACTGAGACACACCTCCAGTTGCCACGTGACTTTCTTAAGTGTGGCATTACCACTCTGCAATCCCTGTTAATATGGAATGGCACTATGACTTGCTTTCACAAGTAATACTCAGTATAAATTATACAGTATAACTTTATAGTTCAAAGAGGCTTTATAGGTTCAATTTCTTATCACCCCAGATGAGACCCAGAACCATCTCACTTCAGTGCTGCCCATGACCCCACACCTTCCAGACTTTAAATTTATACTGGCTTAGAAACAGAGCTATCACAAGAGCTTAGAGAACATACAGAAATCCAAAGGGGCTTATAGGGACCTATCTGAAAGGTAACCTGTCACCATAGCAGTTATAAATGAGGCCAAGTAATTATACTTTTAGTACAACCAATGTTGAGAAATAGGTATAAAACTATCAAAGTTCTCAAAGCAAAATGGCCAGTAGTATACATTTACAAATGAATGAGCTCATTTAGGGTCAGCCAGGGTTACTAGGAATATTAAGAATGTTTTCCATAGCTGCTCTCAGTGCAATGGAGAAGGTCAAGCTCCCGGGTGTGCCCAAGTAGGAGACAGGTGAGTTAATGGGGTAAGAGAGTCAACGCAAATAGAAGACCATATGAGCAGCTGTCACGGTCCTCTGTCTGTTTCCAACATATATGGCAGGCCCAATGGTGCCATATTCTATCAAAAGAATAGTAGCCATACACTTACATTTAATGAATTTAATTTTTAAATGTTGAAAAGTAAACACCTAAAAAAATTAGTGAGATCTGGGAACAGTCGTGACCTGCAGACTGCAGGTGGGAGTTTGGCCCAAGAGCTGTGTTGTATGGCTTGTCCAGGTATAATGTCGCAAGTCATTGTAGGGGGTTACGTATTAACTCTGAGGAGTTGAGACTGTGCAGATTCCTTAGTCATTCCCATTAGGAAACTTATCTTCAACTATATTTGAATTTTTTTAAAAAAGTCTGTTAACTGGAAATTACCCCCAAACTTCGTGGCTTAAGACAACAGTAAAATATACTCTCTTTTACAGTATGGACCAGGAATTCATGAATGCCTAAGCTGATCCTGGATCCAGCTGTCTCACAAAGTTGCAGCTGAGAGCTCAAGATGCCAGTTGGATTTCAATTCCCTGAACCTGAGTGAAACTAGAGAGGCTTTTCTGTGAGACTCTCCTCACACGCTGAGAGCTGTTGGAGAGCCTTGTTCCTGCGCTTAGGCCTCTGCTGTGTACTCCTCATGTGAGCCAGCTGGCGGTCATCACAGAGAAAGAGAGGGCAAGGCGATACCGCGGCGTATCTAATGGCATGGCCTAAGAGGTCTTAACTCTGGATTTGCTCAAAGTGCCATAGGAAAATACACAGACCAGGTGGCTTGAGCAACCACATTTATTTCTGTAGATCTGAAGGCTGGGAAGACCAAGATCATGATGTTGGCCAATTTGGTTTTTTGGTGAGGATCTCTTCCTGGTTGTGTCCTCACGTGGGAGAGCTAGGAACCTCTGTTATGTTACTATTTTCTTACAAAGGTACCAACCCTATGTGGGTTCCACTATCATGACCTTACTTAGACCTAGGTACCCCCAAAGGCCCATTCTAAGACCACCACTTTGGAGGCTAGGACTTCAGCTATGAATAGGACACAAATGTTTAGTTTGTAATAATCTTGTTGGTGACCATTTAATCCCATGAAATGTGAGAGGGGATGGGGTTAAGAGGCCATTCCGGAGACTGGCCATTACAGTCCTGGACAGAAGTGCTTTAAACCTGGGATTTGCCTAAAGGTTATCTTGTACAAAGTTCTAACCAGTAGGAAAACAAACTAATGTTTACAAATAAGATAGAGGGCCATGGGTGTAGCTCAGTGGTGTGACGCCTACCTAGGAGATCCATATTGAAAAGTGGGGGAGAGAGCAGAGGTTTTCTCTTTCTATAGCCATCTAGTTAAAACAAGTGAACTGTTTCCTGAACACTGTTTGTGGTGGATGAAGTATTTCCAATCCACCCTATCAGAGTTCTGATCGTTTTGCAAATCTCAGATATAAAAATTTACCCGAGCGATGAGATACTATACACCCTTATTGACAGGGAAATGCCAGCAAAACTGCGCCTAGTGCTAAAATGAAATCAGTGTCAACCAGTGGGCAAAATTACCTCATAGTAAATAGTCAAGGTTCTTGGATGACAAATGCTGACTGAAGTTGAGAATTCTGTCTGTTTCCATTACAGCTCAGAATGAGGAAGCCCCAAGCAAGTATTCTAAGCTGACAGTGTCCTAACGTAGAGCTGGTGTCTCAACATTCCTTTTCCCCCAGGAGGGGGTAGGAGTAGCCTGGGGTGAGTAACAAGGGGTGGGGACAGCAGGGAGTGAGGGTAGCAGGGGGTGAGGGTAGCAGGGGTGAAGGTAGCAGGGGGTGAGGGTAGCTGTGGCGAGGGTAGCAAGGGGCTCCTGGTTATACTTCTTTTTTTTAAAATTGGAGATGGCATGAACATAGTTTGATTAGCGTACACTAGTGAGCTACAAGAATTAGACATTAGCAAGGAAACAGCAATAAGTATTTAGATCTCACTTTTTATTTTAGCTGTGAATAGCATTTGTGGGCTACAAATAATCCAATAAAGGATAGAAAGTCATAAAAACTGGAGACATTTTCACAGGTTCTAAATTGATTCTTTTATATTCATGGAGGGTTATCCCACGCTGTAACTGGCGAAGGATAGGAGCTTGTGCTGCTGCTGCTGGGAGCTTTTGGTCTAAATGGCAGCTTTGGTTGAAGAGGAAGTTATGAAAGGTATGCGAGTATATATAATATATACACAGAGGAGGGTTTGAAACTCAGTTATTGTTTCAAGGACGGGTGTGGATATTATTTTCAGCTGAAAAGAAGCAGATTCAGGGTCAACAAGCTGGCGTCAGAATCCGAGGAAACACAGAGACCATGCAAACGAGCCAAAGTTTGAGTTCAGTGGGTTTAAACCCATGCAGTGAGCTCTGCAATCAGAGAAAATCACAGAGGGCATCAGGGAACAAAGAAGCCCAGAGACAAGTTCCCATTACTCACCCTGAAGGCCAAGTTCCACATTGCTGATGAGACAAAACTAGCTGCTTTTTCGCGTCTGATTTATTTCGTCTGAGATGGACACGTGGCTCACTAACGATCAGGTCAGAACCCCCTAGCACAGCCCCATGTCCTAGCAGGCATGCTTTACCAAGACCTGGTTCCCCCTTTGCATGCTGGAGTACTGTTTATCCTGCCTAACGGACCTGATTCTTATGATCCCTCAGGCATTCATCCATCAAGACGCAGCCCAGGAAATCCTTTCTGAGTAAAGCCCACTTACAAGGGCTGAGACTTACGCACATTACATGCACATAACACTAATCGCACATAGATGTACTACACCACACATGTACACCACAGACAGCAATCTCACACACGCAGAGTTAAATATGGTACATGCACACCAACCACATACATATGTAATCTATACTATACATGTGCACCACAGATAGCAACTCCACACAGAGTAAAATATGGTACATACATATCAATCACACACATGTATGCACCACACCAAACATACACACCACATAGAGAAGCCACACACACACACACACACACACACACACACACACACACACACATTAAACTTAAATAAGGTACATGAACACTGATCACCAACATATGTGCATGGCACCATACATATACCACACACATACATAGGATGCACTTCCTTTCACCTTAGCTCATCACTGCATGACACTGCCTTACTTCTATATGACATCAATTACCTACTTACTGACTCTCTCAAATAGGGCTAGATTTAAAGTTTCACCAATGCATATTACTTAAAACAAGAAAAAAGGATTTGTTTTATAGCACAAACCCTAACCCACTAGAACACGGTTTTTAAAAGCAAGCATAAGTGTAATGTTACCATTGAGTGGCTGAGATTTAATCATGCCATACAGGGAAGAACCAGCCTGTGGGTGAGGTCAGCTGTGGAACAGCCACAGAACGTCCCGAAAGGTGAGGTGGAAAAGGACAGAGAGGCAAGAGGCCTCGGTAATTTGTCTTTGAATAACAGAAAGCTCTTAGCAGTGCAGAGTTTCTGGGTTTCTGCTGGAAAGTAAATGGAGGGATTTCACCTCCGACTCCATTTACCGTCGCCTCAAATGTTAGCTCTGCTCGTGACTGATGCCATGGGCCTTAATGAGCAGAACAAGGTTTTACAGTTGTGGGACTGGACTAAGGCCGGTGTTCAATCTTCCAATCCATTACCACACATTATCTATGGCTTTTGGGTAATTGAGCCAATAATACTCTTGACAACCATTCCATGCTTTGACTCCAAAGCAAGGTAATTAATTAAGGCCAGAAGGGGATTGTTAGCATCTGCTAATGAACCACGGTTGAGGGAATTACTTAGGAGAGCCCTTTTAGAGCCTGTAAGGGTACACGAACAAGAATAGCTTGGCCACTAATGCTCTTGGTCTCTCCCATCACTGAGTCACCAAAGGGCACATTAAATGTGGAACTGGAGGACGTCTGAGACATGGCCTTGTCTGATGATGTTTGTATAACTTTGAGGGACTGTTTATTCTCAAACCATATGACACACCAAAATATATTCAGGACCTGCCAGACCTGCCAGACATCTGCCAGAAGCCACTCATCACTGTGCTATGACAAATCCCCTGCCTCAAAAAAGCATGTGAGAAAGCTCTCAGGCCCGAAGACATTGCGGTCTTCATGGGACCTAATACAGAAAATAAGTGGTGGTCATAGCAGCATGAAAATAGATAAGTAATTCCTTCTGTGTGATAAAAGGGCCCAAGCATAGCTCAGTGGAAGGGCACCATCCTGCCATGGGTGAGACCCTGGATTCAGTCTCCAGTATCTCAGGTCAATCAATCGATCAATCAATCAATCGACCGATCAATCAATCCACTTTTTGACACTTGGCATGATGATACATGGCTGCAACCACAGCACATGGAACAGGAGGACTATAAATTTAGGACCAGCCTGGAACACATACTAAGACCACATGCATACAGAGCCCCCCATCCGTGATTTTGAGAGAGAAGAGATGAAGGAGTCAGAAGGAAGAGAAAGCTCTGATTGGGCTTGAAGGAATCACAGTGGAGGAAGAGAAGCTGGAGCAGAGAAACAGAGAGCAGTCTCAAAAGGCAGGATAAGCCCAGCTTCCCTGGAGAAGAATTCAGGACTGTCAGAACACCTTCCTTCCTTCTTCTCCCTCTGCTTTTAGAGACACGGAGATTCATAAGTGTACACACTCACACACGTGCACAGGCACACATGAGGTAGGTCATGGGTCTTGAATGCGGATCTCGACTCAAATAAAATGTCAATCATACTCTGTTTTATAATGTGAAAATATCGAATTTCAATGATTATTGAAAACAAAGTGAATAACTCTGGAAATGATGCCTCAATGCCGTCGTCTCCCCAATTAGTGATACACCTGCGCCTGAATGTTAATATATATCTGTGAGCAAATGTAACAAACGAATATAAAAACTGTTTATCTAGTTTTATTGTCATAGTTTTAAGGGCCAAGTAATCATGTTCGCGTAAATATCTGAAGGCTTTGGGTTCAGCAGACCCTTCATTCTTGGGAGGATACCCAAAGGAGCTGCCAGGTTTTTGACTGCATTTTTTGTTGGAGATGATGGATGGCTGAAAATAACTTGCACCATTATAATGCTTTGGAGTAGTAGGGAAAGATTCGGGCCGTAGTTTCAGGGGAGTGAGTTGTCTCTAAAACAAGACATTGTTAGACAGTGGTAAGTCTCAGTGCCACACAGCAGGGTAACTAGAGATAATAATGACATACTCTAGAGTTCTCAAAACTCTGCAAGAAAAAGGGTTGGATGTTTCATCTATAAGAAAATAAATTTTTGAGGAGAGAAAAATGTTCACCCTGATCTGAGTGTTACTATGTGTGCGTATACGTGTATATGTGTGTATGTATGTATGCGTGTGTATATCTCAAAACATGACATGGCACCAAACAAGTATTGTCTATTTTTTGTTTTTATTTTTCAAGTTAATTTAAATTGAAAATTAATTAATTAAGTAATGCATTTATTCTTAATAGTTTATTAGCTCCATTAGGTCTGCTTTCAATTTTGTTGAAAGCAAAACATTGGAAATCATTTGGTATCCAAAGAGTACCACCAGGCCTTCAGGGTTGTTCATCTTCTAAGTGCTCATAGGTCCAGCTACCTATTTCCCTGGAGGCCCACCGTCTGTGGCACAGTGCCTGCAGGGTCTAAGAAGGGTTGTGTTTTCTTCTTGTTCTTGGGATCAGGGTGTTGGGGAAAGCTGCTGGGGAAGACCATGTGTAGACATCACTGGTTCTTATGGAGATGCATCTTAGAAATGGGCGCGTGGAAATCATTCCCCACAACACTAACTATTCCCATACAGCCTTAGAGAGTCTCCTGAGAAGTCTAAGTGCTTACACATCCCACGATGAAGGTCACTGTCCTACTGAGAACATGGGCAGGATGGAATCTCCATCCACACCCATTCTGGCTATGGATCTGAGAGTCTAGGGGGACAAGGTTGTTTTGGATACTGCTTTGTCCCTTCTTTTCTTTCCCGGCTTCCAGAAAAACACACCTCAGAAGTCAGATTCTGGGTTTCAGTTAGAGTTTTCTAAGTAAGTAGTTTCCTAAACTTGAATAACTTCCTTGATTTTGTGCCCCAGGTTACTGGTGTGTAGAATACAACAATAGTAGTATTTGCCTCATAGAGTAGGGTTTTGAGGTAAAAGAATTCAGGTACGTAGTGCACTCAGGCAAAAAAGAAGTGTCGACACCAGTAAGTATGACTATAATAAGTTTTAAGTTCCCTAGACAGTGACACAATGTTAGGAAGCTATGTGGAAATTTAAAGAAGTCTCATGGAGGCTCAGCTGTGCATCTTATTTCCTGTGGCCTGACAGGATAGTGTTGAGGTGAGGTGAGGCTCTATGGCCACCGTCAAGGGAGTTCTTTCCTTTTTAAAACTGTGGTTATGCTTTGTTTGTTTGTTTCATTTACTTTATTTTTTTAAAAATCTTTTTAAATTTTACATACCAACCTCAGTCCCACCCCCTCAGGTTCCCCTACCTTCCCCCCACCCCACTCCCCATCCATTCTTCAGAGAGAGTTAGGCCTTCCATGGGGAGTCAACAAAGTCTGTCATATCATTTGGGGCAGGACCAAGGCCCTCATCCCAGTATCTAGGCTGAGCAAGGTATTCCTCCATAGGGAATGGGCTCCAAAGAGCCAGTTCATGCACTAGGGATAAATACTGGTTCCACTGCCAGTGGCCCCACAGACTGCCCAAGACACACAACTGTCACTCACATTCAAAGGGCCCAGTTTGGTCCTATGCAGCTTCCCCCGCTGTCAGGCCAGAGTTGTTGAGCTCCAGTTAGCTCAGGTAAGCTGTTTCAGTGGGTATCCCCATCATGGTCTTGATCTCTTTGCTCATATTACCGCTCCTCTCTCTATGACTGCTCTCCAGGAGCTTGGCCCAGTGCTTAACTGTGGATCTCTGCATCTGCTTCCATCAGTTACTTGATGAAGGTTCTATGATGACAATTGAGGTGGCCATCAATCTGCTTACAGAGGAAGGGCAGTTAAGGCACCTTCTCCACTATTGCTTAGATTCTTAGCTGGAGTCACTCTTGTGGATTCCTGGGAATTTCCCTAGTGTCAGGCCTTCTCACTAACCCCATCATGGCTCCCTCTATCAAGATAACTCTTTCCTTATTCTCCCTCTCTGTCCTTCCCCCAACTCTACCTTCCCAATACCTCATGTTCTCCTTCCGTCTCCCCTTCTCTCCCTCCTCACTTCTCCTCCCCCCCACACTTTTACTTGTCTTCTATTCCAAGAACATCTCTCTTAGGGACCTCCTTGTTTCCAGCTTCCTTGAGGTTGTCAGAAAATGGAAAGATCTTCCATGCTCTTGGATAGGTAGGACCAGCACAGTAAAAATGGCAATTTTACCAAACACAATCTGCAGATTGAATTCAATCCCCATCAAAATCCCAGCATAATTCTTTACAGATCTTGAAAGAACAACACTTAATTTCATATGAAAAAACAAAAAACCCAGGATAGCCAAAACAATCCTGTACAACAAAGAAACTTCTGGAGCCATCGTCATTGCTGACTTCAAGCTCTTCTATAGAGCTATAGTAATAAAAGCAGCTTGATACTGGCACAAAAACAGACAGGTGGATCAATGGAATCAAATTTAAGACCCTGATATTAATCCACACACCTATGAACACATGAGTTTTGGCAAAGAAGCTAAAATTATACAATGGATAAAAGAAAGCATCTTCAACAAATGGTGCTGGTATAACTGGACGTTGACATGTATAAGAATGCAAATAGACCCATACCTATCCTCATGCACACAACTCAAGTCCAATGGGCTTTTGTTTTTGTATCAATGACCAAAGACAAGGCTACAGGAATTTTTTTTTTTTTTTTTTTGGTTTTTCGAGACAGGGTTTTTCTGTGGCTTTGGAGCCTGTCCTGGAACTAGCTCTGTAGACCAGGCTGGTCTCGAATTCACAGAGATCCACCTGCCTCTGCCTCCCAAGTGCTGGGATTAAAGGCGTGCGCCACCACCACCCGGCCAGGAAAATTTTTTTAATTCATATTGAGCACATTCTCATTCCTTACCATTCTACATTTCCTTATAGACTCAATATAATAGCCTGCTTGGGCTGTGTTTCTTTTTCTGAGAACAGTTGCTCTCTCTATCTTTCTCATTAATATTTAGTGTTTATGCAAAGTCCGTGTTTGATCTGTCAAGGTTAGACTTTGAGAAAAAAATAAAAGAATAGCCTAGGTGCCAAAGGCAATTTAGCTAAGCAACGAAGGAAATAATGCCACTCCAAACCCACAGCTTCTGAGGGTTCCCCCGGAGAAAGATTTTTGAAGATGGTTTTCTCCAAACAGTGGGCAAAGACTGTATGGACAAACTGACTCCTTCTTTCTCACTGGCTGTCCACCCTGCTGCCTTTCTTATAGCCTGTTAGGTGGTGGGAAAGAACGGAAGCTGGGAAGTCTCTGGCAACTCAGCTAAGGACTTCTGTGACTTACATTCACCTTAGTCAAGACCCACCTGGGCGAAGGAGGGTGGCCTAAGAGCTTGGCTTCCATCACAGCAGGAATCCACAGTGCACATTTGGAAACTTAACCTCATTCTGCCTTGGTTATGCTGTCGCATGGCTGCTAATCCATGCCAATCAGCAAGGGGAGACTGTCCCCGTGCAGAGGGGCAATGAAGGAAAAGTGGCTGCTGCTGGGAGTGAGGACACAATGGTAAAAGACTAGGAAACCTTGTCCTGTTTCCTGTTATCATGATCATAACTCAGTGAGAGTTATTAACTACCACAAATCCCAGTGGAAGAGGGCCTCCTTCAGAAGAATCCATGTGGTTAGTGTCTGTAATTTAGCTTTGAAGGGACTGGCGGAAGCTGAACCTATGAAGATGGCACCGAAGTGAAACCGGTAAGTGTGAAGATGAAACTGTCTTGAAATTTAAAATATAATAGAAACTGGGGCTTTGGATTCTCATACCTCTATGCAAGCATTGGCAATACACTCTCTAGACAAAGAGCATCAGGTACATGTTTGTAGTTGGCCACATTAGGTTTAGTCTTCACTGAAGCACACATATATGCACACACACAGACACACAGACACACACACACATGCACACCATGGAGAACCACCTTTGGGCGTCTCTATTAGAAGGTGTGAGGAAGAACTTACTGTAAGCCTTGGACTCTGGTGGGATGGTTCAGGAAGCACAGAGGGAGGCAGGAGCTTTGCTCTAGGTTGGATGTTGACTGGATATCTTAGTCACTGTTATTCAGAGTTGGAAGATGAAAATGTACAAAAAGTGGCAATGGGTAAAAAAGAAGAAATCATTCATATTGTCTGAGAAAGAGGTGTTTGAGATTTTGCAGTGACCTTGTGTTGGACTGGGCTGAATCAATTATAAAATGAAATTGTTTATCAGGATCTTATTTGAAGTTGGTATTGTGCGAGCCTATGTATATCTGATAGAAGAATGGTATAAGTTCTGGTGTGTACCACAGCAGCTTCTGAACATTGGGTGCTATTTGCCTCTGCTTAACATTCAGAGTTCAGAGCAACCCCAGATGATTCTTTGGCTTGGCTCAGAGCCTTAGGGTACTGAGGCAGACCTTCGCTTTCTTTCTTTTTCTTTTTTTTTTAAATTATAATTATTTATTTATTTTACATCCAGTCTATAGTTTCTCCTCCCTCCTTTTCTCCCATTTCTTATCGCACTCCCCTTCCCCTCTCTCACCCACTCTTTTGTTTCTGCTCAGAAAGGGCAGTATCATGAGTATCATCAAAACATGGTATATCAAGCTGCAGTAGAACTAAACACCTCCCTTTGTTTTAAGGCTGGGCAAAGTGACCTGGTCTGAGAAATAGGTTTGCGAAGGTCTCAGGGACAGCCCCTGCTCCCACTGTTAGGAATCCCACAAGACCAGGCTACACAACTGTCACACATACAGAGTGGACCTAGGTTGGTTCCATGCAGGCTCCTTGGTTGTCAGTTCAGTCTCTGTGAGCTCCTATGAGCCCAGGTTGGTTGATTCTGTGGGTTTTCTTGCAATATCCTTGACCCCTCTGGCTCCCACAATCCTTCCTCCCTCTCTTCAGCAGGATTGCCTAAGCTTATGTGCCCGTGGTTCTCTGCATCTGTTTCCACCAGTTTCTGGATGAAGGCTTTCTGATGTCTATTGGGGTAGGCACCAATCTATAACTATAGCAGAATATCAGTAGGCATCATTACGTTGATATGTTTTGTTTACTTCCAGTAGTGTTTGGTTCTATCCTAAGTCTCTGCACCATCCAGTCTTTGGGTTCTGGTGCTCCAGGCAGTGCCAGGGGTGGGCTCACTCTCTTGGCATGGGTCTCAGACTGGACCAGTTATTGATTGGTCACTCTACAGTCTCTGCGCCACCCTTACCCCAGCACATCCCGTAGGCAGGGCAGACCGTAGGTCAAAGGTTATGTGGCTAGGTTGGTGTCCCAATCCCTCCACTGGAAGTCTTGCCTGATCACAGGAGATTGTCAGTTCAGGTTACATATCCAAAACTGCTAGGAGTCTTAGCTGGGGTCATCCTTGTAGATTCCTGGGTGTTTCCCTTGCACCAGGTTTCTCCAAGACCCTGAAATGACCCCCCTTTCCAGTTATCTCTTTCAGTACTCTCCATCCCATACATACCCGATCCCTCAAGTTCTATCCCTACTCACATCCAGTTCACACACAACATCTCTTCTATTTCCTCTTCCCAGGGAGATTTGAGTGTCCCCGTTGGACCCCCCTTGTTACCTAGTCTCTCTGGATCTGCGGATTGTAGCATGGTTGTCCTTTATTTTACAGCTAATATCAACTTATAAGTGAGTACACACCATGTTTTTTTTTCTCTGCCTTGGTTAACTCATTTAGCATGATTTTCTTCTAGCTCCATCCATTTGTGTTTGAATTTCACGATGTCATTGTTTTTAACAGCTAAGTAAGACTCCATTTACTCCATTGTGTAAACGTACCATATTTTCTTTATCCATTCTTGAGGGACATCCAGGGTGTGTCCAGTTTCTGGCTATTGTGAATCAAGCTTTTATGAACATAGTTGTGCAAGAGCCCTTTAAGTATATGCCCAAGAGTGGTATAGCTCGGTCTTGAGGTAAATCAATTCCCAATTTTCTGATAAAATATGATTTCCACCATATTAATTTTTAAAGTTACTGTACAAATTTCCATGCCCACTAGCAATGGAGGCATGTTCCCTTTGCTCCACATCCTCTCCAGCATGAATTGTCACTTATGTTTCTGATCTTAGCCATTCTGACATATATAAGGTGGAATATCATAGTCATTTTGATTTGCATTTCCCTAATAGCTAAGGATGTTGAACATTTCTTTGTTTCTTGGACATTTGATATTCTTCTGTTGAGAATTCCCTGCTTAGATCTGTACCCCATTTTTAAAAATTGGATTATTTGGATTTTTAATATCTAGTTTCTTGAGTTCTTTATATATTTTGGAAAGCAACCCTCTGTCAGATGTGGAAATGGTGAAGATTTTTTTTCCCATTCTGTAGGCTGCCATTTTGTGACTTTTGCTTTACAAGAGATTTTCAGTTTCATGAGGTCCATTTAATAAGTGCTGATCTTAGTGCTTGTGTAATTGGTGCTCTGTTCAGGAAGCTGTCTCCCATGTCAATGTGTTCAAGGCTATTCTCACTTTCTTTTCTATCAGGTTCAGTGTATCCATATTTATACTGAGGTCTTTTATCCACTTGGACTTGAGTTTTGTGCAGGATAATAGACATGGATCTATTTGCATTCTTCTACTTGCCAACATCTAGCACCATTTGTTGAAGATGCTTTTAAAAAAGATTTATTTATTATGTATACAGTATCCTGTCTGCATGTTTACCTGCGTGCCAGAATCAGACATCATATCTCATTATAGATGGCTGTGAGCTACCATGTAGTTGCTGGGATTGAACTCACCACCTCTTAACTGTCAATGCTCTTAACTGTGAAGACATTTCTCCAGCTTTTTTTTTCCCATTGTATAATTTTGGATTGTTTGTTGAAAATTGGGTGTCCAGAGGTGTGTGAATTTATGTCTGGATATTTGATTTGATTCCATTGATCCTTTTGTCTGTTTTTATGCCATTACCATGCAGTTTTTATTACTATAGCCCTGTGGTAACACTTGAAATCTGGAATGGTGATATCTCCCAAGTTCTTTTATTGTATAGGATTGTTTTAGCTATTCTAGGTTTTTTGTTTTTCCATATGAAGTTGAGTATTGTTCTTTCAAGGTCTATAAAGAATCATGTTGGGATTTTAATGGGAGTTGCATTAGGTCTGTAGATTGCTTTTGGTAAGATTGCCATTTTTACTATGCTAATCCTACTGATCCATGAGCATGGGAGATCTTTCCATTTTCTGATATCTTCTTCAATTTCTTTTTTTAAAATATTTAAAGTTCTTGTCATACAGGACTTTCACTTGCTTGGTTAGAATGACACCAAGATATTTTATACTATTTGTGGCTACTGTGAAGGGTGTTGTTTTCCTGATTTCTTTATCAGCCCATTTTTAATTTGTATATAAGAGGGCACTGTTTTTTTTTTTTTGTTGTTGTTGGTTTTTTGTTGTTGTTGTTTTTTTTTTTTTTTTTTGAGTTAATCTTGTATCCAGTCACTTAATTCAAGGTAGCTGTAGGCATTCCCTGGAACATTTTTTTGGGATCATTTATGTATACTATTATCTCATCTGCAAATAATTATACTTTGATTTCTCCCATTCCGATCTGTCCTTTAGTTGTCTAATTGCTCTAATTAGAACCTCAAGTAGAGTTTCACTCCATTTAGTTTGATGTTGGCTATCGACTTGTTATACATTGCTTTTATGTTTAGGTATGTTCTTTGTATCCCTGATCTCTCCAAGACTTTTATCGTGGAGGGGTGTTGGATTTTTTTCAAAGGCCTCTTTAGCATCTAATGAGATGATCATGTGGTTTTTCTTCTTTCAGTTTGTTTATATGATAGATTACACTGACAAATTTTCACATGTTGATGTAGGGATGCTGAGTCATCCCTACCTCTCTGAGATGAAGTATACTTGATCAAGATGGATGATCTTTTTGATATGTTCTTGAATTCAGCTTGCCAGTATTTTATTGACTATTTTTTTTTTTTACATCTATGTTCATGAGGGAGATTGGTCTGTAATTTTCTTTCCTTTTTGGTTGGGTCTTTGTGTGGCTTGGGTATCAGGGTGACTATGGCCTCATAAAATGAATTTGGCAATGTCAGTTTTGCTAATTGCCAGTTTTGCTTGTCAAACTCATGTTAGAGGCACTGAACTCATGGAGTTTCACTGTCACCAGGGAAACTAGCATTATTTCAGGCAGAGATGGAGGCCCTGATAACTTCATTAATGACTCTCCTAGACATTGCAAAGTTTTTACAAAAACAAAAACAAAAAACCTTCTCTTTGGATTCTTGTAAGCAGGACAAAAAACCAAAACCAAAAACTAAAACCAAAACCAAACCAAACCAGTCAAAACAAACAAAACAAAAATCATCAACAACAAAACCAAACAGATGTTTCCTCATGGCATCCACTGTTAGTTTCCAATCCATCTATTTCAGCAGGTGCCAAGATAGAAGTGCAGGTTTGTGTGCAATTTGGGGAAACCAGGTTTCCCGAATCACTGTGCCCTTGGGTTCCCTGTTGGCATAGGGCTTGCAAGAAGAGATGACAATTAAGTCATGCATTAAGGGAAGAGATGAAGGCTGGCTATGCAAATGAGCAGCTATTATGGCAGTTTCCCATCATCTGCATAGACTGTTCACCAGTGCTGCCTACTCTCAGCAGGGCTCTCTGCAGTGAGCCACGTGATTCCCAGCTTTGTTTCCTTCTAGCTTCCTGACACTGTGCAAGCGTTATCATGTTCACAAGCATTGGTTTTCTCATCTGTTCATGAGGAAAATCAAGTCTATGTTGTAGGGTTGTGCTGTGGAATAATCCTTTTCTACACTATGAATATGTATTCCTCTCCTTTGCTAACAAATAGCTGAGAAACTGATGACAGGGCAGGAAGTAGAGGCGGGGCAGCCAAATTAAAGATGATGGGAAGGAGAAGGACACAGTCAAGAGTCAGCACCTGGATGCAGAGGGAGCAGGAGATGCACATGCCATGCAAATAAAGGTATTGCCGGGTGGAATATATATAAACACACACACACACACACACACACATATATACATACATATATATATGGAATATAGGTTAACTTAAAATGTAAGAGTTAGCTAGTAACAATTCTGAGCTATCAACCAAACATTTTGTAATTAATATAAGCTTTTGTGTGTTTATTTGGGACTGGGCAGACAAAGCAAAAAAAACCCTCCATTTATAGGGTTGTGGTAAAGACTAAATAGCGTAATGTATCTAAAACATCTTGTACAGTGCTGACAGCATATCAACACTTCCCTTTTCTTTATTTAAGCTTTCCTCAATGCTACCATTGTCTAAAGCATATTGGAACAATGTTACCTCTGTATAGGTTCACACAAAAAGAACAAAAATTGTTGAGAGTATCTCAGTGGTAGAGGCGAAAACATACACAGGCCCAAGACCCTGGGTCTATTTCCTAATGGCCGACACACACAAACACACATACACACACACCCCACACACATACACACACACACACCACACACACCACACACATCACACACATCACATACACACACACCACACACATACATACACACCACACACACATACATATACACCACATACACACACATACCACACACACCACACACATCACATACACACACACCACACACATACATATACACCACATACACATACCACACACACCACACACATCACATACACACAAACCACACACATACATACACACCACATACACATACCACACACACCACACACATCACATACACACACACACCACACCTATATATACACTGCACACATACACATACACCACTTACACACACATACCACACACACCACACACACACGATATACACACATTCACACACCACACACACATTCCACACACACTACACACATCACACACACACACACACACACTTACACACATAGAAGAAGGAAATGGAAAGAATGGAGAAAGGGAAGAAAGGAAGAAAGAGAAAAGCGGGAGGGAGAAAGAGAAGACAGTGCTTGTGATAGTTCATATTCATTGCGAAGTCACTGGACATGGAACCGTCTACGAGACACACCTTTGGGCATATCTGGGACAGCGATACCAGAGAGATTTAACTGAGGAGGGAAGAGACACCTTTCATCTGGATGACATTATCCCGTGCCCTGGTGGTTTGGACTGAAAGGGAAGAAGAAAATGAGGGAATACGAACACTCACTCCTCAGTACTCTCTGACTGGAGATGCCGTGTGTCCAGCCAATTGTCCCGGCCATGATGGACATCAAACTGTGGCAAACATTAACAAGCCTTTATTTAGTCATGTATTTAGCCAGTAATAAGAAAAGTAACTAAATGCTGAGTGGTGGTGGCACACGCCTTTAATCCTAGCACTTTGGAGGCAGAACTTCTTGTGAGTTCAAGGCTGGGCTGGTCTATAGATTAAGCTCCAGGAAACCCTGACTCAAAAAACAAAACAAAACAAAACAAAAATGGTAGCTAATATACTAACATATTATTTTTATCTGCTATCTATTTTTGAATTTCAAATTTTTTTAGGAGTAACATTTACATTTATAGATCTATAAATATATCTGCTTGTAATTATGTATGTATAGCTCTCTCTGCATAGATTCATATACAAGTAAGTGTGTTTATTCACCAACAACTTAGCTCAAATGTTTGTGAGTCCTTCATCTTCAGACCCAGAAGACAATAACAGCATTGCTAACAGACAATGCTGAAGAGCATATGAAGAAGATTCATTGGATTTTCTGAGTCAAGGCAAGAAGGCTAATGTGGACCTTAGGTCTTCCAAGCATAAGATCACTATATTAAAGTTGGTTCTTTGCAGTATGATGTAGGATATAATATTTAGGCTCTGGAGTCATCTAGGATCATATTTTTCTTTGCCGTTTTCTGGGTGTGTAACATTGAACAGGTTTCTAAAGATCTTTTGTCTTCAGTTTGATGAGAAATGAAGAAAAGCACCGACCCTATGGGCTTGGTGAAGGAATCAGAGAAGGCTGTGCTCAGGAAAGGCTTAGAGTACCGCCAGCTCATCTGAAGAGTCAGTTATGCTTTAGAAGATGACTCCCATTACACACTAGAGGAGGAAGACAAGCCACGCTAATGGCAAACATTTACAACCAGAGCTCAAAAATAGTGCCTCGGCCATGTGACTTTTGAAGCAGCTACTCTGTGCTTCTGTCTCTCAGAAATGATTCTGAGAGATGCCTAGCATGTTTATTTCATATACTTCTAAGCTTACAGAGAATAATAACGTGGGAGAATCCTTTTGAACAGAATAAAGTGGGTCACAAGTGCTAGAGATGGTTACTAAATGAAGGGCTTGTGTACAGGTAGAGCTGCTAAATATTTTAGGCTCTCCTCTTCAAAAGTGTATGTCTGAAAATGCTGTCTTGTTTCCCCCAGCCAAAGAGCCTTCTCTTTCCTGTCCCTATTAGATGAGAACCACTCATGGTCCTCAGAGGTGGCATTCCAGGTCATCCAGAAGAGGTGTTTATTGTTTCCACTTAGGCTATTTCAAGAGCCGACTTGCTAAGTCTTCCTCCCCACACACATTAGCACCTTTGCAACTTCCTCTGTTACAGTCAGAGGTACTGCCATGCTCCAGGGCCCCTGCTGGCTTTAGGGCTCTGGGCTGTTGTTGTGAGCTCTTCCCTCTCCACTCGTCCTTTAATAAACCTTGCAGATCTGACTTCTCCTCCTTATTCCACACCCCGTGCCCTTTCCCAGGTCTTTGGATGCCTACACACTAATTTCCCTTCCATTCCTCAAGAGGTTAAACCTTGATTTCTTTTTTCTTCCTTCAGGTTATGTTGAAAATCAGTTTCATGATAAAACTCTGATCCTCATCATGCCAGGCTGTTCCTGACTGTCAGCTGCATGGCGCCGGGATCACCTCAGTTTGATACGTTCCCCATCAGCTGGTCCACTGCGTTCTCCACCCTCATCTCTTAGAACCCCCAGTGTGGACCTACCAGATCAAAGCAAAGCCACACTCTTGTCTTTTTGTCCATTGCCTGTGTGCCACCAAGTCCATGCCTTCACTCCCAATGTTCCTCCACGCCCAATTTCTCTATACAGACGAGTCTGTATCCTGCATTCCTTTCAAAACCTAGCTCAGAGCGTTTTCCCCAAGATGACTTCCATTTTTGTTCTTCTTGTTCACTAACTTGCTTTCCTTGGTCTTGGTGGCTTCAGCTCTTAGCCCAGCATTGCTGTTACACAATGACATGTCATTGCCATTCTCCAGTGTCTGGGGCACAGCCCGCAGTTAGAGAGTTGTTATCTTGACTTCATAGATTCTTGCCTCCATCCAATTGTAATTACCTTGAGTCTTTTTATCCTGAAACCCACAGAGGATTCAATACAGGGCCTGTCAGCAGTGGGAACTTAACACATAAATGTTATAAAACTAAGAAATAGATGGACATCAAGGCCCTAGACCTCTCTTCATCCTGGAACTTAACCCTATCTGCTACACATTCTGAGGGTCCTTCCTCATTAGGAGCTAGAGAACAGACAGAGATTCATGCCTACCGAGTTTGCTCACTTGTCTGAAACTGAGACAGGGAGTCAGGGCAATGCCAAACCAACACTGGAGCATTCATGGGTCCTCGGGACAGGAGGAGTCAATGGTGGAAACACAAAGTTACAAATGGTGCTTCTACCTGTTTCAGGAGTTAGGGCTGTTAAGCGGTAAAGAACGAGCAGACACTGGCTTTCCACAGTGTTCCCACACCACCAATTGATTAAATCCTTTGAGCTTTGATTTCAGAAGTATATATGTACTCAATGTACGTAAGTCTGAATGCAAGCTCAAACATCATTTTAACCCAAGCTCCCTGTGTCTCTCATTTGAATATGCTAACATGTGCCTAGCTTGCCCTCCAGATACCCACCTGTCTTTGTTGTTTTCTTCTGTTTCTCTGCTAAAAATGCCCTAGCAAAAGCAACTCACAGGGTCAGGGGCTTATTTGGCTCACAGTTCATGGATATGGTCTGTCAGGGTGGGCAGTGAAGGTAACTGGACCTTGAAGCACTTGGTAATATCGCAGCCATAATCAGAAAGAAGAGATGGACGGATGCTCAGCTCCCTTCTTCCTTTATACTTAGTATGGGACTCCAGCCATGGACCGGTGCTTCCATAAACAGGCATGCCCATTGGCTTGTCTTCTGAGTGATTCTATATCTCATCAAGTTGACAATATGAAGCGTCATACCATGTATCTCCACTTCTGTTCTCTGTCCATATTACCACCCATTTCATAGAAAGGAAAAATCAAGGTTCCTAAGGCTGAGCAGCTTCACAAACACAAAGGAGGGCCTTCTCAACAAGCCCTCCTGGGTGCATATTTTCAGATTCACACTAATTAATCCTAGAAAATTTGTTGAAGATAAAGAAAAAAAGAGGCAAGGCTTCCAATGAAGCTAGCCAAGTGGGCCTGGGAACTCCAGCATGGCACACAGCCAGTCACTGTGGCAGTGTTTGTACCTTACTGTGGGGCTTTCTGTGGTGAATGGCCTTGCTGTGGGGTTGTCTGAAGGAAATGCAATTGAAGGCTCATCTCCCCCACACACCTGTTTGTCAGCCCATCTCCCCCTGGTTTCCATTTTGTGAGGAGGGGAAGCAGCTGAGGGCTACTTCCTCTCCATCATGTGAGGTTCTGACATGAAGTTAGCCTCAATCTGCAGCTTCACTCTGATGAGATTGCTTTTGAAGTCGCTCTAAAGTCACCAAGGCTAAAAGGGATGTGACTGTTAAGACAGAAATGCATTTCAGTTAATACCTCTGCTGGATCAAAGCTAAGCCAGTGCCAGCCCTAATTCCTAAAAGAAAACAAATCCTCAATAATCCATCTTCTAATTCGGGGCAGACTGGCACGACACCAGATCATATCGACCGAGAGGCCTCTTTTCTTCACACCCAGCTCAGACCAACCCTCAGGGGGCTGAATTTGAGGTCAGGAAGTTGAACACAGATGTGTATGACACAAGACAGCATCGACAGTTTCCTGAGTTTAGCTGAAATAATAACATTCCCTCTGAAGAAACAAACCAGTGCTTTGTCAACGGAAGAGGCAACTTCAGTGAGCAGCGAGGAAAAAACCACTTAGCAAGCTATCGGGAAGCCTCAGTTGCTCTAAAGGTGGTTTTGTCTCTGTGTTTCCTTTTGTGCAGTATTGATCTTATTTTGCCACGGCCTCAGAGGAAACATCTAGAGTTTTACTCATCTGCACGAAGATGAGGTCTATTGAGAACTCTTGCTTCCTAGAAATGGTCACAATGCATGTAGGGTTTGGCTGGATTGAGAGGGAAACACAAAGGACAGATATTGATCTAGGGCAAAGGCAGACAAAGTATAGCTTGAGGACCAAATTTGACTTACTATCTGTATTTTTGTTTTTATTTTGTAGACCGTGTAGCTCTTAAGTTAAAAATGATTTTTAAGTTAAAAAAGTAGTGTTGGGGGCTCTAGCATCTAGTCTGTTTTTTTTTTATCACATTTATTATTTTATTTTATTATTATTTTGTGTGTGTATGAGAGAGAAAAGGAGGAAGAGGAAGAGAGAGGGAGGGAGGGAGAGAATTAATTTGTGAGATTCAACTCACATTCTGAATGACTTTTACTTTATATTTATGTATTTGGCTGGGCATGTATGCCACGTTGCCTGTGTAGGGTCAAGGATAACTTGTGAGAATCAGTTTTCACCTTCCATCACGTGTCCCAGAGATTAAATTCAGCCTGTCAGGTGAATGTGTGTGTGTGTGTTTTAACAAATAAAGTTTGCCTGAAGATCAGAGTGCAGAGCTAAGCCACTAGAGGTCAGGCAAAGGGTAGCATGCATCTTTAATCTCAGAAATCCGGGGGAGACAGAGGCAGATGAATCTATGTTAGTTCAAGGCTACCCTAAACTACATGAAATTGATCCAGTCTAAAGAGAAACAGAGTTCACACAAAGGTTATCCTAGCACTTAGGATCCCAAGCCTTTAAGTCCAGCACTAGGGAGGTGGAAACAGGAGTGATATGGCTGAGTAGAAAGAGGAATATAAGGTGGAAGGAAACAGGAGTGTAGTAGGAGACTGCTTGTTTTGTTCCGCGCTGCTCAGCCCTGAAATAACCACACAGAAACTGTATTAATTAAATCACTGCTTGGCTCATCAGCTCTAGCTTTTTATTGGCTAACTCTTACATATTAATTTAATCCTTTTCTATTAATCTGTGTATCACCACATGGCAGTGGCTTACGGGCAAGAGTTTCAGCGTCTGTCTCTGGCAGGGCTACATGGCTTCTCTCTGACTCCGCCTTCTTCCTCCCAGCATTCAGTTTAATTTTCCCCACCTAGCTTTGTTCCCCTATAGCTCTGCTATAGGCCCAAAACAGTTCCTTATCAACCAATGGTATTCACAGCATACAGAGAGGAATCCCACATCACAGGAGTTCACTGCAGTTGGAACAGCAGTCAGTCTGAGGAGGCAGTCAGTCTGAGGATGCAGTCAGCCTGAGGAGGCAGTCAGGGTTGGCAGCAAATGCTTTTACCTATCTTGCCAGTCCTTAGGATCATTTCTTAACAAGCATGAGTCTGTTTATAAGCATGGAGCCTTTGTGATCTAAACATCTTATTTTGGGCTCCACCTCCTAGCACTCGTGCATTGTGAATAATGTTTCTAACACACATTTAAAAAATATTTTATTTTTAAATTTATGCACAGGTGTATGCCAGCTTTACTGTATGGATAGCACATGCATGTGGTACCAATAGAGGCCAGAAGGGGGCATCAGATCCTGTAGAGCTGGAAACAGAGGTGGCTGTGAGCTGCCTGAGGTGGGTGCTGGGAACTGAACCTTCAAGAGCCAAATGACTAAGCCATTTCTTTGATCTCCCAACACACATTTTGAGGGGCACTCTCAAATCATAGTACAGTCCTTCACACACACAAAAAAATGTTTGCTGTGCCCTTCAAAGTAATTGTTCATATGATAAGCAAGTAGCTTCCAGGGAAGGAAGCAGCTCACAAGGGAAAAGGAATGTCCTGTTAGCACAGATGTGTCGGAATGAACAAAACTTTGTCACCACTCAAGATGACATCTTTAGGGTCAGGATTAGACATGTCCCAAAGCAGTGGATTGTCTAAGATTGTCCTCTCGGCACTTGGCTAGAGGTTAAGGCAGAGTCCTTGCACCCAAGGCTGACAGAATGTCCTGAACAGCCTGGCTAACCCCTGACATGTTGATTTACAGGGACGATTCCAATTGGTTATTTTTAAATCTCCAAGAAGAATAAAATGTCCTTTGAATTGTCTGCTGGTGTAAAGTAGCATTTCTCCATTTGTTTACGTGCCCAGTGAACCCTTTGTTCCACATCCTTAAGAGGTGCGAGACCCAGCCGCATTATCTACTCAGTGCCAGACATACAGAAGGAAAACAACCACTCCTTCTGAGTCCCTACTTCTGAGGGAGCTCACGGGTTAGTGGTAGAGAAACGAGCAGGGATTGAAAGCTATTCCCAACATAGGACACGTGTTTCATAATGAAGACAGAAATAAGCTGCCCCTGGGAGCTCGGAGAACAGGCGGTAGTTGGGCTGGAAACAGTAGAGAATAGTACTTCACTATGCGCTCAGTCACTTAACTGACAAACATCTAGAACTTCAGAGAAAAGCAAGCGGGCACCACATCAAAAGATATACATCAAAAAAAAAAGTACTGGCGTTTGCTTTCCCTAAACCCCAGCCAGGCTTTCTCCCTGTGGTCCTTTGGAGGCTGCCACAACACAGGACTGCAGACTAGGAAGATCAGCCCTGAATGCATTTTCTCACTGCGCTGGAGACTAGATAGCCAAGCTGGAGTCTTGAGCAGGTTTGATTTCCTGCGAGGCCTCGCTTCTGCCTCCTGGTCTGCTGCGGATAGCTCGCACGTCTGTCACATGGTCTTCCCTCCCTTTGTCCGTGTCCACACACCCTCTTGGCACTCCACTAGGCATAGATCAGGGTCTACCTTAAAGATTCAATCTAATGATGTTACCCTTTCAGAGATCTGATCTCTAGGGCTGAGGTATTCTTCTGGATTTGTGCGTGTTACCCTCTCTTACTCTCTCTTTTACACTCTCCCCCTACCTAGCTATAACTACCTCGCCCCTATCGGCTTGGCTGTTTCAGCTCATCTTCACTCCCTCCCTTTCCTACTCTGTTTGGTGCTGCAGGGTACTTGGGGGTAGACTCACTGCACAGTGCCATCTCTAGAAAAAGCAGGGTCTCCGTACCACAAAGGAGAGCCAGATAACCCAGGTCAGGCTTTAAGAAAAGCACCAAAGGAAACACACACACAAACACACACAATTTTTATTTATTTTTGTTGTTTTAACATCCTGATCGCAGTTTGCAATTCCTTCCTCTTCTTCCAGTCCCACCCCTGCCAAAGGTATCATGAAGACTCCAGTGAAATTTGAACTCCCCTGATTTACAAGACCAATGCTTTCACCCTCAAGCTATGGAGCTAGCCACAAGGAAATCTCTATTAAAGGATACCTTAAAGGTAACGCATGAATCAAGAACAAAATGAACTTTTATCAAGTACTTTGTTTAACTCATTAATAATACAGAGGAGAATGCAATGAACAGAGAAATATGCATTTGCATCCCGAAAGCCAAACTGAACCAAACTTGCTTAAGAGATGCAAAGCTGATCAGCAGCTATGGACAGCGGATTTTTTTTTTTTTTGCATTCTATCAATTGCAAATTACATTGTTATGATAAAGCCAGAATAATGAAGAAGGACCTGAAGTTTACTTTGAAGTCAAGGCTAGCCTTAAACTTGTCTCTCCTGCCTCAGGCTCCTGTGTCAGAAGTATACCATCTTGCTTAGCTTTTATTATAAATTTTCTATATCTGGAACTAATTAGTAATTCCCAGTAAATGTGAAAAGATAAAAACACGTTTTGATAACTAAGCTGATGAGATAAACTGAAACATTTTTTTAGTAAGTCGATTACTGGCGGTGTTGGGAAACTAAATAACTTCTGCATTTCGGGGTGACATTCTTGTTTCTGTGAACTCTGAGTCTATGAATGTTTCCTGCCTTTTTTCTAGATCCTCAGGAATGAGTGTTGTGGGTGAAACCTAAGAAAGCCGCCCTTGCCCCTTAAATAGAAATTCTGTAAAACACTAATGGGCAAGGTCTCTGTTCCTCTGCCAGCAGAATGTTATGCAAAAAGAGAGGCTTCTCTTCTATCCTGTCATTCTAAACTGAGCAGCCCAGGACATGGGGTGGGGATGTCCAAACAGTGGTAATTAGGACAGGAGAAAAGCTATCACCAGCATGTGGTGTGCACCGGACCTCCTGGTGGACATCTGTGAAGCTGAGGAGATCTGAAATAGCCTCTGAGACTGTTATGCCCAGATCTGTGATGTCCCCCAAAACCAACAAGGAGACCCAGTCCCGCATGTAAAAGCAAAGAGCCTTTATCTTATGCAAGTTTGCAAACTCGGTCTCTCTGTGTGTCCAATGTATTGGAATAAATGGAGAGCCCCGAGCTCAGTTAGAGCTGGGTTTTTATAGTAGTAATGGTGGAGGTGAGGGATTTCAAAGGCTCAGGACCCTTGATTGGCTGACAGTTGTCTAGGGGTATGCTGGTGAGTGTGTGCTGGCAGGTGATCCTATCTACAGCAGTTAGAATGTTAGGCATTTCCTTTGGATGGTCTGTTCTTGGGTGGTGCTCGGGTAATCTCAGTTTGTGGTTCTTCTTCAACCAGGGTAAACTACTGGGACTCAGGCCTCCATTAAACTTATCGATGGCTGAGTCCTCCACTGGCAGGTGGTAATGGTTGGAAGTAAAGAACTTCCTTTTCTTCCTTTGGGTGGTCTGTTTCTGTTTAGCTTATCATGGCTGGCTCCTACAGAGACCGTGAACTGAACAGCCTAGAGCAGGCTTTAGATAGGTGTACTGGCTGGTTTTGTGTGTGCTGTTTTGGCTACTTCTGGGATCTCTGTAAACCCCTGGAGCAACACCCACTGCCAGGCCCCTCCCCTGACAATCTCTAACTGTCAGGTTGCACCCACAGAACACTAACTGCCCTAAATGCTGGACCCTGCCCCCTGCCCCTACAGAGTAAAAAACTCAATCTCTGAACATGAAATCCCACCAGTCTCCACTCTGGAAAAAGTCCCACCATTTCTCAAGAAACTCTGGATCCTACAGTTTGCTGCTGCTTCCCGCCAAGTGGTTTTTCTTCCCAATAAATCTCTCTCTTTTTTTAATTTTTATTTTATTTTATTTATTTTTATTAAAAATTTCTGCCTCCTCCCCGCCTCCCTTTTCCCTCCCTCTCCCACCACTCCCCACCCCCCCACTCCCCTCCCCCTCCCTCTCCAGTCTGAAGAGCAGTCAGGGTTCCCTGCCCTGTGGGCAGTTAGTAACCAGGGAAATGCAAATCAAAACAACTTTGAGATACCATCTTACACCTGTCAGAATGGCTAAAATCAAAAACACCAATGATAGCCTTTGCTGGAGAGGATGTGGAGTAAGGGGTACACTCATCCATTGCTGGTGGGAATGCAAACTTGTGCACCCACTATGGAAAGCAGTGTGGCGGTTTCTCAGGAAATTTGGGATCAACCTACCCCAGGATCCAGCAATACCAATAAATCTCTTGCGGGAAGTTTGTTGTCGTGAGTGAATTTGTGGTGTTCCTTGGTTCCCAGCTGCCAGGGTACCTTTCCATTTCCATCCAAGCTGCAAAAGCGTGTCACTGTGGAAGTGAGCTTTGAGGTTTCCTACATTCAGGGTCCCACCCAATGTCTCAGGCAACTTTTTGTTGCCTGTGAGATGCAGGACTCTCAGCTACTCCAGCATTTCATCTGCCTACACACCACCGCCATGCTGGCCATCATGATGATAATGAACGGAACCTCTGAAACTGTAAGCAAGCCACCCCAATTTAATGTGATTTTTTACTTTTTAAATAAGAGTTGCTGTGGTCACAGTGCCTCTTCATGGCAATTAAAACCCTAGCAAAGACAGATGTTGGTACCAGCAATGGGGTCTTGCTGTGACCATTCTGATCCTGTCTGGGGGAGGACTGTCGAAGGACATTGGAACTTTGAACTAGAAGAGCCATTGCATGTTGAGAGCTCTTCGGGACGTTCTGTGGAACTTGGAAGAACGTTAAGAGCACTGCAAAAGAGGAAGGCCTGACTTTTGAAATTTCTGAGGGAATACTAAAGACTTTACCAGGGCTGTTTGCTATTTTGAATTAAGATGCCGAGGTTCTGGTTAGCAGGGGATGAAGAAGCATCTGAGATTGAAAAGACACCAGAATTATTACTGATAATTATAATTTTAAAAAAGAGATAAACTTTGCTCTGCTGGGATACTTGCTGCTGGTTGGCTGGAGCTAAGAAATTAGCAGTGACTAAGAATAGAGCAGCAGCACTGAGGTGAAATCTGCTGAGAAGTGCTTCTTGAGAGCACAGAGAAGCTGTGTTCCAGAGGCGGCCAAGATTGTACCTCGTACTGGCAGCTGGACTTGGTAATATGTAAGGGTCACCTAGGTGGTACTGGTTTTGAAGGCATGAAGGGGTCATGGAGAACAGCTGAGACTTGGCAGTCTGAGAAGCCAAGAGAGACCATTGGAGAAGGTGCAGCCTCAGTAGCAGTTGAAGGCCTAGGACTGAGGGGGTCATGCAAAGAAGTCGAGGCTTGGGATCATGAAGAGAGCCTATGAGAGGCCATTGGTGAAAGTGCAGCCCAGTTGCAGCAAAGGACCCCAGCACTTTGGAGATGCGAGTACCATGGGAAGACCACCAAGAACAGTAGCAGCAGTGGACTGGAGCCAGGCAGAGCCTAGAAGATGAACTGTGTGTGCTACAGAGGGCAGAGCCGGAGAAGTGACCCAAGCCCTTTGGAGGACTCCAGAAGGCCGTGAGTGAATCCCTGGTAACTGGACAATAAATTATTTATACTGTTAAGAGTTTGCTTTTGCTTGGTTCAGATTGTGTCAGTGCCCTTTTTCTCCCCTCTTGAAGAAAGTATTTCATTTTGATTTTTAAAGGAGCCCACGGATGAAAGACTTGAACTTTTGAAAGAGATTGGACATTTTAAAGAGATTGAAATTTTAAAGACTGAATTTGCAAAGACTGTGAGACTGCTAAAATTTATGATTTTAATGTGAGATCTTGGGGAAGAATAAGGAAGGGATGTGGCTTAATAGTGATGTGGTTCTGTGTCAACTTGACATGAACTCGTCATCAGAAGGAGGAGCCTCGGTTGAGGAAATGCCTCAGTGAGATCCGGCTTTAAGGTGTTTTCTCATTTAGTGATCAGTGGGGAGAGTCCAGCTTATCATGGGTGGTGCCATTCCTGGACTGGTCATCCTGGGTTCTATAAGAAGGTGGCCTAAGCAAGCCATGGGAAGCAAGTCAGTAAGTAGCTCCCCTCCATGACCTCTGCATTAGCTCCTGCCTCCAGGTTCCTGCCTTGCTTGAGTTCCTGTCCTGACTTTCTTTGGTGATAAACAGCAATGCTGAAGTATAAGCCAAAGAAACCCTTTCCTCCCCAACTTTCTCTTTGGTCATGGTGTTTCATCACTGTAATAATATAAACCCTAACCAAGATAAAAGGATCCTGGGATTGCTTGTGAACTGGGACCAGTAGTAAAGTTGATGCCTGCGCTCTTCCTGTCTGTAGTGTGACTTCAGGATTTGAAACATTTATTATTTCCTTCCTTCCTTCCTTCCTTCCTTCCTTCCTTCCTTCCTTCCTTCCTTCCTTCCTTCCTTCTTTTTACTTGCATTCAGCAGGCTCACCTGAGGAAACCAGAAAGGAAGTACAGCTGCCTGTCGCTAGCGGAAAGTGGTGTGCATCTACTCTCCTCTTTAGCAGTATGGAAGCTGGAACCATCAATAGGGTAGAAATTCTGAGCCTAGCATTTTTCGAAGTTGACCAGTGTGTGAGGATTTATAAAATACAGTGCTCACAGCATCTCTACATTGACAACACTTTTTATGATATAGAAGTGTAAATCTATTTGTGACTCTTATGCAAAAGGAACATGAAATGCACAGTAAGTGTAACCAAAGTATAATACTAGTGGACACTACAGTTAAAATACTAACTAAGAGGCTGGGGGTGTAGCCGAGTAGTAAATTCTGTTATGTTTGAGATCCTCATTTTAATCTCTGACGCGGCAATAAATAAATGACAATTAAATATAAATAAAATTCCTATAAGCAAAACAACTACTTTAAATCTTAGTCTTAGAAAGAAGTAACTTGTCATGTAATTCTAAACTCATTTATTTGTGTGTGCATTTGCATATTTATGTGGGTGTGTACATTATTTGGGTGCGGGTGAGAGGTGTGCAATGTAAATATTCGCCTCTCTCAGAGGAGAGGCTCAGGTGTTGTTCTTCAGGGAACATCTACATTGTGTTCTGAGACAGTGTTCACTGGCCTGAAGGCTGTGACAAGTAGGCTAGACTGGCCAGCCAGGAAGCTCAGGGACCCCCTCCTCCACTTCCAAAATGCTGGGATCTCAAGTACATGACTTGTTTCTGACTTTTTAAAACAAAACAAGTGAAGATCTTTAGGGATTGATCTCAGGTCCTCATGCTTGCAAAGCAAACACTTGAACAACTGAGCGGTCTCCCTTGTCCTTTTAACATGAAAACAGTAGAATAGAGAGTGCCTATTTTTATGAGTAGAAGTTATAAAATGGTATAAATAATAGCTGTCAAATCTTTTGGATAAAATCAGGAGTAAACAAATACTCCATTGTGTGTCCTGAATGCCAGCCACTGACCACCCCTGCTGTAAGGAGCTGTGATGCTCGCAGCCACCGACCACCCCTGCTGGATGGAGGTGGGATGCCTGCAGCCCCTGACCACCCCTGCTGGATGGAGGTGGGATGCCACATCTGGTGTGGTGAAGCACACCCTTTTAGTTAGCAGATGCTGCAGAATGCACGTGCTGTGTCAGGCATTACATTCTTCTCTTGTCTTCTCCTCTAATCAAACTGTTACTAGAGTCTTGCGACGACACTCTCTAGTGACTCTTTCCTTCTATGGGCTCTTAATATAAGCACGAAGACAATATTGGTTATTGGTACTGAGTTAGGCAAGCATATGGAGAATTTTAGTAACCTTGGCTGTATTCAGTTTGCATTATATACACCCTGCCTCTTGTAATAGTGCACTTGGCAGCCAGTCTCCTTAACCTGCATGTACTGTGCACACCCTCTCCTAACTACCAACCACCTGCATGGGGCTACATGTACCCTCATCTCTGAAAAATATAGATTTCTCCTCCATTAGTAACAATCAAGTTTAGAGTTTCTCTTCAAGTGTATTCCCAGTGTATCCAGTATGAAGACAGAAGGCCTGATCTAAACTGAACTGGTTTGAGGTATAATCCCAGTAAGGCAAACTGTATTCTTTTTTTTTTTTTTTTTTAACACGGACCCAAGCTAGATTTTATTGAAATGCCAGGAGCAGGCACATATAGTCAGGGAAGGGACGTTGGTGATGCAGGCTATGAGTTTGCAGGGAGGAGCAGGCCTACATCCATGACCCTGCATCTGCTCTTGGCCAGAACATATATGGGCCCCAACAACATGCTCAGTCCTGTAGGAGCCCTGCCACCTGGGCTATGATGGCTCCAAGGGCAGGGCCTGGAAGCACTAAGTTTTCTCCCTTACGAGGGAGCAAAGAAAAGGAAGATGCAGGGTGAGTCTAGTAGGGGCCAGAGGTGGCCAGGGCAGGCTTCTTGAGTATCTGTACCCAAGTTGTGGTCCTGGGCAGTGGCGGGGAGCAGCATCAAAGAGGGCAGCTGAGGGCCCGGCCCTCGGGGAGCCAAAGCCCCCAGCCTGTGGGGGCTGGAGTCAACCCGGCACAGAGAGCAGAAGTTCAAAGGGACTGAGTACAGGCAGTTCCCAAGTCAATTAGTCCTCAGAGCTAGGGAGCGTGGCCTTCTTGGGACGAGGAAGAGAAGAAAGAAGGATCCATCCCCAGCAGGGGAGCAAAAGGTGGTCTCCCCCACTGGGCCCCACTAGGTCAGTTCTACATTGTTGGCACGGTCCAACACTCGAGAGCCACGAGCATTGCCTCCAAGCTGGAAACGGCTCGCATAGAGAGTGGGACAGAGGTGCCAGCGGTTGGCTCGGTAGATGCCCAGGTAGGTGTAGACATCAGGTTTGTAAGTGAGCAAGCACTTAACGCCTGCAGCACGGATGGCAGAATCTGTGGTCCGTGAAGTCGTCCGTGTAAACACAGATGACCTGGCGCCCACCCTCCTTGGCCCGTGGGCTCACCTTGGCCACCTGAAGACGGCCCTCAACTACAGCCCTGGCAATGCCAGCCCAGGCATGGTCCAGCTTGAAGCCAGGTGCCAGGTGAATCAGCCACTTGCCAGAGAGCACGCGGTGGGTGATGGCCAGCTGGCGCAGGGTACCTGGTGTGATGGGCCGCCCACTGGCCTGCAGAGTCTCCCAGGCTGCCTGCAGCCCTTGGACATCCCCTGAGTTGGGGGTGTAACCCTGCCCATAGGCTGCAATCCAGCCCACAGGTTCAGAGTTGGGTGAACCTGGGTCCCCATAGCGAGTAACTTGAGATGGTGGGTACTTGGCCAACCAGGCATCCAGCTCTGAGGCAGGTGTAGTACGGGAATCAAATACCAGCCAGGGATCCATGTCGGCTGCCAAGGCCTCTGCAGCCAGGTGCTCAGCAGTGAAGCCATCTTCTTGGCCGCCTGGAGAGTCCTCCTCTTCCAGCTCCTCGTTTGGTTCCATCCTGTTGTGAGGGAACAGAGTCAGGGGAGGTTTGAGAAAGTAACCACAAAGTGCTGGGTCCTCTAGGATGCCAGGCACTGGCTAAACTGTGTGGCCTTGGGCAAGACTTAATGTCTGTCTGTGCCTCGGTTGCTTCATCTTTACAATGGGATAACAACTCGCAAACTGTATTCTTTAAGTGAAATTTTAGGGGAATTTCCTCTTTACCATTTTATGCCTATGCATAATTGAACTAAAATCAGATGCATTATGGGTAAGGACATGTGGAGTAGGAATGAATATATGACCTAATCTATCAATCAAAATAGAGACCACTGGGCTGGAGAGATGGCTCAGCGGTTAAGAGCATTGCCTGCTCTTCCAAAGGTCCTGAGTTCAATTCCCGGCAACCACATGGTGGCTCACAACCATCTGTAATGAGGTCTGGTGCCCTCTTCTGGCCTGCAGACATACACACAGACAGAATATTGTATACATAATAAATAAATAAATATTTAAAAAAAAAAATAGAGACCACTATCTTTACACTCGTTAGTATCCAGCTCTGCCTTCTTTTGAACTCCATGTGAGGAAGCCCCCCAAACAATATCAGCCCCTGCCCTCCAGTATGTTCACTTACATGGTTTGCTGTCAGTCTTGGTAGGGTATTCGTCTGTAATCGGTCTTATTTCTTTACTCCAAAAAAGCTATCTCACTATTTTTGAGAGTCAATGTGACTTCCGATTTTTAATTCTTCAGATAAGAAGCCTAGAACCTGGAAACACTGGACCTGAGCCCTGACCAACCACTAATATGCTAAGTGTCAACTTAATTATAAGTTGTTACTTGGTGATCAGAGGCATGCTAAATCTACTGCTGGGGATGAAGTGACCCCAAATAATGAAGGTAGTCATTAAAAGGAAATTATTGATGCTTAAAGGCCTGGATCCAATTATGAGAAAGCATACTTTTATAGAGAGAAGGAGGGAAAGAAGGAGAGAGATGGAGGAACCCTGGGAGAATAGACAGAGGGAGAGAATCAAGTAGCAATAAATGTTTCTTTCTTTGTGACAGTTCAGTGCTGAACCCTCCATTTTCTTTTTTTTTTCTTTTTTTTTTTTTTTGGTTTTTCGAGACAGGGTTTCTCTGTGGTTTTTTGGAGCCTGTCCTGGAACTAGCTCTTGTAGACCAGGCTGGTCTCGAACTCACAGAGATCCGCCTGCCTCTGCCTCCCGAGTGCTGGGATTAAAGGCGTGCGCCACCACCGCCCGGCCTCCATTTTCTTTTAAAACCTCAGACTTATTCATATTTGACACTTGAACTATGAGAAGTATTGTCTATTAAAATTTCCCGAGATGTTGAAATTACTTCTCCCCGTACTCTGACAAGCCCTTGACCCAGGCTCAAAGTCAGCCATGTGAAGCAGCATTTGTTTGTGGGGGGTGGGGAGTGGGGCAGAGGATGTGCAGTGACAGAAAGGCCTGTCCCTCTCCTTGCTCATCAGAATTCACATCTGTCAGCCTCCAGGGCTGCACACCCAAACCATCTGCTTGACCGGTATTTTCTGTGTGTGTGTGTGTGTGTGTGTGTGTGGTGTGTGTGGTGTGTGTGTCAGCGGGAGGGGGGGTGGGGTGGGAGTTGGGGTGAAAGAGACGAAAAGGGTGAGCTGGAAAACCCTGTGTCCTCTTGGGATCCTCAGAGGCATACAGCTTCAACTGGTCCTGATCAGTCATGGTGGAAGCACTCTGTCTTTTTTTTTAGACACAGAGAAGGTGAGTGGCAAGCTGTGGGTTCCTAGAACAAAGCTAAGTAGTTTTCTTTCTCTTAGAATTTTGTCACGGATTTTTTTTTTTTAGTTTTTTATTTTAAACTTCATTGTTAAAAAAGTTCAAATAAACATCTCACAATGAAGGTAACCATACACAAAGACTATGCAACCATGCAGTTAGAGTAGCTACTTAACGTGGAAGCTGCGAGCTTTACTTTGGGCATTTTCTTTAAAGATTATTTTTTATTTTTTTGGAATTAAAATATTACACACATTGTTTTTGCCTTTCCTTTTCACTCTTCAGCTCTCTTTCTCTCAAATTCATGGCTTCTTTTTCTTTGTTTACACACACATACACGCACAGGCACGAAATCCTGCTCAGTCCATGTAATATTGTTTGTATCTCATTTCCAAGCTGACTGCTTGGCATTGGATAAGCAGTTGGCAGACTCTTCCCTGGGGACCACCATTTCAGCTCTCAGCATTCCTTAGTCATCTGTAGCTCTTTGCCTAGGCTTGAGGCTCCTTGAGATTTCCCCACTCTATGTGAGCATGCCTATTGGTGCTGTCCTTGTTCAGGTCTTGCCTGGGCAGCCATGCTGATTCAGGGACTATCTCAGGAAGATTGCAAAAGCCAGAGGAACGGGACGTTTGCTGTGATGATGTCTCCCAGAGATGTCACATTGGATTTTACTCTTTTACTACACAATACATTTTTATACGGTTATCCACCACCAAAACCAAAACGTTTATGACAGAACTGAAAAACAATTAGCTTTATATCCTCTTTCATGACTGGTGTTCATGGCCTGAATTCAGTCCTTCCTCACTCCTCACTCTTTAGCCTTTCTTGCTCCCCTTTTACATGCTATGCTGTACCCACACGAACATACTACAGAACACTCTGTTACATGTACAGCTGTGATGGAGATTAAGAACACAGCTGAGAAACTGTGTATGCATGATGTTTGACATGTATTCATCTTCCCCAAAACCCTTTATCTCCAGTGTTCAAGCCACATAGGGGGGAAAAAAGCTCAAATAACTCTTGACGTAAACAGCCCACATGACCCATAACTGAGGGGAGGAAAAACATATTTCTACACTGAAAGAGACATCACAATATCCCTCCTGCACAACTGAGTTCTCTCTTTGTGGGTGCAGGGCACAGAAGACAACCTGCCTACCAATTTATGCATGGGCTGCTCCCCCATTCTGCCCATACACTAGAGTCGCTTGGGAAATTAAAGCAGTGTGATCAGGTCTCAGCCCTGGAGAGTTGGTTTTAATTGGCCCAGGAATAGAATCCAACGACTTTCATAGCTTGAAATCCCCCCTTCCTCTCATCTCAGGTGATTTTAATTTGTAGAAATGTTGAGGATCACTGATGTGGAGAGAACATGATATTTTTCTTAAGTTGTTCATTACCTGACCTCAGAAAAGAATACTCAAAAGAATCTCTTAGGTTGACAGAAAGTATGTCAGAGAAAGGATTTTTTTTTGAAAGTATAACTCACTAAAGGGAAGAAACAACATAGGTTGGGGTCTCACCTCCAGACTTGACATTTGTGGACCTTACTGTCCTTTGCTGGACTGAGCAGCTGTCCTGTGGACTCATCCTGGCCTCTAAATTCTATGTCAGTACATGACATCTGAGGAAATAGAAGGCCAGCAGGAAGTGCCATGTCCCTCAATGTCCCTTTCTGTTCTCAAGGCTTATGCCAACTCAAAAGTATGATGAGAACAAGCTCAGATCATGTGTTTGAGGAAGGGCTGGCTAGAGGGTTACCGACTTCTCATGCCTGCCGGGGTTTGGACAAACAAGTCATAATACAAACATGAGATTTAAAATAACATGAAATTTAAAATCCACAAGAATTTTTAAAATGCAAATATTTCAGCAACTTAATAGAATAAGAAGTTAACGTCTTAAAATTTTCACTGGAGTTAATGAAGTGCCTCTCTTTCGCTTTTAACCAATCAAAATCTTAAGTCTTTGAATTCACGTAAGGAGGAAAGCCCCAAGGCTTGGAGCGTAGCTTTATGATGGAGCATGGACTCAGCAAGCCAGTGCCCTGCGTCAGAAGCCCAGCACCAAAGAGAAAGGTGAAAAACTGAACAGGAAGAGCAACTGCTACCAAAAGGTTGTCAGTGAAGTCACTTGGATACCGGGACAAATCTCAGGGGAGTTGTGGTTTCCTGATTTTAGACTTACTTGATTGACACCATGTATCACAGCAGGTGCCATGGCAACAGCACTTTATGGGAGAAGCCACTGGCTTAAAAACCATTTAAGGCTGAAGTATTGGGGTTGAATGTTAATTTTCATTTATAGTCTAGGATCTTGTAGGTTTACCGAGTGCTCATTGATTGCCGACGATGTGCCAAGGCCTGTGCCAGAGGCTTCACTTGTGTTCGTTCACTTAACTTCCACGGTGGCCCCTAAGGTGCTTCCACTTACCCAGACCTCATCGAGAAATGGTTTCCCAAGGTCACGATGTTGCTAAGTAGTGTAAAGCGCTCGTCCCAGGAGTTCCCAGACTTCTCCAGTTCCCTTAACACTTAAAATGTTTTCACAGTTTCCGTCTCTGAAGTTCTCAGCCACTTCTGGTTTCCAGCGCTCTTCCTGTAAGTTTTTCTAAGTGCACACAGGCCAAAAGAAACAGCTAACAGTCCCACTTGTTAGGGAGTTAGTCTCACAGAACTTTCTAAGTACTTCCAGCGTCACAACTCAGTAGTCTTTTGAAAAGATAACACACATGAAAGAAATGTCACATTCCATTCTTAAGTGACCACCGTCACTCATTGGGGGTGTGCTGTACACTCATTGAGCATGCGTAGCTTCTCACACTTGGCGTCTACTTGAATGGCACTGTCCTCATACCCTCTTACAACTGAGTTTTGTGCAGAATCTGCCTTTTAGAAGAGTGACTGCCAAAGCTTCGCTTCACAGAGACATGACATTAACAAAGGGAATGTAGTGATCTAGTGTTGAAGCTCTGATCTGCTTTGAGCTGGTTGTTCATACACTGTCTGACGCTTGTCAAGCATCGTGTGTTTCTCTCAAAAGAAAAAGAAAAGGTATTTAGAGTTGGGAATGGCAGGTGTATCTGTTTTCCTCCACTGGGCTGTGATCCTGTAGAGCAGGACTCAAGTTCCGGTTTCCACAGGTCCATACTCCCCTCCCGCGCATGTCAAGTTCCCGTATCCACGTGTCCATACTCTCCTCTCGCGCATGTCAGGTTCCCATTTCCACGGGTCCATACTCTCCTCTCGCGCATGTCTAGCACACCGTAAGGAGTTCTAGGTGAAAGCACAGGTTTGAACTCTCGCCAGACTCTTCTGGTCTCCCAGGGATGGCTTTCTTTTCAGAGTTTGTGGATTCCAGAGTTCTTCCACTTTAAAGGCTCAAGGTGGCCCTCAAGGATCATGGAAGCTGGAGCCTCTTTGCTGGTGGTTGTTAGTATTAGTAAAGCCAGAGTCAGGAAAAACTGCCTTTACAAATCCTGGTGCCCACAGTGATCTACACAGCTGTCCCACAAGCGGTGGTTTCGATGGTGCCCTGCTCGCCTCCAAGGCTGAGGAAGCTGTGTTTAGGAAATGTGAACAAAGACGAAGGTGAAGAGGAGTCCAGTCGGGACCAAGAGTAGCCTTAACAGGAGCGGATGCTCGTGTGGGGTTTTCCTCGAGTCTTTAAATGGAGTTGTACATTTTCCAGCTACCTGTTCTCCGTACTGGGGGCGGGGCTGAAATCCACCCCCACTTATTCCTCTTTGAAACAGTGCAGTTCTTCCCATGTCCCGGCAGTCTAGTCCTCTCTTGGGCCTTACAGCTGGTCTGTCTGCTGTCTTCCTTGATGTCGCTGATGCAGGTGACACCAGAGTAACAAATATGTCAACGAACAGCCATGTGACATTCTTGCTTAACCGTTCCTTTCCTAGGTGCTTATGCAGATATGACCACATACATGAGGATAACAGACACATTAGTATATTAAGCTCAGTATTTTTGCAGTAACATAACATTGAAAGTAACCTATCTGCATGTATTTTAAGAACAAACTGTTTAGTTATAACACACTCATACATATATTAGGTGGTCTTTAAAAGCAAGGGCAGGAAGACTTTCTGAGTAAAGGGCAGATGGTCAATATTTTGCACTCCTCGGATCATGCCACCTCTGTTATAATCGCTCAACTACGGCATGGTAGCAAGAAAGCACGTGCAGAAAATATGTTAAAGGCTACATGAGACTCTGCTCTAGTAAGAATTTTATTTCCTAAAAAAGTTAAGACCAGCTTTGACTACAGTTTACCCATTCTGATTTACAGAGCCTAGGAAAATATATATGTACAACCTAGGAAATTTCTCTCTCTCTCTCTCTCTCTCTCTCTCTCTCTCTGCATAATTTATGCCAACATGAGTGTGTGTTCATGTGTATGTGTGTCTGAGTATGTGGGTGCATCTGGAGGTCAGAGGTCAATGTCAGGTATCTTCTTGAATAATTCTCCGCTTTGTTTTCCTATTTCCTTTTTCTTTGGGGCAATTCTGAGGATTGAATGTAGGACCTCACACATTAATCACTTCTAACCACTAAGCGATAGCCCCAGTCCTGTGTTAGTTTTTGAACTGGATCTCTCACCAAACCCAGAACTCAGTGATTTGGCTAGACTAGATGGCCAGTGAGCTCCAGAGATGCTGGGGCTAACGATGTACACAGCCAAGCTGGTTTTTACATGGTTGCTGGGGACCGATACTTACATTCTCACACTCATATGACAAGCACTGTCCCAAGCGAGCCATCCCCACTGTCGGCAAAGATAAAGATTTAAGAAAAGATTAGGAAGGAAAAAACATAAAAAGCTTTGAGAAATGCACAGAATACTCTGGAAGGATGCTCAACACACTCTAAATGCCGTGCATCTGGGAACAGGAAGTGAAAGCCCCAGAAGCTTTGTTCCTGTTAGAATTTTTGTCACGCATACAGACAACTTAAAAGAAACAGCAACTGGTGTGGCCATTCGTGCTTGTAATTCTGGCATTCCAGAGGCTGAGGCTGCAGGATTGCTGTGAGTTCCAGGCTAGCTACCACTACACAGACAGATCCTGTCTCAAAACCAAACAAATCACAAAAATCCCAAGCAATGACAACACGAAACTCTTTTGAGGGGGCAGGATCTTATTGCATAGCTCAAGCCGGTCTCCAGCTTAAGAACCCTGTCCTATAGCCATACTGATGAATGTCTTGCATATCGCCATAGAACCTTCATCTAGCGATGGATGGAGATAGAGACAGAGGCCCACACTGGAGCACCGGACTGAGCCCCCAAGGTCCTAACGAGGAGCAGAAGGAGGGAGAACATGAGCAAGGAAGGCAGGACCACGAGGGGTGCACCCAACCACTGAGACAGTGGGTCTGATCTATTGGGAGCTCACCAAGGCCAGCTGGGCTGTGACTGAAAAAGCATGGGTTGAAACCGGGCTCTCTGAACATGGAGGACAATGAGAGCTGATGAGAGGCCAAGGACAATGGCACAGGGTTTTGATCCTATTTCATGTTCTGGCTTTGTGGGAGCCTAGACAGTTTGGATGTTCACCTTCCTAGACCTGGATGGAGGGGGGAGGACCTTGGACTTTCCACAGGGCAGGGAACCCTGACTGCTCTTGGGGCTGGAGAGGGAGGAGAAGAGGAGGGGGGAGGGGGAGAGGGGCGGGAGGAGGGGAAGGAAAATGGGAGGCGGGGAGGAGGCGGAAAATTTTTTTTCAAAAAAAAAAAAAAAAGAACCTCCTCTTTTATCTCATGTAGCTGGGATTCTAGGCTTGTGGCACTATGTCTGGAAACCAGGGTGGAGGGGCCTCAATAACCTAGAGTAGACTTATTACATAAACTAGTTATGTATTCCTGGACACATTCCCAAAGGATTCAATATCTTCCTATAGAGACACTTGTAGTCTTATTGCTTCTCTACTTGCAACAGCCCGGAAACAGAAACAGTCTAGATTTCCATCTGTGGATGAATGGATAATAAAAGTGTGATACATACACAAAGTGCAATATTATTCATCCATAAAGAAAAAAAAATAAAATTTCAGAGAAATGTATAAAGCTGAAAACAGTCCTGAATATGGTAACTCGGACCCAGAAAGACAAATGCTGCAGGTTCTCTCTCTCACACGTAGATTCTAGCTTGAGTCTTTAGATATGTGCGTTTCAGCTGGAATCACCAGAGAAAGCAGAAGATTGGTAAGGGGGCAATGCAGAGACTTCAACGGAAGGATGGCAGAATGTATGGTGGTACGAAGGAGGAGATGGGACAGGAAATGAGGAGAGGGATAAGAAGGCGGAGTAGAGGAGAGTATATGAACTAACGCTAAAGATCTCTGAGTAAGCCATGGGGAAGCCTACTAATATTTCCTAAAACATATGCATATACAGATATAAAAGAGTTTAAATGGAGTTACCTCATAATGGGGGTGGGTGCTGTTAACGCCCCTTCTAGGCACCATATACTACTATCAAATAAAAATATTTCTTTGACATAAATGAGTTACCTCTTTGGAGGTGTTGTCCAGTTGGGTTTTATTTATCCCCAAATATTATAGGCTATTGCCATTGCTCTTGGTTACTACCCAGAATTTGACTGTGAGAAACTGAGAAAAGCATATACTAGACTCAAGGAACATGGAGAAATCAAGCTGGTAGTGACCCGGAAGCTTCATCCTTACTGACTAGCTTTCAAAATGTTAGAAAGTTCTAGGCCATGCTACCAGAGGGGGAAAGTAAGAATTAGTCTGACCTAGCTGTGAACTATGAGAGCTGCAGTTATGATGGGCTTGGCAGGATAAACCCCCTGGAGTAATAGGTGGCATGGCTATTTTAGGAGTGAGCAAGTTTTCTGGCTGGATTTAAAGCCTGCTCCATGAGATAGAAGTCATACCTGGTGCTGTTAATTACGCCAAAATCACTTGGCTGTCTAGGTCCTAGAGGGGAAAAAAAAACCGAACTAATACTATTCTGATTAATGAAAAGAGTAAATAAACTTCCCCATTTTCTGGAGCTGTGTATCTCTTTACCCTCATCAAATAAGTTTTGTTTTTTTTTTTTTTTTTTTTGAAGTAGATGGAGATCAGTAGAGGCCCATGACTGGTCTACATGTGGAGAACCAAGACTGTGGAGTACTCAGCTTTAAATGGGATGATTTTATCTCTCTTTCCTTCCTTCCTTCCTTCCTTCCTTCCTTCCTTCCTTCCTTCCTTCCTTCCTTCCTTCCTTCCTTCTTTCTTTCTTTCTTTCTTTCTTTCTTTCTTTCTTTCTTTCTTTCTTTCTTTACCATATTTCTTCCCCCACAAGGTTTGAGGATCATCTAAGAAGAAGGGCAAGGAAGATTGTGAGAGCCAGAGGTCGTGGAAGTCTGCTGGAAACCTGTATTTGATAGGCATGACAGTGCCATTGCAGGCATCAACCCAAAGAGACTGTGACCGCACACACAAGACCGTCACAAGCTCAAGCTGACCAAATGCCTAGCACAGATGGGGAGGGGAGCGCTCATGAAGTCCCGCCTCCAGCTGAGGAGGTTTTGACAATTGATGGCTTCTGGGTTTAAAAAAGGATATCTCCAAAAGCATAGCCCCTGAGATGCACCCCATGGTTTACTAGGTCGCCCTAAACTCATGCACATGTGAGAGACACTACGAGGAGTCAGTTGAATAAAAATGAAGTCAGGAGGTGCCTTAGGGTTGCTATTGAAGCCCTAGGAGGAAACAGTGGTGGGAGAGTAGGGGAGGAATTGAAGGGGAGGGGATCAGGAAGTGGTTTTAACCAAAACACATTGTATGTGTGTATGAAATCCTCAAACAATGAACAAGAAAAGAAACTCTTAGTGGTTTTTATAGGAAGTGGACTTGTATTCCCAGCATCCTGTCTCTCAGTGTTGAGCATTATGCAGTGAGTTCTCTGTGTTACTGAGGTATTATTTGGTTCCTAGGAAATTGCAAACTCTACTGAAGGACTATGAATTTATGACCACAATTTTTCTACTTCCTACTACAGTGTATAATTTATCACAGTATTTCACCCAAAATAGTGTACCGATGGCTTGAAAATTGCCAACGTGAACTTACAAACGTAGCATCGGGAGGGCACTCATCCCTAAATAAAACCCAGTCTCTTTCATAGGAGTGGAACCAAATTACAATAAATGTTAAGTACTAAAGGAAGTATGATGTGGAACTATGTGACCCTTGGTGGTGGTGGTGGGGGATCCCTACAAATGCTACAGCCAGCAGGGAAATGAACCACAAGGGGCAAAAAAGGAAACCCGGTTCAGCAAGACATAGTTGGGCAAGTTCAAACCTCTGGAATCTAACACTAGGCCAGTTTATTTTTAGACACATTTAAGTTCAGTACGATTTGGAAAAAAGTTTCCTGGTAACAATTATCCCTATCCCTTGTGCACAATAAAGCTGAAGGCATGACTACATTGAAACTCTTTTGCAAAATACTTGCCACCTCTTCACTAAAAGGGTCCAGGATAGCATGTAGAGAACATCAGGTTATAAAGTACACGTGACATCTCCCCTAAGTATAGGCTCTATTGACTAAGAAACAAAGCTAAAGATAAAGGTCTAGGGAGGGGGTTGGGCTAAACATTCTGGAGATTTGGGTGAGGCCTGGCACAACAGATACCAAATGTCACCGGGTTATTCACAACATCTGCTCCCAGTCTTCTGCGTGGAAAACAGGTATTCATTTCCTCCTTTAAGGAGACAGTCCTGTGTGATTAACATTCTTGGTTTCTCCAGTGCTTATCTGTGAGGGCCTGTGCCTTCTACACATGATGAACGCTTACATGTTTAGCTTATGTGTGAATTAAAGGACAATTGTGTCAGAGTCTTCTACTGTGTTCACCTGTGTCACCTCATGCTGGGTACACCTGAAGACATCACCCAGCCTCCCCTTTCTCAGAGGTTCAAGACATCCCAAAGTTTATAGTGAGTGTGCCCACAAACGCATGGATTCCACGGCTTTGGACACCTCCACATTTGGTATGAGAATTAACAGGAATGAATAACAATCCTTTTCCTTTACTCAGAGGGCACACCTAGGCGTGGGTAGCCCAGCCAGAAGGCATTTCCTTCTTGCGGGAGATGGAGCGGGTGGCAGTGAAGCAAAGGAAACACAAAGCAGTCACTTGGTCTAAGGCTAAAGATGCAGAGAGCCTGGAATTCTCAGAAGCTTGCTTTCCACTGACATCCTGGCCCCAGTGTGAGTTGCCATGGCAATTTTAACGTATTTGAGATATCTGCTTTAGCATGTTTAAAACATCGCCAGCAATTTCACAGCTTCATCTATACTCTTCTTGAAATTCTGCTCCCTGTGACCAGCCCTCCAAAGCTAGAAGTTTCCGTTCCCAATGACACTGACCTGCTCCCAACCCTTGTAATGGGAAACTGCTTTTGTTAATGACCTATATGAGCACCTTATGAATGGGACCCGAGGTGCTGGACTGCAATCTTTAATTCTGCCTGTGGGGTCAGAAAAGTAAGTGTGTCTTGTGCTGGCAGAAGGAAGAGAAGAAAGGATGCCATGCATTCAGAAAATAACATCACCCGACGAGGAGCCAATTATAAAGTGTTAGATTTGGGATGGAGCATATGGACTCTAGCTCCGACCCCTTGCTTTGATGAGGAGAAAAGGACAGAGAAAGTGTGACTTGTTCAAGCCTATATTGCCCTTAAATAATAGATAACCCAATTAGAAATCGCAATTAAATTAAGAGTTTCTCACAAAATGGAAAAAGAGGACTGTATTAGTCAGGGTTCTCTGAAGTAACAGAACTTACAAGAATCATTATATACACATATATGGGATTTATTAGAATGACTTACAGGCTGCAGTTTAGCTAATCCAACAACGACTGGGTGTGCATGGAAAGTCCAAGGATCCAGAAGATCACAGGATGAATGTCTCAGCTAGTCTTCAGTTTACGCTAGAATTCAGAGGAAACTGATTGAATGATCTTGCTAGCAAACCTAGAGCAAGGAGGCAAAGAGCAAAGCTTCCTTCTTTCAAGTCCTTATCCGGGCTTCCAGCAGAAGGTGTGGCCAAGATTAAAGGTGTGTCTTCTGCCGCCGCAAGATCTGGGTTAGAAGTGGATCCTCTCACTCCAAATTAAGCAAAAATCCCTGAGAGGTGTGCCCTCCATTTTTGAATTTTAGCTAATTCCAGATGTAGTCAAGTTCTCTACCAAGAATATCAATCATGAGCCCTTCCTTTCCACTCATTGCTTGTGAGTGGCATGTCTTTGGTTGGGGCTGGAAAGTCAGGACATGCTCAAAGACATTCTCAGAAAAACACAAATGATTTTTTTCCCTCTTCCTAGGACTGTGCTGAAGCTGCATGGAGAGGTTCTTGGGAACTAATTTTGGATAGTCACTTTACTGGAGGTGTCAAAAATTCGAGTTCTGAACCAGCATATGAAATGAAGATGTAATTCTCTTTCTTCAGATCGTTAAGGAGAGCCATGCAACCGTGGCTTAACACGGAATAGCTGCACGTGACGGCAGAATTGTGATATGGTGCGGATTCTGGCTCTATCAACCATCAGCAGACGTCCTGGCCTTTTTATTTAAATCTCTCTATGCATCATCTTTATCTGAACAGAGAGGTAGCAACTTCCAGAGTTACAGGGTCTGTGTAAAATACCTGCTACAGTAAAAGCTCTGCCTAGTTGTAAACCACACCATACTATGATCTGCTATTATAAAAATGGGAAGAAGTAAGGGATGCCAGGGTTGGACGTAGGCCCCACCCTGGACACAGATTGCTCTGCAAGCTTACTGAAGCGGGGTGGTCAAAATCCAGGGACACTCCTTGTGACATTTTATTGGGGCTCCTGCTTTTCAACTCAACCCCATACCTGCCCCTTCCTTATACCATTATCATTACTATTCTGATAATTGTATTTATCATATCTACCTTGTGAGGTTGTACTCGTCATGGTGGTGTGGTAGGAAGAAAAGGCTACTTAGCTTTCCATCTCCACTCAGTCAGCCAGTCAGTCAGTCTGTCAGCCAGTCAGTCAGTCTGTCAGCCAGCCAGTCAGTCAGTCAGCAATTCAGTCAGTCAGTCAGTCAGTCAGTCAGTCAGTCAGTCAGTCAGTCAGTCTGTCAGCCAGTCAGTCAGTCAGCAAGTCAGTCAGTCAGTCAGTCAGTCAGTCTGTCAGCCAGTCAGTCAGCAAGCCATTCATTCATTCATTCATTCATTCATTCATTCATTCATTCATTCAATCACTCATTCATTCAGTCTGTCAGTCGGTCTGTCAGTCAGCCAGCCAGTCAGTCAGTTTGTCAGCCAGCCAGTCAGTCAGTCAGTCAGCAAGTCAGCAAGTCAGTCAGTCAGTCAGTCAGTCAGTCAGTCAGTCAGTCAGCCAGCCAGCCAGCCAGCCAGCCAGTCAGTCAGTCAGTCAGTCAGTCAGTCAGTCAGTCAGTCAGTCTGTCAGTCAGTCAGTCTGTCAGCCAGTCAGTCAGTCAGCAAGTCAGTCAGTCAGTCAGTCAGTCAGTCAGTCAGTCTGTCAGCCAGTCAGTCAGTCAGCAAGTCAGTCAGTCAGTCAGTCAGTCAGTCAGTCAGTCAGTCAGTCAGCAAGCCATTCATTCATTCATTCATTCATTCATTCATTCATTCATTCATTCACTCATTCATTCAGTCTGTCAGTCGGTCTGTCAGTCAGCCAGCCAGTCAGTCAGTTTGTCAGCCAGCCAGTCAGTCAGTCAGTCAGTCAGTCAGCAAGTCAGCAAGTCAGTCAGTCAGTCAGTCAGTCAGCCAGCCAGTCAGCCAGCCAGCCAGCCAGCCAGCCAGCCAGTCAGTCAGTCAGTCAGTCAGTCAGTCAGTCAGTCAGTCAGTCAGTCTGTCATTCATTCATTCAGTCAGTCAGTCTGTCAGTCTGTCATTCATTCATTCAGTCAGTCAGTCATTCAGTCAGTCAGTCAGCAAGCCATTCATTCATTCATTCATTCAATCATTCATTCATTCAGTCAGTCGGTCATTCATTCATTCATTCAGTCTGTCAGTCTGTCATTCATTCATTCATTCATTCAGTCAGTCATTCAGTCAGTCAGTCTGTCAGTCATTCAGTCATTCAGTTAGTCATTCATTCATTCATTCATTCATTCAGTCAGTCAGTCTGTCAGTTTGTCATTCATTCATTCATTCATTCATTCAGTTAGTCTGTCAGTCAGTCAGTCAGTCTGTCAGTCTGTCATTCATTCATTCAGTCAGTCATTCAGTCATTCATTCATTCAGTTAGTCTGTCAGTCAGTCAGTCTGTCAGTCAGTCTGTCAGTCAGTCAGTCAGTTATTCATTCATTCATTCATTCATTCATTCATTCATTCATTCATTTAGTCTGTCAGTCAGTCAGTCACTCACTCACTCACTCTCTTCCGTGTCCTGTGTGCTGGGCCTTCAGGCACGCACTGACACTGAGTTTATTTCCCATTCTGAACACTCTAAGAGGCTTATCTTCTGGGAAGAAGAAAGGCCTTACTTTTCACAGAGCGATAAACTATGATTTGGGACCCTGCCAGGAGATAAGGAAAGAGCAGAGGAGGGAAAGAGCTGCGGCATATCTGCCTCTGCTCTTGGGCCAGTTCACAAACTGTGGAGCCCGTGTAGAAAGGGTGTATCTTCCTAACCGATCTGAAGGCTTCCTTCACTCGATTGGCAAGTCTACCAGTTTGTAACTCACCTGTCTTAAGTAGGAGATTTTCTAACTCATAAGGATGAACTCCTGCTTACTTTATCTTCATGGCTTCTTTTGCTTGAATCCAGAAGCACTAAAGAAATCAGGTTGAATTTATGTCATTTAACTACAGCATAATAACTCTCATAGATGGGGATAAATGTCTCTTTCTATCAGAGAAAATGAATTACTATGATTCTCATCTCACATACGATGTCTGGGGACCAAGACAGCATCAGCAGTTTCAACAGACCAAGAAGTATGTGCTGCTGGAATGTTCCCAGGAACGAGAGATGTAAAGTGCTGAGCATCCAGGAAGAGCAGGCTGTTCCTATGCTTACTTTGGTAAGATGCTTATTGAAGTTCTCTCTGCTTTAGCAAGACCTGCATCTTATAGAATCCTCTTGTGAACACAGGGATAGCCCTGCCTTCTGATCCAATGTCCGGGCCTCCACTGCAATCGCTGGCTCAGCTTGTCTTGTCCCAGTAAGTACCACCGGGAGATAGATTTATTAGAATGGGAGGCTGCTCAGAGAACAGCATGAATTACTCGCCAAGTCTAAGCACAGAATCCACTTCTACCCCTCACCCACTGCACTGTCTTCATTAATAATTGGGGCGGAATCCTTCTGAGGTACAGTCAGCATTCATTCCTACAGGCCTTCAGTTTTCAGATCGTCTCTGTTCTCAGAAGGTACTGACTGTCTGAAGTCAGAAATTATTTTAAAGATAGCTAACTCTCTTTCTATTGTTTTCCATAGTAATGGTCTGTCCCATTTCTGGTATTTGTTTTCAGTTTTTACTTTCAAAATCCAATAATATGAAAAAACTTGCTGCATTATATATTTTCAAAGGCTTTTTACATACATTAATTTCAGGTGATTTTAAAAATTTTTCTTGGTTTATACGGGGCTGATATTTTCCTCCTATTTAAGAAACAAAGTTCATGTCAAGAGTTAACTGATTTTCCCCAGATCACACAGGTAGATGATGACAGAAGACTGTGTATTAGTTACATTTATGATGCTAGAATAAAAGATTATAACCAAAGTCGATTTAAGGAAGAAAGAGTTTATTTGGGATTAAAGTTTCACAAAGAGAGTCCATAATTGTGGAGGTGGCATGGTAGGAGGCAGATGAAGCAGGAGGCTGAGAGATCAAATATCTTCAACCACACACATCCAACAGAGAGGAGGCTGGAAGTCAGGTGAGGCTCTGAACTCCCGTAATCTGCCTCAGTGACTTCTTACGGCATGGTTGCACCACTAGCTGGGAACCATGTGTCTAAATCCATTAGACTATTTGGCACATTTATTGTTCAGAGCATCTTGTCTGTGTCTTGATTGACTTATAGAACTACATCTAACAGGCAAAATTGTGAGTACAGAGAAGTCCAGATTTAGAGGTTTGTGATCTTGAAAGTGACAGCATTCTTCTTATTCCAAGTGTGTGTGCGTGTGCGCGTGTGTGTGTTTGTGTGTATGTGTGTGTATGTATGTGTGTATGTGTGTGTATGTGTGTGGTCTGAAAGAAAATGGTCCCCAAAGGAAGCAGCACTATCAGAAGGCATGACCTTGTTAGAGGAAGTGCATCACTGCTGGGCTTTGAGGAGGTCTCTTTCTCAAGCTTCACTCAGTGTGGCAGTGTGACTTCCTGCTGCCTGCAGGCTGTGGGGCTGTCAGCTACCTCACCACCACATCTGCCTGCATGTTGCCGTGCTTCCAGTCATGATGATAATAGACTGAACTCTGAAACTGTAAGCAAACCACCCCAATTAAATGTTTCCTTTATAAAAGTTGCCATAGTCTTGGTGTCTCTTCACAGCAATAAACACTCTAAGTGAGACTATAGATAGATGATATATATATATATATATAGATATATATAGATATAGATCCCTCTAGGGTAAGTAGTCAGGGTTCTTGTAACCTTTGTGTTGATTTATCAGTCCTAATACAACTGTTTTTCATTGATTATGATACTCAACATTATTGAGTCTCCATTTCTGTATCTGTAGTGCTTTCTTTTCTAAGAGTTAAATAAAAATTTCAGGAGGCCATCATTTTAGGCTAGACTCCCTTACTGGGCCTCCGCACACCAGGCTAAAAATAAGGATGGAGGTTGCTTGCTTTACAGTTCCATGTCACCAAGCTAAAACTGTCTATCTGATCTTCTGAAAAATCAAGAGCAGAGAGATAACAACTAAATTCCCCAAGTAACCCTGTTTCAATCGACAAGATACTAAAATTTTCCTGTGCTTTAATCCTTATAAAAAGAAGAACCTTCATCTGGTGATGGATTGAGACAAAGACAGAGACCCAATTTGGAGCAACGGTCTGAGCTCTTAAGGTCCAAACGAGGAGCAGAAGGAGGGAGAACATGAGCAAGGAAGTCAGGACCACGAGGGGTGCACCCACCCACTGTGACCGTGGAACTGATCTATTGGGAACCCACCAAGGCCAGCTGGACTGGGACTGAATAAGCATGGGTTGAAACTGGACTCTCTGAACATGGCGGACAATGAAGGCTGATGAGAAGCCAAGGACAATGGCACTAGGTTTCGATCCTAATACATGAACTGGCTTTGTGGGAGCTTAGCCTGTTTGGACGCGCACCTTCCTGGACCTAGATAGAAGTGGGAGGACCTTGGTCTTCCCGCAGGGCAGGGAATTTGGACTGCTCTTCAGTATCAAGAGGGAGGGGGAATGGAATGGGGGGAGGAGAAGAGGAGTGGGGATAGGGGGAGGGGAGTGGGGGGAGGGGGCAATATGTGGGAGGAGGGGGAGGGAAATGGGAAACGGGGAGCAGGTGGAAATTTTAATTAAAAAAGAATAAAAAAAAAAAAAAGAAGTAACCTGAGGTTGAGAAGTCAGTTATCTATTGACCCCAGTCCTTGTCCTGGCCTTACAAGGAAAGTAGCTTGAAATAACCAATTTACTTTCTGTTGTTTGCTTCTGTTTCCATCCAGCCTTCTCTCTATATAAGGCCATCCCCTTATGCTTGAATCATCAGAACATTTATTTCATTTTGTGGACTGAAGCTGCTTGATTCTAGATTCTAAAGCAAAGTCAATTAAGATTTCTACGTTGTTTTATACGCACTCACATCAATTTAAAGATCTTAATTGATTTTATTTTAGCAGACAATAGAATGAGCATCAGTGGATTGCAAAACAGAAAAAAATGTGCAAACATTTCTCCTTATGTTTTATGCCAAATGTCTGTAAGTTATGTGCTTCAAATAAAGGACCATACATGATGGTGACCCATAGTAGTATAAGGAGGTTGGACAGGTCTAGTCACTGATTTATGGTGGAGCTATTTGAAGAACAGGGGTAGTTTGTTATTCGTGTTTGTATAAACAAACCATCTGTACATCCAGTAAGAATGTAATAGATGGTGTGTACAGTTATGTGTGCCTAGAATACTTGATATTGACTATACTGTTGGATTCTGTATCTACATTAAGTACATTATGATAGAATGTTTAAAAGTTACTATAAGCAGAAACGCAATGCCTTGCTATGCTGGCTTCAGTCTTGGCTGCCTCGTGTTTATTGTGTCTCTTGATTACATCACTTTCTCCTGCACATGATGTCATTTCACACTTTTTAATCATGCATGTGGAGGCAACAGACTTTACCACACTGCCTAGGTAAGTAGTAGGTTATTCCATGCAGGTTTATATATGTATACTTCATGATGTTTGCACAGTGGCAGATGAGTAATAATGCATCTCTCAGGACATAGCCCTGTATTAACTGAGGCATGACTATCCATTTTAAGAGAGAAGAGGCATTGCAGGGTCCTCAGAGAAACAACAGAGAAAACTCCTCTGGTTTAGCTTTTAATAAGAGCAATTTAGACACCAAATATCAAAATGTGTGTTTAGCCATGGAACAGTCTCACAGTTCTTGTGAATATCTCTCAGATAAAGAGTGCTAAAAAGAATCTAATATACTTCTTCTCCAAGATATAGAGAAAATGGGTCACTAGAGGTAGATCATCTTTTTCGGTTACAGTGGAGTAAAAGCTAGTTCCACATGTAAACTTTCTAATTCTGCTGTCTTTATATCAAGTCGCATTTTTTTTTAAAAAGAGAAGGTATCACTATGTAGTTCTGGTTGACTTGGAACTCACTCTGTAGACCAGGCTGGCCTCACCTCAAACTCACAGAGATCTGGTGCTTCTGTTTTCTGAGTGCTGGGAATAAAGGTGTGAGCCATGGTATCCATCATCAAGACACTTGTTCAATCAACTTTCAATAAATATTTCTACAATTCCTATGCTATCACAGAGATATACTCCTGATACCAGGAGGGAAGATTGAAGAGTAAAATGCTCTAAACACACACATACACAAAAATACATGTGTGCCCATGCACACACGCACAATTATAATAAATAACAAGTAATTTGACATATGACACATGAAATTTTACTCCTAAAACTGAAGACTTATGGGAATGTGTAGTGTAAGAGAGCAAGTTGAAAACGCATTCACAGGACATGATGCATGTTGAATGCGCACTGAAAGGCTGAAAGGCACCAAGTGATGCTGGAGAAACAAATGGAGCTTGACCAAGAGACCTTTGGAAATTTCAGAGTGGACAGATGTGAGATCACTCTGAGAGTAGAGCAGATCGGGGGTGCTACCAAACAGGATGCATAGTAGAGGTTGGAGCAGTTGCATGGATTGGTAGATGAGAAAGGCTGAAGGAAGGGGATTAAGGAGTAGAGGGTAGAGGTTGGAGTTCCAGTTTGGATGTTGAGGATGCCAGTGAAATACATGGAAAACCAAGAAAGCTCATTACACACACATTAATCAGGATCCTCTAGAGGAACAAAACCAGCCAGATAAGAATATTCTAAGAGAGAATTTATTAGCTTGGCTTATATGATATCATCTGGGTAGCCCAACTTCATGCTGGAGAGGCTGAAAAGTTAGTAGCTGATTGGTTTACAAAGCTGGATGTCCCAATTATGCACCGAAGGCCTGGAGGACTCCTCAAAGGCTGCCAATCTTCAGTTCAACTGGGGCACTGAAGAATCTGTGTTCTAATACTGGTTAAAGAACCCAGTAACATCATCAGGAGCAACGGTGTTGTTAACAACAAGGCAGATGGGCAAACCCTTCACTGGTGTGCTCAGTGTCTTGAGGTTGATTCTAAATCCAGTCAAGTTGACAAACAAGATCAACCATTACAACTCATGTGTGTTTGTCTTGAATAGAGGGCTTATGCTGAAGTAAAGAATTGTTTATCAAAAGCCTCAGGGGGGCTGAATGAGAAGACTCAAGCAAAGAGCAAAGCATCTAAGACCAAAGACCAAAGTTCTGACTGACTTCACAGTCACATTTAGAAGGCTGTAAAGTGATTTGGGCAGTGGCCAGTAAAGTGAGAGAAAAATCTAAGAAAGAATAATTTTCAAAGATAACTTGCAGAGATTTCAAGAAGGAGGTTTCTAGAAGCTTGGGTGATTATGAGAAGTGAAGAATTATTCACTGATCTTGGCAGCACTGGGTGTGTTGCTATGTTACTCAGGGATCTCCAGAGAAACAGAACCAACGGTATATGTGCTTGTGTTGGGAGACTGACCTTAAGGACGTGGCTTATGGGATCATACAAACTGGCAAGTCCAAAATCTTCAGGGCAAGAGGTGGCCTGAAAGCTCAGAATAAGTTGTCCTTTGGGTGAGAAAGTCACCCACAGAGTGAACTCTCTTGCTGAAGACACCAGTCTCTTGACAGTGAGGCCTTCACTGACCGAATGAGGTCCATCCACATTATGAAGATCAATCTACTTAATCCAAGGTCAATCCAATGCTAAGTTCATAGAAGAAATATGTTCATAATGTGCTATGAAAGCTGCCAGGGGAGAAAAGCAATCAACAGTTCCACCAGGCGTTAAAACCTATGAACCACAGCAATGCCCAGCCAGACAAGATACCATCAATGATGCAATAGTGACACTTTTATCTTGAGAGTAACCAACTGCTTTTTATCTGAATCTAAGGCCTGCTTGGTAGTGGGGGCATTCATGCCTGTTACTGTAAAACTAGCCAACTACAATGGCCAGAGCGGCCATAGACCCTACTTCTGCCGTTTTCATAACTCAGTGTGATTCCTAACTTCAACCTGAATATTTGCCCGTGTATCTACAGAAGTGTATCTCTGATCCCTGGTCAAAGAAGTTTCTTTTTCTGCAACAGAGAGGGACAACTACAGAGATCCATACATCAGAGAATTTGTTGAAATCAGGGAATAAATGACCGTGTAGTCCCCAATCATGATTGATACATACATGGCACATTTCTTATACATAAATCTCAGAAAAAATCATGGAAGAGGGAGGAGGAAGAAAGGTGAGAGCCAGAGAGAACAGGGGTTGAACATCAAGCAGCTCTATAGAGAAGTGATGGACCTATTTCGTGTTGATAAAAATAATCATTCAGAACTATATAACCAGATGGTATTTGATCAGCTTCATAAAGAACATGTACAGAAAGACTACAGGCAATGTCATGGTGGTTAAAAAGCCAATGCTTTCCTTCTGAGGTCGGGAACACGGCAGGAAAAATGACCACTTACCAGTCATGTTTGACACATTAATAGACGTTCTGGAAACTACAACAGACAAGAAGAACAAATAAAAGCCAGAGCAAACAGTAAGAAAGAAATTGTCGTTAATTGAATAGCATGCTATTGTCAAAATAGGACATAAGGAATCTCAAAATAAATAAATAAAATACCAACCCTCCTGTGACTAAGTCATAGATATAAAGACCCACAGATTTTTCTCTATACTAACAATAAACACAGTGGAACTAAAATTAAAAACACAACACCATTTCCAGTCTCTGCCAGAAAATTATTTAATTTCCATTTCCTAGAGTTTTGCATAACTCCACCAGTGTAAAGTATATTCATTTTTGATGTACTTTTTTCACTTGATATTCTCTTTTTCTTTCTCCCCCCCCCCCGTAGTGTGTGTATGTGTGAGTGTGTGTGTGTATGTGCGCATGTGTGTGCACATGTGGAGGCCAGAGGTTAATGGTTCACATTGTCCTCTATTGGTCACCCCTCACCCCACCTCTGTCTTTTGAGAAAGAGCCTCTCACTAAACCTGAACCTCACCAAAACCTCTAGACTAGCTGGCCAGTGAGCTCCTGGGATCCTCTTGCCCTTGACGCCTGAGTACTAGGATTACAGAAGGACACTATGATGGTTGGCTTTTAACATGCGCAATGGGGATCTGAACTAGGTCCTCACGCTTGTGCAGCAAGAACTCTGCCCTCAGCCTTCGCTCCAGCTGCCATGCTCATTTTGAAACACACACTGTGTCAATGCTTGGCATCGCATTTATTGTCAAGCAGCATGCCATCAAGCACACATGCAACAATGTTATTCATTCATCCGATGAATGCTTCGATTGTTTCTACTTCTTGGCTATTCCATATAAACTTTCTTGGAACATTAATGATAAAGTATTTGTGTGAGATCTGCTTCCATTTATTGTATAAACACTTAGCAATGGAGACAGATGAATACTGCATACAGACATTGATGTTAGCTAAAATAAATGATCAAAGTAGTCAGCATTTTGATCTCTCAACCTGAACCCTTTTAATCTTGTGAATGTTTTTTTGATAATTTGCCAAGTAAGAGATCATTTCTTATAGCAATGTACGTATTTCTATAATTAAAACTTCACAGTTTTAACCACCGAAGCCATTAAGTATTTTTGCCTTAATGAATGAGATACAATTCCACTGGTGTCTTCCAACCCTAAACTCCTCTTTGACCCTAGTGCTTAACTTTTAGAAACACCAAGCTTCTTGAACTCCTGCCCTTTAGGATTTTAAGTTGAGAATGTACAAAGTCTCAGCTTCAGAGACCTAGAAATCTCCAAATACATGATAATCATCTCCACTGCTATAAATAAAAATCTGAAACCTGTCACAGTTGGTTAATATCACCCACGTTCTGTGCAACGGACAGAGGGGAAGGAGGCAAAACAAAACATCTGTTGCTTTATATAGAAAATGAGCACACACCAGAAAAACAAACCATCCGCGCTCAGGCACATGGAGATTTCCAGTGATCACCTATAAGATTTTGAGCCAGGGAGTACCATGTTCAGTCCTGGTTAGTATCTGCAACACTCAGTACCAACTAGAGCGGAAGGAAGCACAGTGGGAGCTTTCCCTCCCTCTGCTAACACCCACTGCCCAGAACTTGGAAAGTATGACAATTGATCTCTTCACTCAGCATCACCGAGGGAGGGGATAGTGCACCTACAGAATGCCTATTGAATACTATCTCCTGAACATGTCACAGCTCAGCAAATCATGGAGCAATCATAGGGTAGTTTGAATGCAATTTTCTCCCATAAGCTCACAGGGAGTGGCATTATTAGGAGGTGTGGCTTTATTGGAGTAAGTATGACCTTCTTGGAGGAAATATGTCACTGTGGGGGTGGACTTGAGGTCTCATACATGCCAAAGTCATGCCCAGTGCTTGAATCCACTTCCTGTTGCTTTCTGATCAAGATGTAGCCAGCACCATGTCTGCCTGCACACTGCCATGCTCTCGTCATGATGATAATGGATTGAAACGAGACTGTAGCGAGCCACCCCAATTAAATGTTTTCTTAATAAAAGTTGCCGTGGTTATGGTACCTCTTTGCAACAGCAGAAATCCTAACTAAGACAGATCAGTAGAGAGTAGTATGCATCCTCAAATGGCCAAGGCTGATGTGGAAGCAGTAGCAATATAGGGTGATCAGAAGATGCTCCAGCACCCTCCATCCCACTCAAAGATGTTTCTAGTCTAAATTCTGTACACACTAGCCACAGAGCCTGAATAACTAGATTATAGACTAGAAACTCTTGTGCTAATTCATTGTGTTCATTGGTGATAATGCGAGTGTGTCAGTTGTGCAACCAAGTGTAGCACGCCTATGCCTCTGAAAATGATAATCCATTACTCCAATCCGGGGCATGTGTGAAGCGAGGGGCAAAGAGACAAGTTGAGACAAGAGGGCAGCTTTGGAACTTCAGTCCCAGTTTGGACACAGGTGGAAGGACTAAAAGGAATGCAGGAATACACGAGAGCAAATATTTAGAATCAGCTTGCAAAACAAAGGGTCAAAGGTCACTTATGTACTACAGCTTTGCCATTTGTACTTACATTAAAAGAAGAGTGATCTAGTAAATCGGTGCTGCAGATGTGCTATAGACAAGGAAGAGAAGACTGTCAAATGTCAGAAGACAGCAGGTAACGAGAGCTTATTTTTCTAGAATGTGTAAAATGCATCAAGAATGTTAAACTACAGTAGGAAATGTGAACATCCACTATGTAGGAGCCTCTTAGGGAACAGAGTACTGATGAAAGGGGTGGAAACTTGAATCAACATTCTTGGATGACACTTCCTGCGATGTGTTGGTGAGGCAAGGGGTGATAGGCAAAAGAAAAGGAAAATAGGTGCAGAGTTGGGTTCTGTTATGAGACAATAAAATGGGCAAGGACTAGTAAGTGAAATACTCTTAAAATATAAGGGAAAGATGGGTTATGGATGTAGCAGGATTTAACTCAGTGGTAGAGCACTTACATAGTGTGTGTGTGAAACCCTGTGTTCATGCCCTAGCAACACAGAGAGAGAGAGAGAGAGAGAGAGAGAGACAGACAGACAGACAGACAGACAGAGAAGAGACAGAGAGAGTGTTGGGGAGAGAATATGAGTCAAGTTAACAATTCTTCATAAAAAAACTTGTGGTGTTAAGTTTCTGTTTGTTTTCTCTTGTTTCATTGCTTGGTGATTATTTTTTGTTTTCATTTGTTTCTGTTAGATATGGGTCTAGCTGTGTAGTTCAAGCTTGGCCTTGAACTGACTGTGTAGCCAAGGCTGACTTGGAAATCGCGGTGTTGATCCTGCCTCAACCTGCTGCTAAGCATGGTGGTGAGAGACAGATGTGCCCACCATACATAACTCAAAGGAGCTTTCATAGGGGGTTCCTGAGTATCTGGAGTTAGGGAAGTGTTTCCCCAGCTTCCACACTCTTCCTGTATGTTGCTCTCAAAGTGATCTTCTACAAGGGGAATGGCCCTGTAGGGTGGGACAAAATAATCAAGGTTCATAGTGGCACTGCCACTTGACTACCTAAGAACTAAAGAAAACCAGGACTCTGTGGAGAAGGAAGAAAGCAGGATGACTCCTGGGTGAGGAGTTCACAGACTTTGCTACAGAAGCACCAGGGAATTTGGTGAGATTGGACTAGATGTTGAGAAACAATATGACTGGCCTTTAAAGTTTAAAGTTGAGCTACCATTTGACCCCGCAGTCTCACTACTGGATATATACACAGAAGAAACAAGATCGTAATGCTGGAGAAGCTCCTGAGCTCCCACACTTAAAAAATAAATTTAATAAACTTTATTATAAAAAACTTAATAAAAATGACCACACATTAAAATTCACTAGAGTCAAGTTCTCTACGTGTCAGTCAACTTCTGTGCAGTTAGAATAACCATTTGGGACAGGAACAGGTACTGCGTAGCACACCTACGCTTACTGTAGTGTTATTCACAATAGCCAAGAAATGGATAAGCTGATGAGTGAATATTTAATAGAGGAAAGGGAGGACTGAGAAGAGGTTAATTAATCATTGGTTACCAAATTACAGTCATGAGAAAAAGGTTTGGTGTGCTATCACTTTAAGGCGACTGATATTGTAGTGTGCAAGCATGTGTGTGTTATTTATATTGTTTTACCACAAATAAATAGTAAATGTTTGAAAAGATGGGTATATTTGGCCTTATTTAAAAATCATCTAAAGTACACACTTAAAGGAACACCCACGAAACACCATTAATATATATATTAATATGTATAATATTTATATTTTATTGCCTGTCAAAGAAAATTTGAATTTAAAACAAATTACTTAAAAATAAACAATAGATCAACTGCCCAAGATGGCTAAGAATAAGTGATGATTAGGTGTTTAGCCCTAAACATCATATTTATTCCAGCCTTCATAGACTCAGGGAACAGTACAGAAAAGGGGAGTAAAAACTTGTTCGGGCTGAAAGGAGGGAAAAGAATCATGAGAAGCCATCTTCTGGGCAAGACATAGTCATTGCAGTCATCAGATAACACGTCTGTGGTTACTGGCACTGGGCCAGCGTGAAAATGGCCATGCCAGTGGTTAGTTAGCTATGGTTGGGAAAGGGGCTCATGGCCCTTATAGGTAAACCATTCGCTGCTGGAAAATTACAGAAGTGGGGGGGCAGCATTGCCTTCAGTTGTGTCCACACTGGTGAACTCACCAAGTTCCAGTGGGTAAATCCAAACAAAACGTGGATATGGGGGAGAGATTTTCAGGGAGGGTGGGAGGATGACAGGGGTGGGAGGAAGGTACCAGAGGGTGAAATAAGATAGCCAGAGTCTATTATATACATTTATGAAATTGTCAAGGAAAAAAATCAATAAAAAATATGTCAGATATGGACATGAAAAAAATCCACTGAATCAAAGCAGGAGTTATAAAGTGCTAGGGACATTACTGGTGGATGCACAGAAAGGAAATTAATGTTAGACATTACATAAGGATATGATGGCTTTAAATCAGACAAGAAATAGATTTTAGAATTAGTTGGCAAATTCAATTTAATCTACTATATTTGATTGCCTTCTTAAACATTTTGAAATCTGGCTCTTGGGTAGAAAATAGCACCCTGCCACCATTGGAGTTTGGAAACGGTTCAGATGTACAGGAAAGGGACAGGCAGGTAGAGATAAGATGTCCCCTGTAGTCCTGCAGCAGAGCCAGCAGGACTTGAAGAACATTGATATGTGGTGTGGCTATAATGGATTCCTTTTGCCTATGCATAGGACAAAGGACAGATAGTCATGGCAGCACCAGGCACACATACCTCCTCTCTGGCAGGGATGGAGGAGCAGCATTAGCTGTAATACTCTGGGGTGGGTAGGGAGGCAGATTCACAGCGAGGAACGAGGGAGGGTCAGAGGCAGACTCCTTCAGTCTCTCCTAAGCTTACTTACCTCCTCTTGTAAAAGGAAAACAGGGAAAATAGACGCCCTTAATCCCCTGCCTGCTTTTAAAGGAGGAGGCCTGATCAGCCCTCTCAGCATGATTGCAACCTATCCAAGGTTTGCCTGAATTCCTTGGTCAAGAATCAATTATCATGAGTCATTCCAAGACACTGTTGCTATGTCCTCCCGGGGCTGGCATCATTACCACTTCCTGACTTGATACTGCTTCTAACCTGAAACAAATTTTGTTTTCTAAGTGCAAACCTTATTGGACATGGTTCTGCAATTCCATCTTTCCAGTGAGGTGACCCGACACGTAACGGCACTTAACTGTTTAATGGGGGTGCTAAAACTTCTGTCTTTCTTGTATGGCTACTTTCATTTTGACAGGTTTGGCCTTTGCTTGCTCCTCTACCGCTACTTTCTGGCATCCTTGTGTTGACTGACCTGCTATTTTTTTTTTTTTTAACTTTTCAACACAACTTTTTTTTCTTATTACCTTCTTAATACTTGGAGAGGAAATCAGACCTGAGCACGTCATGTACTACCATCAATTGCCTTAAATCTTCAAACTGTAACCAGTAAAGCAGACTCTTCCAGGGGCAGCTGCAGCGCTGTGGGAGAGAGAGACCTTCTGCTCTTTCCTCCAGACACCCACTCATGGGAGAGGTGTCCTGTGCTCTGGTTTTCCTGCTGTTTGATAGACAGTCCTCATGGAGGCCTGAGGTCTTCCACTTGCCTGCTGAATCTAAGCTACCAGCTTGTTCCATCAGCAAGCTTTCTCCTTTCTCAACCCAAGTCTTTGCCCTTCCAAAAACATAGCAATGGGTTTACAAAGTGTTTCAAATGCTTTTCAGTGATATTGTTGCATTCTTCTTAGAGAATCAGGTGTTTGTGTAGTACTGTCCCTTAGTCTTTCCTCACTGGCCACTCATGCTGGGAGCCAGTAGAGAAGCTTAGCAGTTGGTCTTCATTCTCGTAAAGTTGGCACCTGGAACTGTGTGAGCTTCCCAAGGGACTAAAAAGACAATTTAGAGTATTAGGGCTGGAAAATTAGAACAGAAAAATAATCTTACGATCCTGGTGCTGAGGATTAACGTTAACCAGCAGTGAACTTTTATTATAAACATTACAAATTTCTTTCCTTTCTTTTAACATAAGTTTTTATTGATTCTTTGGGAATTTCACATCATGTACTGTAATTCTGCTCATATTCCAGTTCCCCTATATCCTCACCTCACTCCTGCAGCATCTCCCTAAAAGAAAATTTAAAAACCCAAAGCAAAACAAAACAAGCAAGCAAACAAAAAAAGAAAAACAAAACAAAACAACAACAACAAAAGTGCTTTGCTTCTCCATCTTTTCTGCCTCTCCAACATCTCTTCATTCATCCTGGTGGCACTGGGATCCGTGGCGTGTCACACAGTAGACCCTTTCTTTCATCCAGTCAACTTTACCTGCTAATGTTCATTGCAGTGAGTCATCTGTCAGGGTCAATGCCTCTGGCTCCTGGTAAACCTTTGCCACTGGATTGTCATGGAAACTCCTCTCAGATATCTAGAGTCAAGGAGATCCTGCAGGTATTGTTCCAAAGGATCAGTTCCTTCACGTGCTCCAGCAGGTCCTAAGTGGGGTAGATGTTAAGGCTGGGCCAACCCAAGGCAGGGCTGTGGGCCTGGATGGTAGCTGGCTGAACTGGTCAGTCTGAGCCATTGGAACTGCCCACCTTAGGTGACGGGGAGGAGCCAGCTCCCCTGTACCCTTGTTATCAGGGTCAGTTCTCCTTTGCTTGTCATGAGGGGCGGGGCCATCTCTCCCAAGTATAGGGGCCAGCTTTTCCCTGAGGGTCCATGCCGACTCTGGTTACAGTGTTCATAGAAGGGCAGGGACAGCTTTTCCAGGGCCAGTGAAGGGCAGGCTGGCTCAGCATGTCCCTTTGATTTTGTCATGCATGCTTCCTATGGCTCCCTGAGGTGACACAGGCCACAGACATCAACACAGACCCCAACCTTTGCAGGACCACAGACTCAGACATGGCCCTCAGCAGTAGCTTGTGCCTGGATATCATCTGGCTCCAGGCAGAAGCAAAGGCCACTCAGATCAGGACGGATCTGACAGGGCATGCCCCAGGACACCAATAAGGCCACAGGTTGTGGCCCTGATTCTGGGCTTCCTTGTGACCTTTGGTGACAACATGGGCCTTTGGGCTTCAACATGGACCACAGACATCAAAACAGAAACTGACTGAGATAGGACCAGGGACCCAGACATGGTCCTTGGCAGCATTCCCGGTCTGGATGTCACTATGGTTCCAGGTGGCACACAGGTTGCCCAGATCAGCATGGCCTTTGGACACTAACATGGCCCCAAGTAGCAGCCCAGAGCTGGGGAATTCATGTGGCCCTCGATGGTAACAGGAGTCACAGACATCAACATGAATCCAGACTGCAGCAGGGACGCTACGTTTCTTATTTCAGTACTTAGTTGTTCTTTGCAAATGATAATGCCTTAGGTGATCATTTCCCTTGAACACCAATATTAGAAACGATATTAGCTTATTTACATAACATCTTAATTATATTTCTCTCCTGGTATGTTTCTGCCATATGCCTCCATGATTTGCATAAACATGATTTCTCATCTATGAATTTGTATTTCTGATGTTACACATCCCAAATCCCACTCATCCTGAGGGATCCTGTGTGGTCATTTCTGTTTGGAAAACACCATATGCTACGCTATTCCCTTGAAGATTTGATATGACATTACCTCATGGAAATGGTGTTTGTTAAGTGATGTTTCATCCTTAAGTGAGTGTGCAGCAATGCTCAGTTAGTTGTTTAGTCTTTCTGAGTCCAGTTTCACACGTGTAAAGCAGGTATAAAATTGTTATAAGACCCTGAGATGAATTATTTGGAGTATTAGCCCTCTACCTTGCCGTTTCCTGCAATGTCTTTAGCATATACCACTGGCTTTAGAAGCTTTTTTGCTGTATGACCATGAGCCTGTGTTTGCAAAGTTGTTTACTAGCACAACACAATTCTTACATGTTTATGGAGGTGCTGGTGTGGACAAGCATACTTCACTGCTGGTTACCAAAAATCATAGCATATGCATTTTCGTCCAGCACTTAATTCTTGGTAGCATGACCATGTTATGTTGCTAGTTTATGTATTTGCTATGTTATACCTTTAAGCGTCATTTTACAGTGCATTCCTTTTCATGCAGAAACAAATGGGCTCTAAGACAGTACCCTGTGGTACCCTGGCCTCCGGGTCCACAGATGCTCCCTGTGCCTCTGGATGACACCATCTTCTCACATATTCTGTTCATCATGACCAAAGGAACAAAGGACCACAGTTTTTCACCACCATCTAGCCTAGGTGTGTAACATGCTATTCCGTGTAGGCTTGCGTTAGGACATTCTATGATGTTCAATGACACCATGTGATGGGCTAGGTCTCTGTTATGAAATCATACGTGATCTGGCCGCTGTCACAACTAGGGCCTGGCACTCTAAATTGCTTTATCTGACTCTTGTGCCTTCCTCACAGAGGAGCTCACCTGACAGCTCTGCCTGGTCTAGGATCCTTCCCCAGGGATCCCATAGCAACCTGTGCATATTTTTCTGTGGCCACTGAGCCTGCTGCAGTGAATACATTTACTGTGTGTAAAAAGCTCACACATCGGGTTGTGAACGCTTCAGGTTCAAAAGCGGTGTTTTTATTTCTTTGGCTCATCTTACTCACCTTTCCTTCCTTGGTGCTTATGGCCATTAAATACACAGTGAATAGAGCCATTCTGAGCACCATTTCCTACTGAAAGAAGAAAAAAGTTCAGAGGTTAAAAAAATGTCTTGACATCTGCTGAAGCACCCCAGTCCTGACTTCCATTGTTATCATGGTCACAACCCACAGAGCTGGTAACTCTGGATTCAGAGGCATTAGCCTTGCCTCCGTCCGAGAGAGCTGTCAGCATGGTGTCTGCAGCAGTGCCATCACAGCTGGGCTGTGCTGTAGAGGGAATGCAATGTCAGGCTGCATGCTGTCCTGCAGCTTCAGGGCAGCTTGAGATGAGAGGACTGGATAGCCAACCTGGCAGCAGCTTCTCTTGCCTGGAGGGAGAAGGGAGAGACACAGAGAGAAGGGGGAAAGGGCCTCTGGATACCAGAGCAGTCTTACCTGTGAACTCTGTAGGGGTCTAACAGCAGGTACCTCAGATAGACGGACATTTTACCTATTTATTTATTGTCACACCTAGCTCCAGCAAATCACTGAGTTCTATTAAGCAGTGATGTTTAAATGAATACCGCAGCAAATTCAGATGCATCCAGTTAGACTCTGCGGAAGAGCCGAAGGAGCCAGCCAGCTTGTGTCCTAAATCAGGATGGATGGTAGAGCTGGCTCTGACAAGGCTTCTAGGCACAGGGGATACAGGGCAGCTTTAGCTTTACCAAGTCTGATTCGATTAATTTCTCCAGTCAATTTCATGTACTCTGGCCACAGGATAAATCATGTTTCTACCCCTGATGCTCTGCTCTTTCCCCGTTGATTTAAAAATAGTGGCCTTGTTGCCTTGCCAAGTGGTCACTGGATTTACTTATGGGTTAAGAGGAAAACCCTTGAGAGCCTTCATAATTCTTAGAAGTTAAATTTCTTCTTTCAATAAAAGAAAAGCAAGCTGGTCTTGTAGTGACTGTCCTTCACCCTCTAGAGACACTGGGAGTTCTCAGAGCACAGCAGGGAACCTTTCATAATGGGGGCATTTCTGACATTTTCTCAGAGATGTGGCGCATGCTCCACTCTTTCAGTCTGTGCGCTTTCTCTGGGCTGCATAGGAACTCAGAGATGATCAGGTTGGTCCATCCTGTTCCACAGGTGAGGAAACAGAGGGCTAGAGATGAGGGGAGGCTTCAATGAATAGAACACTTAGCAGTTTGGAGGCACATCTGGGCAGGTGTGGTGGAGATGTGCACAGAGTCAAGGAGAAACAGAGGAACTTTATTTACTGTGTCAGCACTTTATCAAAGGAGAAAGAAAGAATTGCCTTTAAGAATTCAAACTGGCCGGGTGGTGGTGGCGCACGCCTTTAATCCCAGCACTCGGGAGGCAGAGGCAGGCGGATCTCTGGGAGTTCGAGGCCAGCCTGGTCTACAAGAGCTAGTTCAGGGACAGGCACCAAAGCTGCAGAGAAACCCTGTCTCGAAAAACCAAAAAAAAAAAAAAAAGAATTCAAACTGTTCTAGAACCTTTGTTTAAGAACTGCATGATTCAATTTAACAAAACAACACTGAAATTTCAAGAGTAACTCTTCCTTCTCTTTCTCCTTCTCCTTTACTTCTTTCTCTTCTCCGCTCTCTCTAGTTCCATTTCAATTGTGTTAACTAATGATCAGTTCGTGACCAGGCTTTGATCTTCTCTAGTTCTCCATCGAGACTGTCTTCTGTGTTCTTTTAGGTGTTAGAGGTCCCTCCATCCGTCAAGCACCGTGGGACACACCCTCCGCATGTCCACATTGTTACCAACATTGGCTCATATTGATTTTGCCCTGTCCTGAGCACTAATAAACTCACACTGCAGTTACTGTACCCTCCTTCTTGATTCCTGATGTCACATTCCTTAGGCTGGACTCTAATGGATAGGGGACATGACTTAATTTTTGTGGTAGCTCCATTATAGTAAAATGTTGTGATGTAGTAGAGGAGGTGATATGTTGGTAAACTGTCTTTCCAAATGAAAAGTCTCAGTCTGTAGTATTTGCTATCAAATGGTATCTCTGAGTATGAAATTGAAATTGGAAGCAATCTGAAGCCTTCACAAGTCCAATCTACTACACCAGAGGTAGACACTAATAACAAGAGCTTGCTCCATTGTGCAATTAGTAAATGCGGCTGCCAGAAAGCTCTCGGACAGCTTTTGAAAGACACAAAATTTAAGTTTGTCAATATTTAACATAAAACTTGAATTATTAGTCAACGTATTTCTTATTCATTCACTTAGAACATGTTGAGCATACACTAGTGTTTCCATTACTCTCATGGCTCTTATAATGAAATGGGAAAAGTCATATTAAGGAAACAAATGAACGCAAGGACATTTATTGATCGTTAGTTGTAGTGTACGTTATAAAGAAAAGAGGGAGCCAAGAGAATACGATCGAGGTAATTTAATTTAGATTGATGAGATGAGAGCGGGTGGCTCAAGTAGATCTCTTTAAGAATTAATACTGGCCTTGCCACCAGAAGGGATGGCAAGCAGGGACTACAGAAATAAAAGGGATGGGGAGCCCGAGAAGTAGGGAGAATATCTACAAAGGTCAGGGTCTGGAAAAGAACTTGACGTTTAAGAAACTAAAAGAAGGGCAGCATAGTAGGGGAGCAATGAGGGCTGAGTGGGGAACAAGGGGGCAGATGGAAGTATGCAGGGGCCCACCAAACCAGGTCTTGTGGACTGCGTTCAGGAGTTTAGACTCTGTGCTGATGGGAAATGATTTTCTGCTTCAACAGGGAAGTGGAATATTGTAATCGTGACTTGGAAATGTTTCTGTTGTTTCCGAATGCGGAACAGATTTGGGACTGGAGGACAGGAGGAGGAAGAAGAAGACATACTGTAGAGCAGAGGGGATGTCTGACAGTGACCTGGCCTAGCCCTCATGTAGATTTAACCTTTGACATTGGGACAGGAAGTTGTCATCTGCAAAGTTCACACTCAAAAGCCATGCAATTGAGCTACAAATAAACTGCAAAAAAAATCTCCTAATGTTTTAAGTCAATTTATAATTTTGCTTTGAGTTCTCAGTTGTATATGGCTCACACACTGAGGCTTGGACACACTTGGCATGGTGTTTTTAATATGGATATAATAACATTAAATCCATACTGGGATAAAACCAAAAGAATTAGCTTGGGAAACAACTATGTGACTAGAGTTCCCATTGGGTAGTGAAAACTAAGGGACTACCATCGTTCTTTCTTCTCTTTTAAAATACATTCTTATACATAGCATATACAGATATATGTGTACATATTTAAACACATGCCTACTTATATACACAATACTCCAGCTGATCTTGAACTTCTGAGATCAAGTGATTCAGTCTGAGCCTTCTGAAGAGCTGGGACTACAGATATATGCCTTTACATCCATTCAATTAAACAGAACAGAAGTCCGTGGTGACTTCTGTAATGTGGGTGTTTTGGGTGCAGTGTTGGGTGTGAAAGCAAACTAGCTAAGGTTAGTAGCTGGAGACAGAAGCTCTCTAGAGGGCTGAAGGGAGGAGAGAAAACCCAGCAACCAGAGGGAGGCAGAGTCAACAGACATTCTCTTCCCCACTCCCATGGAAGACTGAATTTACATCAGTCTCATCCAAGTTAGGTAAGCATGTCACTGGGCTACATCTGCAGACTTCTCTTTAATGACTTTTTATGCATGTGGTTGTTGTGCTTACATGTATGTCTGTTTACCACATGTATCACTGGTGACAGCAGAGGCCAGAAGAGGGTGTGGGAGTCCCTGAAACTGCTGTTCAAATCATTGTAAGCTGCCAGGTGAGTGCTGCCAATCAAACCCAGGCCTGCTGGGAGATCAGCTTGTCCTCCTAAGCACCAAGCCTTCTCTCTGGCCCCTCCTATTTCAAAATGATTACTTACAAAACACACGTATCTGTTTTGTATATGTGTGTAGCCAAACAGCTGCTGTGTAAGAGGACACATGGGGCTGGATAGATGACTCAGAGGTTAAGAACACTGACTCCTCTTCCAGAAGTCATGAGTTCAATTCCCAGCAACCACATGGTGGCTCACAACCATCTATAACGAAATCTGGTGCACCCTTCTGGTCTCCAAGTATACATACAGGTAGAATCCATACATAATAAATAAATATTTATTTTTTTAAAAAGAGGACACTTCTTGGAGTCAGTTCTCCCCTTCTCACTGTGTGTTCTGGGGACCAACTCAGATCCACAGGTTGGTGGCAGATGCCTTTACCTGCTGAGCTGCTGAGCTGGCCCCATACCTATCATTTTTACTTTGAGACAGGCTCTTGCTATGTTGCCCAGACAAGTCTTAAAGCTGTAATACTCCTGTGTCAGCTTCCTAAATCACTGAGATTGTAAGCCTGGCCTACCGGTGCTGGTTGAAGGCAAATTAAAAACAAACAAATAACAACTCCCCCCTTCCCCCCCCCAAAAAAACAGGACCTACTTAAGCAGATATAAAAGACAGGTAATATTTTATTTGCCCAGCAAAGAGGGAGTGATTGACAATACAGAGGAGTGAAGGAAGCAATCAATGTCCTAATTGTCTGAAAGGTCAGATGGGACAGGATCTGATCAAAAGGAAGAGTTAGCATTTGATGGGCTCTATTAACCAACTAGACATGGAGACAGCTTTCCAACAGAATGGCTAAATACTTGTTCTACCAAAAGACAGATGGGGTCTCAGGGTTCCATGCTGTTCTCTCAGTGACAGAGATTTAGAATGAACTTTAGAATAAGGCTGAGTGGTACTCAGAACAAAGCTATTGGGTTTACTGTTGCTTGTCCATCTTTTCCCATTACAGATCAGAGCACTATAATCCAGCACTATAATACTTGCAAGTATAAGGTCATGTTGTCAGGGTAACAGAGGTCCACACAATATCTCTTACAGACATAGAGCACTCAGTTTGGAGAAGGAAGTCCAAGGATATTCTGGATGTACTGGTAATTTCAATAGAGAGAAAAATGCAGGAATTCCCTTCTGATGGCCTTTGTCTAGGCCATTGTCTTAGCATGAGGAGATCAGTTGAAGGAACTGGTCGTTTGAAGAGAGTGTTGCAGGTTTAACCAAGAAGCCATGAAGCCTGAGAGATGACTTGCTTCTTTCCAGACACAGGAACACAATCTCACTCTTTGCAGTAACAAACATCTTCACATTTTCTCTTCTGAAAGTAGGAATTAAATTTCTGAAATTTCTGTGATCAAGTTAGTTGTCTGCAAAAAGCCTTTTTTCTTAAGTCGATGGTTCCTCCACCCTCTCCACGGCAAGCTGCTTGTCTTAGTGACATGCTCATCCTAAGTGTCATTCACTATTTCCTCTCTCTTCCTGCTTCTTATTCACGGACTCTAGCCCTGGGATTATCTCCTGTATTTTGTGATTCTTGAAATTACTTGGGTGCAATCAACTCTTTTTATAAAAAAAAAAATAAGATAGGTTAGCGTAGGAAAAACCATTGTGGGAATGAGGTGATAGCAAACATTTAGTGGTGTTTATATTTCAATTCCATGTATATGGATATGTGTATTGCATCACTATTATTCGCTGCTTAAATAAGGGTACAAAACATTTGAGAACACTACTGTAGCATTTTGTGTGTGTGTATGTGTGTGTGTGTGACTCAAATGATCTCGAGCCAGTATTCCCTCTACTGTTCTGCCCCATTAACTGGAGCTCCGCTGTAGTCTATAATCACATGTAGAATGTGGTCCTCGCAGCAAAACAGCCACCTGTCTTCATGAGATCTACTGTCAGTCGGGTTTGTTGACTACTGACTTTCTCTCATGGAAGGGGAGAAGGGTAGGTCATGGGACCCTCACCTGAGTACCCAGATATTCTTTCTAGCCATTTGTATATAATTCCACTCTTAATTGCATGTTGCCTTAGTGGGGAGGGGCTAGAACATATAGACTGAGGACGGCTAACTGGGTAGGTCTCCATCGATACAGCCATGGGGATGTTATCATCCATGCTGGGTACAGATCTTTCATTGCAACTGCTCTATGGTCACTCATACCCCTGCCAGTAACCACTCACCCATTATCTCTTAGTAAACTTAATAAACTCATTGGTTCTCCTGGTTAAATTTGGGAGGGATAGCACTTTAGTCTGCCATTCGGACCTTATCGGGAGGGGAGTAGGTATGGCTTATATTTCCCCATGGAAAAGGTTCTCACAATACCACACTTCTTCAAACACATGTTCCATGCTGAATCCCATCAATAACATCTCACAAAGTTTCTCATTTTTAATCTGTGTGTCTGGGGCCATAATGAGCCAAAACAAACAAACAAACAAACAAGGTTGCACAAGATTAGTTAGCACAAATTTTGCTGAAAGTCTCAAATTACAGCTTAAGATGACAACTTTATCTCACTGGGGCCATGAAAAGCTTACCCTCGTATTTAGAGTCCAACTGGGAGAGGATCTGGGTTTATTGGTTTGCTGCTGGACAAAATACAGGATTCCTAATTAAATTTGTTTTTCAAATGGACAGAAAACGGAGACTTTGGCATAAATGTTCCCATGTAATATTTGAAATAAAGAGCATGATTTGTTGTTTAGTCAATACTTTTCTGTTGTAATATGAGCGGCAGGGCTACGTCCCCGGCACCTGGCTGCCCGCATGACTTATGCCCCAAAATAATTACACGAAAACTGTATTCTTTTAATCACTGCCTGACCCATTAGTTCCAGCCTCTTATTGGCTAGCTCTTACATATTGATCTAACCCATTTCTAATATTCTGTGTAGTACCACGAGCTGGCTTACCAGGAAAGATCTTAACCTGCATCTGTCTGGAGTGGGAGAATCATGGCGACTCCCTGACTCGCTTCTTACTCCCCGCATTCTGTTCTGTTTACTCCACCCACCTAAGGGTTGGCCTATCAAATGGGCTAAGGCAGTTTTCTTTATTAGTTAACCAATGAAAGCAACAGATAAGATACAAGAACCACCTCCATCACTTTTCTAAAATAAGTTATATGCCATGAAATATTTAAAATAATGAAATTTCATATTATTTTTTGAAATTCAAGTTTAGCTTGAAGTTGTGAATTTCTGTTTGCTAAATACAGAAACTCTAGTGGGTGTGAAACTCTATTATTGGAGGGAGTTCTGTTTGGATTATTCCAAAATACCTTTCACTAATGAATTTCAAATAAATATGTGGGTTTATAAAAATGTGTTATGAATCCTCAGAAGATCTTGAAAGAAATGGTGAGAATGAGACAATCTGGCACTCCAGTGTCACAGGCTTGCTTCCTCTGGTGATGCCTCAATGTGATGAGAAATCTGTGTCATCCGAAGGCATGGAAATGAGTGTGGAAAGAAACATCAGTAATGGAGGAGGAAGAGGTGCTTCTACCCCCTAAGGGTTGATGAAGAGAAGGAGGAAAAGGGAGAGAAGGAAGGATGGAAAGAGAAAGCTGTACCTAGGAACAAGACTACTCCTGCAAGATTTCCTTATCCAATTTAGTCTTTTGTTTAGTTTTGTTTTGTTCTTCAAGACAGGGTTTCTCTGCGGCTTTGGAGCCTGTCTTGGAACTAGCTCTTGTAGACCAGGCTGGCCTCGAACTCACAGAGATCCACCTGCCTCTGCCTCCAGAGTGCTGGGATTAAAGGCGTGGGCCACCACCGCCCAGGTCCAATTCAATCTTACCAGACCCTTCTGAGTTTCAAAGGGAAGGCACTTGATAGCCAGTCCCAGCTATACTGAGCCTATTTCCAGAGGGAACAAAAGTAAAGGCTCAAATCAAGACATAGTGACAGGGACTAGAAAGTAAGCCAAGGATTATTGGCTAAAGACACAGGTGGAGTTAAGTTTGATGTCATCCAGGTGGTTCACTCATCCAGTCTCCTTCACCTACTTTCTGACATAACTCAGAAAGGAGAAAATTGTTAAGAAGGAATACATGTTAAATCATGTGTCATTTATTTGACTTTGAAAAATTGTTTCTTTTCTGATGCAAAATAGTACTGATTTGCTTGTTTGATTGGCAATGAAGCCTGTGTTTGCCAATGAATTTGTGCCACTAATATTTTCAGTGCATTGAATGTTCTGTTTGTTTGTTTCTCTGTTTTGCAGCTATGTTCTTCATGGCATGAACTGTTTTTATTTTGACAAGTGGTCGGGAGATATCTACTGTTATTTAGCATTCTCTCAAGATAACTATTTGTCAACTAACACTGAACACATGTAATCAAAGATCTGTTGAGAAGATCATGAAAACACATTGACAACATGTAATAAAGAAACCATATCTTTTATAAACATATGAAATTGTGGCCTAACTAATAAGTTTAAAATTTATTAGAGAGAGAAACAATTCATAAGAGACAGAAATATATATTTTTTGCCATGGACCTGAATGTTGAGGTCCTTAATTGACTGGGGATGTAAGGGAATGAAAAAGGAACAGACAGACACATGTACAGAAAAGGTAGGTGACACACTTTCTGAAGGAATCACACCTACTATGCAACAACTCAGATCTTCAGGTGTTGGGCCTCATGAGGCCTTGGAATGAGGCCCAGTGCAACTTCCTAAGCCTAACTTGAGTTTTGTGAGGCCTAGTGGAACTTTCTGAGCCTCGCTCAAGTTTGGAGACTTGTCTTTGGCTACCCAACCTAGGCCCACCTCTGCCCAGCCACCACTAGCAGAATGTTATTGGCCCTTGTTCCTTGCTCTGTCTTGGCCCATTCCAAGCTTCTCCACTTCCATCACAATACTATATAAGTCCCTGCCTGATACAATTAAATGAGATCCCGACTCAGTGTGTCCCCTGCATGCCCGGAGAGGGCTGAGTCATATAACACTTACCATCAGTCCATTTGTGTTTGGTTCTGACAGTCATGTTCATGCATTGCTCTCAGTGTTTTGGTCCATACCAGGCTGCATAGAGCGGTGATTGTATAGGATTATATTCTATAATAGTATTGTAGTCACACTGCCTGGTTGTTTTAACCTGAGTCTGCTGCTATGATAAACACCCTAATCAAAAGTAATTGGGGATGAAAAGACTTATTTTAGCTTACAGGGTATAGTCTTCACTAAGCCAAAGCAGGAACTTGGGAGTGGAGGCAGGAATAATGGAGAGATACCACTTACTAGCTTCTCTCTGGCTCATGTTGAGCTACTTTTCTTATATAGTTCAGGTCTACAGTAGGCCTGAATTTCCTATGTCAAGCAATCAAGAAAATGTCCCACAGACAGAGCCACAGGATGCTCTTATGGAGGCAATTCTTCACTTGAGGTCCTATTTTCCTATGTGACTCCAGTTGGTGTCAAGTTGACAATAAAAGCCAGCCAATATGTTGCTGTAAGTATGCCCATGTTGTTCTCACAATGACAAAATTTCCTGACCATTAATTTCTCAGAACTTGCTCTGTCATTAAGTGATTCACAACTATATTTAGAAGCAATCCGTGGACTGAAAGGAATTTTCTCTAGTCATGATGATCCTTCGTCGTGTCTGCCAAGAACTGCTGTTGTTCTATACTTATTTGTTGCTCCTCTTTATTTCTTCGGATTTCACGATTGAGAGATTTAAGGGTGAAAATGTTTCACAGGGGAAACGGATTGTTACGCTGAAGGGCTGCTTGCTTCTTGCCAGTTGACCTCTATCTAACTTGCCCCTTTCTGGAGCCGAGGCTGGAATCCTGTTAGAAGAGTAAGTACCGACATCAGGCAGGGCACATTTAATTTTTGTTACTTCTAAACCTCTGAGGATGCTGCTTACAGAGAAGCAGAAAGTGCCCAGTGATATATTTGAAAAGCTTTAAATCAGCCCATTGCCGAGATCTGAGTACTAAGAGTTGATCAATAAACCAAGAAAAGAGAAGATTGTGTGCTCAGTCGTATCCAGGCAGAACTACGCTTTGCGGGAGTAGCCTGAGCACTTGCTCATGTGGCCCAGCCTGCTCTCTATCAGGACACAGAAGAGCCTGCATTCTCTACTTCATCAAGGAACCTGTTAGCAAAGAGACAGGCTTAAGGCAAGGATGCTCCAGGGGAGTTATTGGGTGACACGATCAACCTGTAAGCTTTTCTCTGTTAACATGTTCCTTCCTTGGTCCTGAGGCCTAACTGACAGGAGATACTGCTGTAGTGGAGGAAAGGGAGGTTTGTTTCAGATCGGCTGTGCTTACCTTGGTTGTTAAGTCTTCTTGAGCTTCAGTTTCCTGATTTGCAAGAAGAAAGGGATAATCACTGCAGTTGTTTGGGCAATTAGAATAGATATAGTTCAGTACATGATCTAGTGTCAAATTGATACTTGACTATTTATTGATTTTATCACAGTAGATGATCAACAATATCTGTCATTATGCTCACATGAAAGGTGTCACCCATCATGGTTAATTTTTGTTTCCAACATGGCACAATCTAGGGTTATGCGGGAAGAGAGAACCTCAATTTAGGAATTTTACAGATCAGATTGGCCTGTGACTATGCCTATGAGTGTCTGTTATGATTGATGATCGATGTGAGAGGGCCCAACCCACTGTGGGTGGCACATCCCTAAGAAAGTGGATCTGGACTGTATAAGAAAGCAGGCCGAGCATGAGCCAATGAATGAGACAGTTAGTAGACTTCCTTCATGGTGCTTGTTTCCAGGTTCCTGCTTTGAGTTCTTGTCATGACTTTCCTCAAATGATGGATTGTGACCTGAAAGTATATGCTGAAATAAATTCCTCCCCAAGTTGATTTTCAAAATTACCTATTTACTTGTATATGTATGGAAATTTTTTTTTGCATGTATATCTGGGCACCATACACATGACTAGTGCCTACAAAGACCAGACAGCGCATCAAATACCCTGAGATTGGAGTCACAAACAATTATGAACTGCCATGTGGATGGTGAGAATTGAAGCCAGGTCCTTTGGAGGAACAGCCAGTGCCTTAATTACTGAGCCATTTCTCCAACCCCCAAGTTGTTTTTAGTCAGGGTTTTAATATAGTAACAGAAATCAAACTGGAATGTCATCATTATAACAATAGTCATGAGTGAGATAGCAAGATTTATTCAATCACATTCAAAACCTAGAAGAGAAGCACTTTCTGGTATGGATTAGAGAAAACATAATAGTAAGAAAAGGAAACTGGTTGAATTTCATTCCTCATTCATTCCCTTCATCACCCAGTTCAGTGTATTAACCGAGAGAATAAATGATCACACCGTCACAGGGTAATGAGCAGCCTTTAGGAAGGGTTTGGATCTAAAGCATGTCTGACCAGGGGCCAGCACTCTTCGGTACTTCCCTCACTGGGTAAGATGATATAAATATAGAACAGCCTGTGAATGAGAATCTGCTCTGTGTGGCAAAGCTACTCAAAAGTAAGCAAAGACATTCTATGAATGAGATTCTCCATGTCCCCTGGTGTGAGGTCAGAGCCACACATCCTCCCTGAGGACCCACTTCTCGTGAGACCAGAACGTTCAGATGCTTCATACTAGTGAGGCCCTGTCATGCCTAGAGAGTAATGAGATTACTGGAAACCTCCTTATTAGTGTGACTTATTATTCCTAGATTCAAACCATGTACTTAAGAGGACTATAAAAACAAGCCTCACTAATTTGTGCAAGTGTTCAAAACACTAAACCAAATGAAAATTTTCTCTGTATACCCACTCAAGACTCAATCAGAGCAGTTTTATGGACTGAGTTGACTGGGACAACAGTGGAGTGAAGAAAGGACAGACAGACAGACAGACAGACAGGCACACGTACAGAAAGGCTGAGATAAAGTGGGCCATATGCTATGATGGAGAGACACTGGCAGTCAGGAAACTTGGTGTGTTTGTTATAAACCACTGAGCAAGGAAGCAGGTTTGTTGTAAACAGCTGAATGAGAAGCAAACATGCAAAGGGGTGTTGGTGGAGTGTGGGCTCTTCCTCTGAAGTTTCTGAGAACCACTGGGGCCAACCAGTGTGTGACATTGCTGGGGTGTCTGCAAGAGGACTCTGAGAGGTCAAGAGACCCCAAGAAGCCATTGCATGAAGCTTTGAAAGGGAAGCCTCGGTTGTAGCGGTGATGCTAAAACATTGTCTATGGCAGACGTGTGAGACCAAGAGAGACTCATGTGTTAGAACATTCAATCCTTGGCTGATGCTCTTGCTAGGGGAAGGGGATGATGGAAACTTTAAGAAGTGGAGCCGTACTGGAGGGAGCATGTCACTGGGTATTGGCTTTGCAAGTTCATTGCCTCCCCTGACTTATAATTTGTTCTCTCTGCTTCCTGTATGTGGTTGAAATGTGATTTGCCAGCTTCCTGCTTTGCTCACCAAGCCCTCCCTGTCATTGTGGACTCCATCTGGTACCATAAGCCAAAATAAACTCTTTCTTCCTTGTCTTGTTTTTTTTTTTTTTCCTTTTTTTGGTCGTGTATTTTTTTCATAGTAACTACAACAAACAAATAATAACTAATATAAACCACAAAAGGTAAACCAGAGTTGGAGTCAAAATAATGGGCAGGCTTTCTTACCTCAAATAATTACCAGATGCAGAGGACTGAAGTACTGGCACAACACCTAACCTGGGAGCCTTTATATATATATATAAAAAAAAATTGTATTATATTGTAGATTTTATTTTTTGCTTCAGAAGTTCAAGGGTATTTTGGGGATAACTTTCATCTTCCCTTTGCCATGTCATTTTCCCCCTCCATATTTTAAGACAAATAAAACAGAGTTACGATTGTCCTTATCACCTAGTTCCGACACCTCTGTCATCAGCCCCGAGTCACTTTTGACTGATTCTACTCCCGATCTATTTCCACCCCCCCCCCCCATTCTTCAGAGGACTGTTCACTTTTAATTGGATGCCAGGCATTATGGATTGGGGTGTTTTAATATTTCCATGGAAATTCATTGCATCCAAAATGTGGTTAGGTCCTTTGGAGTGTCCCGTATATTAGTTTATGGGTTGGTGTAGAGCAGCAGTTTATCAGAGCCAAATGCTGCCTCCTGGCAAGTCAGACCTTTTCATAGAACTCCATGCAGTAGTCTAGAAACGGCAAGGTTTATCTGTTTGTCTTGTGGGAACAGGTGTTAATCTCCAATTTTGTGAGGCTATCTTCTGAGATCCAAGGGCCCCTTAATGACATCCTACTAAGAATAACATAAGTATCTCAAGCCTGGAAATGGTGAGTTGGTTATGTTGAAACACAGATCAAGCACAGGAAGATGCTGGCTCTCCCCACCCTTATCCCTGACAGACTGAATTCTGAACATGAGGAAGGTAAGCAGGGAATCATACAAAAATGCAATCAGAGTCCTGTTTCTATGGCTCCAAACATTCTTAGTATCACAGTATATTCCTGCACTTCATAGAACACTTTATGCAAGGGAATAAGTATCTCTGGTTTTCGGTATTCCCTATATAATCAGGGATGACTATACCAAGCCCCATCCTTCCTCCTTTTCCTTCCTCTTTTCCTGACCTTGGCTCTCACTATGTATATTCAGATATCCACAGAGCTTATTGTGCACATTCAAGTGGCACAGCGGGACACAGACTCCCACTTTGAGACTTTCTCATTTTTAACAGCACCTGCCTGTAGTTTAAGAAAATATCATCACCAAGAGGGTGAGCCGATGGTTCTAAGATTCGGTACCAATGTCTTTCTACTCCCAGTACTGAACCCTTCCCATTTTCACCCAAACTCCCACGGTCACAGACATGACCAGTTGCTCTGTTGAGTCCTCTAGTTTTCATGTATGGAGTGCTTTTTACCTTCTGGCACATTCCAGCCAATCTATATGTGTGTTTGTGATGTGTGTTTGTGACTGAAGAAGAAGAGAAGTAGAGACCTTTTTTCCCTTCTCTGGGGTTGATGATTCTAGCCCCAACTAACAGAAGGAACTGAGCTGGGGGCGGGGGGTAGCTTTGACAGATCCAGAAGGATTAAATGGAAGCAAGGCAGTGCCAGACCTTTGTGACTACTGCCCAGTGAGTGACATGAACTGCTGTATGCCAATTAGCTTTCTGTATCAGGTCATGAGCAAAACAATATGATGATGAGACAGGCAAAGAACACTCTGTGATACAGGAACCATGAACAACACAGGTGCCAGTACTTATACAACCCATACTTTCCTTATTTTCTTGCACAGAAGGAAGTGAAATTATTCAGAGTTTCAACATCAGCTGTTGCATACGGGGAAGGGCCTACAAATTTACTTGGATGGTTATCAATGTTTCCTTGGTTCTTGCTGTCTTCCCAGCGGAGAGCAGTGCTTCCTCCTTCTGTCAACAAGTATCAGGCGTTCTCACAGCTGCCAAGTGAAGGCAAACACGAAGGGAACTTGTTTCTCACAAATGTAGTCAAGCGATTTGGGGCCTTGGGAAAAGCAGCTCCCCCCTTTTTATTAATACCGTGGGTTTTTAAATTGGCGAAGTAACCTGCCCCAAGGCCTGGGAAACAGGCAGTGTTATGGTTCATTACAGACTGGGAATGTCTAAGCATGAAGACACAGAGAGGGCAACGCTGGAGGGATCATAGGGGAAGCCCATGGGGAAAGGCATGTCTGGGGAAAAGAGGGTACAAGGCTTGCATGCAGAGATGGCCTACCTTCGAACTGCAGCTCCGCACTTAACAACTGAGTTATCGAAGACAAATTAGAATGTCTTCTCTCTAATGCTTGTTTCGTTATTCATACGGTGGATATGCTAGTTTTACTTCAGACACTTAGAATTAAATTGATTAATATTAACAATTAGTATTCATGAGGTTTGCTACTGCCAACATTTATGCGTGTTAAATATAAAAAGTCAGAAGTTAAAATGGCACTCGACAGAGACGGACTCTTGGTGACGTGAGCAGAACTGGGCTTTCTAAAGTGGAAATTCGACAGTGCGTGGGATGGTTGCGAGGAACTTGTGGGTGTGTCACGGTGCAGATGCCACAATGCCGTACGGGCAAAACATCACAAGTCTTGCAGGTTGCCAGTGCTGTGTCCCTGGCACCAGGTTGCTGTCCCTGGAAGTGGGAGGGAACTGCCTTCACTCCCCCAGCAGAAACAGTAAGGCTTTCCTCCATTCATGAGCCACCCAACTGTGATTCCGTGTTTTAGACAGGCGGATGCTCATGTCTGTGGTTAGGATTATGTTTGTGGTAGGATAGGCTAAGGCTCATTTATAGCTATGAAAATGTTTCTCTGGTGTGCAGGAAGCTCTACCTCACAAAGTCGGAGATTTCTCAATTTTAGGAATGGCAGTGAGACATCACAAGAAATATTAATTGGTCTAGGGCACTGTGAAGACTATTCTTTCTTGTGTACTTGACCACATCTAGAATTAACCACAACCCAAGTGGCTGGATATATATGTGAGGCTTTTTTTTTTTTCTTAAATCATTTAACATGGAGTGACCCACTTTAAATCTGGATCTTTTAAGGTGGGATGATCCACCTATAACCTGGGCCACATTTTCTATTGGCAGCCTATAGAAAGGACATGGATTAAGGAAGCGTGTTCTCTTTGCCTGTTTGCATTCACTGGCATTCACTGGCATTCATGACTTCACTGGCATTGAAATCTACTTCTTCAGGATTCCAGAGTATACTGAAGACGAGCTCAGACATCCAGCCTGTGGACTGACAAACTGGATTCTTGGACTTTCTGTGATTAGACAGCTATTGTTGAACTAGCCTGTAAGCCAACACACACACACACACACACACACACACACACACACACACACATTCTATCAGTTCTGTTCCTCTAGAGAACCCTGAGCAATACAGGCACCCAGGAAGAAGGATTATGACATTAAATGAAAGAACCATTAGACCTCTATACAAGGATAAACAATCACAGGCTATGTACAAATTTTTATTGATCAAATCTTGGTGAGTTCCTGAAAGTGTAAGGTAATGAAAATTTATAGAAGACAAAATCATGTATATTTTCTTAAGACAGAGTAGGGAAAGCACTGTTGGTTTCTTTTCTAGTCCTAGGTCCCTCGTCCACTATAATCTTACCCCTTTCCCAAGGCCAAGCGTGATTTTGTGCCACCTTTTTTGTCTCAATAAACTATTGTCCACTGTCTGGCAGGGTGACCAGTCCTGTAACTACCCAGGACCAGAACCAGGGTTTGTGCTGGCCCCCTGCAACATTCATCCCAATGTCGATGGTGGAGCAGAGTTCAAGGGGCCTTGAACCAGATCGATGATTCTTTTTGATAAACACCTGCATGTAAAAATATATGGATAAAGGGGTTTACTGTGTGACTTACTGTGTCATACTGAAGCTTCCATGATAAGACTTTCCCCCTCTTCCTTTATTTCTTTCTTCTTTTTCCTCCTCATTTTCTCTTAAATTTTGTTTTGTTTTATTTTGGGGTGAGGTGGGAGATGGGTAGGATTGGGAGGCAGGATGTTCAAGTACAAAGAAAAATGAACAAATAAATAAATAAGTAAATAAATGTAAAAGGAAAAATAAAACTATTGTTCATTTGTCTTGTAGTGGTACTCAGAGATATCAAAGTGGCAATAGATACACCAACCATTCATGTGTGTTGTTTCTAGAGAATACTTGCTTCCAAGAGTAGAACCAAGCATTTGACTTTGGAAGGAACGACAAAGTTGGGCATCACATTAGGGCACTGAACTTTCTTAGCACACTGTAAATTCACATGAGAAAAGACATCTGCCTGTAGTGCCAACCAGCCTGATAAAGAATTTGTCTTCATCTGTTTTCTGAAACACTATAGACTGGGTAATTTTATAAAGAAAAGAAACTTATTTCTGAAGGTTGTGGAATCAAAGATTAAAAGCTGCATTTGATGAAGGATATTATTTATTTGTTTATTTTTATTTCTAGGTTCAGAATCTAGCCCAAGTTGGCCTTGAACTTGTGTACCTCCTGCCTTGCCTTCCCAAGTGCTGGGATTATAGGTGTGCTCCACTATACCCAGCTAAAGTGAGATGCTTTCTGCTTTGTCATAGCGTGGCAGAAGACATCACAAAAGAGGAGGGGAAGAAGGAAGGAAAGAAAGACAGGGGAAGAGAGACAGAGACAAAGAGAGGATTGAATTATCATTACAAACCTACTTCAAGATAATAACATCAGTCTACTTGTGACTTCAGACTTCTTTGTGACCTCATCACCTCAAAAAGGTGCTGGTTCTTGACACCATGATATCAAATCAATTTTAACATCAGTCTCAAATTACATTTGACCCCATCCTTATGACTGACTGTCAGTAAATGACTCAGCTCTGCCTACAGACAAAAGGCTTCTCCAGGTCACCACTAAATACATGCCCACACTTCTAGTCACTTTTTACACCATCTGCCTTCTGCCCCATGAAGACACAGCTTCCCTTAAAAATCCAGTTCACCATGTTCGCTCCTCTCATAGGGCAAAAATAGCACACTGTTCAATGACCTCAATAATTTAGAATTCATGAATAAATAACTTGCCCAGGAGGCTACACTGGGGCTTCTATTTTTACCTAGAGTCTCTCACCAAGCAAAGTGACCTCTCTCAAGGACCCAACAGTGGTACCCGTTGGTCCTCTGACTCCCTGGGAAATGGCCTGGTAGAATGTCAGTGCAGTGTTTCCTTGAGTATTACAGTGATTGATGGGTACCAGACTTCAGACTGTGGTAACCATGCAGAAATTTAGGCATGCATGCTCTGCTAGAAAGTCCTAGAAATGTTCTGAGGTGAACAGCTTTTTTCTCCCATGTACTTCCACAATATTTTTGCCTTGCCATGGTCTTGAAGATAATGAGACTAACCAGATGGAAGCCTCTGAAACCTTGAGCCAAAATATATCATTCTTACTCAAATTGTTGTTCCTGGATATTTGTGACAGCAGTGAAGAATCTGACATATCTTCAATGGTCATCGCTTCTTCTACTTCTGTTTTCTCTGACAATTTATGACAAAGTGACGGAGTAAATGTCAATTCAAAATTCCTTGGTCTGAAATTCTTAATAATTACTGTAAGCGTCACTGAGCTAGGACACCCACTAGGGTCCATCCTTACTGTACGAAACAATTGTCATGCCTGTCCAAGACTACAATACATGTAATAATCAGCACCAGCCTTTAGATAGCTTCTTTTTCATCTTCAAAATGGAAAACTCAAGTCTTTCAGGCAAGCTGCTCAAGAGTTTACACAGCTTCTAGTTTTGACTCATGATTATATCTTCAACCAACACGATAAAAAAGATAACCCTTGTTAGAATTACACAGAGAAGCATTGTTCATTAATTCATTTATGAATATTGATAAAGAATCTTGTATGAACTAGATTTTGATTGCAAAACACTAAAGAGTTCTGATTTTGAGGATCTGTAATTCTAAGATACGGTTGAAATGGTTCTAGAAGATTCACTGGATTTTGTAGGCCAGAGACGCAAAAAGGCTACTTTCTGTTCCATGTGAGAACTAGTGGTGAGACTGACAGCAGTGTGTGCTGGTGTGGGGAGCAAATGTGTCAGGGCAGGAAGGGAAAACCCTGGAAAAGCATGTGGAGTGGGAATGCGTGAGTAGACTAGCTTCAGATGCCTCACAAACCAGGCAGAAGTTCAGGCCTGGTGTCAAAGAGGGAAAAAGCTGTTATCACAATCCTGAGCTGGGGGCATAGGGAAGAAAATAGTTTCTTTGGGGTAAGAAATCAGTGGTCTTCTTCCTTGCCAGTGAATGCGCAATTTAGTGAAAATCAACGCTTCCCATCAGAGTCCAAGAGTAACCTCCCTGTGGCCTAGATGCACAGCCCAGAAACAGGAATGCCAAGGCACCTCTCTCCCCTTTCACAGGTCTCATTTTCTCTGCAGCCTCCTCTCTCAGATCCACAATGATGTGAGTTGCAAGATGTTCCAAAGGCTGCTAATAAGATGCAGCAATAATGGATTCCGCTCATAGCCTTGCTAGAAACCGCACTATCTACCTCCCGGCTGCATTTCCAAGGTGCCGTGGGGGATGCACAAAGTCAGACAGGGGCAGGGGGAGAAAACGGGCCTCACCTAGACAGGGTGTCCCTTCTTCTCAGGCCTCCAGGGGACATGGCTTCTCAGCGGCACATAAAGTCAGAATGAATGAGGAAAGCAGGCAGGGAAGAAGTCAGAAATGATTGAGGACAGAAATAAGAATAAAGAAGGGTAAGACAAGGAGAGACTTAATTATGCAAAGGGCACCTGCAGAATAATTGACATTTCTGTTCACCGTTTCAGAGAACAGAACAAGGCTTCGGCAGACTGGCAGCCACAAGACCGTGATACTGTGATGTCTTCATGGCCAATTTGCTTCTTCAGGTTGGGGCTCGTGACAAGCTACAGCACACCAGTGTAAGACACCAGAATTCTACTCCAAAATACATGTGGCATAAGGATGGCTTTGAGATGATTATTTCTGAGAAACTGTAAACATAGAAGCAAAAAATCTGGAAACAGGGGAATTCTCATATTTTGTGAGGAATTTACATTCCCCACAGGAATTTGCATTCATTGGTGTTTTCCTCTCTCTCTCCTCAGGAAGGGAGCTGGTTGAGCCACAAGAGACTTACCAGTGGTGAAGGCTGCAGGTTAAATAGCTTGCTTTCCCTTTCTTTTCTGTCCCTTCTTTGCATTTTTCCTTCTAGGTTTCAGCAGAGAATAATTCTTTTTTTGTTTGTTTTTTAAATTTTTTCATTTTTTCAAATTTATTTATTTCATATGCATTGGTGTTTTTGCCTTCATATATGTCTGTGTGAGGGTGTTGGATCCCACAGAATTGGAGTCACAGACAGTTGTCAGCTGCCATGTGGGTGCTGGGAATTGAATCCTGGTCCTCTGGAAGAGCAGTCAGAGCTCTTAACCGCTAAGCCATCTCTCCAGCCCCCAGAGAATTCTTAAGCCTGAAATCAAAGGTGCTTCTACTGAGTTTACTTTTGGACATTTCCTTGCTCATCCGTCCCCACTAACCTTATACACGAGTAACACATGTGCTTTTTGACCAAACAAACAAACAAATCAAACAAACAAAAAGCAACACCAACCAGCCGCCAACCAATCAACTAACTAACCAAATAAACAAAAAACAAAGCTTGACCCCTCCGGGTCTCATGACACCAGATCTTCTCTCCTATTCTGCAATATGTTTAGTGTGAGTTACATATTTGAGTCCTTGAGCAGAAATTAGTTTGTATTTTACATGTCTGGTCAAGTATTGTTTCTTAATCTCAGTTTGTTAATAGTTCAACACGGCAGTATTTTTGACATTGTCATTTTCTCCTAGGGTCCTCTGCTGAATTCAGGAGCTAGAGGAATAGAAACGTCAAATAATTACATGTGTGATTCTACCTTTATTGAGCATCCACTGTGTGCAAGTACTTTAGAATCTTGGTTCTCAAAGACGAGCATGTTAGTAAAATAGTCTATCAGATAGCTGAATATTTCATTTATCATGGGTACTTGTTGGATACTTTAATGACAGAAAAGCTACTATTAAAAGCAGTTTTGAAGCTAGTTACCTGCCTATGGAAAAGAAAAGTTGGAAAAAATTAATTTGAAAATGAGCATGAATTTTCATCAGAAAGCTAGTATTGGAGAATATCACATAGGCTTTACACACTGATAGCTGTTGTGACCGGTGCAGCTAGGTGAATATAGGAACCTGGGGAGTCCCAGAGACGAAATGGAATATAATTGTTTGTATTGTTCTTTGGGAAAATAAGCTCACAGACTTCTTGTGGCAAATTGTTGTGCATAACCAGGAACCTACGGGCAAGATCCTGAAAATGGCACATCTAAAGAGCAAACAATGACACACTAACCTGTGGCAAGAAACGTTAAGTTCTGAGTGACAGCCACTGAGGATCGTTGAGCATGTGGAACTTGCAATTTCTTCAAATCTTCCTCCGTACATATCGTCTTTTGGGAACAGAACATCTTGGAATTGTCTTGTTTATTTAAAGAAAGTCTGACTGCAGATTGTTCTCAGTTTAGGATAGTTCAGTTTCTGGTCTTCTCACTTTTAAATGATACATTTTCAATAGAAACCATACTTTGAATTTTGGTCTTTTCCTGGACTAGTGACACATTGGAAGACATTACTATGACATTGGTGGGAGAAGGAGTTCCCAGTCAATGTTCTACACTGCCCTGTATTGCTAAGCTGTACCGTTGCTGTTCCATAGATTTCCCGTATAGAGTATCTTCAACTTATAAAAAGATTATTGGAATGCACCCCATCATCAATCAAGAGGCATCTGTGTTTAGTGAAAGACCATGGAAATATCTCCATTAAGCTTGTCCAGGAAGTCTCAGAGGCCGAAGAGTTAGTCACGATTTGATAGCTCACTTTAACTGTAGTCAAAAGCTACAACTGGGAAAAAGGCTCAGCTTAAATGATAAGACCGTGAGACATCCTAACATTATGTCATACACATTTATGTCATACACATGCAATTACATGATCAATTAGACCCTAGTCAAATGCCAATCAATGATGATGATCACAGTTTCATTTTCAATAATTCAGAAACTCTTGAATATCTCATGGTACCCTAGCACTCTTCTTAAGAGACATTGCTTTGACGATGAAAATCTGGACACTGGAACTTTCCAGTTATTTGTATATAATGACAGTGTTATCATGAATCCACAAATAAAAGGTAGAATTCAGGTTTCAGGTATGCTTTTCTTACCCCCCCAGAAGAATTAGATAACTCATATCATAATTTAACTTTCCCTGAGGTTCTTTGTACTTTTGCGTTGCTATTTTGTGAAGGTGACGAGAACAGCAGTCAAGTCTTTCTCACTTAGGGTATCTGGAGTTCTTTCATCTCCTGCCACACAGGGGAACTGATTGCGCATGAACGGTTCCCTGAGAAAATGGAGGATGCTGATGAGGAGCTAGGTCCCTCATCTGTAACTCTTCTGGGCACTTGGCAGGGGAATCTGGAACTGTCTTTTAAGGAGCCACCGCATCCATGGATCTCCACCCGTCACGAAAACATGTCGTTCTTCTTCACGTCTGTTATCCCAGAGCAGCCTTGAGAGTGAAAGGACAGTCCCAGGAGTTGACACGTGACGAGCAGCCTCAGGGAAAGGAGGAGCTGGCACACGTTTGCCGGAGAGGGCAGCTGCTGTCCTCCGGGAATTGTGCTGACAGTATGAGAGTCGAGCATGATGTCACAGGAACTCTGGTTTGGCCAGCGCAGTGTGGCATCCAGGGCAGCTGATCTCTTCATCCAGTTTGAAAAGATTTCTCCTCCTCTTGCTCTCTCATCCTCTCCTTCTCCGTGCCAATCGGAGTGATAATTGTAAAACCACGCAGCTCCTTTCAGAAGTAGGCCATGAGACCCAGGGCCGGCTATTATCAAGGCTGGCATGCTGCAATTATCTCTGAAGACGCTCTGATGACAGCATAATGCATGTGGTGCTTTGTGCTAAAAAAGTCAATGCCGGTGGCCTGGCTGAAAGCAGAGCTTCCTAGAGATTCAAACACAACCTTAGTGTGACATATGATCTGCTTGGACCCCAAGGATGGCCACTGTTCCTCATCTTCAAGATTATTCCTGTGAAGTAGAGCTTTAAGACAGCCCTTGAGAAGCCGTGAAAAGAAGACATTCTTTTCGATTCAGGACTTCTCGGCTTTTAACAGAGTGATAAATGATGCTTTCTTAGGTGCCTATGTCAGAGTCCAGAAATCGGATATCTGATTTCATGGGGGAATGTCAACCTGGGAATACGATTTTAGGAAAGTCTGAATTCTAAGTGTAGTATTGTGTACCTGTGTGACTCTGGGAATTTTAATTATTTCCTAACATTAATTCTAAAAATAAAATCCAGCATAATACTTCTTTCATGAAATGTAAAATGACTAAAGAAACACAAATAAAACATTTTGTTCAATTTAATGCCATCAACAGTAGCTGTTGCTACCACTAGCACAAAATTCATAACGATTATCATAGGTACCAAGTGGGTTTTTCAGAAGGGAGTTCTCAGAAGTATTCATATCCTTGCTAAATTCTATATTGCAGCATATATATTTTTTATTGCTATTTTCACGTGCTAAATTATTTTTAGCACTGAACAAATCCCATGACCATAACACAGCTAATTAGAATCATGATCTCAACAATTTTAACAGTTCATGTTTGTGACAAGGCTTACTACCTACCAAAAAGTAATTTGTAAACACAAAATGCTTCTCCAAGACATTAGAAAGTTCAATATTTTCTTATTGGAAAAGTTTAAGGGAGTGGAGAAATGGCTCAGAGGGTAAAGAGCTTGCCATGAAATCTGAGGAATTGAACTTAGATTAGCTCGTTGTTCAAGTGAGAAACCCTAATTCATTGTGCAGGATGGAGGAGAATGACTGAGGAAGATACTGTATGTCAACCTCTGGTCTCCACACACGTGTTTAGGGACAACTGGGACACATGCACACACATATACCACAACCATATACACATGTGTCTTGCAAAGAAACCCTTTAAAATAGGGTGGGGGAAAGGGCTCAGCTGGTCAAGTGCTTGCCACCCATGCAGGGGTACCCAAGGTTTGAATCCCTGACACCCATATAAAAAAAAAAAAACATGCAAACTTAGCATGACTTTGTGTATCTATCATTCTAGAACGAGAAAGGTAGAGATGGAAGAAACTCTGGAGCTTGTTGGTTAACTAGTCTTGTAGAGTTGGTGAGCCTAAGTTCAGTGAAGTACCCTGCCCCAGAAATAAGAGATAGAGACAAAGACATCCAGTGTGGGCTTCTAGAGGTCCACATGTACAAACACAACACATACATGCGCAAATGTAATTACGTTCTGCACACAGACACACACACGTGTGCGTGCAGGCTATTATAAAAGTTTAAAACAATAAATATGGTAGCTGGTGACTTTATATTTTTGTATTGAAGGCTGTAGATTAACATTTTATATTGTTGAACAATCAAAAACAAGGTAGTTTTTCCCATTACATGACGATTTTATTTACGACTGAATTGCGAGCCTGAAAAGCCTTTGACTTGCTCATTATTCAGGAGAAAAGCAGCTGCTTTTCACTGTGATATGAGTTACTAATTCAGAGACACTTTTACCTTAAGTCACGTACAGTCAGAGCGCCATTGCTTATCTTTAGGATAAGCTGCTTATAGTTGGGGATATTTAACTCAGCCTTAATGTGTACTCCAAAGCTCTTTCAAAGAAAACAATGGAAAAAGACAAAGATCAGACCAGTGAGACAGCTCCACAAGGTCACAGCTGACCAGGCCTGAATTTGAGCCCACCTCCAGTGACACACCTCTTCCATCAAGGCCACACCTCCCAATCCTTCCCAAACTGGAGACCAAGTGCTCAAACATACGAGACTATGGGCCCATTCTCATTCAAACTTTTGCATCATGTTTCCCGTGGAGATCCCTGACCTTCACCTTTAGTCCTGATGTTATGTATCATCCCAGAACTTGAGTTGAGCCACACCTGCAGTATAGGGGATCAGACACGACATGGGATCTAAGAGCATCTCCCTTGCACTGGCTAGTGGAAAGCACACCATAAACCATTGCCCCAGAAATTTGGCTTTTTCCTGTGTGAAAGTACTCCAGAAGTCAAGTGCCTCTGTTACAAATCAAAGCAAGGTTGGCAGTCTTTACATTCTGGTATGTTTTATATTGTCTTGGTCATGTTAGAGAGATTTGGAAAGCAATACAGAGTGGATGCTGATCAGATCTGAATTAATATTGTCACCTTTCCCCAATGAGCTCTCTTCTTGATCAGTTGTGTACACTCTTGAGTCCCAATTACTTCATCTCAGTCGCAAGAGTTCAGTGAGAGAATGCATGGAAATACCAAAGACGTGAGAACACATTAAGGATACCATCAATGACTAATGTTCTCAGTGTTTACTGCCAAGCACTTTGAACACCCACACATACCAATTCTATGCGTGAAGGTCCCTTCGCAGGCCAGCACGCTGGGAAACAGGGGTTAAGTTGTTTATACAAGCTGGGACAATATTAAGTGCTAGAGAGAGAAGTCTTTTTCCAGAAGGCAAGTTCATTACTGTTCTGTGAAATCGATTATACTCTTATCCAATAAAAATGTACACCTAAGTTGTTGCTAGTGAAAATCAAATCCTGATAGAAGTCTAAACATTGACTTAGGGTTTGAAGCAGTAGCTTTCAGGCCCAAGGATGGATGGGGAACGGACTTCTTTCTAGAGAAATTCCTAAGATGGGGTAAATCTGAGTGAAAAGAAACGAGTGCTGTTTGTATAGAGTTAATTGAGTCTTCATCTCCTCGATTATAGAATATTCTTTTACATGTCTTAAATTTTGATAAACATTAGAAAAGATCATCATAAACAGTGTTTAGCAAGTTACCCCAAGGCCATCGGCATCCTCATCCATTCAGCACCAACAGTGCCCGACAAAGTGGCTGAGCATGGTCCACCTTTATAGGCAAGCAAATCAGGTATTCCTTAGTGATATCGTTGATGATCAGATCTTGTCCTCCCATTTAAACAAAGAACAAAATGGAGAAGGAGGGAGAAGAAGAAGAGGAGGAGAAAAAAGAAAACCATGAAATGAAGTTACAACTTGACCATTTCTTAGCTGCCCCTTAATAGGGTGTAAAATATCTCAAGAATGGCTTCAGATGCAGATTGAAGAACTTGATCTTTATTTTTACAGTCTTGTCTCAGCTCCCTCCATTACTAAAGTATATGCATCACACAGAACTCTGAGAAATGATACAGAAGCTGGCAAAGGGTGTGTACAGAGGACCAGTTCAGCGGCTGAGTTCAGATCTCCTTCATACAGTTCTTTCTAGGCAGAGTTTATGGTCCTTGACCTACTCCACACGTGCTGTGGAAGTCATTCAATTTAAGTAAAGTCATATCTAGCGGGGGCCAAGCCACAGCTGCAACTCCTGCCTCCCTCTTCCTGTCCTGGATCCTCTCTCCGAACTCTTTGGGTTGGCATGTTCATGAACATGGTCCTTCCTTTGCATTGGGATCAGTGTCCTGTCTTCCTTACCTCCTCCACACCATCACTGACCACGAGCAGGACTCAGAAAGTTTATTTGTGATAGGCAGTCCATTTCTGGTGAGCAATGCTCAGGACCAAAACTGTCTGGCCGCAGCAATATGAAGAAAGGGTCCCCTTAGTCTCCAGTTTTGTGGAGCAGAAAGGACGGCAGGAGGTATATGTCATCTGCGGAGTAAAGCATCTAACATCAAGATTTAAAGGGAGGAAATGGAAGCAGAGGTGGCAATTTTCTATTCCCTCTTCTCTCTTCCAAAGACTGCAGTTGGTGTCTGGCCATCTGCTTCACCCTGGAACAGGACCCCAAATCCCCTGAGGACAAAACCAAGAGCAGCCAGAGTTCCACGCTGACAGACACTGCTGCTATGCCTGCCTGTTTCCAATTCCTTGTCAGCTGTTCTTTTTCATCTTTCTGCTGTTACAAAGAAGGAAAAAAATTTAAGAATATTTATTACTGGTTTTTGCTGGGATGTTATATGTGATTATTGCCCAAAATAAATCAGACAATCCCAGAAAGTATAAACAATCAGAGATCACATAATCTCTCCATTTAATGAGATTTTCAAATACTCATTATATAAGTTAACACATTATCAGAGAAATCATGATGTCTCTGTAGTCTGTGATTTTATCAGTAGATTCTCAGCATTTTATAATAGAACATGTAATACTTTTTGGGGGAAAAAAACCCTCAAAGTATTGTATCAAGTGGAAGCTACTTTATTTGACCAACTCCTTTATGCTGAGAATTTGGATAGTTTTGTTTTCTCCAGTAAAGAAAATCCATCTGCGTGCATTTTACTGACCGTTATAAATGTCACGCTGAAGGGAGTTCTCTTAAGAAGTGCTCTGGATCAAGGGGCTTTGCACTCCTTTATTTCCTCTTCAACTATAGCCATATTACCTACCTTCGGAAAGTTTGCAAGCAGCATTACTTCCTCTTCTTGGGTAAACTGAGGCAGTCAGTGGCTTCCTGATGGTATCACGACCATCTGTTTTGAAACAGCTAAGACCAACTTGTGGAAGATCTAGGAAACTGCTTAAGTTGCAGCTCCTACCTTTCTAGGTGGATTGAAGAAAGGAGGTGTGTAGATCTTGAGTCCACAGTTCTGTCTCTTTGGACCTTTTATGAACTTGCTGTTGGTGCCTGTAGTTTGATATAGAGCCATCTGCTAAGTCAGAGCTGCTTCTTTTAGATTCCCTAATGATCCCACTATCCCCCTGGTAATCAGATGTTTCCACTACACCATGTAGACCACAATCACAGGACAGCTTTGGTGACTTTGGATGAATTTTGGGTTGTTTTTGTTCTAGCTGGAAATGTTTCCTCCTTAGAATTCTCTGTGGCTAGTGGCAGGCTCTCCCTGGTGACCACTAGGCGTCAGACTTTCCCACCCCTCTTCTAACGGTGCGGCTTGTTCAGTAATTAACTCACTAGCTCAGCCAGGAGCTCTTTCTGTAAGGGGGCTTCTTTGACATCACAGGAAGGTGGTCGTTATGATGCAGAAGCCCAGCAGATTTCAACAGTACTGATTAAGCTGGGTTGTTTCTGGCTTACTGTCTTCTCAACAGAGCTTCTTACTGTCGATCAAGGAGGAGGCAAGAGAAATAACAGCAACCATGTTTTCATCATTCCTGGGGAGCCCCACAGTATTCCATTTCCTGTGACTACTGTGCAGATAACCTCGCTCTCATTGTTGATAGGGTGCTGGCATAGACAGCACTGAGCATTCCTTGTTGATCTTGAGGGAAATTAAATACCAACGTAGTCAGTAGCAGGGCATGCATTCTAGGAGGCAGGAGAGCTGAAACAGAACGACGCACCATCAAACCCTCATTCGGTACCCACTGCATAGAGCGGCACTGCACTTAAGGACAGGAAAAGGATATTGTTTTGTACCTTCAGCTGAGAAACTGTTCGGCAAGTATTTATTGAATAGCCAGTAAGCATTGGGAAAATAACATGAAGTTAACACACGAAACTGATAGGGCTTCCATAATCACACAAGAGCAATTGCAAGAGCAATTGAAGGCTGCACACAGTGCAGGATGCTTGAACCCTCCTATCTGAGAAGAGAATGCAGTGCAGGTATTAAAGTCATGATCAATGATTTCTAGCCAAAGTGACTTTCCGATGGAGACCCCATCACTTCTGGAGGACCACAGTAATACAGCCTCATTATTTTCTCATTTGATTCTCTCTCTACCTGACATCCTAGAAAAGAAGACAAACAATAGCCTCATCTTAAACAAAGGACAGAAACCAAACCAGATCCCTTCTCTATTTTCTGAACTGCCTCACGGGGTGCTGTGAGCATGGTTTTCACCCAGGATATAGATAACAACACCAAATACAGCATTGCAGAGAGCAGCTCCTCTAACAAATATAAACAGATTCACATCACTGATGACATGTTACTGTTCTAACTATGAAAACCAGTGACGCACACAGTAACGATGTGTCTGTGGTAAAGAAGAGCTACAGACGAACTAGAGCTTAATGACCCTGAAGAGTGCTTTCCTGCACACCCAGGGCTCTGTGCGACTGCTGCAGACCTGTCAAGCATGGTGCATAGCCTGCTTTCTCTAAGTGCTTTTTAAGAAAAATTTCACTTTCAGAGAAGTAAACATTTATTAAAGGAAACCTAAAGCATCTTAACTCTATAAGCAATAGTCATCTTCCCCCTGTGACTGGAACGTTCTCCCCGTATTCACCATAAAAACATGCCCAGAAATTAAATTGCAAGTCTCTGCACTTACTCTAGTATTGCTTCCAAACACACAAACAGAACCACACTGGGAAGAAGAGGAGTGTCGGCTTTTACCATCGTCAAAGTTCCAGAATCTCAGTGCTTCCCTTTAAAATTTCCAGCACTCGGGAGGCAGAGGCAGGCGGATCTCTGGGAGTTCGAGGCCAGCCTGGTCTACAAGAGCTGGTTCCAGGATGGGCACCAAAGCTACAAAGAAACCCTGTCTCGAAAAACCAAAAAAAAAAAAAAAAAAAATTAAATAATCTCCTTCCAGAGTCTTCAACCCCTTTGGAAGAAATGCTTTGAGAGGCCCTTAGAGTACATTCCTTTATCTTTGTCACAGTTCTTAAAGAGAGAAGTGACAGTGTCTACCTAGACTTCCAACTCAAGTAGCAGGCATTGCTTCACCCAGCAGAGTTGTACTCAAGCCCTGGATCCCTTGGTTCAGTTGGGCTTCCAACATGAGTCATTTGAAAAACTGAAGTGGGCAATATAGATCATGAATAACCATTTCACTCCTGCAAAGATATTTTGTGAAAAGCATCCCAGCAACCAACACTAGCTTCAGTTGGAAACTACAATACCCACATTTCCTTTGGAGACAGGCTAGCCATCTGCTTTCTGGGACAACACAGAGAGACGGGAGAAGCTAGGAAGTCGCTATGAAGATGCAAGCACTGCTGTACACTTAGCCTCCAGTTTCTGGAGAGCAGGCGTAGATTGCACAGGAGACAGAAAGACCTAAAAATGGGGCCTGCGATATATTCAGGACATAAGAGATTTAAAGAACAGAAGTTTCCAGAATATACCAAGACTACATTTCTGTTTGAAACTCATAGTTGAGAGCTGAATTCTAAGAGGTACTTAGAAATCACCTCAGACTACTGCTTGGCGTAACTTACTGGCTCTCCATGACCTTACAGGGTCCAAACCTTAATAACAACTAAAAAATAGCACTTCATCATATAAATAAATAATTTTGCATAACATCACCTTAATTTCCTTGGGATGATTATTGAGAGCTCCCCAGGTGTTCAAGAATGTGTGCTCATTCATTTTGTTTTTAATAGAAATTTATTTTCCTTTTGCAATGCTGAGAATATGAACCTAAGTCCTCATGTGTGCTAGGCAAACGCTGTACCACTGGGCCACATTCCCGGCTCTGTTTTCAATAAATACTGACATATTTATACTCACATCTGAATTTAGTGCTGTGTTGATAAATAGACTGTGACCTTTGGGAAGTTCACACTCCAGTGCAAGCTGCGTTACTTTTATCCAAAACAATATCCAAGCATATTTAAGAAACACAGCACATATGAGATGTATGTGTGTGGATCTCTGTAGTGATATTTCCTTTGTATTTTAATAAATGTTTGCCTGAAGTTCAGAGAGTAAAACAGCCCCACTGGTCAGCCTTACAGACCAGGCAGTGGTGACACACACTTTAATCTCACGAGCCACACTAGTTTGCCATAGAAACCAGGCTGTGCGTGTCTTTAATTCCAGGGGTACACGACTTTAAACCCAGCCCTAGAGAGGATTATAAAAGAGGAGGAGTCAGCTCTCAGACACAGTCTCATTCAGAGATTCCTGGAGACAGGATCACCATTTCGGACTGAGGTAGAGGTAAGAGTCATTGACTGGATGTTTTGCTTTTCTGACCTTCAGGTTGAACCCTAATTTCTGTCTCTGGGTTTTTATTAATCATGCTACAAATCTCTAAATAGTCTACAAGTGCCCATAACAAGATAGCCTACTGAAGTGCAGTTATCTTTAGGAGATAGGACTGTATGAATTTCATTTTCTTTACATATCATCTATTGTTTTTCCACTAATGAATATATGCTATTTATACAAGTTCTATCTTAAATCCCTAAATGAATGCGTATACACACACACACACATGAATTTGGATGAGAATATCTCTTTTAGAGAAGAGGCTTATGAACTCACCTTGAAACTCGGACAGGGATGAGGTGAATGTTGATAGGAGAGCATTATGTTGCACTTGGAAATTCATGTATCTGTGTCTACACGGTGTTGGCTATAAACAGGCTATGCATGGAGATCTGCTCTTGGATAATCCTTCTCTATGCTGTGAATAAGTTTTTCTCTCATTGGTTAATAAAGAGCTTCTTTGGCTTATAGCCAGGCAGAATAAGGCTGAGCAGGAAAGTCAACCAGAAATACAGGGAAAGGAGCAGAGTCATAGGGAAACATGAGTCACCTGCCAGAAAAAAAAAAAAAAAAAAAAAAAAAAAAGATGTGCTAGAGAACAGGTAAAGCCACAAAGCCATGTGGCAAAATGTAGATTAATAGGAATGGATTAATTTAAGTTGGAAGAACTAATAAATAATAATCCTGAACTATAGGTCAAACATTTGTAATTAATATAAGCTTTAGTGTGATTATTTGGAACTGAGCGGTCAGGATAAAAGAAAAGCTCCGCCTCTGCTTATCAAGAGCCTAGAAAAGGAAGTTGGAAATGTAATGGGAAGAGCTTCAAATGCTTGTCTGCGGAGCTGGGACTTGGGTCAGTGCTTAGTGGGGATCATCAACAGCTCCTTAGTAGAGGATTTGCCATGAATACTGTGCCTGCTTGTTGCAAGGGAAGAGTTGACCCAGGAAGAAGGGTCAAGCTGAATGGCCTCGAAGAAAATGGGACTTGTGGCATGGAGGTAGATGTGGAGGTTGTTCAAAACACCTAGACTAAGTATGACAATGGCCAACATAATGGTATTGGAAGGAATGGAAGGAAAGAGGAAGGCTGATGGATACAGGAAAAAGGCTTGATATTTCCCCAGTAATGGACTTAAGCATGAAGGAAAGAAAGGGTTAATGCAATTTCAGGACATGAGGTGTCAAAACACTAATCAAACTTAACTTCAGATGCAGTCCACAAAGTTACCCTTTTTGCTGTACAGTCAAACACAAAAGATGATGTAATTCTGTTCTTGATGGACCACTATATGAAAAGGCATGCACAGAAACAGGAAAGCCAAACTGGACCACAGATGTCATGAGAGCACCAGTTCCCAAAAGAAAACTGGTTTCTGGTCCTCAGGTCTTAAGGGACTGTCCTCATCAGGTCACTGTACAAGGCTTTCATCCTAGTGGAAGGTCACCTTGCCCTCAGATGACTGGAGTGTTCTGAACGCTGAACCATGCAATGCCCCAAGCACATGTAGCAGATGGAACAGTGGGCATGGGGGCGGGGTGTTTTGGGAAATGCAATATTATGTCAGTAATTTGATCCTCATGATTCCTGCGAAGCATTTGCCTATTATATATTCCACAGCTCAGAGATGCAGGTGAACTGTGCTCACCTTCCTGGGCAGATGCAAAGCCTCCTTGTAGCTTCCTTAAAAGGCTTATAAAATACCCACCCCGAGAGGTAGTTAAAATGCAAATTCTTTGGATTCTCAGAAAACCATCATCATATCTGGGTTCACATAATTTTAGTGTAAATCTTGCCCTTAATTTTTCATTGCCATTGTCACAGTCTTGATTAGATTTTTCCTCGCCATTTCTTAATTAGGTCCCTCGACTTGAAGTGTCTTTCGTTCAGTTATCTCATCCCTTCTACAACAACAGATACCAAAGCTAGAGAATTTTTTAGCAACCAGAATATTTACCCTCTTTAGTACTACTGCATATAAGCAAGGTTTTTCTTTTTTTTTTTAAGGTTTTTCTTTTTTCAAATAAAAAAAGGATAAACCATGACTATATAACAACTTGCACGCAGACACAAGATCAACACGTGAAGGGAACCCCTTAAAACAGTCCAATCACGTGCTCATGACAACGCATCGGACAAATGATGAAAGCCTCGGCATATCTCTGGCTCCCTCGGGTTAAATATGAGAATGGTCCATGGACCTGCAGCCTCTGCTGTCTGCAGATGCCATGGAAACCTGGAGTTGGTTAGCAAATAAGATGCGCTTCTTCACTGTGCAATCTCGAGGACTTAGATGCAAATGAAAACAAAGATCTGAGTTTTCAGAATAAATAATCAAGAAAAGGTCTGTTGAATGCTTCCCTATGGCTGGAGAAAGCTGTGTCGAACTTCAGTGTATCAGCTTCAATTGGAAGAATGGATCTATTCGTTCATTGGGATTGATCATGCCTTCCTAGCAACTTTCTGGACCTCTTGTGCTCCCCAATCCAGGACACAACATGTCACTGCCTCTCACAACACTTTATGATATCTGTATATGATGTTGGGAGGGTGTCCCTGAGTGTAGCCCTCACACACCTTAGAGACAGTAAAATCCCAACAGGTAACAGAGAACGCTAGATACTTTACAGTAAGGGTTGAATGTAACAGCATAGCGTCAGGCAAACATGTATCGAGTGTCCATTGTACAGTAGGTTCTAGATGTCATATCCGGAAAAGGACATGCTTTACTCGGTTGGTCAATCATCAATCCAGTGTTTACTGAACACTCTTTACTAGACACTGGCCGGTCTATGATGAAGAAATCCACTGGAAAGTATCTGCCAGCATCATAGCTTGTGTAATATAAGAACACTTTCACACCATAGCCAATTCCTGGTTGATCAATCCCTCTTGCCTTGATAGAGCCTGCATAGATGGGATCATATCCGTGGATCAGAGGGATGGGCACAGAGAAGTGACTGTTCCCATAGAAACCTGTGTCACACCTTCGAGCACCTTAGTGGAGTTACATCCGAAGCACATCTCTGCTTTCTTTTCGCCCTACTTGAAAGAAGGGAAAAGCAGCTTCTTCCCCATCTCATAAGAAGAGTAACTAAGTGAGAGAAAGGTAAGGAGCATTTTTAAACATTACCTAGGACAGATGTCACACCAGAATCCTTACTCCCTGAGCAGTTACTCAATGGGCTGCCATAGAAGTGGTTTTCAACAGAGTCTAACCACAACGAAGGCTCTTTACATACTGCCGCGTAAGAGATGTTAGAGGAACGCAAACAGGTTGAATTGGCGGAGTCAAGCGCAGCAGAAACACCCCATGTTAGTTATCTGAACTCATATAAAGAAGGACATCAAGAAGAGACCAAAAACAAAAACAGGTAACCAACAGGGATGGCACCAAGCGCTTCAAGCGAGAGCCTAAGGGTTGGCTCTCACTCCGGACCAAGAGCACACAAAACACAATGGCAACGTGTGCTACTTTGCAGTTTAAACCTTTCTGTCCAGTATCTGCCATACCCCTTTCATTGACTGAATGTGCAAAGTTAGGTCATTTATGATGTCCGTGTTCTTTGACTGAGTGGGGGAAGGCGTGTGTGTGAACTGACAGTGTTTCCTCACAACTGAACTGTTGCTATGGCTCAAGAGCTCAGAGTTGGGACACGGACGTGACCTCTCTGCCTCCAGCCATCTCTGCCCCTGACCAGCTGCCAGGAGTGCTCAGAGACTGGAAAGAACATGGTGTTTCCTGCCCATTAGCCCTGCCTGGTGACCACACTGTCCCTCATCTTACTGTCCAAGCAGAATCAGTAGTCTGGAGTGTGTTGGCGATGCTCACATGTAAATGGATGTGGGGAATGAACCTAACCCTTCTCCCCGTGATGATGGCACCTATCCATTGATCTATACCACCCAGAGAGACACCACTTTGATGTCTGGGATCAGGTGAGATTTCTGAAGAACTAAGCCAGGGAAGAGTTCAAAATACAACAAAATGGATGGCGAGAGATCTGTCAAACCTGGAATGCTTTTAGTGAGTTTCTAAGAATGTGTAAAGAGTATGAACATTGTTTACCAATAAACATGCTTTTTAAATGTTTTTAAGTGTAAGAACAGTTTATGGCAAAGAACAAAATTAATCTAGGGATATGTGTATGTGTGTGTGCGCGCTGGTTTATGTCTATGTAGATATCCATGTGTGTGCCCATGTGTATGCATGTGAGAGCCAGAAGTTGATGTCTTCCTTTATTACTACACACCTTAATTTTTTTTGAGACATGGCTCTTGTTTAACCTGAAGCTATTTCAGCTAGACTGACTGGGCAGGAAGCCCCTGGGACATGTCCCTCTCTGCTTCCCCAACACTGCAGTTACAGACACAAGCTTCCCTCCTAGCTTTTATGTGGGTGCTACCAATAGGAATTCAGGCCCTCTTATCTGCACAGCTATTGCTTAATCCACTGGATGCCCTCTTTAGCCCCCAAACTAAAAAAGGCCAGGTATGAAGTCAACACCTGTCATCCCAGCCTTTCACTCTGGAGCCTGAGACAGAGTTACCATGAATTCAAGGCCAGCCTGTGCTACATCATGAGTAGCGGATCACCTGCATTACAGAGTAAGATCATGTCTAAAGACGAGCAATAAATAAAAGTAAATCCGGATTGTGGCTGGGGAGGTGGTTCAGTGGGTTAAGGCACTTGTTGCCTAGGCTGACAACCTGAGGTCCACATGATAGAAACACACATCTCAAAGGTCATTCTCTGACCTGTACACACCTGTACACATGTACACATACAAGTCAATAAAGGTTTAAAGAAGACCCAGTGAACTTTCCACTCATTGGGATGATTACACAGAGAGTAGAAATGACACACATAATGGTTTTCTTTAAAAGCATTGGGAAGATGCCCTTCTTCCAAAGCAATTATACCCATCTTCCCTTAGCCCATTCTGCCAAGTCACCTTCAATTCCATTTTGTAGAGTTTCTTGAATTTTTTTTGGTCTTATCTGCATTTCTCTTTTAATGTGCAAGCTACAGAACAGGATCTCCTATTAAACATCAACCCTCTAGTAGTGGTTCACTTTTTAGAGAGCCTTCAGCCTCAGCTCCCCAAGTGGACACTCCGTATTTGGAAGGCATCATGAACAGGAGCATCTAGGAAAGATGAACTGAAGGAATTAAAGAAAGGAAACTGGGAAGATATGAGAATACCTTCCCTGCCCCCTTTAGTACAGCACCATGATAAACTAGGCACGGAGGTGGAGAACCATTTGAAGATCACCACCCTACCTATACACACAAAGACTTGTTAGCAAGTCAAGTCTTTGGGTACCAAAGTCCAACGATTCCTTTAAATATCTCATGAGTAGAAGGCAGACCCTTGGAGAGAATGTTTAGATGATGTCCAGTTGGGGGACAGGCAAAGACAGGTTCCACACATGTGCGTTAACACTTCCAGGTTTGGGGCAGTTGTTCCTCCTGTGGTGAGGTTGACATCACTACAGCTTCTGAAAAGAACTGGGACCAAGCTTTGAAAGAGTTAATCTGCTATAAATAAATATGCTAAGCAATTAGTGATTTTCTAGACTTTTGGCCAACAGAAAAGTCCTGTGTGAAAACTGACCCTTGCTTGACTCTTAGGCTATTTTAAAGCTATACATATAAATTCTCCAGCCCTGTTACCCTGTAAAGGCTAAAATGTCCTTGCTTCTAGACTCTGTGGAAGTCTCCTGACAAGCAAAGTTGGCTCAGGGAGTAATTAGGTTCTGCTGGAGAGGAGAAGGGAAATGTCAAGCGCTTATTATTTCTGGTTATCTTGTTAGACACTGATATTGAAATGCTGCAGAAATAAAACACACACAAATGCAGAACGCTGAATGCAATGAAAATAACCACAATGGCTCAAGATAAATTAATCCATTTCTTTTCAAAGCATCTAGAAGTTAAGCTTCAGGGAATGGGTTACAGCTCTTGGTCTCTGTTGAAGATGGAACAAAATGGCCAGGTCTCATGGTACTCACCAATTCACTGTTGGACATTTTTTATCAACACATCCTTTACCCCAAATATGGAAGTCCGTAAGAGGAGGGCTGGGTGAAACCTGGCTTGTGGTTTTTGAGTAGGCTCAGGAGAAGTCATCAGTCTTGCCTGTGGCAAGCGTAGCATAAACAAATAACGTCAGCTCCAAACCCCAAAGTGTATATTCCTTAACTAAATGTGAATCAATAAAGAAGCCAAGCGTTAATTTTCTTGTGGAGATGATAGCCCTGGGAGTCTGAGGAGAGAGGAGTCTCTAAGCAGTCTGAGCAGAACAAGAGGCCTGAGGCACAGGTGCGGGTAAGTGATTGACAGCCTGGGACTCACCCCCAAAACAAGAGAGCAGTAAAGACTAGCCTGATGGGCTGGGGCTAGGGTTGTGTGTTCTGCTAAACTGTGTGGTTATCACTGTGTGCAGCAGTGTCTCTCTGGTGCTCAGTGTTACAGGCAGGGGTATCCCATCTTGAGTTACTGACGGTACTCAGCCCAAAGGACGGAGGCAGGAAATTTCAACGTTCATATCCAGATCTGACTACGAAGGCTTATTGTGGTCTGTAGCCCTGAGCACTTGGCCATAGACAAAAAATTTTGCAAACCATCTCCCTCTCTCTTTCCTTCACCCAATTATACTTTGTGTAGCTGACTGGCTAGTTATTATTATCACTTTTGGGTAATGCTTAAAGAAACGGAGAGCAAGGGAGGTTAGATAATTTTTGTAAGGCCACCCAGATCAGAGGTGGGTAGAAACAAATGCTTCTCAATTCTCTGGGCATACTCTTTCTTCACGTTGTTTACTTTTGTTCTCCGACACCTTTATTAAGTCAACTTCTGCTTCAGATTTCTATCTACATGCAAAATGTTCATAAATGTGTACCTCTGTCCCATCGCTGGAAGCAACAGTGTGCTATTTCTAGCAATTCCATTCTCCTCTGGAACAAGTCCCTCATGAACCCAGGCCTGGCTTCGTAAGTGGGGTCCAGCTGCTGTGTAAAGTAAATGTGTGTGTGTGTGTGTGTGTGTGTGTGTGTTGCATAGATTATATGTGGTCATAAAGATAATCTTGGGAACCTGAATGGGTACAGGATCCTTGCGAAGGCAGCATTACATCTAATCCTATCCAAAGGAGTTAAAGTCACAGTCACTCAGATCAAGGTCACATGCTAAGCTCTTGCATGCTTTCCTGCCCTTGTCCCTATAGCCACCCCGTGGGAAGTCTTCAGAAGGGAGCCTCTGGCTGACAAGAAATCGACTTGTCATCTGCTAAGTTTGAGCCAGCTCAGCAGAATGTGCCTTCCCAAGGTGGCGCAAAGGGTACAGCCCTTTCTACACAGTGATTCCTCTCTGATCTCTCTGGCTGACGGGCACCTTAGACAAATCCCACCATTGTAGAGCAAAATCTGTGGAGTGGGAGGTCAGTTCGGGACAGAAAGCATCCAAACCGGTGGAAAGGTGGAAGGCAGGGCCAGAATGTACATTTTGTGCCCCTGACTAACTCTGTGGCATTTTCCAGCCACAGAACTGGATGCTCTCACGACCTTCAAGCCCTTGGCTCATCTCCTCGCCATTGCCCTTTTCAGCCACCATTTTAGCCATCCATCTGTGGCTTTTCATTTTGCTGCTCGGTGTCATTCAACTCCGATTTCCTTGGCCTTCTGAGCCAAGGCCAAAGGTTGTTTAAGGTCTCTGAAAAAAATCAGTCTACTCTCCCACAAGGTGAACTCCGGCTATTCTGATGAAGCCTCACACCCTCAAGGAGCTTGTGAAAATACTCCACACAAAAATAGGCTGGTGCTTACTGTGTGAGACTCAGGTTCTGGTGTACCCTGCCTCCGCCAGCTCCTTCTGGTTTTCTCTTACTGACAAGATGTAGTCACTCATCCCTGAAGCTTTCCAGAGAATTCCTTCAGGTGATTCCTACAACATATTTGTGATATCTCTTAAGACTCTAAACGATTAGGGTTGGAGAACTGGCTGAATGTTACAGCTGGGAATAGTGAAGCTTGCCTGTCATCCCAGCATTCAGGAACTGCAGCAAGAGATTTGTGTAAGCTGAGGACCACCTTGGTATATAGCTAGATACATAGATCGGTAGTATCTTTGTATAAAGACATATTTATTCTCCATACAAAGAGCACTGTGTTAGCTAAGGATAATGGGATTACACAGAAGACCCTGTGATTTAAAAAAGGGGGGGGGGAGGAAAGAAAACTATAAACTGGCTCCTTCCCCCTTGTTCACTCTAAGTGGGGTGATATGATATAGATGCTGAGGGCATGAGAGAGGGCCCCTTCTAAAAGGATGATCATTAATAAATAGCAGGATGCATAACTCCTTACATCTTCCTCTAAGGTTGCTTTCTTTAGGACCAGTCTTAAGAGTCTGACATCCATGAAAATTGGATGAAGCTTCCAGGCTACATTCGGGTTGGTCCAAACCCTAAAAGTGTCAACTTTTCTGATGCCAACACGGGATGACCCTGGGGTGGTCTCTGAGCAGCTCCAGCAAGTTCATTTGTATCATTTGCAAACTTCAGAAAAGCCCACTAGAAAGAAAATCATAAAAGAGTGAGAGAGATTGCTATTCTCTAGTTTTTTCAGGTGTCTTTCCCTGATGACCTTCTGGATTACCCACAGGTAGGAAGCATCATCGCTGTAAGCCAGGAGGCTGATGGTGGCAGGATTAACTCCGGAGTATTCTTGCTTCTTGTCCAGGGTGTCTGATGACTTTGTGCAGGCGGGGTAGAACTATCTGTTGAGTTAAATGAGATGACAGCAGCGAGATGTATGAATCCATCTTTTTATTTAGAGAAGACACACACGCAAACATTTATGAAACGAAATAGGAAGTGCTGATTCAGAACAATAAATAAAGAACAGCCAGTATTTACACACACTTGCCGCATACGTTTTATTATGGTGAAATATATATACCATACCAACCCTCTTTAACAATGTGAAGTACACAGTTTACATTAGCATGTTTGCATTGTTATGTAACATAACTATGACCACCAAACAGAAACATACCAACTTACCCTGAAACTCTGCTAATGTATTCCTCTGTCCACTAGAAGCTGGCAGCCATCCTTCTACTGTCTACTTCTGTGAATTTTACTACTCTCGGTACCACATAAGAGTGGAATCACACAGTATTTGTCCTTTTGTGACGTTTTCAGCATTGTATGTATATTAACACATTTCATCATAACAATAGACCTAGGAGGTAAATAAAATCAGGAGAGTGAAACACAGGGAGAACTTGTACGTGGGGGAGGGGGACACCAGAGACAGCTCCTGTAGATTCTCTGCACCCAGGAGTCCCGCAGCCACTTAAAAGGAAGCAACTGGTCTCCTTTTTTGGAGGACAGCCCGGCCACCTGCCGTCCCATCTCAGTTTCCACAGAAGCGCCGAGCAGCTGGGCACTTCTGTGGGCTGAAGAGGGAATGTGCTGAATGAGTTAAGTGGCCCTTGTCGCCCTCCCCTTCCGCACTCTGTGCAAGCTGAGCTGGTGACCCGGGCAGGACAGCAGCCAAAGGATTAGCCCGTCACAATGAGATGATCTATTTTGGGCCCGGCAGCAGGAGCAGATGCCTGGTGCCCATACCTCATAGGAGTAGCACACAGGGTAGGACCCACACAGACCCACATTTTATCCACTACAGTTGGGCAGATTGAGGAAAGGGAGACGTACAGGAGGCAGACAGGGCCCTGTGGGGGCCTTAGGCACATGGACACCACACCTGTTGCTGCCCATGGAGTTTCTTCAGTGTGCTCTTGGAAGAAATCAGCCCACAACCTCGCTTTCCTTGTCATTCCAGTCCAATCCTCCAATGGCGCCCAGGGTCTTTTTGCTACATTTGCACCAGCAGTTCCACCCCAGGGATGCAGATGTTGAAACAGGGGACTGAGTGTAAATGAACATTCAGTCCCTAAGTTATGGGAGGGGAATCAGCTCACTGCTACTGTTCCCTAATATGGCCTCTTCTTAAGAAGCTTCGAAGGCTGCAAGGCCTGCTGTGTGTTGGTGGGAAGAAGGGGTAGGGATAGGGAAAAATAGGAGGTATTTCCACAATCTGACAGAGACTGTGGCTCTATTGGCCCAGCTAGTCTTAAACTCTTTGTTGGCTTGACCCATTTTATTTGGCCCTCAGTGGAGTAGCTCTGAAGGATCTATGGTGACTGCCCTCCCAAGATGCGTCAGGAGGCAGAGAAAACGGAAGTGTTCTTAGACACTTTGGGTTAGGAAGCACAATTTTGAGCCTATCCTGGTGGCACTCTTGTAATTCTCTCCCTCTGGAGGTGCGTATTGGTGGTTGGTGGTGGGGAACAGGATGCTCAGGAGATGAAGCAGAAAGACTGCTGAGTGAGTTCAAAACCAGCCTATCACAGAAGATGCTATTCCCAAAGAAGGAGAAGATCCGTGAGAAAGAGGAAAGGACCCCACCTCAGGTGTTTCTATTGTATTGGAATGTCAGTCCTTCCAGGACACAGAGATTTACATTCTGAACCTTAGAGAAGAGCATCGGCAGGCTCTGTTGTAGACCCTTCGGGGAAGCAGGATCCCTATGAGGCATTTAGTACATAAGACAGACGTGACTGTGACACGAGAAAGGTAGAAACATTGTGTCCACGGTTTGACCTTGAAAGTGTGTGGGATGACTGTTCTCTGATCTTACTCCAGCCAGCTGCCTAACCCAATTTTTGCTTAATATTTCCCTCTTTTTCTTCTCGGATGACCGTAGCCATTTTCCAAGACTTAGCTTCCTAGACATCAGACAAGGAGTCTATTTGGTCACATGTCAGACATGCCTTAGCATATCCCAGACAGGGAGTAAGCACTAACGAACTTTAAAATGCTGTCCTATACACTTCATAGATATTAACAATAATAGGGCTGGTGGGTCTTATTGGACTCCTGTGAATAGAAATGTTGGCTCTTTCTGCTGCCCTTTATCCTCTGCCGAGCTTACAGGCCTCCTTCCTGGGCTCCCATTGGAAATAAACCACCCAGAAAGTGGCTTACTGAGATGAATGGAAAGCCTACTTGTACTTTGGAGATCTTGTTTGGATTGCAGTCAAGCATGTTTTCTGGTGCACTTAGGGCTTTTGTTCATGGTCTATCTGAGCAGCTGTACCTGCGGACTTTTCTGTCCTCAGAGAGGCTTCCAACTATGTTATTGATAGTCCATGTTCCCTTGGAGCTCGCTTCTCCACTTAAACCCTTAGCACCTTCTCTGAGCCTCAGCTTCTCTTATAGACTCTATCTCACTATTGTTCTTAGACTTAGACATTTTCCTTATCTACTCCATAAATGGATAAATATAGAAAACAGGAGCTGAATATGTCTTCTGCAGTGAGTTTTAAATCAATGTTGAAAGGAAGCTTGGAATTCCATGGTACCATGTAACAGGAACAAGTTCTCTCTCTCTCTCTCTCTCTCTCTCTCTCTCTCTCTCTCTCTCTCTGTGTGTGTGTGTGTGTGTGTGTTAGTGAGTAGGCACTCGTGGCAGTAACCATTTGGAGAAATAGAAATTCCGATTGTCCCCTGGGCATGAATGAAAACTTACGAATAAAAGAATGTTAAGTTTGACATATTTTGATACTTCATTGATTAATGAAAGGATTCTATCATTTGAAAGAAATCATTTGAAAAACAATGATCCCACACTTCACTCTGCATAGGGGGCCTCTTTGGTATGCCCAGTGAGATTACCATGCATGCCTATGTTACTTCACACAGGACAGATCTCTTTTGATTCCAGCCATAAAGAAAGAGGACAGAGCTCCCTGATTCCATCTAGGCCAAGGTGCATGACTGCCAAGAATAACCTGGTTCCAGGGGGCTCAACCCTTTGGCCTTCAAGCTCTGGCATTCCAGTGTGAGAACCATCAAGGGAAACTTAGCAGACTGGCAGTTGGTGAGGACTGAAACATGGCTCAAAAATGATCACAATTATTAAACCTTCTTAGTCACTTTTTTCAACACATGCACACACACATGGTGCTAAAAACCTTTTGCATTAGGACTTGAATTTTTTAAGGTTATAATTTTTTACCTCATGTTTTTTTTTTATTTTTATTGAGCTCTACATTTTTCCCTGCTCCCCTCCCTGTCTCTCACCTCCTCCCTCCAACCCTCCTCCCAAGGTCCCCATGCTCCAATTTACTCAGAAGATCTCTTGGGACTTGAAATTTATTGCTGAGTGTCTTTAGATTGCCAAGATTCACCTGTAACTATTCTAGATGGCATGTTTTTCTTTAAAAAAAAAAAAGACTTTCTAAAAGTCTAGGTACCTATGTAGATGTGACTGTAAACACTGTTTGTTTGTTTTGTATTTTTGTTGGCTCTTTAATCTTTAAATTAGCATACAAAATAGTGGGTTTTATTATAACATTCTATGCGTGTCTATCACAGCCCTGCATTAGAGTCACTGGAGTATTAAAATACATCTGTAGCGTTGGAATCTAGGTGCTAAACATGAGAGGAAACACATAACATTTGTTGTTCTGAGCTGAGCTTGTTTTGCTTAACATGAAGCAGCTTATATAGAACCCTGTGAGTGAACTTAATTTGCATTCCTTAGGGGAACTCCAGGCTAACCCTGCAAGGATAATGACCGCTACAGTGTATCATGTAGACTGTGATGACTTATCTATAGAGCGCTACAGTGTATCATGTAGACTGTGATGACTTATCTATAGAGCGCTACAGTGTATCGTGTAGACTGTGATGACTTATCTATAGAGTGCTACAGTGTATCGTGTAGACTGTGATGACTTATCTATAGAGCGCTACAGTGTATCATGTAGACTGTGATGACTTATCTATAGAGCGCTACAGTGTATCGTGTAGACTGTGATGACTTATCTATAGAGCGCTACAGTGTATCGTGTAGACTGTGATGACTTATCTATAGAGTGCTACAGTGTATCGTGTAGACTGTGATGACTTATCTATAGAGCGCTACAGTGTATCGTGTAGACTGTGATGACTTATCTATAGAGCGCTACAGTGTATCGTGTAGACTGTGATGACTTATCTATAGAGCGCTACAGTGTATCGTGTAGACTGTGATGACTTATCTATAGAGCGCTACAGTGTATCGTGTAGACTGTGATGACTTATCTATAGAGCGCTACAGTGTATCGTGTAGACTGTGATGACTTATCTATAGAGCGCTACAGTGTATCGTGTAGACTAGGGTAACAACAACTCTCATGAAGATTTTATCTGTAGAGCGCCTCTGTGCCCTGAATGCTTTGCTAGGAACATTTGCTTGAGACAGGGTCTTTCCCTCTCCATCCTCCTTTTCCCAAAGAAGACACTGATGGGACTGTTCAAAACACCTTTGTAGTTAACACTTACAGGTAGCAAGAGTTAAGTTCAGGCGAAGCTTAGCAAACTCCCAAACTTATATTTTTTATTTATTTTAGCGTAAAAATGACAACTTTATTTGTATGTGTATATCATGTACTTTCCTTATATTTACCCCCTTCGTTATCCCTCTCATCAAATAACTCCCCTTCTGATTGTGTGTGTGTGTGCTTGTGAACTGAGACTGGTCATGTCATCTCAATGCTGTGTACTGCTATGTTATATTGAACATGGGATATTGGTCTCACGCTTGCTGGTGGTGACCAGGGTGAGAGAACATAAGCGTTCAGGAATCTCACCTTAAGTCTTTCAGACTTTCTATTCTCATGGCATCTAGTAGCAAAGAAAAGTTAAAAAAAAAAAGAGCTTGAGCCTAGGAAATTTACTGTGGATCAATTTGCATCTTGATACCTCCTATAAAAATTCTCAAATACCTAAGGCATTGGTCATTTGTTCCCAGCCATCAGTGCCTGCTTTTAAAGACATAAAAGAAAAAGATTCTAACCAACAGAAGGTAAAAGAGAAACAAGCCAAATGGAATGAAAAACAAGAGGCTTAAGAAACGTGGCCGACAAGCAACTGGCTCATGCACTCAGCTGTTGCGTACTGAATGCATAACTGAACGCTGAGCGCTGGCATTCCAAGGTGTCTCCTTCTCATTTCTTACCCAGCCCTCCCCCATAGAACAGTTGTCTGTCCAACTGCAGTGACAACTGAACGGTCTTCCTGTCTCCGTCTTGTTAAGTACATACTTGACACTAAATGCACATTATGTGTAATTTTGCTTTTTAAACTAACACTTTGGACTTTATGGCTGGGAACTAATGACTTCATTTGGTAGGAGATAAAGGACAGAAGATAGCATAGCATCCCTCTGCTCAGCACATACCCTGGTGTCTGAGCATTTATCCCAGGGGATCCTTTGGGAGGTGGTACAGGCTAGTGAGCCATACATTGTCAGAGTTACTGAAATCACCTGGGACTTGTTGATAATGCAGAGCCTAAATCGCCAGGTGGAGCCTGGGCTCCTGCATTTTTATGCCGCAACAAGAAATGCCTTGGCGGGTGCGTTAAGGAGCATATCCTGGGGAGAAGAGGCTAAAAATATGGAGGGGAGCAGGACTAGAGCCACATGGAGGGGAGAAAAGCCTCCTAATACCCAGAGTCTCTCCAAAGCAGCAAGGAGGGGGAATGAGAGAAGGTGGATTCTGCTCCATCCTGATAAAACTGACTCAAGCCTCAGGATGTGTGAGCCAGGCTGGGTAGTTCTTCATCATCTGAGAGTTACTGTTTTGGGAGGTCTAGGCAAGATGGATCCATTTTCGAGTCTACTAGAGTAAACATATTTATGTTTCCATTCAAAGCATGAAACCTGAGTGTCTGGAGTTAGGTCTGGCACCAAGCTTGTCCAATTTATTCTCCCTATGACCCATGAACTAACTATTCCATGTGGTATTCTGTCTTTAAAATGTCCCGGATCACAAAGGTTCATAGCTGAGCTGTACTCTGTCTGGGACAGCGCTAAACCAGATCTGTTCAATGCACCAAACGGCTTTTCTTGGCTGACGGTCTGAAGCTTGACTGGCTTGCTATTTCGGGTTAATTGGATTCTACTTGCAATGATAACCAGGTAGACTTAGGAAAAGAACACTCTCAGCTCAAGTCTGGTCACAATTCTTCTTTGCCTCTTACATCCGCCTTTATCTTTCTTCTTTTATTTGTTAGCCAAAGTCACACTGGGTAAAGCTTTTAGAGGAAACTCCTAAAAGTCTGGGAAGACACAACTCTCTTTCTTGAGACACCCACACCCTCGTCTTGGATATATTGTCCTTTTCTTAAGCGTTACTCTCTCTCCTTTATTGCTTATGTTTAAATCTATGTTAAAACTGTTTCTGCACCAGCAAGATGGCTCAGTGGATTAAGACATTTGTTACCAAGCCTAAGGACATGAATTCTGTTTCACAGATCCACACATTCCAAGAAGTTGTCCTCCAACCTTTACAGACGTATGAGGGCACACAGGTGTGGGCACCATCCATACCAAATGAAATAAATAAATAAACAAATAAGTAAATAGTGCATAAAAACAAAAAATTTAAAATCTGTTTTTAAAATAAACTCTAATTTTGCTGCATAATAAAAATAAAACAAAATAAAAGTCCAGGGAGACTGAAGCAACCGTAATAGATCACCGTGATCGAATCCTTAAACACTAGATATTTCCTTAGATTGTTTGTTCCTGGTACTGAGGCTTAAGCCCAGTTCTTGCATGTGTTAGACAAGCAGTATACCACTGAGTTATACCCAGCCCTCCTTGATAAATGTAAAGGTTTGTAGAGAGTAGGTATGGAGATGCCAAGGAACTGTAACTAGGCTGAAATTTAAGTACTAGTAAAAACACTATCAGTATATACCTCCAACAGCAATGGTGTGTGTGTGTTTCCACTTCCATTCTCTTTGAGAAGGTCATAAAGCCATGAACCATGTGTTTTCTGTAACAGTTTGTAGCCCTGACTGTTGTTCATATCCCTTGCCATCCCTGTGTCCTCTTAAGTTAGCTTATATTTTTGCCTTCATCATGAAGCATGAAACAATCACTCTGGTACCCCGAACTGGTTCTTCAGGCTCCAAGGCTCATATTGATGCTCATTATATTTTCTTGGCACTTTATCATGTACTGTGTGGGCCTTCTCACTTTGAGAACTGAACTAAGCACCTGAAACCAGGGGCACTGGAGTCACATACTTTTCTGATATGTAGCGCTGGGTCATCTGCTATGACTTTCAAGCTACACATTGGTAAAATGAGAACAATAACGTGCAAGTTAAACTCGGAGGCACGGGTGGAATGATGGCTTTCAAGTGAGACAGGTAAGAGAAATGGGCTGATATTGGACAACGCTTTAAAAACAGAGTATCTTATTTTGCAAGGAAACAGTAAAAGTTAAATAAATAATGACAGAGCCGGGCGATGGTGGCGCACGCCTTTAATCCCAGCACTCGGGAGGCAGAGGCAGGCGGATCTCTGTGAGTTCGAGACCAGCCTGGTCTACAGAGCTAGTTCCAGGACAGGCTCCAAAGCCACAGAGAAACCCTGTCTCGAAAAACCAAAAAAAAAAATAAATAAATAAATAAATAAATAAATAAATAAATAATGACAGGACAAACATATTTTGTACGACTCGGTCCTGCCTCAGAACACTGGAACATCTAAGAACAAAGTCCAGTTAAGCCGGGCGGTGGTGGCGCACGCCTTTAATCCCAGCACTCGGGAGGCAGAGGCAGGTGGATCTCTGTGAGTTCGAGACCAGCCTGGTCTACAAGAGCTAGTTCCAGGACAGGCTCCAAAGCCACAGAGAAACCCTGTCTCGAAAAACCAAAAAAAAAAAAAAAAAAAAAAAAAGTCCAGTTAAGAAAATACTGACTTCAAAATGGCTTTTTTCTCACATTCCTCTGCACCTGGAAGAAACAGGGCCGACCTTTACAGTACGCTGTCTGGCCCTTGGGCTTTCGTTATGCTTCATAATTGCTCAGAACCCTTCTTTTAGTGTCTTCCCCGTAACTCCCCTCTTGGCCCTAGATTCAGAAAATCTGGCTTCTCATCCTCTCCTTTCCTTTTCTGTGTCCAGTTTTCTGTCTGCCCCTTCTTGCAAACTTACACAGCCAATCCACCACATGTGACAAATGCTGATGCCCTTCCACACCTTCAGAGATGAGAAACGAGAAAGGTGGAAACAAGAAAATTACCGGACGCCTATTATTTCTGTTCTTCCTCGAATCATGTAGTCCGTACCCCCCAAAGGACAGCTGCTATTTTTGTTCACGCTGTCATGTATTACAGAGACAAATAAGAATTACACACCCTTTATAAACACACAGCTTGTGCGGCAAGATCACAAGCTCTTTGACGGAAATTCTCTCCTAATATTCTTTTATACTTCATACCCATTCTATCTGCTGGAAGTTTGTACAGTGAAGGGGTCAGCCTGCCAGTTTTGTTGACCAACACGAAGCAACTGTTCACATGTGACTATTGAGTCCTTTAAAGACAGTTCGTGCAAATCAGAAACAGGATTTTTTTTCAAACTTCATTTGATTTATTTAACTTACAAAGGGCAACATGAGTGAGTGGCTACCATGTTGGACAGAGCTGACAACACTACAGTGCCTTGTGCAACTTTTATTTGCTGGATGGAGGAGCAAATGATTACTTTAATCAAGGTATAATTTATACTGCTAAAGTATTGAGAGTTCACAAGAAGATCATTTACTGACCTGGATGAGCAGGGCTACTTTCCTGTTGCTGAATATTCTGGAAGAACTTTCTTGCTTCAGAAAAGAAGAGCAAATGTTAATTAGTAATCACACAAACAAGCTCTATATTTAGGTCTTGCTTATTTTTTCTCTCGGTATAAATTCATTCTGACTCTGAGGTCAGCTTCTTTTGTTTCTCAGAAGAAAAAAAATTCCTGTGATGTACATGTTTTATTTAATGGTGGGTTCTGGTTATGACATTTCCCTTCAGGAATGGAAGAGAAAGAGATAGGTTATTGTCAATGCAGCCACGAGCAAAGCCAGCCATCCTCCAAAGACTGAAGAGAAATGTCAGAAGGGATTAATCATGCCTAGGAGATGTGTGGACATGTTTTCCTCATATATTGAGGGAGATATGTTTAAATACTTGAAGACCATTATGAGCTAGTTGAGGGCTTAGCAGCCTTGAATAACATGATATCAGTAGCTATGTGACCTCCATTGCCTCAATGCAAATGCAGAAATAAGTCACTGGTGTTTCATCTGGATGGAGGTTGTTTTTAAGAATATCGAGCTTTTTCATTTTTTAGTTAAGCCAGTCTTAGAAAGACAAATGTCACATTTTCTCTTACTTGTGGATTCTACATTTTAGATAGACACATAAAATCATTCGTATGTGATATATATGGTATCATATATGTATGTGAAAAACAATCTAGGGAAATCAAAGGGGACTAATGGGAAGGAGGAGGAAAAGAGGGAAAGGAAGGGGTAAGTAGACGAAAGGAGCATACTCAGAGTGCATTATTCTTGTGCTTTAAATGTTCTTATGAAACCTAATACCATGCACAATGAATATACACCAATAAAAGAATATTGAATATATTTATGCTGTCGCATTTTTCTCTTATTCCTTTGTATTTTCAAAGCATCACATTTGAATAAAGTCCAACTGTTTTTGGAGCCTTCTACTCTTTCATGGATGACACGTTTTAAAAAAGCAAACTATAAAATGGATTCATAAGGAGGTTCTCAAGACACTGGAGAAGAGGAACATTATATTCAACATAACACAGAAGCATGGAACCTCAAAAAAGAGTCACCTGACAACTTCCCACTAGTCAGAAAAGCCAGATACAAAAGGACAAACATTATGTGACGTCAGCTATATCCATCTAAAGGAGGCAAATTCGTAGAGGTGGAGGAGAGATAGAATTAACACTTAGTAAATGGAGCTTCTTCTATTTGAGGTAATATGGCTTTAGAACTAGACAGTAGGGGTAGCTGTCCAACATTGTGACTGTAAATAATGGCACAAAATAGGATAATTCAAATTGGTTAAAATGGCATTTTTTGGGTTACATATATTTCATATATTTTACCACAGTTAAGAGCAAAGATAGGTAACTCAGTAGATCTCACATTAAAAAAACTGAGATATACTTGGGGTCAGCCAGCCAAGTATATCTTCAGTGAGGGCGTGCCTAACAGTGCCTACCTTTGTCCACGTGTGACAGTCAGGGTTAGGAAGGAAAGGCAAGCTAATACGGTATAGGGGGTTAGTGGAGCTGATAGAAGACCAGAAGTCTACACAAACATGGGAGAAGCCTGCAAGGCCAGGAGGCAGATGTTAGATAATCCTAGAGAGTGTCACCAACTTTCTCATCGAAGCACTGGCTAGAGGACATGCTGAACCTTGCTAGGAAATCTGAGGATTGGAGCATACCCTACTGACAGAGTAGGACAATGAGGAGGAATTCATGAGACTGACAAGCTATGGCTCTAAGCAGAAGTGTGGGTTACAGCTGAGCACGGTGAAGTGTGTAAGCCATCACTGGTCATCAGGGTGGTGGGAAGGAAAGTCAGTTTAGGAGCAGGGAGGGGGGTCAACACTGGCTGGAAGGTGACTGCTATCTCTGTGTCCATCACACTAGTAATAGCCACACGGTATCCCATGAGACACAGCTCTGTTTCACTCCTTTCTTCCAGACCTCGCAGATATTTTCCCTTTGCCAGTTCTGACTGTGAAAGATGTAGTGAGAAGCAAAGCTAACATGAATAGCGCAATGTTGCCTTTCTACGTCGCTGCTCATTTCTAGATACAGAGCCAAACGGCATTGAATATGTTTCTTAAATATGAATATGAATAGAAAGCTTTCCTCCGCTTTATTCTTGTCCTGTTCAGGTGAATAAAAGATTGAAAATTGACTTTTAAGAGCCAAGCATGTTTTACTCTTCCCTTCTGACACCATTAATTTGCTTCACGGTAATTGATGGTAGAAAAAGATAGCATGTTGTTACTCCCCATCACGCCAGGCTGAGTCACAAAGCTGTCACTCCACATTCTCAGTTCAACTGTAAAGCATTAGCTATCAGTAAATTGAGCAGTTCCTAAATTGGCTGTCTTTACACAATGCCAAACATCCAGTGGTAGAGTTTTTGTTTTTTTGTTTTTTGCATGATAAAAACTTGGAAACAACCAATAATATCCATCATCGGAGAAGTGGGAAATTAACCATGGAACAAATATGTGATGGGATACTATGTAGCCTGGAGGGGAAAATAAGACGCAGTACTAATTATGGAGTCACATCACGTCATTTCTTTAAGCAAAAGGCAATGCAAGAACAATGAGGATGTTAGTTCAATGTTCCATTGAACCAAAAAATACATATGCCTTTTATCTCTGGAGAAAGTGACGTGGGATAGGAATAATCTTGGAGAAATATGTCATGCCTGACTTCCATTGTTTGTTTGATAGTGTGGTGATCAGTTTTCACTGTCAACTGGACACAGTATAAAATCACGTGGGATGAAAGTCTCAACGAGGAAGCGTCAAGATAATGCTGGCATGTCTGTGTGCCTACGTGTAATTTTCTTAACAGGGGTTAATTGAAGTGGGGAGACCTATTTCAAATAGGTATTTCAGGGGCTGGACCCTGGACTGTGTAAAGCAAGCTGACCAAGCTGAACGAGGCATTCGTTTCTCTCTCTGTTCTTGATTGCGGGTGTGATGTGACCAGATGCTTTGGTTTCCCTCCTCAACTTTCCTGTAATGATGTGCTGCACCCTGTCATTGTGAGCCAAGTAAACCCCTTTCCTTCTAAGTTGCTTTTGCCAGAATATTTTCAAAATTCAAACCGAAGAACAAAGCTAGGGCAGACAGATGGCTAGATTAGGATGTATATAGATAGACAGAAGACAGATAGATGCATAGGCGATGGGCAATGGTAGACACAATAAAGTATAAATGAGAGGGAGGAGATAAATGGCAAATTGGTATGTGTTGGCAGGTAGATTCGCAATAGTCTGCCTCATCGCATAATGAACTCTTAATACATTTTACCCCTTTCTCTTGGCATTAAAGATGGTGAGGGGAATTTTTTATCACGATCAGTGCTGTACTTAGAGAAATAAATTCACATGCTCGGTCAATGTACCAAAATAAACAAATATAAAAGAAACATTTTAAAGGTCCTTTCTCTGTGCTCACTGTATCCTTCAGCATGGCCATCTCTTTTGTGGGTGCTTTTACATTTTGTCATATGAATGTAGAGAGGTGGGAGAGATCAATTACACTTCAAGTGCTTCTTTTCCAAGACACTGTCATTCTGAACTACTGAAGGAGATCCTCTCTTCTGCCCATCAGAGTCAGTTCTTTAAGAAAGCAGGGGATGGGGCTAAGAATATGGCTCAGCCATTAAGAGCACTAGCTGCTCTTCCAGAGGACCTGGGTTCAACTCCCAGCACCCACATGGCAACTGTCTGTAACCCCAGTTCCAGGGGGTCTGACACGCTCTCACCACTGCACATAAAGCAAAGCTAAATACAGTATTAATTTTTTTTTAAAAAGAAGGGGGCAATGCTATTATATCAAGGTTAGTTAAGAGGCTTATTCTGCCCCTTCACTGTCTCTGGACCACGCGTTACAGGAAGCTTGGATTTGCTGTGTTTCTCCTTTATAATTTATTTTCTCTTCATTCTTCCCAGATGTTTGACAGATACTTAACTTCTGGGCTCCGTCACAAAAACCCCCAGGTTCTTTTAGTACTGGAGTACCCAACACACAGGCAAACTGCATTTTCCAAGAACTCCTACACAAATCAGAGCTGCAGGAAAAGACCACATCAGTGTGGGCTTTTGGGTATAGATAGTGTAAGAGAAAGACACTGGGAAGGAGAGGGAGTTCTCTTAACACAAGCCTTGCGACTCCCACCCTACTCTTCCTGACACTTTATTAGCTAATGTTAACATCCAAAACACTTGTCAGTGTTTATTACAGAAAGAGCTGTTGGGCACGATCATGTAACAGGGACTTTCTCTTTGATTAACTTTATTGACCATTGCCTGATTACCGTGCAGAACTAAGCACTGAAAGGTTAGATTTTGGTGTCTTTTAAAATGGTATTTTTCCCCTAATGAATCTTGCCCATACGGTTTCTTCCTTCAGCAGTTTAGTTGTGTGTAAAGGGAGATTCATTCACTCTTCTTGAAATATAAGATCTCCTACCAGTACTGTGCAATTCTTTCCGTTTCCTGAGGAAGAACAGCACCCTGGAGCTGAGCTCTGTATTGGCAGACAGATACCTGCTTCTGAATCTACTCTATTATTTCATGTTAGGTTTATGGTATAGGAAATTGGCTTGGCGTATCTTTATCTCATTACAATTGGCTTATTTAGAGGAACACTGATGAATTGACAAGTTTGATGCTCTGGCCATCTGCATCTGCATCTTATACCTTCACTCTCTTCCAGGCAAAAAGCTTCTGAAGATCAGGGGGAGGTCAGCACATCCATACATCTCTTACTACATGAACTTTGTCTCACTCAGTCCTGTCCCTGACTTCTCACTCTTCTTTCTAATGCAGGGCTCTGTCACTTGCTGGTCCCTCTGTCTAGAATGCTTCTTCTAAGGAAAAAAAAAATAGCATGGCCCACTCATTTGCTTTCTGTTGGTAACTGTCCAATTGTCACTGTCTTGTGAGACACCCAGTTTTAGCTTACAGCCCAAGCACTTCCTATCCTATATCCTTGCTTGATTTTCCCCCTAAGGTTCTTCACCTTTTAACTGGCACAAGCTACCAGAGACAATTCTAGTTCTCATTCCCTCCATTATAGGTGGGCTAACCTTAGACACTACCCTGAAGACATGAAGGAGAATCATCTCAAAGGAAGAGGATTCTGAACTTATTCATTAACTACTGTTGTGTCTTAAGCATTTTATGTTTTGACTGCTATCACAAGACTTGCCTAGTACCAACATGACTCCACACACAAACTAGTGTTTGGAGATTACTGCCTTCTGGGCCATCTCCTTGTTGGTCCCATCCATGTGACTACCATAGGAACCTCTATATTAACTCATGATGATTCATTGTTGGGTGTGGGGAAAATAAAACTCTTGCTCAAGTTGAACAATGAAAAAAAAATCCCCCTTCAGAAGACTTAGACTCTGTAATAGGAGATCCAGACCCAGCCCCTGGTGACACCATTGAGTTGAGAAAAGGTGAAAACCTGGGAGCTGCTGTTGGCAAGCCGAGGTTTCATTGTGCAGAATGGCAAACAGAGAGTTGGTCTGTGGCCAAGAGAGAAGAGGATGCACCGTGCATGAAGACATCAGAAACTGAGTGAAGGCTTCATGCTCTTTGATTCTCTATTACAGTTCGTTTATGAGAGTCTACTAGGCAGCTAGACTTGAGTGTTCAAATCCGCAATCACATACACTACATTCCCCTTTAAAATTTCTGTGGATGTTATTTTACTACTTGTTAAAAAACAAGTTGCTTCAAATAGTGTAGATAGAAACCTAATGAGGTAGCTACTGCATCTTTAACATTCCAAATGTAGAAGTGTCTGGAGGATTCTGTACTCTGTAGAATCGCTGTTAGGAAGTGGCTTAGCCGAGTTTGCCTGCTATTATTTGAATGAATTTGATGTTGCCGAGCTCATATAGGCTCCCAGTACAGGATTTAACCAAGTTCTGCCACTTCGATGCCTTGTCTTTATAACTTGTGTTGATATTTTTACAGACACAGCATGGACAAGCTCAACCTGTCTCCAAATGTGCAACAGCCAGCTTCAACTGGTATCCATGTTCACTCTTCTTGCTTCCTGGTGGTTATTTCAGCAGCAGACTTCCAGGAAGAGAAAAACCAACACCAGCATTGAAGTGGGGTCTAGAGTATGGTGTGTAAAGTGTCTCCATGATGGGCAGAAAAGAATGAGCTAAAAAAAAAATAACTGTCATGATCCATGTAATACACTGTGACTTCAGAAAGGAGGGAGTATATGCATAGGTGTGTGTGTGTGTGTGTGTGTGTGCGTGCGTGCATGTGTGTGTGTGAGATAGAGAAAGGAAGAAAAATCAGAGATAGGAGAGAGACAGATATTTTCCAACTCTGTTGAAAACTGCCAAATATTGGAAGGCTCTTTGGAGCTGACTGAAGTATAAAGCACAGTCTGCTCTCCCACCTAAGCATATTGCATGCTTGTGACAGCCAGGTAGGATTAATGCCCAAATCCTGACCCGAGCTACATCTTTAGAGGCCCCGCTGTCAGGATTTGTTTGTTTTGACCTATTCTCATTTTCTCTGCCTCTGGTTAATGATTCATAAGTAACACCTTGGTAACTTAGTAACAGGCTAAAGTGTTCAGTCTCCCTATTCTCTTTACAGCTAGGGAGTAATCCCGAACCTGGGGACAGTCATACCACCCTTGACTACAGCTGCACTCAGGACACTGTTGGAGCTGAAAGGAGGTTTGTTCAATGAGATGGCGGGTCCTCAGCCTCACACCCTGATGACAGCTGCTCTCCCCTTCCCCTCTCCTCTTCTCTCTCTCTCACCCTGCATCCCTGCCTCCCTAGTAGGATATTTATGTAAGCACCACTGAAAAAAAAAAAACACAAGATAAAAAATGAAATGCTGGACCCAGCAGGGTGGTGGGTCACATTGTCTCACCCTGAGGGACCAGCCGCAGAACTGCCAGGAGAGCCCATCACTTTCTGAAGATGCCCTCTTCTGGGGTTTATCCCATCATCACTGCTGTGGTACATGCGCCCTTGTTCCTGGATGGAGAAGCTGCCAACCCTAATACCTAGCTCAGAAGGAAACAAGAGGAGGTTGTGATTTAGGAGGTATCTCTTTAACTACAAAATGCCACACAGGGGTAAAGGATTGTCATTTCTATTGTCCTTCCCCTGTGCTGGAGACACCTGCTTCCCACACTCCGCGTCTACTGAAAGCCCGGGTCTTCTGAAGGAGAGAAGGAAGGCTTCATTCAGCATCTCTTTCTGAATGACAGCAGCTCCTGAAAAGAATCAGCCAATATTTATGATTCACATGCAAAAATGTGTCATACATACTTAGCCAACTTCTCATGAATTCCTTGTGCCTAGCAACCAAAACAGAAAATAGGAACATATGGAACTGTGGTTATCTGATACCAATTTGTTCTGAATGAACATCAAAGTTACCCGCCTTTTCCAAAGATGAATCTAGTACAATCATCCTTGCTTGTGAGTGGGAAAAATAATGATCCTCCTACTTGTATTTTAGTAATTATTTCTGTCCTCATTCTTTCCATCTTTAGTCCTGGCAAAGATGGAGGACCACAGATGCCAGTACACATGCCCCTGACTAGATAATGCCCTACCTTTTCTAATGCAAACCTTCAACATTCAGATTCTTTCCTCCCTGTTGGACACATTGTCTCAAACGTCACAGGAGTGGTAATTTTCTCTGGAAGGAAGTATGTGGCAATTAGTTCCACCTCAGGCAGTGAGTCCTAGAGGTGAGTCTAAAAGAAGAAAGCCAGAGCACAAACCTTTTTTCTGTAGGTTACTATCTGGAGGGTGCCTCTGTTTGGGTGGGAGTGGTTTCTAGCTTGCCGCGAGGAAGAGCTTTCGAGCAGGGAGAGCCGTTGGATGAGCAGCATCTTCCACAAGGGGAAAGCTATGGTCTTCAGTCATGGCTGGGACAGTCAGCCTGAAAGGAGGGTGCACAAACTTGGGAGTATACAAGAAGCTGGAGTAGTATGAAATGCCTGTCAACCCAGGGAGCCCACAGTTCTACAAAAGAGCTGAGCTGTTTCATGTTTCAAAGCAAGTTTCTCCTGATGGAATCGCTTGAATAGATTTTTAAAAAGGCCTCCTCTAAGAGAAAAAAGTAGGTGGAAATCCCATAGGGTTATTGAGTGGAAAGAAGGGAAGAAAGAAGGAAAGTACTAAGGAAAAGAAGGGGACATGTAGTTTCTCAGGCATGTGCCTCACATGACAATTACTTGAGACTCAGTCTGACATAGGCTGAGATATTTTTGAAATTTTCAAGTATCTGTAGAGCGCATCTTTCAGAGAGTCTCCCTAACACACCAATCATCTCATAGTCTGAGCCTAGCCAATATAGGCATAACTTGCACATCACAGATATTCATTGCCCAATTAACATGTGTCCTTCAGCTTCAGCTACAACATCCTATTCAATGGTAGTGGCATGAGTGTTAAACTGTACCCCAGGCTCTCCTGTCGCACATGCCTCGATTCTTTATTTCAGTCCTCTATGTCCTGGTCTCCCCGAAGTCATTTTAGAACTCTGGGGCTTTGCACTAGCTCGCCTCTGTCTTTGGGACCTTGGTCAAGGCAAGATCACCAGTCTCAGTGTAGTTTATGAATAGAACATTTTTAGTAACCGAGGCAAGACTGGACCCATTCAGGACTGATTTGACCATGCATTGTTTTAGCAACCGGAGATTTAGAGCTAGAGCAGGCTTTGATTTGAAGTCTTTCTTTGCACCTGGCTGTCTGACACAAAAAGCAAGTGATTTCAGAGCTCACTTCAGCAATGTGAAACAGCTATTTTCTATCCTATTTATCCTTGCAGAAATGGAGATTTATTTAAGTCTTGTAGCAGAGTCACGTTCTGAGGAAATAAGAAGAGATTTCCTCCATAGGTCTTCCCTGGATGCTTCTCCTTCAGCAAGAAGCCTGGTGTACTGGCTGCTGGGCCTTCTTCTTTTCCCAGAGTGGGATTCCACTGTGTCCTCTCAACACATGACATACTCCACCGAGCTAGCAGTAGGAGTTATGTAACGGGACAGAGATCAACTATGGGATGCAGAAAGAAACGGTCTTCCTTTCCCAAATGCTTTCTTTCTTTTTTTTCTTTCTTTTTTTTTTTTTTTTTTTTTTTTTTGGTTTTTCAAGACAGGGTTTCTCTGTGGCTTTGGAGCCTGTCCTGGAACTAGCTCTGTAGACCAGGCTGGTCTCGAACTCACAGAGATCCGCCTGCCTCTGCCTCCCGAGTGCTGGGATTAAAGGCGTGCACCACCATCGCCCGGCTTCCCAAATGCTTTCTTGCATGTTCTTAGTATCTTCTTGCACAAAGGGCTCCATGTGACAATGACCGAAGAAAAGTGCCTAGTTTCTCACTAACAGATAATCGTTACTGTGACAGAGAAGTAACATTTAGCAAACTCTTGGGCATGTCTCAGGCACCATGATGAACTCTTGAAAATAATCAAATTTAAAACTTCCAATAATCCAATGAAATCGATGGTTTTATTATTCTCACTTTACAGATGTAGAAACCAGGTCTTAGCCAGTTCCATAACTTCCTGACTCACACAACTAGACAGGGAAAGAGCCGAGATGTTAATTCAGTGTCTGACCTATCAGTGGGCTCAACAAAGACAGACTGAGCACAAAGAAGTTTAAACAGTGAGAGATGGCCATTGAGTAGTACTATATTATTAGGATCTTGGGTATTTTTATAGTTAGCATCTAAAACTATATTTGCAGCTGCTGTCTGGTTGCCTGTCATTTATCTCCACAAAGTGGGCAGGTAGGGAAGCAGGAGTTCATTTTCCATTACCCGTTTCTTCTTTTTAAAATTAAAAAATATCTTGCAAAGTATCCTGTCATTTTTTTTAAAACAAAGCATTGCATTTAAGAAAGGTGGTACCCTTGCCCACAGTCCCCACTTTGCTGATGTATTATCTTTTCTACCCAGTTCCTTAAAAAAGAATTCCTTACATCATTGCATTTTCTCACTTAGGAAATTCTTTTTAAAGTAACAGCCACCCTCCTCTCAACACCCTGGGACCCCAGGAGCATCAGAGAGAGGTGAGGTAAAGAAAGCAAACAGACCAAAGCGAGGACTAAATACCTGCTGAGCTCATTAGCACCCAGGCTTCCAGAAGCAAACTGCTATTTTTATCAAATGTACCTTCACTTAAATTTCAGAGATACTTGGAAAAAAGAATCCAAACCCACAAATGGGCTCCTTTAGAAATGCTTGTTCTTCCTAAGAAAGACTGGCGGTCTTAAGTGTTCTTCTCGCCCTGTTCTTATGCTCCGACGTGCAACATGTGGCCCTCCAAAGGGGCCTGTGTGAGTATTCGCATTTGCTGACTTATGAAGCTTCCCTCTCAGTCACTCGCTTTTTGGCTTCGGACCCAGTAGGAAGCATTTCAAACCCCTGTGACTCAGATGCTGAGCCACCTCTGTGACCTGGAGCTGGAGCTTCACCCCTCCCCAGGACAAACCAGCTAAGCTCCAATCTCTTAGTCTGGTTCCAATGAGATGACTCCCTTAGCCCTGCCTAGCTCTTGTCCAAGACATGGGCTGCATTTAGCTTAATGAAAGCCTGACTATACGTGTGTGTTTTCTCACAGGGCCTTGAGAATCAACCCCTGGGTGGGTGATGCATTGTGTTCAACCTCAATCTTTGGGACAAGACTTTCACTTCAAACTTAGGAGTCACTGGCACTGAAGGTCTCTGTACTGACAGCTTGTATTAGAAAGTTAATTGTTGGCACTCACACATGTGTACATGCATGCACACATACACACATGCACAGACACCGACTTACATAACATGCACTGATTGCTTTATGTGAAACAGAAAGATGAATCTCTAGGCTGCAGAAATGACTCAGTGGTTAAAGGGTTTGCAGCATAAGTGAAGATCTGAGTTTGAATCCCCAGAATCTACGTACAGCCAGTAGCATAATTCTGTGTAAGTTCAGTACCTCTGTGGGGAGGAGTTAGGTAGAGAAAGGCGAATCCATGGAGACGCAGAGGCTGGCCATCTTGTGTGTTCAATGACAAACAGTGAGAGCCTCTCCGTCACACAAGGTGAAAGGGGAGGACCAGCGTGAAGGTGTGCTTTGACTTCTGTGTGAGTCTTGGCAGATGTGCGCTCAGCCTCATGTGTACAGATCAACATGCAGGTATCACACATGCACACATAAACTCCCAAATTACTTTTGTCTTCACCCTTTGTCTCAAGACAAAATATGAAAAGAGTGCATATGTCTTCCTATTATATAAGCTTGCTTTGCTAGAATTACAAGACTATCTGCTCCTTGAACAATTTTATTGACTGCTCATAGACATCTCTTTGAAGAGCTGAAAAAATGTACCGACAACGTTAATTTTCTATTGGTGTAAAAGCTATAACTCATAACAACCCAGATATCCACAGCTAGGGAGTTGCTCAAGTAAATCTGTGGAACCAGCATGGCCATTAATCAATCAAAATTATGTTACGGTACGTTGACTGATATGGAAGATGTTAGTCCATCTCTAAGCGGGAAAAGTGCTACAAATCATATATATACAGTGTGGCCTTAACTCCACAGATGTCTTATCTGTGGCAAACCTAGCAGTGGCCTACACAGGTTCACAATGGACAGGTACAGTTCAACAATGGCTCTCTGCGGGTGTATTTTTTTTTTTATTGTGCTTTTCTCTGTCCTGGATATAAATTACTTTTGTAATGATGTGAAAGTAAATGCCACCATTTGAAGAGACAAGAAAGACGTTCAGCTTCCTTGCCCATGTCTGAGCTCCTAGAAGCCAGTTGGCATGCCTGCAGGTGAGGCCCGTCTGCTTCTCCGGGATATCCACTTCAGTTTCTACGTGGTTACATTCCATTCTCTATTCATCACAACAAGGAACACATGATGGGGTTCATGGAGAGTGTGGCAGAAGCGTCTCATATGTCCACTGATGGGGAAGCAGACAGTCAGTATGGGGGCAGAAGCAGGCGCAGGCTAGAATCTTGAATGGGCCACCTTTCGGGAACCTACTTCCATCAGTCTGGCCCAGTGACCTACGAAAACAGTTCAATGTGCCTGAGACTGGATGTTCAAACACTTGTGGCTATGGGGGACATTAGGGACAAAATCACCACAGTGTTCTTAGTGCTAACTCAGCAGTGAACAACTGAAAAGACTCTATTCAGTAAATACATAAATGAATCCATTGACCATCTTTCATGGAAAGCACAGCAATGGAAAGGGGAAAAAACAGGAAGAAAGACAATTTTAGTAATTTCCTTGAAACATGGATCACTAAATATGCATCACAGACAAGCAGTGTTCCCCCCCCCCCCCAGGAAGAGACGGGCATCTGGGAGTCTTTGTTGAGGCAGGATGAGAGGCACAGAGCTATTTCATGGCTTAAAGAGCCTGGGACCCATCAAAGACAGTTATGTTACCCAGACATTCTAAAAGGAAAGCGCCAAAACGTGGTTTCTCACGGTATGCCAGGAGTAGAGATGTCTAACGTGGTACCAGATATAGATTTACACAATAGATAATATACACGGAGCATGGGCCCAAACCATAGGAAATTTCCCTTAAGTTCATCATCTGACATAGACTAAGGCCAAAAGACTCGTATAACAGGGTTGTCAAGCTGTGCTTACCTGAAACAAGATTCACATAACCTGTGCCTAGCAATAGATCTAGGCTTTGAGTCTGAGAACTCTGCCAATAACAGCTAATGACCCTTGTCCATTCCAGGGTAATCTTTCCTGTAGTCCGAGATATCCATTTTCTTAATCCTACTCTGCCTTGACTAACATCTAGCCCAGAATTCTGTCTATAAACTTGCTTTCTTGAACCGAGTTGCATCTATGAAATGAAAGACTGAATGGAACCATCTACTTCTCTGTCTGCCTCAAGCTTGTGTGATCCTATACCTTTAGCTATTTATATAATCAATTAGCATTTGTGAGACCTCATTTTATGCCAAGCACTACAAAAAGAAAGTGGATGGCCTTTGAAAGCCTTGTGGTCTTATGCTGTATTACAATGTATAAAAAAGAACTTCTGGGGGTGGAGAGAGAGCTCTGAAGTTGTAAGTACACTGCTCTTGCAAGGGACCTGGGTTCAGTTCCCAGCATCCACAGTGGGTGGCTCACAACCACCAGCGCCTCCAATTCCAGGGAATCTGGCCTTCTTAGGCACCTGCGTGGCGTGTGGTACACATAAACTCAAGCACATACATATACTTTTTTTTTATCTTAAGGAGAAATAGAAATCTTTAAGTGAAGAGGGGAAGGAGGAAATGCCGCACTGAAGATGTGTCAAGAAGAATATGAGATGACCACACGCCAGGCTTCCTGTGACCTCACCTGACAGCTGTCTTGTAATGTGAGAACTTGGCTTCAGTATGGGATGGATAAGCTCGATTCTGACCATGGTCACACAACAGCTATATGACCCGATGGGACATCTGGATGTCTTAAGTTTTTCATCTGAAAATGGGTCTAATAATTATCAACACTCTCTGCCCAGGCCTGTGGCTGAGAACCGAGTGAGGTCACTCCTGTGACTGTGGAACTCAACGCATAGTAAACTGGCATCTGTTTGCCATTACTGAGCTCAACAGACTCTTCCGGCCATTCAGATTTCATATAAAAAGTCACTGCGAATTTCTTTCATTGTCCCAGAGAGAATGAAAAATGAAGAGAAAATACAAAATTGTACAAGAAAGAAGATGTCCTTTGGAGAAGGCAATAATTTGCAAAACTGTGGGCCCCCACCTGGAGGCAGGTAGAACAGATAAAGCTCCCTAGATCCAATGTCTCAGAGGTATCAAAACTCACCATGTCTATATTTAGGTACCCATATGTTCCTATTGGCCACAGTCGCCCTCAAACACAAACATTTCAGTGCACAAAGCAGCCATTTCCAGAAAGATTTTCCTTTTAGAAGAGGTAGATTCTACAAAGCTTAATCGGTCTAAGTGGTTCTGAAATATTGTATCAATTTACATCAGGAAGGTCATCATGAAGAATAAATACAGGATTCTGTTCCATGTGTGGGATTTAGCTGACTAACTCCCACTAATGTTAGTGGGGCCGTGCTGCCAAATCCCCAACCATCACCCTGGATATTTGCTCCAATCCCTTACTGTTGAGATTGAAATGTGTTTTCCAAATCAAAACTGATCCTGAGATGGGTGCAACGAGCCTCTGCATAGTGAGACAGGACAGTGTGACTGTGCCTGGGGACCTGGCACCGCTCAATACAAGCAGCGAGAGGCTATGCTGAAAGATGCCTTCTCACATTGTCTGCTCAGATCGGCATGGCTTCCCTTACCCTGTGCGTAACACAGTCCACTCACTTTCCAGACTCACTTCGCACTTCCTATTATGAACCCCAGGGAAAATATCCCTCCTCCTATCCTCCACATCTTCCCCAGACAGAAGTCACATCTCTGTGGGTCCCTAACTTCTCTTTGGAGTTAGACCTTCCTAATAACCCCTTTATGATGAGATATGTCTGTTCCATGGCTTTCTCCAAGTGATTCAAGTTCCTAGCCCTGTAGCATAAGCCTATGTCTCTCTAGCCTCCCTCCTGGCCCCAGGATCCCAGACCCAGGTCCTCCACTACCAACCATACATTCCACACAGCACCTTTAACTGACACTGAGAAGGGGAATAGAGTTAAACTTCTCAGACCCCTTCTACCTGCTCTGAATCTACGCCAGGTCCCAGACGTTATCTCTGCTGCCGACCCTAAACTCGCACACAGGCTGGTCATCCTCAACAAACCAATACCAGGTCACAGCTTCTAGGGATTTACCCAGCTTCAGTCTGTGCACCTGTTTAGCTAACAGTGGTCCCCAGTCACTGTCCTGTTTCGGGTCAGGCTGGCTGTCCACAGGGAAGGGGGCTGGTGCCCAGCAGCTGCCCACTAAACTATGTTGGGATAGCACAGGACTTTCCTCACAGATGGCAAACAGTACTTGCCATTCATGGAATGAAGGCTGGTCTGAGCTAGGAGCTCCGAGACTTTCTCATCATCTTGACAAAACAACAGCAGCAAAAACAAAACAAACAAAGTAGCAAAAATGTTCAGTGAAGTTTTCCTGTGCCTTGTTGATTGAAGCTTTTCTGTCCCACTTCATCCCCATAACCCGACTACACTCACATGCACACACACACACACACACACACACACACACACACGGCAAGCATTCACATACACATGAAGCAGATACAGAATCTTCCTCCCTAGTACCCAGGTTTTGAAACTTGACAATCACAGATCACATTCTGCTGTTGGAGATTATTGTTGGCCTTTCCGCTGGCTGACTGGAGGCCCTGTGAAGGGAGGAGAATTCTCATGACACCATCCAGGGGATTACAGTCCACTGACGCTCAATATATTACTGAACTAAACTGAATGACTTTCTGCTGCTTAATATTTTAGGACATTTGGCCCTTTCAAGTGAAGTTGGAAGGGAGAGTTTCTGTAGCATGCTGACAAATGGTGGCCCTTGATAGGTAACGTTAAACATGATGCAGGTAAGGCTGCTTGTGGTTGGAATCAGCAAGAATAAGGTCTACTTCCTACACTTTGCTCCTCCCAGGTGCCAGAGACTTGAGGCAGGGGCCCGGATGAGATGTTGTCTGGCCTATGGCAAGTTAGCATCATCTCTAATGTTATACCAATGTTTCTCTGGTACTGTCCTTAAAGGTCCAAAGCTTCAAGAAGCACTGGATCATTTTAGTCATGACTACTCACTTAGCCTTGGCTCAACCTAGTCTGTTCAACTACCACACCCTCTCCTAGAGTAGAGCAACCTGCTAGGGTAAGCTTTGGGCGAGGACAAGGCTGATGTGCCAGGCTCTGCTGACTCCCAGAGCACTGTCTGGGATGGGTTGATCATTTACTCATTGCTGCCATTCTTTCTACCCAATCTTCTGAGGGCTGGAAGTGTGTAGGATAATTCATGATAAGTTCTGCCTTGCTACTCACCACATCCAGCTGATGAGTCTGAGTCTTCATTTAGTTAAAACTCTCATTTACATAAACGCTCAGTGGAAGTTGAAGTCACTACAAACATTCTTCCTTTGACTCCATCTCTCTTGGCTTCCTAACACCACTCCTCCTCTCCTGTCCACTCCAGGCTGTTCCCTGCCCAGATCCTTGTGTTCCATGGAAATCCCAACTTGGGACCATGGCTACTCTAAAGGCCTTGAGAATTCCTGCCAGTCATCCATCTATAGCTTCTTGTCGTGAACCCCAGATGCATTTAGCATGGTGAGAGCCTCACCCTTCCCTTTCCCTCCTCTATGTAACTGATTCTTAAGATCTTGTGTTAATGTTTCAGGCTCATCAGGTTTTATCCCTAAGAGTGGAAGAATGAACCATAGCGATTCTTAGCTCATAGCACCAGCCAGCTTTGAACGGCGGCATGAAATGAAGCAAAGAAATTGATGCATTTTTCTTCATTACTATTGACTGAAAATTTGATCTTTCCACCTGAGAAGTTGCATTTTCATAGACCTCAAGGACTACATTTAGTGGTATTATCCTTGTTTCTTTAGGTTTCCTGGCTCTGTTCCAGGAAACTTGGTTGCCCCGGGGCAGTCTGATATATCCCCACTGTCCTGATGTTCCATTCAATTACCTACTCTGTCCTTATTCTCAAAAGTGGTTTCATTTAGGCCTTACCCTCTCTAAGGAGCAAATGGGATAAGGAGAAGAGAGGGAGCAGGAGAAGAGGGTGGGGGAACTGGGATTGGTATATAAAAATGAATGAATAAGTAAATAAAACTAATTATGGTTATAATGTGTCCTTCCAAATTACCATGTAGAAGCTCTGACACCAGCATATCAGAATGTTGCTGTATTTGGAGATAAGGCCTCTAACTGTAATGAATTTAGAAGATCACCATAGTCAGGCCTGGTGAGCTACACCATCCCTACACGTGAGAAAACGCACAAGGATTTGGGGTAAATCAAGACCATCTAGGCTATGGAATGAGACCCTCTCTCATTCACACACCTCTGAGAAAGGGGTGAGTTAAAAACGAAACCCAAGCCAACCTAGCAGTGTCCTCAGAAGAGAGGACATTGAACACAGAGAACTTGAGATGTGTGCACATCCAAATGAATTTCACATCCACAGTGAGACTGTAGCCTTCATGAAGAGGACACCAACCCACCAACACCTTGGCTTGGGCTTTTACCTTCTAGAAGCCGTAAGAAAATAATTTCTGTTGTCTGTGTCACTCTGTTATCCTGAGACTAAGTAACTTAATCCCTCCAAGCTACTTGCCAAACTTTTAAATCCAGTTCATGGACCACCACTCCACTGCTCCACCAACGTACACACACACAGACACACACACACACATGCACAGACACACATGTGTACATATTTGTGCATGGACTTAAAGCTAACCAAAAAGCTCAGGAACTTAAAAGACTGTGTCAGTGGCATCCTTTCTCGAGATAAAAATTAAGGTCACATCCATCACACAGCTATGTGAACCATCAACCCATCCATGTAATGTTTTCACGAGATAAAAAGTGACACATTCTGTGGGGCATCTCCATGCTTTCTTTCCGTGAGTTATCATGAGTTACTAACCCTTGCCTTGCTTGTGTTTCGAAGCAGCAAACACCTGCAATAGACGAGCTTCATGGATGAGGGATGTGTGCCTACCAGGAACCACTCCTCTGTTAATCCTCCATCGAGACATAAATACAACAGACCTTGTTTTCCACACAGATCCCCATTTCTTTCACACCCAAGCATATGCTAAGAGTGTTCAAGCGACACTCTTCCTTCAGCTCTGGGAGGTGTCTTGAAACATTTTTAGCTTACCAAACACAAGGCAGAGGAGAATCTGTTTCTTTACTCAGGGATAATCATCTTCAACTGCTTATTTATCCTGCAGATGGAAACCTATAGATTGAAATAGACACATTTTCATTCTAAAACTGGCATTGACATGGCCACAGTTAAAAGGTGTAACCGTTGTGTTGGAAAAACAACCACCCCGGGGAAATTCTATACTGTTTCCTGCTGTTCAAACCAAGTGCTCATTAAGATTAGAACATGTATAAAGATAAAGAACAGAGGAAGAACATCAGTCTACAGAAACAGGACCACAAGTAGGAAAGACGAGAAACTATAAAATGATTCAGTTAGAAAGGTCTTATGATGTATAGACAAAAGACCTATCCCCATTTAAAGATTCAGCAAAAATGGCCAATTAACAAGTTTAGAACAGTGTGGTGTGATACTGGGGCAGCTAACCATCCTAGCTCTTTAAGTCTGCCAAAGTTAAATCAGATTGGAGATTCTGTTCTTCAGCTGCACTAAACACATTTTAAGATCTCCATAGTCGTATGTAGCTGTCTGTTTCAAGATTAGATGCCATCACTGCAGAAGTCCTACCAGACAGTGCTAGTCTAGAGGAAGCCTTTTGATGCCTGTTTAGACACCAGGTTCTAAAGGGTTGAACAGTGTGCCTGCCAACTGTGACAATTCATGGTGAAAAAGAGAAAAAAAATCCTCTCCTAAATAGAGAGACTGTGGTCAGTTCAGTATCATTGACATTTGTATCCAAGAAATAATCTTACACAGACAGAGAAATGGCAGGCTAAAGTCAGAAAGGAAGTTAGGACATAACACTTAAGCATGCTACCATTCACATTTAGACATTCCTAAAAGTTTTCAGCTTCCCTTTCTCTGCTCAAGGAGGACTGGACTTCGTTATTTATCCCTCAGATGTGTTTCATCTATTGTCCAGTTCCTGTACCAAATGTCCCTCCATTGTAACATTTTGAACATTTATTTCAGCAAAGAGAACTCTGATCAAAATAGAAAAATGCAGGCTCTTCCCAGTTTACAAAAAAGGCAAGAACTTTATTTTAAACAAATCCTCAGTTGTATAACATACCACATCCATATCTAAATCAAAAAACCCATAATAATAATTAATAATAGTAGTAGTAGTAATAATAATTCAAAGGAAACAGAGGGCTTCCATAGAAACATATTATCTGAATACTACTCTTGCCTAGTGCTTTAGCTAAATACACAGTGGGTGTGAAGGGTGGAATCTGGCACTTAAATAAATAAGAGCAACAGAGGAAAATTGTCTCAGTCCAAACAACAGGTTTTTTGAACCTTTGGTATATGTCTCAAATAAGTATTCATAAACACATATTAGCCAATAATGTTTACTTCTAGGTTTGTTAAGCCAGTGATTGTGTGTGTGTTAAAAAAAAAAACTGATGATGTAAGAAGTTGGGATTGACAAGGGCTGATTAAGGTCTCTGGTGTGAGCACACAGGTAAGTTCAAACCATGGCAAAATGATGTGCAGCCGTGTAACACAGCAAAATTAGGTAAGAAAAAAATGAGTGAGATCTGTCAGTTAGAAATTCTGTGGCTTGAGTAGGTACCCTCCGTTTCAACAGAAACCGCATTTGTTAACACTATCCACAGTCCATAACCTAGAAGGCAGAAATATCCCAAGGCTCATAAACACATGCTCAACAGTGAAATGACCATCTCACAGAAGTGGGGTTGATAGTCCCTCCCTCCCATCCCCCAACCCTAATAAACAGCACCAGTGCAATTTGAGTTTAAAAAATTGGAAATATTGAGACATTCCTAAGGTTTTCATAATGACTAAGGGCCAGTCATATGGGGCTCTACTGCAAACCTCTGCCCTGGCCAGTATCCAAAAAGCACCCCATGTAATTCCCTCTAGCTTGCAGATGAACTGTGTTAGGGCTAATATAAGGCCAGATCAAGGAAGCAGAAAAGCTGGCATGCTATCCTGGGTTTGAGAGAAAGGGGCATGCTGATGAGGGAGAAAGATCTTCAGGGATGGTTTTTTTTTTTCCTGCAGCCCAGGATAAAGGGATGTGCTGAGATGGGTCACAAATTTTATATCAATGAGTATTTGACTCATGCCATTCACCAGAATACAGAGCTCAGCAGAGCTAAGTCTTGCTTGGCAGCTGCGCCAGTCCACAGTCGTCTGGAGCAGGAAGGGCCATTAAAGAGAAAGGCCCAAGGAAGTCCAGCTCAGTCATCTTGTCACTCTTCCCAGTTGTCTCTGTAGAACTGATCGATGGTATGACATGTGATGGCAGTTCTACCTTTCCTCTGTGCTGATGAAGACCCCTTAGTATCCGCATCCTAGACCTTGACAGTGAGCATCACAGAAGTGAGGGCAGTTCTGCTCCCCTCAAGCCGTCATCTGCCTTGGGGCTCCTCGCCACTCAGCAGGCCTTCGCCAAACCTGCCTTTTTCACACATAGGCAGAATCACTGGACTGAGTCCTGCCGAAATTGGGAACACTGACTCGAGGCAGGTCTTTGTTACGTATCTCATAGACTGACTTTCTCTTGGCCTGGGCTCCCCGGACAGCCAGTTTGATCTTGCGCCATCCCAGATGGTTAAGTTCAGCCAGATTGAGCACCACACAAATGCCGCTCACAGCAAACATGAACACCAGAAAGACTGTCTTCTCAGTAGGTCTAGACACGTAACATTCCACCTCCTTGATGCAGGGATATCTGTTACACTCATACAACCCTGGGACACTGAAGCCATATAGAAAGTATTGGCCCACCAGAAACCCAATTTCCAGAGCATTTCGGAATACCACTTGGATGATGTAGAAGCGGGAGATACCTTCCTGTCTTCGGAGCTTGGACCTTGCTGCTGTGCGCAGCCCTGATGGATGTGGAGTCAGCTCTTTAACCTCTAAGCAATCTGGTTCTGTCTCCTTACTGGTGTTCTCTGTGTTCTGCAGCACCCCATTCACAATGGCATTTTGCAACTTCTTATCTTCTCGCTTGCTCCCACCACTGCCCCCAACCCCAGTTCCTCCAGGTCCCCCTATAGACTCAGTGGGGTCTCTGTCCAGGGCTAGGAAGACAGTAGAGTACCGGCGCTCTCTCTGCTTGGCCGACTGATGCACAGAATAGGTGATGAAACAGAGACTGGGGGTGCACACCATTATAATCTGGAAGACCCAATAACGGATATGGGAGATGGGAAAGGCGCGGTCATAGCAGGCCTGGTTACAGCCGGGCTGCAGGGTGTTGCACACAAACATGGTCTGCTCATCATCGTACACCGTCTCCCCCACAATGGCCACAATGAGTATCCGGAAGATCACCACCACAGTCAACAGGATCCTGAGCAGAGGAAAAGGAGGGGGAGAGAGGTTCTCATAGGCTAAGTCACTAATGGCAAGTCCCTGATCTTTACTTTTTCAATGTTTACCAGTCCTTGGGCGAGGGAGCTGTCCACCCTTGAGTGGTACTGAACTGAGAGCCTGGAAAACAACTTTATCTCTTTCTTTTTTGTTTGGGGCTGGTAAGCCTGGTATACTTCATATTACAAAGATCTCTCCTCTGCACAATTTCATATACTTTTAATGGTTCTTTTGTAATGTATCTATTTCAGCTTTATATGAAGACTGTATAGAGACTCTAAATACATCTTTACTCTGGCCAGTGCAAGCAAAATCTTTTACAAAGGATGTGTGTTTGAGGGTCTACACATGGGGTGAGTATTGAGCCCTACATGTGTAAGTCCTAGTCTAAAACATATAAAAACCTAATTGCCCATAGAAACAGTTATGAACGCAAAATTCACATGTCTATATACATAAATAGATAGCTGCAGGTAGATATAAATATGAATAAATAAATATATCCATATACATACATATGTGTGTATATATATATGTATATATATATACATAATATAGATATAACTACCCACCAAAAGAAGCCAGCTCTGTGTGTGTGTCTCTGGCATTAAGTTTTACCGGAGGACAGAGTCTAGCTTAATAAATATCTGTTAAAAAACGATGCATCTGCTGTGATGAGCAAATCCATCTCCCCACTTGCCCTTCTCTGTCCAAATGCAATTCTGCCTTCCTTGTAGAATCTATTTAGGGAACCAGATGGAGACTGACGCTGACTCTGGAGAGAAGGGGTACCAGGACTGAGTCCACAAGTCCTTTTCTGATGATGGAAGCTTGAACCCCTTCCCCCTGTGGTACTGTATAGAGAAAGTATGGGGGAGCTGGTCAGGAGTAACTGGAGGAGGGGGGCGTCACTGGGCTTTGGGTAATCCCTTAATGCAGGCAACGCTGGCACTTGGACAGAGGATGGGGAGGAGGAGGCAGAGGGCCGGCTGGGGGTCTGGTGGTCTTTAGAGATAGGAGAAGGTATTCCCAAGAGCCGCCCGACGGGCCCACTGACGGCTGGCTCGGTGCCCTTACCTCCCGATCATAGTGGAGTGCTGCTGCACCGCGGCTTCCAGCAGCCTCTCCAAGATGGTCCATTCCCCCATCGCTGTGCATCCGGAGGCAGCAGACAAAGACTGGGCAGTACCGGGCACGTTCCTGGTCCTGGCCCCTCCCCGGGCCGCACCTCCTGACCGGGAGCGAATTGCCCCCCAATTAATGAAGCAAACAAAAATTGCTTCTTTAAAAAAAAAAAAATCCACGAGCCCCTCCCCCTTTTATTGCACTTGAAAAGGGTGAGTAGGGGGAAAGCAATCTGTGCGCGTCCGGACCAATGGGGCTCTTGGCGTGGTGCGGAGGAGCTGACCAGCACCTAGCTGCCGTCCGGGGGTCAGGTGGACTCCCGCAGTCTTCCGGCGAGGGGCGGGGCTGGGTGGCAGCGTGCAGGTGGCCGAGCTCCTGCCCGCGGGAGACCGGTCTCCGCGCCGCCTTCCCCGCGATCTTGCAGTCTGAGGGAGGGTCGGCGCACCGTCCCCGGTGCCTGTCACTGGAGCGGGCACCTGGCGCTCCCGCTCTGCTGCGGCGCGCAGTGCTGGCTGCAGGGCTGGGGAATCCGCGGCCACCGCCTCTAATCCGCCCTTAAGTAGTCTCCGCCTGCGTCACGCCAGGTCGGCGGAGGGGAGCAGAGCGCGGCGTGCCGCTGTCGCCGAGCGTCGGAGCCCGAGGGGCCGCGGCCGCGCGCCGCGGTGGGGTGGGGGAGGAGGAGACGGTCTGTAGTCCCCCGCTGCACCGGGGCTGGGGATACCAAGGACTGCAGCGCCCCTCGGGGCTTCTGGGGCTCCCAGGTAACCTCACCTGGCCGCCGGCCTCCCGCTAGAGGAGCAGACTCATAGGTGAGTGAGGAGGGACCCGAGTACGTAGCTTAGCCGGTCCCCGCCTGTCCCTCACCTTTAGCTTTGGGCCTTCCGAAGCACCACTGAGAGTCCTTTTCCAGATCCTGGTGCTGGTTGGGGGAAGGGCTCTTCTTAGCCCTTACCGGGAGAGGACAGCCTCCGGCGGGAGTGCTGCAGAGGGTCCTGGCTTCGGTGAGTTGATCAGGAGTGACGAAGATCTGCTGAGATTACCTGCTGGTTGACGCCTAACTGCAGGTGTGGAGGTGTTCTGAGTGTGAAGGTCTGGGTACAAAGTATTTGCCAACCAAACAGGTGCCTAGCAGCGAGTCAGTGGGCTGGCCACGATGAGTTCCCATTTCTCCCTGAACAGATAAGGAGGCTGCGTTTTCAGTTGCACGTAACTGATGGCAGCAGGGGGTGCTTTTCAGTTTAGCACGGTCCAGCCCGAATTTTAAGACCCAGTATTCATCTAGCAAAACACCAGCTCACAATCTCACCCGCACCCCCCCCACCACCACCACCACTCTCTCCTTATTGAGCCTTTGCTTTTCTCCCTCCCTCAATGAGCAGATTCTAGAATCGGTTTTTTAAATTTACATTTTTGCTGTCACTTCCCTCTACAGCGCCCACTTAATTGGTCCCAGGAAAATTGAAACAATCACGGCAGGCTGCCAATTAGCTAAGGGTCAGTTTTAGGAGGCATCAAAGTTGGGGGTGTTTCACATAAATACCCAAAGCACAGTGAGTAAGGATTTGCCCTTTCAAAAATCTGACTGGGAAAGGGTTGCTAACTGGTCTTAGGAATGTAATGCAACCGTACTTACCCACAGGGAGCATACACATATGTGTATTATATAAGTTACACTAGGATGTGCTTTGACTCTAGAACAATTGAGTCAGTTGGGTACCAGGTGGCTCTGAGACTGGGAGGAAAGGTGCGGAGTAGAGCCTGGAGTCCCCACTCATCCCATTCTGCATACATACTTCTTACAGACCGAACCCAAGCTTGAGCATCTGTGGGATGACTGCACCAAGGTTGTCTCTTGGGGCTGACTCTCTTAGTCCAGGGAAGCCGATCTTCATGGAAAGCAGTGAAGGAGTCCACCAGAGATGGAGAAATATGGAGGGTATAAAGGGAATGCTACCGTTAAGGCAGGGGAGGCTTCACCTTCCTGGCAGAAAAATATGCACGAGAATGGAAATAGAAAGAATTTTTTTTCCAGTTGGCTAACAGATGGATGGTGATTCCCTCATCTCAAACGTGATGCACATTCTCTTTGCTCCCTTGAGTCCCTGTATTTCATCTATGGCAGACGTTTTTGGAGTAAAGAAACATAGAGAGAAAATGAATGAGAAAGTACCAAGGGTGATCTGATTAACAACCTTTAAGTGCCCCCTAATACGCTACATAACTCAAAGTCGTCTTCTGTGCTTAGGTCTTGCCAAACCTTTATAGATAGTGAGTATAATGCAAATTTAAATCACAGGCTATGACGGAATTGTTAATCAGCAGTTTATTATTTTAAATATGTATCAATATGACACATAGAAGACACATGTACCATTGGTATATAAACACTCAAAACACTTCTACGTAGAGCCTATGATATATTAATTACTTTGGTTTTAATGCTACAAAAACTTATTCTTCCCACATTTTAAAAACAAGTGTTTTTATTCATCAAAATTTTAGTTGTTTACTGCACTGCAATAGATAGAAGAAGCACAAACCCTAATTTCTGTGTGAAACTGTATTAAAATACAGTTAGGAAATTGAAATTATAGACAGCAAAACTTCCATGGGACAAAAATAACTGTAGAATATTCATCAATTTAAATTTTATTATTTTAAATTCCAAACTTTCTTATTTTCAGAGGTCAAAAGCCTGTCAAGAGAATATGCAAGAGGTGCATATCTTTATTTCCAGGTATCTGGAAATAAAATGCAAATATCGCTCCAAAGATTGGGACTACAAAATCCAGAAAAGATCTGACTTTTAACTACTTTTATTTTCAGAAATCATGCATAAGTGGTTTAGCACATCTATGTTTCCCGTTCTCTTTTGAGCCCAATCTACTCCATTTTCAATGAATAATTTGTCTTGATTGTTCTGCAGTAAATATAAAGAGGTTTTATATACAGCTGGACAACTCTCAGTTTCCTCAGGGCATTATTTCATCTGGCTGGACTCTGACTTCTCAGTTCCTCTCTGATCGTAGCTACTTATTTAAGTCAACTGCAAAGTTTCTTCCATTAATTCTAATTTGAAGATCATTCTATAAGACTAAAGCAAGGGCCTCAGATGGTAATCAAATATAGGACACATAGAATTAATCTTAGTGTCCAGTAGGCCATCTGGGTAGGTTAGGAATACAGACACCGAACTGCCGTACCAGATTGCTAAGTTAAAGTCTGTGGAAGTAAGGGTCAAACTCTTGTTACCTAAAATTTGGATAACATTTACATTCCATGCTTGCTAGTATAGGAATGAAACCTGGAAGTCAGGAAACCTCTCCCAATTCTTCACAGATCTGAAAACAGACCTATCTGAGACTTGGTAAGTGAAAGTTCACAGGGACTGTACATGTTATAGTGAAGGTGGATCTCCTGGCTTTGGCCCTATTCCTGGACCATAAATCCTTAGGGAATAGAGATCATAATTCATGCCACATAGTTTCTGTAGCATACAATGACAAATATGGTGTTCGAAGTCTTTGGGAAGACTGACATAATGTAAAATGGGGAAGACCCTGACCTTTAGAGTGGTTTGGATCATAGAGACGTAGGTACCTGTGATTCTCTAAATCACAATGACTTCTGGTTTGCTCTCTTTGTGAATCCCTGTCTTAGCAGCTGGCCATGCCCATTGACCAAGCAGGAAAAGCTTTATCTCAGCTGGAAGGAAAAAGCTGCAAAGACTAGCAAAGTGTGTGGTAGGGTGTAGAATTAATATTCTGACCCAGGAATGGAATGCAGAGTTACTAACAATGATAAATATTACTATGTGGGCATGCTTGGATGTGCACTCATCTTTATATATACTTGAAACCTCATTTCCTTCAACCACAGGTCCTATATCAACTTGTGAACAATGCAGCTTCAAATATCTGGTAACTGAAACCTCACCAAACTCCATACTTGTAAAAATGAATGGTGTTCTTTTGACCTCTGCTTTACTAGAACATTTGCTATTGGGAGAACAGAGGGCATGTATTCCTCACTGTGGATCAAACATTTGTTGGAGGAGTATGGTGAAGACACTCAGGCCAACTAGCTCTTGTGACCTGGGAAGGCTACATGTTCCCTGATTGGAGGTCATCTCACTTTTCCTCTATGATGTAACTGTATTTAAGACAGAGAGGAAAAAGGGGATCCGTTTGGCATGTGGGACTCTTAACACATTAGGGGTGGCCTGAATTCCTCGGGAGAAAGCCTTCTTGCTAACTATTGGTCCCTGCTGTTGTGTTCTCCATTCTTTGCCTCCTCACTGTGGTCCTGGCACTTGCTAAACTAACCCAGGGACTGCTGCAGCAGCAAAGCGTAGGCTGCAGCATCAGCAGCATCAGCAGCATCAGCAAGGTGGCCTTGGAAAGCTGATCAGAGCCCTGGATGCATCTCTCCTGGGAAGCACAAACATCTGCAGCCTCCCAGGATCTGTGTGATGGGGAAGACTTTATTCTGTTTGGGATTGGTCTCAGGGTTAAAGTCTTTCACATTTCATACACGAGCAGAGTTCACTGAGATTCACTTCCCCCAGTGGCCTGCATACATCTGTTCACCAGTGAGAACTTCAAATTGCCTTCTGAAGGGATAAAACTAACTTGTCTTAGGAGACTTAAAAGCACATAAATGGCAAATGGAATTTACTCATTGGTGCAAAGTGACGTCTCCCTTTTTATCTTTTGTGTTTCTTCCATATGTTTAAATCTCAGCCCAGATTTTTAGGGAAACGCTTGCCTTGAGAGATGCACAAAATTTACTGTCTCAAAGGGGAATAAAGCTGTTCAACCCACTGATCATAAACAGCCCTAAATATGGCCAGAATCTGTCGCCATCCATGAGCCCAAATTCCAAACTGTGACTTAGCCTCAAGAAATCGTGTTTCTAACTGTTGGTCAAATCTACCATCTTCCTCCTGCTAGTCCTTTGAATAAAGAGAATGTACGTAAAAAAAATGTACAAATTCCCCATTTCTCATTCACCTTGTATATAAAAAATATACCTTGTGCAGTAATGTCTCAGGGATTAACGCAATATGGCATTGTGGCCAAGGCAGAAGTGTGAAATCACAGCAAATAAACTAACACTCCATTAAGAATCAAATCAGTCCTGCTGACACATAATCTTTCCCATTTATGTCAAGTCGTGATTCCCATTCACATTGGGAGCTTCCCAGGGAGGCTCATTAGACCCGCAGGAAGAGATTTCTTTTAAGTTGAAGCTATTCAGAAGTTATTCAGCGACAGTGCCAAAGAGCTATCCTGGCGTCTGGGTCCCCGCCTCTCCACGATCTCTTTGTCACTGTCCATCCAGAGCCTCAGCCACGCAGGCTATAGCCAGGCTTCCTGCTGGGTTTCCAGTCTGTATAAAAGAGATGAGGAAATTACAGGGGAAATACATGTGGGTAGGGCCTGCCCTTGAGAAATGGTCAGATTGGGAGAATATTTTTTGGTTGTCGTATGCACCTGCCTCTGCCTCTTTTATACCAGACTGTGATGCTGAAAGTCAGACCTGAGTGTTGAGTTCTTCCTGCCCCTTTATTGAAGCTTCCTGTGTGATAAGGTGGGATGGGAAGGAGTCTGCAGAGGAAACATCTCTAAGAGCTGGAGCTTATGTCCAAGCCTCATGTGGACTCTACTGGCTGCCTGCTTCTTGACTTCCAGAAGTTCAGCCAACATCTGCTTCATCAGGATTCCGGAGACTCAGCGCTGTTTAGATCAGAGGTTGCTTTTGACAACCAACCAGCCTTCTGCTCTCTCCTAAGCACCCGCAGCAAAGACTGCTGTGGAGGGCCTCTTGTTTCTTTCTGCAGATGAGTCAGACTAGCGACAGGCCACTTGCCACTCAGCCCATGTTTAGTCTAATCCAGCAGTTCGCAACCTGTGCGTTGTGACCCCTTAAGGGGATCAGTTATCAGATATTCTGCATAACAGATATTTACATTAAAATCCATAGCAGCAACATTATACTTATGCAGTAGCAACAAAATAAGTCTCTGGTTGGGGTCACCACATCATGGAGAGTTGTATTAAAGGGTCGCAGCATTAGGAAGGTTGAGACTCTCGATATAGACTCATCGTCAAACTGATTCTTATTATAGACTGGACTAATACCCCATGTTTGGGACTCACCTTGATTCCATATCCTGTTGATCCCTGAGTCTTCCTTCACCACACTTCGCCCACTCCCACCCCTTACTCCACCACCACAAAGGGAAGTAATCCGATAAAGGAAAACACACGGGTGTTAATAACTGATAACCACTTAATGTATTATCCCTCTCAGAGGAATTAGCCTTATTTAAGTTGCAAAGCCTTCATCCAAAGAAATGAACGTTTTTAGGTAGCTGTTCAAATGCTATGCTTTAAGAAGCAAACGGATATTTGGGAGTGAGGGCTATCTAAGCCTTTCCAAAAAAAAGCGCTTGCTTTATTTATTGATCTATAAAGGGTCCAACGTGTGAAAATATGGGAATTACACAAATGCAATGATTCTTATATTTGCTGCATCTTAAGATCACCAGGGAGTTTTAAAACACAGTTGTACCCAAGCCATCCTCCAGACCAATTAAATCAGCATCCCCAGAAGTGACATCTATGCATTTGTATTTGGCTTATTCTGACTCCAATATGCAGTCACATTTGAACTCTACTGCAATAATGTACACTATTAACTGCTGAGCATGATAGCTTTTCACAAACCCAGCGAAGTGGGCTTTTTCCTCACGGTAGGAATGGCTGCTACTGGACACAAAGCCTGAATTTCATTCTGAAATGTGTTCATGTGGTCTGTAAGTACTTAATGTAATCCACACAAGCTAAGTAGTTAGTTGCTAAACTGAAAACACCCATCTCATTTCATCTCAGTCCACTCCTGGCCATCTGCTCCCTAGTATTTCCATTACAGGGCCATGTGTGTATTAATGAAATGATTGCATCCGATTACATCTTTTATTCAGAGCACAAGAACAGTCCACGAACTTTCTTCGCCAGCACTGCTGTTTCTGTCATGAAGTCAACAATTAAATTATTCTGTTTCATGCAGAGGTGGGATTGTTGCTTCACTAAGGTAAGAAAATAAATCAAATAAGTTGCGGCTGATAATAAAATTATAATTTTGCTACCTAGCAACCATAGCATAGAAACGCCAATCAAAAGTGTAACTCCATTTTCAAATACCCAAAATATAGTTTATAATATTGATTGATTTGCTCTAACTAACTCATGTAAGAGAGAAACCACCAAGTAATTGAGCTAGTCACTTTGCTCTCTATTTTCTTTCACATCTTTAGAACAAGATAATCAGAGAGCCACATGCCTGGATTATATTATTGTGAAGTGGTTTGGTTGAGTAGGCATCAGAACGAACAAAGATTGACGGAAGGTGACTAATGGATAAATATCATAGTATTCACTCTGCTAACTAATAGCCTTCCTTCCTACCTCCCATTTCTCAGGAGCACATTTTTAACAATCAATAGATGTTCCCAAATGTCTATTATGTGTCTGTATTTATGGATTCAACTGCATTCTCCCAAATCGCTAATACTTGATCTCTGCCCATGCGGATTTCTGACCTTCTCATTCAGGCATTTGTTCAATGAGACTTACTCATTGATGTCTGTGTGCCAGGAAGAGATCACAGTGAGCAGAGCAACACGGTCTCTGACTTCACCGAATTTAAAATCTAGTAGAAGAGACATCTGCATTTTAACCAAATAGCAATGAATCAAATAATCTCAAATGCCAAAGTTTAAGTTTAAAACTGTGGTTAAAAAAAAAAAACTATTAAGTGATAGCTCTGAGATATACAGTCCATGATGTGTAATGGAGAAGGGAGAGGCTGACCAACTCTGTGGGGACAGGTTGGGTAAGATACTCTATAGCTGGGATCTAAAAAAGCAGTAAATGAAACTCGAGAAGAAGAGGAAGAAAGCAGCATTCTAAGCTGGAGAAATAACAGAACAGGCCTCAGGTAAGATACATCAGTATATTTAAAGAGCTAGGTGGTCTCCATGGCTTAGCAACCAGAGATAGGCTTGAGACAACACTGGGGAAACAGGTAGGCATTAATTCAAGCAGAATTTAATATGCCAGGCTAAAAAAGCTTACATGTCTTTGTTAGTAGTCATACATATCATTTGAAGGCATGTAAAAAAGGAAGGATACAAGTGAGTTTACTCTTTAAGGTTAAAAAATAATTATGTGTAAAAGTATGTGTCTCTGTGGGTATGTGCATGTGAGTGTACCACCCTCAGAGGCCAGAAGAGGGCATCAAATGCCTTGGAGCTGAGGTCGCAGGTGAGGTACCCCAAATGGATGCTGGGAATTACTTGGCTCTTCTGTAAGAGTATCACACACTCTTAAGCCCTGAGCATTCTCTCCAGACCCTGGTAGGTTTGTTCATGAAAATTCAGTGGGGTGCTCTCTTTGCATTTCAGCAAGATTTGGGTGGAGAGATGCATTTTTTTTTTTAGTTTCTGTCATCAAATAGCTGACAAGGAGCAAGTTAAGGAGGGCGTGTTCATTTTGGTGCTCCCAGTTTGAGGCAATACTCTTCATGCCGAGAGAGACATGATGGCAGGATCTCTAGGCTGGATGGTCACTTTGCTTGTTGTTCTTTATCATTTTTTATTCTTTAAGATTAAAAAAATAGTGATGTGTAGACGTATGTGACTTTTCTCAGTCAGGAAACTGGGAATAGATGAGAAGTGGTACTTACCTACAAAATGCCACCCCATCCTGAATCAGTGACTACTATATCTCCCAAAGTTTCCACAGCAAGGCTTTGCCTCCCACAGGTCCCACAACTTTCCCAAACAGTGTCATCTGCTAGCCAAATGTTTGAGCTTGTGCTTGTATACAGGGCGTTCTGACCACCACAGAGAAAGTGGAGGAAGGAGTGGGCTACCGTTACTGCAGGTCCAGCTGCTTCGACTCAGTGTGGGGATCCTCATGCACATGCCCATCTCCCTTCAAGGACCATGTCTACAGCAGAGAAGCACATCTCTAGATCTAGCAAATGTTTACATCTTCCACCAGGCAAATGAATCAGATGACTTCTCACAAAACATCCCAGGTTTGTAATGTTGTGTAGGAAACAAATAGACCCTCATTATACTGGCCAATGCAAACCACAAGTGGATACATATTAGCAGCAATTGCCCATCGTGATGCCACATTCAAACTTGATCATCTTTACCCAGAGTAGACAAATCATTGAAGACAGCTCTCTGGTATCTATAAATTCAAGACCCAGTCAGAATGGCCACCCCAATTAAAGAGTTCAGGCTCTGTGTTCTTCCTCTCTCTTCTTCTACCCCCCCCCCAATTAAAGTTCAAGTTTGCCTCCATTTTATAGGTCTACAAAGTCTAGAGTAAAGTCTAGGTGGAGGATGGGGATCTTTACAGGAAGAAATGTGCTGTTACATTAATATTTGGAAGTGTCTTAAGATTTATTGAAAGATGTAGCAACTGTTATATAGGACTAAAGAGTTCAACTACCAAGTAGGACTAACATGGCTATTAACAAATAATCCTCACGAGAATAAATGAAAGTTGTATCTTTAAGAAAACACACACTTGCTCCAAGCATGGTGCCATAACTTATGAGTGTTTCTGAGTTTCCTATTTGGGGGCTATCTTCAGAGCTCTTGCTAGCAGATAAGCTGAATCCTCATCACTTAAAATAGCTATTTTGTAGCAGGGCAGTGGTGGTGCATGCCTTAAATCCCAGCACTCAGGAGGCAGAGGCAGGAGGATCTCTGTGAGTTTAAGGCCAGCCTTGTGTACATAGTGAGTTCCAGGACAGCAAGGGCTACGACACAGAGAAACTTTGTCTTGAAAAAACAAAATGAAACAAAACAAAACAAAACAACAAGTCACCTTGTTTCTTTATTACAGGTTATATGTGCCAGCTTGGTTACCCAAATGTATTTACATTAGTAGATTCTGAAAATGCATGCTTTAATAGGTCTGAATTTTAAAAAGATAAAAATAAAATAGCCTGCCCCTGCATTGCATAGCAGTAACTATGAGGTCGGGTCCACTTTCCTTCTACCTTCTACGAGTTACAAGTTGGGAAGGTTCTTCATGCTGACCAATAATGCCCAATGGCTTCTAGCTATATACAAAATCAATCTTCTCTTCAGGAGATGTGTTTGCCACTACTGAGGATACTTATAAATACTTTCACCAGCTCCAGAGGGGGAAAAATCACAATCATGAGTCAGCAAGTGCCAAAAGGACAGTAGCAGCAGGCAGTGTTGTCACATGACCTTCCAGGTGCATGAAGAGCCACAGCGCAGTCTGGGGCACTTCGCACTCTCAGATGCATAGCTGGTGATGCAGCAGGGGAGATTTTTCTGGTGGATGAAGGCATAACGCTGAATAGGTTTCATTCAAAGTATATTCCAGTTAGATATAGGGCTCGGCAATAGAGTGTCCAGGCCCTTAATTTCATCTCCAATACTGCACATGTCTATAAGAGACACACATATATAGGCATATGCACACATTGGTTCTAGGTAAGCCTTAGGGTACTAAATTACACTTTATTCCCAGGACTATAGTCAAAGTGATGGTATTTATATTTACATATGTCATTAGATAGCGTCTTTAAAGATTAAAAAAATAGAGAAAATAAATTACTCCAAAGCAGAAGTATATGCGCATGTGTGTGGGGTGGTGTTGAATATAACAAAGATTTGGAGAGAGTAGTCTGTGTTAAGAGAGGGTTGGATGGACGGTTAAGCTGATGCCTGCAATTAAGCATTCAAGAAAATTTGGACTTCAAGGCTAGCCTGGGCCATAGAGCAAGACTCCCATCACAAAAGAAACCACAGAGATGGCTTGTCGCCTTGCTCCCTCTTCCACAGTACTTCATGAATCTTGCCAACTATTGAAGAAATATACAAGTTCTCATACTCCTACTGAAAGGTGCACACTACAGGCATTGTTGTAATTTCTCAATGGAATATAAGATGTATACTTAATCCCCAAGTACTTTTTAAGGATTGATATCTTACCTAATTCTCCTAAGAATCCTTGAGAAGGAACTATTGGATATCACCAAACACGGCAACAATACTCAAAGATTTATTCAGAGCCGAGTACACTGCTGCGCTTCATCTCTCCCTCACCGACATCTGGATGTCAAAATATTGACAGGATTAAGTGTTCGCTTTTAAAATTCTCTCCTATTGGCGTGTCCTCCGTAGCCTCTCTTCCCCATTGTGTGCTTGGTTCTACACCTTGGGATGCTGCTCTTTACTGATGACTTCTTTGAGACCGCATTCAGGTTTAGCCAGTATAGTATCCTAGCAACAGATAAAAGGGTAGAAGGACCATGAGGTCAGGTGGTGACTCCTTCCTGCTTCGTGATGTTCCCAGTGAATCTCTGTGACTTCAGTTTCTGCCATACCCTTCGGACCTCACGACATTATGGTAATTTTATTTTTCTTCCTGTGCCTTCAAACTGTCAGGGAGTAACGTCTTCCCACTGCTGTTGCACCTTGGGTGTCTGAGCACCTGTTTCTTGTTGACTTCTATACATCTTTCGTTCATTGAAAACTCTGTTCAAAAATCACAACTGAGTCTCCTGGTTCCTGTGCGGCTCTGATTGATCCACTGCCATCCTTCCTTGGTTTATTTATTTTTTATTGAAGGACTAACTTAAAAATATAACCTAGCTCCTCAAACTAAGGCCTAGGAATCCATTCATATTTTTTAACCCATTCATCAAGCCATGATGACCCATCTACCTCCTATGTATCTCTAAAAGCACTCGGCTCTCCATTTCCCTTCTTCATAGCTTATTTGATAGAAACCCCCCAAAAATGCCTGTTTATCTCCTGAGCTCTCCTTCAATCTACTGATGGAATGCCATTTTTATAATGAGCTCTGTCCAAACTATTTGCCATTCTCCAGTAGTCCTTGAAGTCCTGTGAGTAGTTTGGACCATATACAGGGAGTTCCTTAGGATTTGGCCCCTACCTACCCTCTCTTGTTTACTCACCTCTCCTGTTTCCACACTGCCTTAATTCTTACCATAAAGAGCTTCCTATAGCTTCAAAACCTGGTGCACTGTTCCTTCCCACATTCCCATGCGCCATGCCTGCCAAGAATGCCCATCCCTGTCTGTCCTTTTCCTCTGGCAGTCTCTGGCTCATTGTCCCTAAACCTCTCTCTCTCTCTCTCTCTCTCTATATATATATATATATATATATATATATATATAACTCTCTCTCTCTATCTATCTATATCTATATCTATCTATCTATCTATATATATATATAACTTTAATGGGGTCTATACCATTAATGAGGGCACACAATGAACACACTTATTCTACAGGTGGGTCTGGTGTCCTCTCTCAAGTTCCAGAGCGTGTCCTGTGATGAAGATCTGACCTGGGCAGAACTCTTAGCAGAAACAGAATAGGCATGGTTGGGAGCTAAGTGCTTTTGTATAGCCTCAAATCCATCTGTCTTTCTCCATCTCTATCACTACCTGGTTCAGGTCACTTACCATTTTCCTGTGAATAATTCACTAGCCTCCTTGCTGACCTCCCTGCTTCCAGCCTCCCTCCTTCTAATGCACTCTTCATACTGCCATGAGCATGCATTGCAAGCCTCACCCTTCCTTTCCATATTAATATGCAATTTAAGAACCCAAACTCTCTAGGACTTGAATCCTTACATAAGCTGGTTCATCTCTTCCAGATCCTCCTCTACACTCTGACTGGACTGTGAGATCTGCTCTCCCCTGATTCACCATGTTGCTTGTGGCCCAGGCCATCGTGTCTGATGCTCGGTAGCTCTTTCCGGCAGCTGCCTCCCCACCCTGCCTGCTCCCCTAGGTTCAGTCCTGGTGCACGTCTGAGAAGACTCCCCTGCTCCCGCATGGTTCCCTCCTGCCAGGTGCTCCTAGCACACCACTTTTCGTGATCCACAGGAACACCTCTCACTACGACGCTACAAGCTTCTCTGATGCACAATTTTATTTTGTTTCTCTTGCTTTGTTTTCGTTTTACTTTTGTATATGTCAGTGCCTAATACAGTCCCTGGCATGGAATAGATGCTCAAAGAGTTACGAGTGAAGCTTCATAAATAGGGCAGTGCCAAGACACTGATGGGAGAGAAAGATTTTGTGTCCAGATTTCTCCATGGCCAGTAAAATCCACATATCCATCCCCCTGGAATTGCCTTTTCTAGGGATCTTTGCTGACCTTATCCTCTTCCTTATGTAGGTCTAGTACCCTTTAGGGAGATATCTGTTTTTTAAGAGAAAATGAAATATGAAAGTGATAGATTTAAGCCTAAATCCTTCCATTCAGTTATTTCTAGAGTGAAATGACTGGTTTTTTTTTTTTGAGTGCTAATTTCTCCAGTTAGAAAGCCAATAATATAACTGGGTTGAGTGCATGACATATTGCTTAATACATAGGAAGTGCTCCATAAATGCCAGTCTCTGATACTTTTTGCCTCTTGTCAACTCCATAAGATTGAGAATCACTATGAGCATGTCTGTATGAAAGTCTGTAATGACTTTTATAGGTTAATTTAACTGAAGTGCAAAGACACATCCTAAATGTAGACAATACCATTCCATGACCAGAGTCTCAAACTTTCACAAGAGGAGATTGCTAGCTGGGTGTCAGCCATCTGTGACTGTAGACACAATGTGACCAGTCCACTCCTGCCTCCGTGACTTCCCTGCAATGCACTGGAGACCTGTGACCCAGATAAACTCTTTCTTCAGTCACTTTGGTCAAGCATTTTGTCTCAGCAATACAGAAAGTAAGCCAACACCCTTCTCCCACACCCTGTACACGCCCGGCTTCCCGGTCACTTCTGTCCTTGGATTTGACGTGAAGGATTGTGTCTTTCCAATCCACCAGGGCGTAGGGACATGCTCCTGTTGGTTTAGTGAATAAAATTCTTGATTTCACTGATTATCAACCTGGGATTTAGAGAGATTAAGTGACCTGCTTAAATCTTACAGCTGGGAAATGGCTAAGCCCCAAACCACGACCCCAAACTAATGTGTAAAGCAGTGTTTATTTCGTTCAGCTGCATGAAGCCGTGGAATTAATATATACCTATCTCAGAGCAAAGTTCTTGGGTTTATCAGACAAGCGCTCTGCCACTGCTCCCATCCTCCCCCCTCCTTTTATGTTTTATTTTGAGACAGAATCTCACGAAGGTGTTCAGGTTGGGCTTGCAAGCTTGGAGCCCTTACTGATTCAGCCTCCAGAGAGCTGGGATTCTAGAACTTGTGTTCCAGTCTTGTTACAGATTTTTCCTCCCATTCTTTTTAATCCCCTTTTTGTCTCTTTTGTTCTCAGATTTCACAATGGCATGCGTTAGTGTGAATCATCTGCTTTATCAATGGAGCTAGAAACTCAGAGGGCCATTTCAATTCACAGAAAATCTTGCCTGGCTCCATTCTGGGAAAAGGCCTGCGGCTTATTTCTGATGGTTTCTTTCACATCTTCACTTTCTCTTGTTCTGTTGTTTCCTCCCAGGATTTCTCACGTGGATCTTAACTGATCCAGCCTGCTGATCTTCGTCTTTTCTTTAATTCTCTATCTCTTTGCCCCACTTTCTTGGAAATTTTCTCATTTATTTTCTATTTTTGTTGTACTTTTTTTTTCTGAAATCATACTGCTTGTTTTCTAAGAATTCATTTACACTGACTTTTCTCTTCCTATGGAGATTTTTTTCCTTTTTCTTTTTTAAGTACATTTATGTGGTGTGTGTGTGTGTGTGTGTGTGTGCATATGCATGTATGTGAAGGTCAGAGGTCACATAGGTATCTCTCTCAATCAGCATCCACCTTGTGTTAAGACAGGGTCTCTCACTGAACCTGGAGTTCCTGATTTGGCTGCACTAGTTAGATGGTAAGCACTGGGGAGCATAGGTCATAGCTCCAGCACTGAGATCATAGGTACATGTCAGCACACCTGGCTTTCTACATGGGTACTCTGGCTCTGAACTCAGTCCTCATGCTTCTACAGCATGCACTTTACCATGCTGTGCCATGTTGTTAGCCATGAGAATGATAAAATTTGAAGTATACTTATCTTTTGCTGTAGTCTTTTCTGTCTCTAATTTCACATTTACTTTGAACTCTACATTATACATCAACGGCTTTACTTCTCAGATATCTGCTTGTCCCCTCATTGCCTAAAAGTGTTTAAAGCACTAAGAAAGTGGCTGGAAATGGGCATGAATGGAACCGCTGGCTTTGAGCTTCAGTATAAAGCCAGGGTTCTCCATCAGAGGAAAGAAACTGGGATGGTACTGACAGTGAGAGATGCTAGTGGTGTCTAGACAGTGGAAACCAGACATGATCCCTACTATCTGACAATGCATGCTATAGCTTCTCACAGCAACTGGTATGGTCTGTATTCTGTCAATTATATTTTAAATAAGGCTGATTGGCCAGTAGCCAGGCAGGGAGTATAGACAGAACAACCAGCCAGGAAGGAGAGGCGGGTCAATGAGAACAGAATTTTGAGAAGAAAAAAACCCATTCCTCTGCTTGACCCTGCCACAGAACAAGCAAGATGTGACTGCCTCACTGAAATAAAAAGGTACTGAGCCATGTGGCTAACACAGATAAGAATAATGGGCTAATATAAGTTGTAGGAGTTAATAAGCCTGAGCTAATGGGCCAATCAGTTTATAAGTAATGTAGACCTCTGTGTGATTTCTTTGGGACTTAGTGATCGCGGGAACCGGGCAAGACAGAAAACTCAGACAACAAGCAACAACTATCTTGTTCACTGGACCACTGAGCTAGAAACCCCAAGACAGTACTATTTATCTTTCTCTTGGCCAGATGAGAGTCTTCAGATAGAAATCCACTAGTCTACTTGGGCAGTGTAAGCTTAGATTCCAACATTCTGTGAGCTGTGGGTAGAGGGTGATTTCAATCCCTCTTCTCTTAGCTACATCTTTATTCTCGTTCATCCTTAATTCCTGCAGCTATTTCGACAGTTAGCTGTCAGTTCTAATCAGCTGCCTGTCAACTTGTCAATTTTTTTTTCTCCTTGATCTTAGGCATTTATACCTTGTTAAAATTGCTTTGCTGTTGGAATTGTTGTGATTTCTGAAGGGAATGGGAATAAATAGATGCGTTCTTGCCCCTATTAATTGAAGTTTCAGAATTTTATTCTTCCGATTGATGCATTTATGGGTATTCTCTAGTAAAAGGAGCCTAAACATAATGAGGCAATGCAAACAATGCCCCTGCTTGAATACCTGCCACATAGAGTGTCTGTGCTATGCTGAGTTCTGGCCAGTTTGGAGGCACAGTCTCAGTGGGTTCTAATATCAGCAGTGATTCGATACCTTTCATTCTCATAAAGAAATCTCTTGGCAATCATCAGGAAAAGCTAATTAGGACTACATGCAATCTGTAGGTTGGGATGTAGTAGTAACAGAAAACAATTTAAGTTCAAGAAAAAAACAAAAACCCAAACCCAGTGCGCTGGAAATGAAAGAACAGCCTGGATTAATTGACTCACTGAAGTTCTGTGTCAACAGAAACCAGACTTCTGCTGTTGAACAGCTACCAGAACCTCGGAGACAGTGACTCCAAGTCAGTGGCACTGGCTGCAGTTTCCTTAGAAATCTGATTTTCTCTGTAGTCCTTTGAAAGCTGGGTGCTCTGGAGAAAGCCTAGACCGTACGCTGCACTTCCATCCACACCCAGAGGCTTGCAGTGCCTCTGAAGCCATCCTCACACTTATAAAGGCCACAAGAGCACGGAGCCATCCTCCCCAAGTCAGTGAGTGCAGCCTATGACTTCTTGACCCTCTCTCTTAAGTCTTGCATGAAGGCAGATGCTACATTCCATCGTGGGAAGGAGACTTTCTAATGTCAAGTAGACGACAACATTTAAAGCCCAGAACAGCTGAAACTTGAGTTCAGAATGGGAGGACTCCTCCATTTTAACAGCTAAAGAAAGGGGCTACTTGCATGCTGCCATGGTAACATCATCTCATAAAATGGTTCTCTTGAAGACCTCACAGAAACATGATCAGAATGCACAAAGATTCGGTACTGATTTGATAAACCAATGGTCATTTTCTATCATATTCTAATGTTTTTAACTTTAAAAATATACAAATAATTTTCAGTATAAAAGAATTGGGATATGAAAATACATAATGAAAACTATAGCCAGTCTTTTCCTACAGGTATGAGCTCTGTCTTACAGTTTTCTGTGCCTCCGCAGACCCCTGTATTCATGAAGGAAGGAAGAAATGCAAAGTTGTTGTGTTTTACACATAACAAAAATAATTCCTATTAGAGATTTTCACTGAAAGGGGTGTACAGAGATACAAAGTATAAAGAAAGGAAGTGAAGACTGAACAGATTATGGGGTGGAATATGTATCTCTGATTTTCAAAACTTTCTACTCGCCGTGTTAATATGGGTAGAAGCCTGATGAGAGACATGTAGCGTGAACACAGCCAGAGAAGCATAGGACTCCAGATTGTTGACAGACATGCATTAAATGCCTCAGAACAGGCACAAAAAGAATAGAAACACAGTGCAAACCATCTGACTGGACAGAAAACAGCGAAGAAAGGAGAAAAAAGAGAGCATTGGTTCCGTTAAAGTCAGTACCACTGGGCAGTGGTGGTGCATACCTTTAATCACAGTACTCCAGAGGTAGAGGCAGGCAGATCTCTGTGAGTTCAAGGTCAGGTCTACAAAACAAGTTTTAGGACAGCCAGAGCTGTTACACAGAGAAACCCTGTCTCAAAGACAACAACAACGTCAGCATTGTTGTCCTCCGTAGCTGCCAATGCACTGCTGTATTGGGTGACTTAGAGAGCAGATACTGACTTCTCACAGTACTGCAAGCTGCCAGTTCAGGCCCTAGTACGCACTCTTTTCTTAGCTTGCAGTTAGCTTTTTTCTTTTTGTATCTTCTTACAGTGGAAAGTGCCGGGAAAGAGGGAGAGTGGGACCCAAGAAGTGAAAAGGAGAGGTGAGGAGGGGTGTGAGAAGATAGTTAGATGCTGTCTGCAAATTGAAACAGCATGAGTCTTGCAATGACAACCCAACTTCATGACGTTATAGAATTACAAATGCACTACAAAGGTCCCAACTCCAGACGCCACCATGCAGGAAGTTAGGGCTCGGCACCTGTGCTTATTAAGTATTAAGATTGTTTTTGTTTTCATGACAAACTACTTGAAATAAATAACTTAAAGAAGGAAGGGCTTACTTTGGGTCATACACCCAGAGTTTCCGGTCTAGGCCACCTGCCCCCATTGCTTTTAGGCCTGTGGCAAGCCAGAAATAGCAGGGGAGAAGGGCGTGACTGGTGAAAATTACTCCTCAGCATCCAGGAAGTAGAGAAGAATGGAGAGGGACCAAGGATAAGACCCAACCTTCCAGGATACATTTCTAGCCACCTTCTTCTTCCCACCTTTTGGTTTCTGCCAACTGGCAAGCACCCATCAATTATGAATTCATCAACAAATCAATCCATTGATTAGGTCAAAGGTCTCATGATCCAATCACTTCCCTACATCCTCACCTCTGAACACTGAAGACCAAGTCTTCAGCACAGGAGTTTGGGGCCAATAACTTATATCTAATCCATCCAGAATGTAAATTTGGATGGCTGAAAATGATGAGCATATTATGTTCATAAAAGTCAGCAAGGAGGAAAACCCAACAGAAAGTGTGCTAAAGCTAAGTAGTCTGGTATGTGCACACATTCATCTGTCACTCTGAGACCAAAAGGTCTTGAGTTCAAGGCCAGTCTGGACTTTGTAACAAGCTTAATAGCACCATTGACTTCATAGTTAGAGCCTGTCACAAACAAACAAATATACAAATAATATGCGAAGATTAATCAGCAACCTCAGTAAGCTGAGGATGTCTGTCAGGAGGACAGAACTGAGTTTCTCCCCAGCATCCCAAAAAGTACACTAAGCAAACAGTACTGACTGTAGAAGTAGCAGGATATTGTGACTTACTCACGAGGGCGTATGACCTAGTGATCAAAATGGATGAAGACGATATATGAGCCTTAGTAAGAGAAGATATGAGAAATGAAAAGCAGAGTAGGCCCACGAGACACTGGACCTTAAGTAGATACACCTCCCGTCAAACGTTCAGTGGAAAAACGTAACTCTTTATACTTGGCTAGCTTGTAGTAGGCATATAGGTAGTCAGTAAAGTGAATGGAAGCTCCAGACACACGTATTTGGAGACCAGCCTCCAATCGCACTGTAGTGCAGGAAAGAAGAGGGGTAAAGAAGGGTAAGAAGCAGTTCCTGCTGTGTTTGTTGTTGTTTTATGAAGCATCTGCTGTTTGGCAGATGCTGTCAAATGTTGAAGATGACACAGTAAAGAGAAACAGACAAAGAAACTGATGAAAAGTCAGATGTTAATAAAATAGTCGTTCACAAAAATGTAAACTATTGTCATCTATATCCAGGAAGAAAGGCAGGGGAGGGCAGTGTTACAGAAAGAAGGCTCTCTAGATGCACAGAGCAGCAGGAGCAACAATCTGGCAGGGGGAGTGGCATGCAGAAGGCAGGGAGAGCCAGGGCTAGGGCCTGGGAGAAAGGTAAGAGATGGGGCTGGAAGAGAAGACAGGCTTTCGTGGACCACAGAAGCAGGGTGGCACTGAGAGCTTTATATCACTCCTTATAAATGATGTAGGTAGGGCAGGAGGGGCTGCAGGGGCCAGAGAAAATGCCACCAGTGACAGAGACGGAGACAGCCCCATTGGATCCTTGACAGTGTCCTAAAATGCCCCTTCTTCCCTTGGGCACCTGCACTCAGTCATAACCAGGATTCCTGCTTCTCCACAGAAAAGATTTCTCAGTAAAGATGAGCTCAGATGACATAGCCTTGGAAATTTATTAAAAGGCATTTTAATATAGATCTTATGAATAAAGTTATTAGACAGAGAAAGAAACACAGAGAGAGACAGAGAGAAACACACACACAAAGAGAGAGAGAGAGATGGGGGGGGAACAGAATAGAGAAACACAGAGACAGAGACCATGACCAGATGATGTGAGGCCCTCCAGAGAGTCACAAGTAAGTTTATTTATCATAGGTATATATAAGATTTTGGTGACATTATAGTTACACATAAAGGCTACAGAGGAATACTTCTCTCTCAACATTTCTTGAAGAGTGTAGTCCATCAAGGTTAAAAGTTAAGAAAAGTTATTTTCTTTCACAAACAAAGCTGTTAGGTAGACTTAGGGGAATAGATTTAGGGATACAGGGCAGAGGCTTAACCTCATCCACCTCAGTCCTAAGTAAGCACAGTTTATTTACTGTGTTTTTAGTAACGTATATTGTCTTCTCAGGCAAAGTAAGATGTTTGAGTTTATTTTCAGGGCAAGCAAGCCAGACCATTCTCATGCTCTCTCTCCGTGTCCCTATAATTTTCCCTATCTTTCTATTCTGCCTCAGAACATACGGGAATTGCATTAACTTTCTACAACGGTCTAAGCCTGAGGAGGAAAAGGGGGAAAACAGAAGGAGGTGAAAGTCACTGACAGAATTAAAAGGTACGTATAAGGATAATCGAAAGAACGGGTGACTCGCTGAGGAAAAGACAGCAGCGGTGAGTGCCATGCATGACAGAATGAACAGACAATCAGCATTGAGAGAGTCGAGGAGGCCTGAATGTGACCAAGCTCATGAAGAAGCTTATGAATTTGGTTTTGGACAAGTTGAAATAAAAGTGCCCTTGAGATATTTAAGAAAGATTCAAGAAGGCTGATAAATATGAAAGTTTGAAACACAAAGGTGGGAATTAAAACCACGCAAGTTGGTCAATGAATTTTAGGGAAGGAATACCACATGGTTCATTCTTGGTGCTGAGAAGTTCCCTCAGGACTGATAGGAAAATGCTGGCCTTGCAAGGTCATAGAGAAGCTGCAGTAGAGAGGAAAACGAAGAGTAAATCCTGTAAAGAGAGTCTTTCTACAGGAGGCAACAGTAAACCATGACCATATGAGTCCCACAAACCCCACCTAGGTAGCCCTCACTGCCCACTTCCTCCATGACCTTAGCTCTGTTGTCTAAGGATCAAGCTGAACCCCATGCACCTCCCCTAGGTAGCAACATCCTCCAAGGCCCTATCCCTGACCACAACCTCCAGTAGAACTCTGTGAACCTTCCACAGATTTCTGAGGGTTTGTAGCCTGCTCTGTGGGAGGTTTGCACCCGTGCTCAGAGGCTGTATCTATGCTAAGGAGGACCACTTCTATTACCCTTTTCACACATCAATACAGAGGGACTCTAATACTGAACTCCAAGCACCATGCAGCTGATTCAAAGCCTGGCAAATTGTGGTATCAGCAAACAGATATCCAGATGTCTACTCAACAAAGGTGGGGTAAATATGCACAAGAAAATCACCACTGACTACCTAACTCCAGATGTGTAAATCCCGCTGCAAAAACACAAACGACACAAATCACCAAGTCAACATGTCTCCTCCAGGAGTCAGTATTCTCACAGCAAAGCTCCCCCACAAAAACACAACTTAGAGGACACATGAGATAATTATTCCAAAATAGCAATTATAAATATATATGAGGTACTCAGAAAGGATATGAACAAATGCTGGGACAAAGACCATGAAAACACAAACAGCTGAAAAATATAAACAATTCAAGATATAAAAGGAGAATTTAAAAAAGAGATAGAATTTCTGAAGAAAACCTAAACTGGAATAAAACTTGAAACAAGAATTCAGTAAACAAAATCAAAAGTCTAATGTGAGACCTCATCAACGGAATGGATCAAGAGGAAGAAAGAAGAGAACATTGAGGCTTAAAGACAAAGGAGAGGGATTGGGTGACTCAAGAAAATGATAACTGGAGGAAAACCCTCAAGGAATCAGCAAGATGGATGTCTTTGGAGACCTTCTGGTACAAGAGAAGTGTTCGCAGACTCCAGTGAAAACCAGACTGCACTGGAAGGGGCAAGATGTAGAAAAAAAAAAGGGAGTCACAGTGGAGAATTCTGGCAGTGAAAAGGAGGAAAAAGCCAGTGGCTAAAATCGAATACCAGGTTTAGTCAAAGTGCTGTCCAATGGAAGATGAGTCTGCACATCGGAGTGAGACTCCAACTGTCCTAGTTTGCCTTTGCTGCTGTGATAAACTCTGATCCAACACAACATGGAGAGGAAAGGGTTTCCTTGATGATAAACTGGGCTACAGGTTACAGTTTATCATTGAGGAAAACAGGCAAGAGCTCAGTGCAGGAGCTTGAAACAACGCAGATGAGTGCCGCATGCTGGCTTACACCCCAGACCTAATTGTCTAGAGATGCTGCCTATAATGTGCTAGGCTCTTCTACAACAATCAACTGTCTAGAAACACCCTACAGATGAACCCACTGATCAAGTCGAAGAAGGTGATGTCTCCATTGAGGTTTTCTTTTCTCAGGTGTGTCAGGCTGACAGCTGAAGGTATCTGTCACTGACAAAGTTTCTTTTTATGGCTTCTGATTTCTTTTTTGAAGTTGGAAAAGGAAAGTCTTAAAGAGCAAGGAAGAAGAAGGGGGAAGAGTGAAAGTCATGGTTCAAAAGGTTAAGAGAGGAATTTTGAGACAGCACCAGCTTTTGCATATTTACCCGGTGTGGGCCAGACTCATAAGCTTCACATGTTCGGTCCCTTTATAGAAACACTAATAATTTTTCAGTGTTTAATTCGCTTAGGTTTTGATTCTGTGTCTACTCTTTACTGTAAATCTTTCTCCATACCACATATGTAATAGACCTTCCTGAAACAATGACCAAGTTCTGTGTAGAATTTCTGAAACCACCTAGAGCCATTCTTCAAATATGACAAGCAGTGTTTTCGAGGGTGGACTGTGGAGACATGGAAGGGACAATTTCGGTAAAGCAGTGAGAGGCCACTACTGGTTGAAATAGTTCTGGGGAAACAGGATGGCGGGGGAATGGGTGAATCTGCTTCCTGCTCACCAGTCTGACTTTAAGAAGTGACCTGCTGCGTGGGAGGGAGAAGACTTTTTCATTGCCGATTCTCTAACGAGATGATCAGGGGCTCCCGGTGAGATTTTTGGCTCGCTTGTATCGAGTACATTTCCAGCACCAGGAGAAGACTTCCAGCTTTCAGAAACGGAAGGCGTTCTTGGTTACCCCGCTGCCAACCCTGAGAGGTCAGTTTCTTCACCTACCCAAAGATTTCCTCAGGTCCCACACAGCTCCACCTTTCTCTGCTCTTTGAATGTGTTGCGTCGATGGGATGAGGTACAGGGAACCGGAATAGGGCAGCTTTCAAACTAAAGCAGATGTCTTGACTGTCTCTTTCACAAAAGGTAGAGACCTGTGAATTATATCCTGCTCTCTCTTGTCCTCTTCCTCATTCCCTTTATGGTAATACCCCCACCAACCAGTGTGATTAACATAAGTTTTATCCACCAGAGGGAAGGGACAAAAACAAAACATGATGAAAATTGCTCAGCACATAAATCCCATTGTAGCAAAGGTCAGATGAAGTCAGAAGAATGCAGACATCTGCAGAAGTCTGACGTCTAGAAGAATGCTCTGAAGATATTTAACTGTGGTACTTACAAGTGAAGTATAGAATCTGCATTTAATGAATTTTATATACTTTATAGTCTATGTGTGTGTGTGGAATCTTTGGTAACTGAAAAAATATTTACATTTGGATAAACTACTCCTTCTACTCATAAATATTATTATTTGCTGAGGAGGGTATTGCCGTTCCTCCAACTGCAAAAACTGTATTTCCTTCAATATTAAGGTTAATGAGGGCTGGGGCCCTATAATCTACGTGAGTAGGTTAATTCTCATGTGTCCTAGATAGTTGAGAGATTTGGAACTTCAGCTGAGGGGAGGTACACACATTGCCAAACTGGGCATGCAAGCATGCGAAGGAAGCAAGAGAAGCTGTGTGCAATGCACCTCTGTACCTCAGCTTCCTTTTCAGCACAGCCCAGATGCCAAGCAAGAGCGCCCTTCCCTCCCCCCCTCCCCGCCCCGTGCATGAAGAAGAAAAGCCAGTTCATAAGCTTGAAACCATTCTGAAGAAAAGCTATTGCACGATTCACGCTTTGATTATATGATAATCAGAGAGAGGTTTACTAAAAATTAGCTGAGCTGTTATGACATTGCTGACAGGACTTTCAAGTGTTAAGTGTATTTTAGAAGTGAGGATGTGGCACAAATCGATCTCCTGCCTGCATCCAGGATATGGATGTGAAGTTGCTATCAAAAAATGTCTTCATGAACAAGGCGTAAAGTTTGAAGTTTCAAAACATCGCAACTAGATGAGACTATTCCATTTGGTTCACTTAAAACATGCTTTGCCCCAAAGCAAAGGAAGATAACCATTCTCATGACTTTCTTCCTCATTCAGGCTGCCTGAGTGGAAAAGATGGATACCAGAAAAACAGCGCAAATGAGACAACGGTTACCGCTCATGGTAAAGGCGTTATCATTGCCTGCAAATGTTTAGGTGGCTTCAGGTGTCTTTCTTACTAGAGGTTGATAATCTATAGTTTGAGAGCCATCCTCCTGGCAGGCTCAGTTCTAGACACTGCTAGAAAACAATTTTTAAAAGCAGAATCTAGTAGTAGAGACAGAAAAGATATAGATTAGTGAACATGGTGTTTTAATGATGAACAATGTGAAACTCTAAATCAGACAGAACTAACTATAGTGACATAAAGGAGTACCCAAGCCTGAGGTAGAGAGGATTGGCTTTGAAAGTAGGAAGCAATTTGGGAGGTACCTTATTTTGACTTTGGTGCTAACTATTGGATATACACAGTTGTTTGAAACCACTGAATCATGAACACTAAATAGGTTCATCTTTAAAGATTTTGATTTATCACTTCATTAAGAGTTTTGTACAGCATGTTTTGATCATATTCAGCCCCTCCTCCAACTCTTCCCAGTTCCATCCCTTTTCCTACAATTCCATCCCCTTTCCTACATGCTGTGTTAATTACTATTTACTACCAACAGAAGTTTCTCAGATGAGGTTTGGTTGATGCACTGATACATGCATGAGTATAATAAGTCATTTAGGAGTTGTTGACTAAGTCAATTTAGCAATATAATAGTCGTATGATCTCTGCTAGGGCTTGTCACATGTCTATCCCATTCTAGTGCTAGTTATGACTTTCATCTGTGGAGTGGGAGGTAAATTCAATCCCAAAGCTCTCACACACACACGCACCAAGAGCTAAAAGGAGTTACCCTGCAACAGGGCAACACCCTTATTAGACACCAGAGACTAACAAGGAGCCCAGTCCATGGAATGGATTGAAAGTGTGTATTTTGTGGTATACAAATTATATCTCAATCAAGTCACAAATCACAAGATCTCTGAACTGAGCTAATATGAGAGACAAAGCGATGGAGATCCAGTTGAGATGAGTGCTCTCAAGAAGACTTTCAGCCGTGGGAACTGTTAGGTTTTATGGCTAATGCTGTGGTCTGAATTCCTGCACCAGCCTCCTTGGGCCAGGTAGAGTGAAGACCAAGTCACTCCTGCTTGCGGCCATGTGATCCAGCTGAACCCAGAAACAGAACACTTCCAAAACCTGAGAATTCACAGTAACCAGTTAGAGGGCCCAAGTCCGTCTGAGACAGGATGATAGCAAAGTCCCCTCCCCTTAAACCTGCGAGAAAAGTTCTTGTGAAGTAACCAGGTTTGCCCTTCATCATTTTTGCCTCCTTCATGTCTGTATGTCTGTGAAGCCCACCGACTCTCAGGGGATACTGCCCGATTTGTGACAAGCCAAGTCAACCATGAAATTCAACCGTCACACTGGGAAAGGTCACTGGTGCCTTTTTTACTTTTCTTTCAACAGAGAGCAAAAGCTATCATTTTTAATAATATAAAACTCATGGTATGGATATAGCATCAAACTACCATCAAAACATGTATCTTTGAACCCATAGATGAGTGTATCTCTCAGTCACCATCAGAGGAGAACCAATGTGCAGTGGGTGGCAGTTAATATAGAGACTCACAACTGGTTGAAGTGCAAAGAACAAGTATCTGTAGAATGCTGGGGCATAAAGGTGACATCTATGTTATGGTCCCCTCCCTTTGTATCCAAAGAATGATTATGGTTACACTTAAGCTGGATATACACCACTAAGTTTGAACTGTACACTTCAAGTGGGTGAATTGTGTAGTGTGTGAATTGTGTATCAATGATGTGCTTGTTTTTAGATGACAACATAATCTTGTAGTAGCCAGAAAAGTAAGAAAACTTTGGTTACAAGCCAAAGCACAGTTGGTTGGGTGAACCCCTTCATTTTTATTTTCGTCATATCATACTCACCTGTTAAACCAACAAGATACAGCTAGGGTAACTTTGGAGCAACAGTTTCACTCACAGGGCAAAAGAAAATATAACTGTCCTCACTCTGATAGAGCAACACGATTTCCATTTCTGTTCAATTATAACCTTGGATACCTGGAAAAACTTCCTTAATTCAAATAAAAATCATGAGAAATCACCATACTGATTTCCAAAATGGCTGTACCAATTTGCAATGGAGAAGTGTTCTCTTTACCCTACTTCCTCAAGACCCAGCAATACCACTTTTGGGTATATACCCAAAGGATGTTCAATCATACCACAAGGACATTGTTCTCAGTTATGTTCATAACAGCATTATTTGTAATAGCCAGAACCTGGTAATGACTTAGATGCCCCTCAACTGAAGAATGGATAAAGAAAATGTGGTACGTTTGCACAATGGTAAAAAACAATGACATCTTGAAATTTGCAGGCAAATGGATGGATTTAGAAAAAAACATACTGAATGAGGTAACCCAGACTCAGAAAGACTAATATAATATGATCTCACTTATAAGTGGCTTTCAGACATAAAGCAAAGAAAAACCAGCCTACAGTCCACAACTCCAGAGAACCTGGACAACAAAGAGGATCCTAAGAAAGACACACATATATCTACAGAGGAAGGAGAAAAAGAGATCTCCTGAGTAAATTGGGAGCATGGGGGTCATGGGGGAGGATAGAAATAGAGATGGGTGGGATGGAGAGATGGCTCAGTGGTTAAGAGCACTGGCTGCTCTTGCAGAGGTCCTGAGTTCAATTCCCAGCAACCACACGGTGGCTCATAGCCATTGTAATGAGATCTGGTGCACTCTTCTGGCCTGCAGGTACACATGGAAGGAATGTTGTATACATAATAAAAAAAATCTTAAAAAAAAAAGAAATAGAGAGGGGAAGAAGGGAAGGGAGCAGAGAAAATATATAGTTCAATAAAAACATTAAAAATAGTTCAATAAAAAATAAATAAAACTCATGCCTGATATTTATTATTCTTGGTGTATTTCTCATCTAGTATGGAATCATTTCACAACCCCAAGCAAAGAAGAGTTTTGCGTTCATAGATTGAGTAACCCAATGTGAAAATGAGGTGAGAGCAGGAGAAATGAGGCAGTTACAGCCACAATATTGGTGGCTAAACAGTGTGTTCCTCACTAAGGGTTCATGTTTGCAGGGTGTCCACTCATTCTCATCCGTGGGGACCCACAGATGGAGGCTTCCATCCAGCATGGGAGGACTGCAGTCAGCATTTGATTGTGTAGGCTAAACCCCATTCTCTTCAAGTTTGGAGATAATTTTAATTTTTATATCTTCCCTATGGTGATTTATATTTGGAGTGAATACCAATCAGGTTCTTCTTGTTGACTCCTTCATTTCTACCAACCTACAGTTTTCTTTTTAAAGCTAGAAGTTTTCTACTGTATTTCAATGAGGGAGTTCCCTTCCATGCATTAAAATCAAACCAGTTATTATAGCACAATGGGATTAACACGCCAGGGTAAAGGATACAAAAGGAAATGTGGCTACCCCTTACTGCAAGATTTAGAGTTTTAAAATAAGTTCCCTTCAATTTGAGAGGAGACTCACAGTGGTGTGAAAAGTGCTTTCTACGTGGAGATTTCAAAACACCCAGCTTAGATTAAAAAAAGAAAGAAAGAAAGAAAGAAAGAAAGAAAGAAAGAAAGAAAAGCAAATGCTGTATGATGTAAGATCACAGTAATTACCAGCTGAATTCCTTGTTAAGTCCCATATCATGACTTTACATTTCTCCTTATTTTATGAAATTATTTAAGTCAGCTTCCCCTCTGAGAAATGAAGGAAAATCTAGCTCTACAATCTTGGTCTTTAGGCTAGGAACATTGATCTCTAACTGTTCCTTGTTGAGGTGTATTAAGCAAGGTTCTCATCAGGAACATAACGTACATGCACATGTGCACACATGCCTGTATTCACACACACAGCAGGTTTATGACTGGTTTACATTATAAGAGCCGGGCCATCTGTACACTGAAGGCACAGAATATTTGGTAGGTAGCTGCTCAGTCCATGAAGCTAGGTGCCTTCGAAGTTCCAATCTGGTGTGAGAAATTTGGGTTCATCCCGGCAAGTCATCCACATTGACTCCGTGTTAAAAGTGATGTTTAAATCTAATGCCAGTGGGAGCAGCATATGATATGGTTAGGGGAGTGGATGTAAGACCCTGCATATGGTAGACAAGTGCTTTACCATTGAGCTACATCCCAAGGTCTACAATGAGCTTTAAAAATCACCTGCTTGATGTTAACAGCAACAACAAAAACAATTTAAAATGGCTAAATTATTTGAACAATCAAAAGAAATATGAATATAAACATCCAACAAATATTTCCTATCACCATCAGAGAAATGAGAATTAAGAACATAACTTGACTTCATGCTGCCCCAGTTGAAATGGATGTTATGAAAAATAATAATACTGGCAAGGTAAATCATAGGTGGGTCTGGTAGTTTGAATATAATTGGCTCCTATAATTTCATAGAGAGTGGCACTATTAGGAGGTGTGGCTCTGTTGGAGTAGGTGTGGCCTAGTTGGAGGAAGTGTGGCACTTTGGGGTCAGGCTTTAAGGTCTTTTTCTCAAGCTTCCCTCCATGTGACGACAGTCAACTTTCTGTTCCCCGCAAGATGTAGGACTCTTCAGCTACCTCTGCACCACGTCTGCCTGCATGCCGGCAGGCTCCCATCATGATGATAAAAGACCGACCTCTGAAACTGTAAGTGAGCCACTCCAATTGAATGTTGTCTCCACAAGAGATGCTGTGGTCATGGAGTCTCTTCACAGCAATAGCAACCCCAACTAAGACAGTGGGAATGTGAATTATAACCCTGATGGAGAACAGCGTGAAAGCTCCTAAAAACTAAAAATGGAACTGCCATGTCATCCAGCTATCCCAGAATGAAAAAGAACATGGTATGGCCATGTTTGTGATGGAATTATTCACAATAGCAGTGATACAGAATCGGCCTGGGGGCTCAGCCACAAAGGGATAGATAAAGAAAACATGACATATAAACACAATGGAACATCCATTTGCAGGGAAGTGGACGGAACTAATGTATATTTAGTAAAATAAACCAGATACAGAAAGATAAGTAACACATGTTCTATCATATGTGAAAGCTAAAAAAAATAATCTTATTGAGGATTAGTAATGAATTGAACTTTGGAGGGAGAAAGTGAAGGGAAGCTGGATTTGACTAGTATGTGCTGTGTGCATATGCTCAAATAGTATTCAGAATTTTATTAACATATAGGATTAATACATCTTAATCAAAATGAAACAAAATATTGAAGTATATTCTTATCTGTATGACTCATTAGCACCTTTTGTCATACCGAAAATTTAAACTTCTTACTAGCGTGTGAAGACCCCATGTGACCTGAATCCTAACACCTTCCCAGCACCACCTACGTCTCTCTCTTTGGTCCTCACTGCTTCCCGGCAGTGGTGGTCTCCTGCTTCTCTGTACACAGCATATCTTTGAGCATGTTCTCTTTATTGTCAACTTTTCCCACTGTCCTGGTCTCTTCTACGAGGTATTTTCTGACCATCTTATCCAACTAGATGCCTCCTGTGTGTTAGAGTCTCTCACTGAACATTATTCCTTCTCTAGAGCTCCAGATATTTGTTTATTTGGCTATTGGCTGCTCCCTTGCAACACGCACACACACACACACACACACACACACACACCATACCATTGGACTGGAAGTCAAACAAATGCGGTGGCCATATCTATTTTATTTCTAGGACCTACTAGAAGAAATTCAATAAGTATATATCAGTTATGTCAAGCAACTGAGTCTTTTGCCTAGGTTTATACCCAGTTTTACAGATTTTTTTCCTTCTCTTCAAGGCATTTGTTCACTTACAATAAGACAGTGACTCAGGAACTCCTTATGGACAGAATGAGTTCATGGAGATAGCATGTTCTCTGGTTTCCAACTGCCCTTGTTGGGGAAGAGAAGCACTGGGCTGCTGACAGGGTGTATACAGTTTTAGCTACTAACTAGCAGCGTGGCCTAAGTCAAGCTGATGCCTCTTTATGTTTCAGCTCTCATCAGTCTCGTGGGAATAATACTGGATGCTGACTGGACGCTGCTTCTGAGTATGACTCAGTCCCCAAGCCTTGCCAGAGACCTCCCTGGAACGTTTGCTGGTGTCACCTTCAAAGGGAGCTTTTATTTTGTTATCCCAGTGGCTGGTGAGTTTGTAGAAAGATTTTAATATTGCCATGGCCAGAATATGGAAGGAGCCTGTGTTAGTCTACCAGGACTGCCCCAAGCAAATGCCCAGCCTGGACTACTTAGAGACCATGTCTCATGGAACAAATGAATGAATGAACAAATGAATGAATGAATAAAAAAAGTGCCAGTAATTTTGGCTTAGGCCCTAAAATAGCAAATCAGCCCCAGTGCTCTACATATTCTATTTCCTTCAGTAATTTTTCTTTTCCCTAATTCTACTCTCTTGAATATTTACAAACACGTCTACAGAAAGGCCTATTTCTCAGTTCATAAAATAAAAAAAAAAGTATTTGGAGGTATGAGAAAGTACTAACAATAGTTTTTTCATTATAATCTGGGAAAAATATAAATAATACAAGATTCTGTATATATAGCATTTTAATAGAATCCATTACTATAAACATATAAATTATTTTACCCATATGAAGGTACTTTTTTTTTTAAAAAACTATGATTGCTTTGGTACCTTTCATGAGCACAGTTTTTGAAAGAGTCATCTGTCCTAGTATCTTATATCTAATTTTCAAGTATAGATAAGAATACCAAAGTGTAAAGTAAATCTATATGATTACCATTTTAAATACAAATGTCAGACACTAGTTCTTAAAGCTTCTACTTTTAACAAGAGACAATATACATCTTATGTCTACTTATAAATAGAAATACCAAGAGATCAGATCCTAGTAAATTATGTAATGTTAACCCATCAATACAATATTTAGATATGGAATTTATAATATGTACGTACCCGACCTGAGAGGTGAAGGAGACAGAGAGGGCCTGCATATGCATGGCCCAAATATGTCTTCTTGTGATGCCCAGCTTTCAAAGCAACCCATTTGGGCTACAAGATAGTGCTTACGGAGAAAATCTAAAATGACATTTATGCCTTATCTAAAGAAAAGGCCACTGAATCAGATTACTATGCATGTATTATTGCAGAAAATACCTTCTTCTTGGCTAAATACAGAACTCCTAGCTCCTTAAGCACAGATAATATGATCTGATTCAACTTTCTGTCTCCTGACCCTCCTTCTGAACCTGGTCCAGAGTCAAGGATCAAGAGACACGTTTAAGATCGATGCACATAAAGACAAAGCGATGACCTTGGATGCTAATGACAGGAACAGTCTACTAAAGCTGTCTAAGGAGCCCGAAGTGCTCTAGATTTTGAACCCAGACGTCCTACAGGGCAGAGAGTGATAGAATGGGGATACCCATGATAAACTAGGACCAAAGTTAGAAAACACGCTTTTAGAAAGTGTCACATCAGGTGTCAAAACATCTGAGTTCTGTCTTAAGTGTTCCACAGGCGAGCTGTGTAACACTGGTCCAGGTGCTTAATTTCTGCGTCTTGATTCTCTCGATATATGAGGTTTAATTAAGCCCATCAAACACTCTATGAGCTCCAACAGTTCATGCACAAGATAATTTGAAAATGAAGAGACTTTGAGATTCTTCAAACAGGTTGGAACCTACTTTTCACAATTAGATTTCCTAAAATTCTTCAGTTCTCATTAGGAGGCTTTATGTCTGGTCCCTTAGCTTCTTTCCCATTCGCTCCTGCTGGGGCTTCCTCCCTGCTTTTCTTATCTAATTCTAATTCCTTTTTTTTAAAAGATTTATTCATTTTTTTAAATTTATGCCCATTGATATTTTGCCTGCATGTATGTCTTTGGGAAGATTTCAGATCCCCTTGAACTGGAGTTACAGACAGTGAGGAGTTGCTGTGTGGGTGCTGGGAATTGAACCCAGGTCTTTTGGAAGAGCAGCCAATGTCCTTCACCACTGAACTGTGTCTCCAATCTCTGCCTAATCCTAATTCTTAAACAGACATCTGTCCATCATCTGAAGTCCAAGGTCACGAATGTCTGGGGTTTGCAAGTGACCAGTCTAAGGACAGAACAAAAGTGACCCTGGTAGACGCTGTTTCCAGCATTCTTCCCAGCATGCTTTGACCCATGTAGACTGTTCCCAGCATTCTTCCCAGCATGCTTTACAGTTCCTTAACTTCTCCTTGCCTCTGACTTTCACATCTTCACTTTACTTTCTCCAACAATACTCCAAGATTGCAGAGAAATGACCTGGCTGCAAGTCTGTCCTGTAAATTTTCACCAAGTGGACAGGAGTATCTGGCTTTTTCTCCTTATTTTGAAGATGCTGATGCTCAGTGTCCTAAATTTGTTTAGGGAAAGTCTTCTTAAAATTTCTACTTGTGGTCCCTTTTCACTTGTGTGATCCTATAGCTATGTAAAGTAGATATACAAATCATAAAGATAAAACATAGGGGAATTTATTTTAAGATATTTCTTTGACATATTTATGTGTATATATATTATATATCACTTATTAAAGATGAAAGTAATTTTACATAGTAACAAGATGATTGTGCTTATTTATTTTTATATGAAGAATTCAATCTTGGCTGAATATTTGGTACTATAGGACATAGGCTATCTTCAGTATTTTCCAGAAGTGACCTATATTTCAATTTTTGTAACAATCAGTTCTGACAATGCCATTTTTCATAAATAAATAGTGCAAAATGTCAGACTACAATGAGGGCCATTTCAGAAATTGCTGGAAGTTCTGTTCTATTCCCAGGTTGAAATTCCTTCCTTTAATAATTTTTAAAAATAAAACTTGTCAGCAACTCAGACTGCAACTTTAAAAATCAAATATGTTTATATAATACAGTCCAATAATATGATGACTTGATGCTTATGTGCTCAGGACAGTAGAAAAATATAAAGTCTATAGTCAGTAATTAAACTACTATGTTTAGACAAGAATAGGAAACTTTGTATATACAATGAAAACGGTACATTCATAGTATACAAAGTCTTGAATCTGAGCTGTTTCAGGCAGTGTTTGTTGGTGTTCCGTGAAGTGATGTCAGGCACAATGTGAAATACGTACATTGTGTACTCAGAACCAATGTTGCAATGAAGTCATGTGATACAACACAGGCAATGGCTATTACACACACCTTGGATTCATTTGATATCTTACTTGGCATTCATTTGGCCATTGGGCATTCATAAGCCTTTTACTGTTGCCAATTTTTTTTTATAACCTTCATATACCCAGGTTCAAGAAACTGAGGGATAGTGGGTATATGAAACCAGACAAAGCACCACCTGTTAAGTAGATCTTCTCGGTTCTTACATAGCCTTCAAAAAGACATGTGGAGGCTGGAGAGCTGTCTCAACAGTTAATATCCTTACTATCTTCTATAGAGGACCCTGGTTTGATTCCCAGAACGCACATCGTGGCTCACAACCATTGGTAATTCCAGTTCCAGCAGATTTGATGATTTTATGCCCTCTTCATACTTCTGAGGGCTCCTCTGAGGGCTCCAAGAATGTTCATGGTACACAGATATACAGGCAAACCAAACCCTCGTATACAGAAAACAAAATAAATAAAACTAAAGAACAAACAAACAAGAAACCCAGACAACTGAGGAATACAACAAAACAAGAGAAAAGCATAATTTAAAATAAACTTTGACCCTCTTTTTTTTTTTTTTTACCAATGTGTGTGTTTTCTATAAGGTTATAAAATATGCAAAATGTGCTAAAACAATTTGCAATACCAAATATAGTAACTAATTGTAGATAACTGTGTTGTCCATCTTCTTTACTTACATCTACGGAACTAAACTGAACAACTAAACCACAGAACTAATCTTGGCTTCTCAAAATATATTCATGCTTCTATTCCAAAACACGAAATCAAAATATAGTGCTGTGTCTCCTAGTTCAATGTCACATGAATTTGTTGGGCAAACTTTGTGTTGCTCTAATACGATGATGGTCAAGGTACCTGAACAAATGCCTCCCCCATCCCTCGTCTAGGGTCCCAGACACCTTTCCCATCCCAGTACTTCTCCCGCAAGAAAAAAAGACAGTCTTCTGTAGGTTGCAAGTCCAGGTCTGATTTATTTATAAAGCAATAAATATTTGAAGCACAAACAAACTGCGCGTGTGTAAACAAACTGTACAATGACTGATGAGAGATGGGGAAGGGGGGCTCAGAGGATTCCAAGAAGCACAACACCATCATCCTGAATGGAAGGTAGACTAAGGGAGGGACACCTTAGAAGCACTTGCGATGGACGATGGATGGACCTGCCTCGTCATACTCTTGCTTGCTGATCCACATTTGTTGGAAGGTGGACAGAGAGGCCAGGATGGAGCCTCCGATCCAGACAGAGTATTTACGCTCAGGGGGGGCAATAATCTGTAGAAAGAAAACAAAACCATCAGTGTGTTCTGAAGTTCCCAACAACGGAGCAGGCAATGGGTTTGGGGTCTTTTCAGAAAAAGCATCACAGATTAACTAACTGACCGTAAATAATGGAGGAAATGTTATACCATACAGCAATGTAGCCAATTAGGTCTAGCAAACTTTCCTGTATTTCATCAATTCTCTACTCCTGTGCACTAGAGAATAATATGGCAAAAGTCTAAATGCATGAAGGATAGCTCAAACCTGGGGCCTTTGAAATGTCTACACATTTAGTTTAGTTAGTTTAGTTATCCCCTCCCCCACCCTGTTTCAAATATTTACTTCGATTTGCTATTTAGAAGCAGTCTTAAAGGTTCATATCTTGGGGAAAGTGCTAGGGAAAAAAAGTCAGGAATAGTGTTAGCACTAAATAGAAACCTTCGTAAAAGATAGGAAGCTAAGATACCAGAGAAGGGGGGTGGGAAGCTTGGGTGAGAATATCACGACCTGCCTTTGTCCTCCCACTCACAAACACTCTCTACCTTAATCTTCATGGTGCTGGGAGCCAGCGCAGTGATTTCCTTTTGCATACGATCAGCAATACCAGGGTACATGGTGGTGCCTCCAGACAGGACATTGTTGGCGTACAGGTCCTTGCGAATATCGATGTCACACTTCATGATGCTATTGTAAGTGGTTTCGTGAATGCCAGCAGACTCCATACCTAGGAACAAGTTCTTTCTAAAGTATTCACAGCAAATCCAGGCAAGGGGGGGAGGGGAGAGGGCAGCATGCCTCTGTGTTAGTGAGCTGCCCCCATTCATATCTAAAGCATATGTTCCCCCCACAACACACTGCTGGGAACAGGTGGGGAGAGGGGTCTCTAAAATGTGCCAATAGATAATTCAGTACAGAATGCCAAGAGATAGACAACTGTGTTCAGTGCCTGTTTGGAGTGAACACATTCTGCAGCCATCAGAAGTGTAGAGATCTATTGCAAAAAGGATTGCACGCGTTTAAGTGAAAATGAACCTATTTTGTTTGGTTTTGAGATGAATCTCTGTAGCCCAGGCTAGCCTTGAACTCAGGGCAATCCTGCTGCGGTCAGTTTCTCAGCACTGGGATTGCAGGTATGAGCTACCACACCTGGCTTATACTTTTAACTGAGATCAGATTCCAGCTTCTTCTGGAAATACGTGTGTAGGAAAGATATTTGGTGACATCAAGTATCCGGTTACCATAATGAATAGAGTTGTGGTTGCATTTAACGGTGAATAACTTAAAGTCTAACCTGTTGATAATGGAACTTGTTGGAATTAATTGGCCGTCTTGAGTAATTGGGCATGCGCTATTCAGTGACTGCTCAGTCTCATTCTCTGCTGTGAGGTAAACTCGGTGTAACAACCTCAGTCATTTTCACTAGAGCAGCTGTCTTAGTCTTTCTCTGTACTGAGCTTCAGGAGGCAAGGCTGAGCTGGGTGAGATGCCAGACTGATTCAAGAACTCTGCTGTCCTTCTAATTAAAATGGATAATACTTTGGAAGACTCCAGAATTTCTAGAGAAGCTGAGCTTCAACACCAGTACCCACCCCTTACCAATGAAAGAGGGCTGGAAGAGTGTCTCTGGGCAGCGGAAACGCTCGTTGCCAATGGTGATGACTTGGCCATCAGGCAGTTCATAGCTCTTCTCCAGAGAGGAGGAAGAGGCTGCTGTAGCCATCTCATTCTCAAAGTCCAGGGCGACGTAACACAGTTTTTCCTTAATGTCACGGACAATTTCACGTTCAGCTGCAGAGATAAAAGGCTTAATAGTCAAGCTCGGAAGAAAGAATCAATTGTGGGGAAGTAGATGGATCCACCAAGGAAGCAAAACCAACAGGTATACGTTGTGTCAGATAAGACACACACATACACGCACAAACACACACACACACACACACACTCTCTCTCTCTCTCTCTCACTTACCAGTAGTGACAAAGGAGTATCCGCGCTCAGTGAGGATCTTCATGAGGTAGTCAGTGAGATCCCGACCAGCCAGATCCAGACGCATGATGGCATGGGGTAAGGCATAGCCCTCATAGATGGGGACATTGTGAGTTACGCCATCACCAGAGTCCAGAACAATGCCTGTTAGAAAAGACAGAAGAGAATGAAGCACCAAGGAGGCTTCAGCCACAGCAAAACCTGCTTCTGTTTGGATACGAGAAACAAGTCTAGGCATTGCTCTGGACAAAAGCAGATTCCTTAATGTGAAGAATAAAAATGACCATATAGTGGATGGATACTAACTCTGAAGGCAGCACAGCTCGTAGTAGAAAAATTTGCCGAGGATACTTTCAAAGGGCCAGCCCTCTCATCAGCCATTAGCATGTTATGTAAGCATCCAGGCACGTTTTTCTCAGGGCCAATCTAACTTACAATGTGTCTCTCTGATTCAGACCCCAAAGGGGAATGTGCCCTTGACTATGTCTGCCCAGGGCCTGTGAATAAGGGAAAGAACTAACTCCATGGGTTATTAGATCTTACAATAAATATTGTCTGAAACCAACCTTGGAATTATTGTTACCTCTTCCTCTCAGCACAGACACCTTTTTAGAGAGGGCCAGGGAGGGGGCCCCTCCTTTGTCAGGTGAGGATTTGGGTTCATAGCAAAGTCAGGGAGTTGAGAATATGATTAATTATTTATTGTTCCCCAACCCAAACAAACCTGTGGTTCTTCCAGAAGCATACAGGGACAGCACCGCCTGGATGGCCACATACATGGCAGGGACATTGAAGGTCTCAAACATGATCTGGGTCATCTTCTCACGGTTGGCCTTGGGGTTCAGTGGGGCTTCAGTGAGCAGGGTCGGGTGCTCCTCAGGGGCCACACGGAGCTCATTGTAGAAGGTATGGTGCCAGATCTTCTCCATGTCGTCCCAGTTGGTGATGATGCCATGCTCAATGGGGTACTTCAGAGTCAGGATACCTCGCTTGCTCTGGGCTTCATCACCTACATAGGAGTCCTTCTGCCCCATACCTACCATGACACCCTGTAAAAAAGAAAAAAAAAATGAGGATATCATGATCCCACCAAGACAGGAATATAGTCCAGACCTTATTAACTTATATCCAACTCCCAATGCAACAAATAGCTATAAAGTACTAGAAATGCTAAAGTTAGAATTAGAAAATTAGCCGTGGTGGTTCATGCCTATAATCCGAGTACTCAAAAAGCTAAAACGGGCTGCAACTTTAAGCTCAACTTGGACTATAGAGCATACCAGGCAAGCCTGGGATACAGTGTGGGACCCCACCTCCAAGAGTTAATATATAATCCCAATTTCAATGTATCATTTAGAAAAAATGTTACACTTTATCGCCACACAAGGAAGTATATCTCTATTAATTAGATTGTAACTGTGGAGGAAAGAATAAAGGGGTTTTATTGAAGAAGCAGAGTCTCTTGGTTTTGAAATAGCATAATGACTTCATAAAATTATTCATCTTATCGCTGATGTCACCTAGGAAATAGACTGCTATCTTTTAGAATAACTGAACTAATGATGTCATTATAGCTTCTAGTGCTCTTAAGAAAAGATTCTGACACCCATCCACTGTACATAGGCTGACAGGCCTCTATCACTCAGATGAAAAGTCAAACCACTCAGAGCATCCTGGAATGCCCTGCACTGTTTAAGCCTGAGGACTTCCAGCTCTGCTCCCTGGCAGCCTATCTGGCCAGGCATGCGACAAACCCAGAGAGCATGACATTTCTTTTAATAAACAAGGTGGTATGTCACTATTGCCATGGCGCTTGCTGCTTCAGTCACAACTGACTTCTAAAAATGTGACACCCAGGGAAGTCCATGACAGCTCAGGGGAGCTCTGTAAACTGACTGTGAACAAGAGAGAAGAACGGAGATTGGGTACTGCTTAGTTCCGAGTAGTTACATTAAAGAAGTTGGCTGTACTATTTGAACTAAACTGAATGGATAAAGGGTGGGAAGAGGGGGGCACAGAAGAAATCCATGGTTTCAGAGACAGAGAAGACACAGCAGTTGGAAATCCACAGGCCTGGAATGACAAGCTGATGGCCTTTCATAGAAGACAGCTGGACCCATCAACAGGTGTGCCACTGCCATGGACTTCTTGGTATTTGGGGGTTGGCAAGGGTTGCTTGAAGTGGTTTGGATTTGTGACTGGGACCAGGCTAGAAAGGGCAGAGGGTTACCTGGTGGCGTGGGCGACCCACGATGGAAGGGAATACAGCCCTGGGGGCATCATCTCCGGCAAAGCCGGCTTTCACCAGCCCTGAGCCGTTGTCGCACACCAAAGCGGTGGTCTCCTCGTCGTCGCACATCCTGGTAGGGCTTCTGTGTAATCTGTGGGCTAAGGACAGGAGAGGGGCCCACACTCAGTGTCTGCAGAACTGGCCTTCTCCTTCAGAGGAGAAAGTGACAGGGCACAGTAGGGTTATTGGACTGTAGAGTGGGGAGACAACCGTAGTCTCTCTTATGCTCAAGACATAAACAAACAAACAAACAAAATGGTTGGAAGAAGCCAGGAGACTGTCAGTGTGGCTGAGAGAAGGCTGAAGAACCCACCCACGCTCTCTGGCGGAGAGGCTCACCCTCCACCCCAGCTGCAAGGAGTCATGGTCCTAATCACCCCGGAGTTTTAATGGCCCAAGGGCTGATTCGAGCCCTTTCAGCTTTCACCATCTCATCAATAGAAAGTTTATTCTCCCTCCCTAACCTCACCCCGGGAAGGGGGGGAAAGTTCTAGAGATCAGTGACCCACAAAAGCTCTGGTGGTGGAATGGAGTTTGATGAGATCCAAGACAAAACAAGCCAAAACGACACCAGAAAGTTTGCTTAAAAAAGAAAAACAGCGTGGGATCCACAAGAGCACAAAAGCACAGTCCCGCAGGGAGCAGGGGTGGAGCAAGGCTGGGACTCACCGTGCTAGGGGCGGGCTGGTTTCTGCTGGGCTGGCGCTGGCGGCAGGCACTGGGTGTCTGTTGCCTGGAGCGGCGGCTTTATAGCACGCTGATGGACGGGGTCAGTTGGAGCAGCCGGGGGCAGGGGTGGGGGGCCCCTGTTCTGCCACCTTGCCTTATTTGGTCGCTTTAGCACCATCTAGGACCGCCGAGGCCATTCTTGGAGCCAAGGGCAGGGAAGAGGATCAGCGGGGGGCTCCCAGACCATGTAAGGAAGGGGAGGGGGCAGTCATAGCAATGGCCAAATAGGGAGCTAGGGAGGGGCTGGATGGAAAGGGGTTGGGGGCAGGGGAAGACTAAGTGACTCCAACGCGCCCCTTCCTCCTTGCTGGGGTGGGGGAACTCCCTGGTTGCTGTGTAGCCAGCCAAGCCAGACTAAGGGACCATAAGTCACGCACAAGCAAGCCGGAAGGCTTGGCACGCTGCCCTTGGAGAAGGGTCCTGACAGCTGGACTGGGGCTTCAGGGGAGAGACAGCAGCTTCTCATCTTCCAGTACTGAGAGACAGAGGAGCAGAGTCTCCGGCAGTCTCTTGGCACAGAGAGCACCTTGGTAGCACACTGAGTACCTGGATGCAAAAGGGGCACCTGGGCAGGGTACCTTCTGGTCTCGGTTAGTCTGGGCTGGGGCTAAGTTCACCTAGATGGGAAAGCTAGGATTTACCAGTCTTGGGTCCACCCCAGTCATGGGTCTGAGCTGGCAGGGAAAGGCAGAGGAGGATTGCCTGAGGGTCTGTCCGAATCCAGCCCTGCGGACAAATAGCCCTCGTCCACTCTATAAGGGTTTTGCTCAAACTCAAACTTAGCATTTAGGCAAGAAAGGGGTCCTCTGCTTCCAAAGTAAACAGAGGCACCGATACCAAAAATCACCACCGACACTTGCTAGCAGATAGATGGGCACCTTTAAATGGGGGATGAAGTTCTCCATCCCCCAGTAAACACGTCTTGAAAAGCAAACACTTTTGTGGGGAAGATCATAGCCACTTAGGGTAGGAGAATTTGCCAGCTCTCCTCCTCAAATGGCTGTGGGCAAAGAGCACCTTCAAACTCGGATGAGCTAGAAATGAAGCATCCCAGGCCCCTACCGAGCCAGGTTCACCGTACAGCCCGTGGTTAGCATTTACAGTAAGATGTGCAAAGCATTGCTACAAGCGAGTATCATCTCCCTCATGGGGAACAGACTTGAAAGGGCCTGCGCCTTTTTCAGAAAGAAAAAGAAAGGTAGCCTGAAGTGAGGAGGCGGGGCGGTGTAGGAGGTAGAAGGACACAGGTCACTAGCTTGCCCTGGAGTGCCCTGTATACTTGGTTCTTGACTAGTGCCTGGACTTTTAATGCTTGTGCCTTTCCTTCAGTTCACACCAGTTAAAAATAGAAAGCTGGGCACCGGCATCTCTGTCTAGAGTGGGCTTGGATTGATATGCTGAGGAGGGCTGCTGATTAGATAGTACTGGGGCCTGGGAATGCTGGGTCCTCCCCTCAGAGCTTCCCAACCATGTTTGGGATGATCTGGGGATGAAACGGCGGGGCAGCCAAGCCATGGAGACAGGGGAGAGGCCTGCCTGCCTGAGATCAAACCCCACTGTACCATCAATGCTTTGCAATGAGAATGTCCATTGACGTGACGCAGAGTGATTTGATGGGCTTCAAATCTTGCCCCTATCACTACATACTGTACATTTGGTCTTGGGCAGGCTAACTAACTCATTAAGACCCCATTCCCAACACCCCAAAAAGAAGCACAATAACTCAGTTCTAACAGGGGTTATTGAGGAGTGTCCCAATAAAAGACAAGCAGTGTAAGTCATATATGAGACAAATTAACTTGAGCCATTACCGTTCGATAATGATACTTTTAGAGATGGCAGTAGCTTTCTGTTTTTGAAAAGTTGGGTCACTGCCATTCATTCCTCGATTCAGCAATGTTCTATTCATTATGAGAGAAAATTTAGTGATGAATAATACACAGCAGGACTCCTCCTCAGTGGCCATTGTGGAAGTCAAAGACACTCAATGGTATATGTTGGGAGGAAGAGGTGGTCTCATTCTGCCATTAGACACAGGGGCAGGGGCCATCTAAAAGGAGTTTCAGAGAGAGCCTTTTGGAAATGACAGTTTCACGTAGATCAGATGGATCCCAAAAAGCTGGGTAGCAGGCGATGACCTTGAACGCCTGACTTTCCAACTTCTCCACCCAAGTGCTGGGATTCCAGGCACGGTCCACCAGTCATCCCCGACTTAGCTGTTTCTAAGTAGAATGGATCTGAAGTTCTTGAACTTGCCTGAGAGAGTCGCTGCTTGACAGTGGCTGATGGGAGAGCTCTATGGTTGCTGTGTATGTGCTGAAGTTCTCCGGAACCTGGGTACTGTGATTTCATCTGATACTTTGCAATGCTGTTAGAGCCACCTACTACAAGACTGTGTTCTAGTGAAGTATGCGTAAATTCATTGAGGGACATTTTTGGGAGACAATACTCATCTTCAAGACATTGTTTTTGCTTTTTGAGACAGGGTTTCTCTGTGTAACATCCCTACCTGTCCTGGAACTACCTCTGTAGACCAGGTTGGCCTTGAATTCTCAGAGATCTCCCCCCCCCCCCCCCCCCCCGCTTCTGCTGGGATTAAAGGCGTGCCCCACCACTGCCCAGTCCTGTAAGACATTTACACACGTTTTAATTTTTAAACAGTGTTTATTCATCATGATCAGTGTCTTTGGGTGATGGGAGCAAGATGGCACCACAGGGTGTGGAGCAGGCTAGAGGGCCACTCTTCATGTAGCTTCTGGGGTTGACCTCAGGTCTTGCACAGTGGATACTTTATCTGCTGAGAATTCTCGCCAGGCCTCCGTTAGTCCTTTAACACTTGAAGCAAAATGTATTTTCATATACATTATATAAAATTTCATGAACCTTATACAAAAAGAAATATTTTTGTCTTGAAGTTTTTTTTTTATGGTGAAAACATTCAAGATCTTTTCTTCCAACTTTCTGAAATCTACTGTACATGGTCTATAGTTACCCTGCCGTGCAGCAACACACAAGGACTTAATGCTGTCCCCTGTAACTTAGTACTCGTTAGTGAATCTTTCCCATCCCTCCCCAGACTGTACCCTCTCCAGCATCTAGTAACTACCACTTACTATCAACATCTATGGCATCATCTTTTGCAGATTCCTCATGAGATAGAGCATGTGGGGCTTGTCTTATTTCACTTAACATAATGATCTAGTTCTAGTTCCATCCATGGTGTTGTGAATGACAAAATTTCCTTTTACACACCCACCCATACAGAGACACACACACACACGCATATATATAGAAACACACGTGCACACACACACACACCACACTTTATTCACCAGTTGCTAGACACTGATTGTTTACATTTCTCAGCTCTGGTGAGTATTATTGCATAAAACACTGCTATGCAAACATCTCTTGAACATACAGACATTATTGTCATTGGAAATAGATCCCCTGGGGAAGGGTGCCACATCATATGATAGCTGTAATTGAACGTTTTTGAGGCACCCCAAACGGTTTCCCTTCATGGCTGTACTAACTTACATTCCATCCAACAGTGGGCCAGAGTCCCTTTTCCTCAATATCTTTTGGCTTTTTGATAATAACTCATTCCAAATGGGGTGAATGGATCGCTCACAGTGGTTTTGATTTGCATTTCCCTAATTTGTGATGCTGTTGTTCATATGCCTGCTGGCCATTAGCCATCTATGTATGTTTTCTTCTGAGAAATATCTATTTGAATTTACTGAACGTTATTTGCTTTATTTAACTTGGCTGTTGAGTTCTTCTAGTCCCTCATATGAATGTTAATCCTTTGGCAGACAGAGTTTGCAAGTATCTCCCCCCATTCTATAGGCTGCCTTTTTACTGAGAATCACTTCGTTTGCTGTACAGATGTATTTTTAGCTTCTAATCCTATTTGCCTTTTTTCTTTTATTTCCCATGGTTTTGTCCTTAAAGATTTATAGCATTAAATATTTACTATTGTATCACTGCTTATTTCCACATTTTAGAAACACTAAACTCTATTTTACATATTTTAAAGTGGAAATTAATTAAGTTGGTAAGAATCTTCAGTTTTTCATTTAACACAAATTTTCAGTGATTTATTTCATTTGGAAACTGAGACAAGTGAGTGCATAGTTCAGTGTTGTTAAGTACACCCATATTAGCATGCTGCCAGCCTTCTAATTTTACATATTCATGCTTTATTGTAACTAAGATGATTTTCAAATTTAGGAATGACTACGTCCCGAAGTGGGAGAGAGTCCTAGTCCTCAGAATCAGGGACTGTCACCTGAAGTCACAAAGATAAGCAAAGAGTAGAGAACTACAGTGAGACACCAAGTGAGCCTGATTTCAAACCATCTTTTCATGCCTTCTGTTTTCCTGGGTTGCTGCTTTTCACAGTGGGATGATAGGATTGCCTGCCACTGGACTGCCTAATACAAGCTCGAATTCTGGGATTCCTCCCTGGAAGAGAAAGGAATCTGTATTTAATGGGACCTCCCCCTACTGCCCAGGTGAGCTTCTCCTTTCCTCATTGCCTGGCTGTGCTTCCCCATCCCACTGAGTTTTGCTGGACGTAGCCCAAACTGTCGCTGTTGGCAGCCAGAGTCCTGCTTGGCTGACCTTGAGTGTCCGAGTGGAATAACAAAGCCAGGCGGGTCCCCAGGGCTGTGGAGGGCCAGCAAGGTCCTTCCCGGCACAATAGGCCGTGAGGGGGTGAGGGGGACGTGCAGAGCAGGCTAAAGGGACAGAAGGTGGGACAGTTCCCTGTGTCCTTGCCTGGGGGAAACCTGTTCCATCCACCATCTGCTGGGCTCTGAAAGGGAACAGCCCAACCACCTCCCCTGCACGGGGGATTAGCAGTCACTTATCTCAGCTGTTCCTCTATTTGGAGGTGTTTGTAGTATTTGGGGAGAAGACAGAAACAGACCAAGCCACACTTAATTCCTCCCCACAAGCTGCCCTACCCCTCCAGTCCCTCCTGCATTCCATGTGCCTTTGAGAAGCCGGGCAGAGGCCGTCTCCAGACCACAGGGGGTAAGGGGACCAGCCTCCTAGACATTTTTATGTCCTTACACACTTGTTCATCCTCATGCCCTCTGGCAGGGGCTCAGTTTCAATTTTCATTAAAAAAAGAAAGTGCTGTGCCTGGGAGAGATGTAGCCGCCCACACGTCCTGGTGCTCAGGCCTGGCTAATCTTTAGGGCTTACTGCTTGTTTTTTATGCAGCCACCAAAGAGATTAACCTAGCTGGGAGGGTATTGTGACCCTAAATCGATTCTGGTCTTGGCAGATTCCAAGATTCCAGGAGTCTCTGCTTTCTGACGTGATCAGACCGATTGTAGAGAGCCATTTAAAAAGATTCAGACAAGACCAAGAGGAAGGGCAGGTGGGCACTGATGGAGATGCCCTTTGGAGTCATGTGGGCTTAATTATCTAAGGATGTGTTTTCATTGGCCCATGCCTTGGTAGAAAGCAGGGAAACCAGAAAGGACTTCTGTAATGGGGGACCATAGCCTTTCTAATTCTGAAAAAGAGTGTGTCCTTCAAGCCTCAAGTGCTCACCCTTGGAGGTTCCTTCTGGGAAGGTGTCCTTCTTAGCTCAGATCTGGCTTGCTCCACATATTAACAGTGAAGTCTATTTATGGAGTTTTGGCTTTTCAAGTGTTACCTGGAGCAAACCTACTTTTCCTGGCTAGCCCAAACATGGCAATGTTCAAGCCTTGAAGCTTCACTGACTTTCTGTTGACAAAAGCAGTCATGACCATGTATAGCAGGTGAGCTGTGGGCTGAGTTTCCATTCACCTGCATGATGGGAAGTTCCTCTCTTTCCTGTCAAAGAAGATGTACATCAAACCCAAGACAGCGGTTTACCAATAATGCTAATCACAGAGTTTGTTGAGCACTTCTTAGGGGCTCTGTTTTGAGACTTTCTCTTTGTGTGCATTCAACTGGGTTAAATTGCAGATGAAGCTCAACAGACTGCCAGTTGCCGGGCTCATTCCATAGGCCTGTTTTTCTTCCTTCCTTCCTTCCTTCCTTCCTTCCTTCCTTCCTTCCTTCCTTCCTTCCTTCCTTCCTCCTTCCCTTCCTTCCTTTCTTCAGTAGAGAACTTCTCTTTCTTTTTTTAGGAAATTTTTTTAATTAAAATTTCCTATTTAAGTCATTGTGTGTGGCATCTGCTCACGGATGCCTACTATGGTGTAAATGTAGAAGTCAGGGGCCCTTTGTAGGTGACAGTTCCCCTATCTCATCATCTGGAGTCTGGGGATCAAAATCAAATTGTAAGGCTTGGTGGTAAGCACTCCACTTATAATTCAGCTTGATGCCACATAGACCTGCTTTTTGATATGATGTCACTTATGTATATTGAGGAACTGAGTAAGAAATAGGCCATTCCCTATTATAAAGACATCGTGATGGATGGTCACCTCAGGGACATTATCTTCTCTACAAACCTTTAGGGGGAATTTCCTGTCCAGCTCTAATCCCAAGAATCATACCACTTAGCAAGCAAAGGAGCTTGCATTGAGTTTATGGCTCCCGAAACAACAGGTGTGGTTCATCTGTTAAAGCAAACCAGGATGGCTGTGGTCTATTGCACACAACCATCCCTGGTGTTCTGCTCTCTTTCTCTTCCACTTTTTACTTCACTGTATTCTCATCTATCTTTGGAAGTTACTATAAATCTTTCCGTGGGGCAAAAAAAGCAGAAATAGATGGGCTAGAAAAGAATGACTTAATGAATACGGTGATGGAAATACTTGAGATTGGAACTAGGCTGCTCATTTCACAAGTCGTCGCTAGTCAGATACGAATCGCAAATGCATACAAGCTTCTTCCGTCACAACCGAGCAGATGGCACCTAGTGAAAAGACCCACTGCCCACATACCACGGTATCTTTTCTTTTCCTCTTTTAACATTCAATACACAAAATAATGGGTCTTGTTGTGGCATTTTTTCATACATGGTTTTCCTCTCGATATGGTAAGTATAAAGCTGCTGGTCTAGATTAACCTTCCTCCCATTATAGAAGTATTTGCTTACTGCAGCGGATGAGGAAGATTAAAAAGAACAAAATCAAATGACAGTTCTGGGAGAACTGTAAAGATCTGTCTTACAACTTCCGTAGAATGAAACTAAGTGTGACATAAAAGCCATTTGGCCTTGCCTTTTGTATCTACTCACAGCTGCTGGGCTGAGAAGAGACAGGCAGCCTCCTAGCCTGGTGGCTTGGAGAATGCCCACATGTTCTTCAAAGGGAGATATGCAATGCCAGGAATGTGCATTAAACGCATTGCTTGCTCCTGTCATTAAAATCTAAATCATCTCTAGCTAACAGCTGAAACCAAAGAATGCAGAAGAGGGAGGAGCGTCTGCCTTTTGGGATTATACTATTTGTATCTCCTTTGTATATTTCAGTTCAGCTGTTGAACTCAAAATGGCAGTCTGAAAACAATCAATGCTCACAGACAAAACTAAGCTATATATGTTTGCTCCCGAAGGCTTTGTCTTCTTATGAGGAATCAGAAAGCTGCTATTTTACAGATATTTAGTGATCTGCATTTCTAAACTCTTGGTTAAGAATTTAAATAGCATTTATTTTTATTTATCTCTCTTTCTTTTGAAGCATACAGGTCCTTTGCATCTATATTGTTTTCGTTGCAATTGTTTGTTTGTTTCAAGACAGGGTCTCACTATGGAGCTCTGTTGTCCTGAAACTCACTATTTAGACCTGGCTGGGAGCTCACAGGGATCTGCTGCTTCTGTCTCCAAAGCGCTAGGATCAAACATGTGCCACTAGGCCCCTGACTTTTACTTACATAATATGACTTCTGGTTTTATGTTTTTATGGCTTTCAGAGTCTCCATTGAGAAGACTGGTCTGCCTTTATATGTTACTTGGCCTTTTTCCTTTGCAGCTCTTAATATTCTTTCCTTATTCTTTATATTTTGTGTTTTGATTATTATGTGGCAATGGAACTTTTTTGGGGTCCAGTCTATTTGGTGTTCTGTAAACTTCTTGTATCTTCATAGGCATTTCCTTCTTTAGGTTGAGAAGGTTTTCTTCTATATTTTGTTGAATATATTTTATGTGCCTTTAAGCTGATATTCTTCTCCTCCTTCTTTCCCTATTATTCTTAGGTTTGGTCTTTTCATGGTGTCCCAGATTTCCTGGACATTATGTGTTATAACTTTGTTGACTTTAATATTTTCATAGCTAAACAGATAATCTTCATCAGAAGACTCTCAAATAGCCAAAAGACATTTAAGGAACTGCTCTACATTCTTAATCATCAGGGAAATGTAAATCAAAATGACTCTAAGATATCATCTTATACCTGTCAGAATGACTAATATCAAAAATACTGAGGACAGCTTATGTTGAAGAGGATGTGGAGTCAGGAGAACACTCTTCCATTGCTGGTGGGAGTGCAAACTGTACAGACACTATGGAGATCAGTATGGCAGTTTCTGAGAAAATTGGGAATCAATCTACCTCAAGACCCAGAGTATCACTCTTGGACATATACTCAAAGGATACTCAATCATGCCACAGCACATGTCCTTAACAATGTTCATAGCAGCATTATTTGTAATAGCTAGAACCTGGAAACAACCTAGATGCCCCTCAACTGAAGAATAGATAAAGAAAATGTGATACATTTACACAATGGAGTATTACCCAACTGTGAAAAACAATGACATCATGAAATTTGCAGACAACCCATCCTGAATGAGGTAACTCAGAATCAGAAAGAAAAACATGGTATGTACTCACTCATACTAGATACGGATATTAGATGTAAAGCAAAGGATAAACAGACTACAATCCACAGCTCCAGAGAAGTCAGGTAACAAGGAGGACCCTAAGAGGGACATGTGGATCACCCTGGGAAGGGGAATTAGATGAGATCTCCTAGGTAAACTGGGGACAAAAGGGAGTGGTAAAGGGGAGGGAAAGGAGGATAAGAACATGAGGGAACAGGATGGTTGAGGGGTTGAGGAATGGAAATGGGGATTAATGAAAGAGATATCTTGATAGAGAGAGCCAGGACAGGGTTAGGGAGAAACCCGGTGCTAGGGAAGTTCCCAAAAATCCACAAGGATGACCCCAGCTAAGGCTACTAACAAGAGTGAAGAGGGTGTCTAAACTGGTCTTCCCTTGTAATCAGATTGGTGAATATCCCAACTATCATCATAGAATCTTCATCCAATAACTGATGGAACCAGATGCAGAGATCCACAACCAAGCACCAGGCTGAGCTCTGGGAACCCAGTTAAAGAGAGGGAGGAAGGAACATATGAGCAAGGGAGTTCCAGATCATGATGGAGAAATCTACAAAGACAGCTGAACTAAGTTTGTAGAAAATCTTGAACTCTAGATAGCTGTGGAGCCTCCATGGGACCAGACTAGGTTCTCCATATGTGGAAGACAATGGTGAAGCCTGGACTATCTGAGGGGCCCCTGGCAGTAGGACCAGAATCCATCGCTTGATGGAGAAGTTACTTTCATTTAATAAAGAAACTGCCTTGGCCTATTTATAGGCCAGCCCTTAGGTGGGTGGAGTAGACAGAACAGGATGCTGGGAGAAAGAAGCTGAGTCAAAAAGTCGCCATGATTCTCCCACTCCAGACAGATGCTGGTTAAGGTCTTTCCTGGTAAGCCAGCTCATTGTGCTACACAGAATATTAGAAATGGGTTAGATCAATATGTAAGAGCTAGCCAATAAGAGGCTGGAACTAATGGGCCAGGCAGTGATTAAAAGAATACAGTTTCCGTGTAATTATTTCGGGGCATAAGCTAGCCATGCGGGCGGCCGGGTGCCGGGGACGCAGCCCCGCCGCTCCTATTACAACAGAGTGGCACCCAACGTGCTAATGAACTCCACATAAAACCTGAGAGGGCTTAAAAAGGACACAGAGAGAATTTAAGACAGATTTTTGCTGTTTGTGGGTTGCGTGCGGCAAAGAAATTGTCCTGACTCAGCAAGAGGAAAAAACTGGCTGTTTTAAAATGCCGGCATTCTGGGCTGTGCCGCCATTGCGATCTCTGTCTGGCTCCTGCAGGAGACAGAGTTTTTGAATGGAGCATTTGGAGTAAAGTGCTACTAAGGCTTGCTTGATGGCAATGTGGACTGCTGTGTGCCTGGAACTGTGTGTGGCTCAGGGGCACCAAATGGTTCTGAGGCAGGAGGGCTCAGCTCCGCCATGTTGAACTGTGCTGGTCTCAGGCAGGAACTACCGTAATTACTGTAATAACAGCGCAGTTAAGGTTTCCACTGGGCAGGACACAGGCAGTACCGTAATACCTCTAAATGGTGCAACTTAGGTTTTTAAAAAGTGCTTAACATTTTAAGAAATGCTCCTGGATAGTAAAAATAAATTACAGATTCACAATAAAACAGATTCAGACATAAAAGACCTCTATGGGTCACAGTGTAGGATGAATGTACGTAGGCTTGAGAGAGAAAAAATATATAGAGAGAATAAAGTTAATGCCCTTAAAAAGGGGGGGATAAAGTCCTTAAAGAGACAGAGTACAGATAGTTGTAGATTAAAAGAAATAAAGAAAAATAAGCCACGTAGAAATGGAAAATTCACAGAGAGTCTGGATTCTTTGTATTATTGTGTTTTCTTTAAAATTTTTGACTGTAAAGGAGCTAACTGCAGAGAGACATTTCATTATATGGGCTGCCAAGCTAAACCAAAATGGATACAAGGGTATTATGATTTCAGAATATGGATCTAAGGATATGATGCTTTGGAGAGGGTCTTCTTTTGTTTTCACAGAGGATGAGACTCTTTGGATTGCGTCTATCCCGATATGGTATGATAGACCACGCCCTCCTGAAAGGTTGCTGTGGACACCTTCAGAAAATTACTTCACTCAACTGCCAACCGAGATGACCCTGACACACAGGTTACACCATGAAAGATCTGAATACAGCGTCCCCATTCAGCAGGAAGCAGTTTGGAGAGAAAAAAAACTGCGCCCATATTCCCAAATATTGTTTATGAATATTCTTTTACATTTAAAGGGGGATATGATATAGATATGAATAATTTGCATTTGTATAGATTTTAAGGTCAATTTTGTTATATGTATATGTATTTCTGATCTTGATTACTGTATTGTGATTGTATAGTTCATTTAAAATGTAATGTATAATTAGGAAATATAGCTTGTTAATGGACAATCATCAATAATAGTCAAGCTTATAGTGATGTTAGTTAGATTTTCTAGATATATAGAGATATATTTCAGTTAGATAGGCATTCTTCATATCTTTCAAAGACTACAGAATATGGCATTTTAAATGTTTTAATAATTTAGGGCTTTTCATGATAATGAGACACGTCTGCTCCTGGCAGCACCAATCTACTTCAAGAGGAAGATGGGCACCGAAGAGGCTCCTTTAGGAGTTTGATAGCCATTTGGGCAAGAAACTGCTCTTGCCTGGACTGTTGCATAAACTGGACACAGAGAACCCGCAGAAAGAGGACTGCTGAACTTGCCTAAAGGTGAGATGGATTTTCGGGGTTACTGATTCATGAAAAAGTCTGCGAGACATTCAGCAGGACACAGCAGAAAGTGACTGAACTGTCTTTGGAATTTCCTGCTTCATGAAAATGTCTGCTGGATACTATGGGCCTGTAGGATGAAGATGGATGCCCCAACGGTACAAAAGAACTTTGGGTGACTGTACAGGCAGCCAGATGTCTCTGTCATTTCTAGAGTTTGAAGTTTCTTATTTCTTGTTTACTTAGGTAATATTATATCCTTCTGGAGTCTTTGATAGAGTTGAAGAATGGTTAGTTATAGTTATAGTTTTCCTTAGTTATGATAAGAGATAAAATAGATATAAATATTGTAACTGTAATTCTTGCTTGATAACCATTTTGTTATATGTAATTTTACTATGTTAAAGTTAAAGCCTTTCTTTTTTGTTTAAACAAAAAAAGGGGAAATGATGGAGAAGTTACTTTCATTTAATAAAGAAACTGCCTTGGCCTATTTATAGGCCAGCCCTTAGGTGGGTGGAGTAGACAGAACAGGATGCTGGGAGAAAGAAGCTGAGTCAAAGAGTCGCCATGATTCTCCCACTCCAGACAGATGCTGGTTAAGGTCTTTCCTGGTAAGCCAGCTCATTGTGCTACACAGAATATTAGAAATGGGTTAGATCAATATGTAAGAGCTAGCCAATAAGAGGCTGGAACTAATGGGCCAGGCAGTGATTAAAAGAATACAGTTTCCGTGTAATTATTTCGGGGCATAAGCTAGCCATGCGGGCGGCCGGGTGCCGGGGACGCAGCCCCGCCGCTCCTATTACAACAATCGCTGGTACCTGAACTAGCTTGTTGGAGTCCATTCCCTATGGTGGGATGCCATGCTCAGCCTTAATGCAGCAGGGGAGAGGCTTGGTCCTGTTCCAACTTAATGTGCCTGACTTTGTTGACTCACCATGTGAGCCCTTATCTGCTGGGAAGAGTGCATGGGAGGTGGGCTGGTGGGGAGTCAGGGGGTTGGGAGGAAGAACTGTGTTTGGAACGCAAAATGAAATTTTAAAAAAATCTGATCCCCAAGCTGCCGGCCCACGATGATAGATGGGGGCGAGGAGGACTGGTGGAATGCAACAGGTTGTGAATAGAAAACTAAAAATTCTAAGCAGAGAACAAGCACGTGCCTGGGATTCCAGCACTTGGAAGTCACCATCTCTGTCTCTTCCCCTAAACTAATACAGATCACTGGCTTTGGACCAAGCCTTCATTGTTTTAATGTCTACAATTAGAGGCTGAGCAAGGCATTATGGTGCAAAAGGATCAAGAGCTTGAGGCTAGTCTAGACTACATAGGGAGACCTTGTCTCTAAACCAAGCCAAACAGCAAAAAAACAAAACAAAAACCTTTTTAAACCAAATATTCTGCATCTGAAACACAGACAGGTGTTGCCCAAGGACTAGCCTTTGCTTTTATTTGGTAGAGGGGAGTCTTAGGCAAACTGTGCTCATGAGTAATCTATGAGAAAGGGAGCCTTGCTCCTTCCAGTAGCTCCTGTGTTCTGATACCTTCGAGAAACATCCATAACTAAGACCTGAATCTTAAATTCTAAAACACTGTTCTGTGGTTTATAAAGTCTGTTCTCTGATCAGTTAGCCCTTATTCTGAGTAAATGTGAAAAGCTAAGCTTTAGGTCTGCCTGCTCTCTCTCAGGGAACGTACACACGTGAACGTGGGAAAATCAGTTGTGGCGAAAGAGCTGTTGGTTCTGCATCCTACGTTGCCCCGTGCAATGACAAGGGTACTCAGAGCCCTGACTCAGCTGCAGCCGTGGAGAACAGTTTAAAGAACCTGAAGAAAGGCCTTGAATGAACAGAAGTTTCTTTCCAGAGATGTCTGTTTGATAGGAGAGTCCTATTGTCAGGGCATGTGCTGTTTCAAGAAAGTAATTTTTTTAAAGCCCTGATCACTTTGAATATTATTTAAATTCTCGGCATGAACTATGAAGATGTCTAAATCTCAGCAGTGAGTTGTAGACAGAGATCTTCAAGTATTATCTCTTTTTTTTTTTTGGTTTTTCGAGACAGGGTTTCTCTGTGGCTTTGGAGCCTGTCCTGGAACTAGCTCTGTAGACCAGGCTGGTCTCGAACTCACAGAGATCCGCCTGCCTCTGCCTCCCGAGTGCTGGGATTAAAGGCGTGCGCCACCATCGCCCGGCTTCTTCAAGTATTTTCTCTGGTGGACTGAAGGATCAATAAAACTCCGTGTCCCAAACCTTCATTTTCTGTCAATAATTTGACAAAGTGTTTCAGATGAATAGAGTGCAATTTGTTTACATTTATTGGGTGTGTGCATGTGTTCATTTGCTACCATTCACATGGGGCAGTCAGAGGATAGCTCTGTGCTGCCGTCCATGTGTAGCGGTCAAAGGAGAAGTTGAACAAGTTGGCTGTCTCCTTCTACCACGTGTGGAGCCAACTCAGGTTATCAGGCTTGGCCGCAAGTGTCTTCACCCAGAATCCCGTTGCCTGACTAAAAGATGAATAGAGACTTTCACTTGAAAGAACATTCTCAGGACAATCAAAATACAGATGCTTATCAAGCAAATGTAAATATGTGAACAAGACTGCGGTGAAGTGATATACCTTTGAGATCCAGATGTAGTTTGTGCAGTCTACTGAAAGCCAGATGTGGTTAATGCAGTCCACTGATTTGACTGATTCTCAGCACATGGCATGTCTAGACACAGCATTGCACCAACTACGGAGGGGGCGCTGGATGAGTGAGACAGAGCATGATGAACACAGGACAATGCTTCACACAGACAGTACTTAACACGAATGTGTGCCGCACATATAAAAGAAGCATTAAGCCAAGGGTAGGGGGCTGGGAGATGGAAGAGAGTTTTTCTCATTAGACATTCTAGGAAGGCTTCATAGTCTATATAATTCGAATTATGCCTCTAAAGGCTGGTTGAATAATAGTTCCTTTCCAATTCTAACCCACATCAACTTGGCATAATTTCCCATGGGATTTAGAGGAAAGGACAAGAGTGCTAATGACCAGAGTTTCAAAGACAAAACACTAAGAGAAAGAATTACTGAGTAAGCTTTATCATGTTATACTGTGTTTATAAAATCATTTTCTACCATAATCATTTTTACTTAAAGAACACTAGTTTCTGTAATCAAACCCACAAGATAGGACCGTATATTCAGGACAGTGCTTTACTCGTGTATGAATGGAAAAAAAATTAAGTTTAACATTCCAAGACCAAGACAGCTGTTGATACATCTACAATGTCGACTCAACATGATAAACTGGAGAAGTGTTATGCAAAGTTGATAGTACAGCTAAAGTTTCCACAAATTCAAATTATATATGTATACAAACATATTTATATGCAAAAACCAGTATCAGTATGTCATGTATCATTGCAGCAACAGCTTTTCCAAAGTCCGTGGTCATCTGAACAAAACTGATAAATCATCCACTGCATTCTGATTGAAAAACAAGCAATCAATCATTCCAAAACCAGAAAGCAGCACAGTTCGGGTACTGCTATGGCGCGTTTTTGTGGTGTTCTGTTTTGCTCTGTTTTAATTAGCTTTCGGGGGCTGCAGTGGAACGGCATTTCATTCCATTTTAATAAATAAAGCTGGCCTGAAGATCAGAGAGTAAAACAGCCCCATGGTCAGCCTTACAGACCAGGCAGTGGTAACACACACCTTTAATCCCAGTAGACATACTGGTTGCCATAGAAACCAGGCAGTGCATGCCTTTAATCCCAGTTCTAGAGAAGAATACAAGATGCGAGAAGACAGCTCTTAGACACAGTCTCATTCCGCAAATCGCCATTTTTGCACTGAGGTCGAGGTAAGAGCCAGTGGCTGGCTGTTTGGCTTTTTGGATCTTCAGGTTGAACCTCAATTTCTGTCTCTGAATTTATATTAATCGAGCTTCATTGGAGAGATGGCTCAGCAGTTAACAGCAATAGCTGCTCTTCCAGAGGATCTGGAATCAATTCCACGACCCATGTGGCAGCTCAACAGCCGTTGTGAACTCCAGTTCCAGAGGACCCAGAACCCTCACACAGACATGCATGTGGGAAAAACCACCAATGCAAATAAAAATGAAAATTAAAATTAACTTCTAGTCAGCATCTGGAAAGGAAATGTTCTCAGGTCTGATAAAGTGTGCCCACCACTATGCTTATGCACACAGGTATACGGTACCTTCTGTCCCGCATCTGCACTACAAGGCACGACTGCAAGGCACTACTTGAGATTTGACTCCACATCTCCAGCAGAGGCTCCCAGGATGCTGGGACAGCGCAGGAAGGATGTGCGTAGGTCTTCTTCCGAGTAGTGTGGGACTGTGACCACTTTTCATGAACACTAGCTAAAAGCTGTTATTTTTTTAAATTCCCTTAACACAAAAGTCCGAGACCACTAAATTCATGCAAAGACCTTCGAGGGGGAGACAAACAGGACGCAGCTCTGCTAACTCTCCACTAAACCTGCCACCATTGACTGGTGAGAGTTCAAGGAAGGAAGCTGCTGCAGAGTCTTGGACCAGAGTCAAAACACAGCATCACGAGCAAAGCAGAAGCGTATATGCTACTGTGTCTTAAAGAGATTTGCTTTTTCAGCGGATGCTGGCTGACCAATGAGACCGCATCCCATTCTTCTGAGACGACAGCTCTGAGGTTCCTTGTAGAGTTCAGCCTAAGTGTTACTGATAGCTCCACAAAGTGACCCTTGAAATGGAGAGTATGTGTATGTATGAGCGCATGTGTGCCTATGTATGTGTCTGTATGTGTGTGTATGTATATGTGTGTATGTGTCTGTATATGTGTGTCTGTGTGTGTGTATGTGTATGTGTGTGTATGTGCGGGTGTGTATGTGCGGGTGTCTGTCTGTATGTGTGTGTAGTGTTTTAGAAGACAGTTGCATCTTATTTTTTACAAATTTAAAAGCCAAACTGAACCTGATAGGAAGTCCTTCCCTACTAACCTGAGTCGTCTGCCATGGCTGACGGAAATTTTCCAGGAAGATTTCAGTATCACCAGTCCATAGAAATCTCTGTCTGCTGGCGGCTGCCTCTGAACTCCAATATGAATAAAGTTGGTATGGAGGGAAAGGGAGGAAATGACTGTATTTTTCATCTTCTACTGAGGCACTATTTGAATATATTTGCAGGGACGTATATTCATCTCAGGAACTGAAGAAGGGAGGAAAGCAGTCTGACTTAGATCCTCTTGCTGAATGTCAAGCCTTATTTTTGTCTTGTTTACCCAATGCGAAGCCTGCACAAAACCTCTATGTACTTGAAGAAAAACATCGCCACTCTGAGTGTTGGTTCAGATCGTTTCCACCAGAATGGTTATTTTTAAACCTGTTTTCAACTTTCCTCTGTAATTGAACTCCACTTCAGTTTTTCATGTGCAATAAAATGTCTTTTAGTCAAATTGATTGAATGCTGTATTTCTGGTCAACTGAAAGCTACGTCGGTGGGAAGCTCGAGCCCTTTAGACACTCACACACAAAACTGCAGAGATAGTTGCATTTGTGTTGCTACTTCATAAGTTTGTTCCAGAATGTTCTGATTTGGAAAAGTGACTCTTGTGATGTTCCACGGTGTAAATGACAGATTTAGATACTGGGCTGAACACTCTTAGGACAATCAAAATACAGGATTCTACCTGAAACATGATTTATATGAATTCATTGTTGGTATTCACTAAACACCTGTTATCTGGATGTTTCCCTTTAAGGTTGAGTATAGATCAAAGTTCTGGTCCCAGCCCAGATGAGAGCATCCTAATCCTCCTAGTGCCGGACCCCAGTGAACAAACACAGGGAGGAATGAAGAAGGTGAATTGTGTAGGAACCTGGGGCTTGGGAACCAACATGCCAGTGAGTTCTGGGGTTGCCTCATATGTCCTGAATTAGCAGCAGGTACAGACAAAATCAGCTCTAAGAGAAGTCAGTTCTCTTAATAAAAAGATCAAGCAAAGGGTGACCCAATGGTGGAAAAGACATTTTGGCAACAGCTGCCCTCTCGTGACAATGCAATGGGAAAACTATGTCTCCATCCATAGCTTCAGTCAGTGTGGGTGTGGGCTCTTCCCATTCTCTATCTGGAGGCGTCAGGTTTTGGTGCTCAGATATCTCTGCTATACCTTGTGGCAGGGGTGTTTCATCAGATGCTGATCTCCACTTAAGACAGCATTACTCTTCTCCCACAGAAAAGTGTCAGCAGCCTTCAGTCTGAAGCTTCATGCCCTCCTACCATTCACAAGATGGGGCTGTGCAAATTGTAGGCGGTACTCCACATATTTGGGGTCAGCAAGGTCCAAAGGGGTGCTGAGCTTCTGTCAACAAAGAGACTCAGCAGGAACGAAGCCAAGGGGGTACTCTTGACTCACTACAGCCCTCACCCAGTTTTAGAAAACAGGAGTGTGACGTGCAGAACCCAGCTGATCCTCTTGTCTCCCCCTGTCTGATTTCAGTAGCAGGGAGCTGACCTCATGCCCTCACCTGGAAGCAGCAGAGCCCTATGGGTCAGTCTTCTGTTCCCTGCCTCCCTGTGGACAATGGAGTTAGTTCCCATGGGGGAACTAAGTTTCATTCCTTTTGAAGAAAATGGGATGACAGAAGTCAGGACTTAACTTTCCTCAGGTAGGTGTCAGTGAGGTCAAGGGGAGCTGAACTTTCTCCCACCCATCCTCTGCAATGAGATAGTGTGGTTAGGCACTCTACTCCGGCCAAGATAGAGTCAGAAATCTAGACATGAACACTGACCCAGCTCTCTGTAACTCAACTGGAGAATTTCCTGCTGGTAAAATAAGGGTGTCATGATGTAATGTCAAGACTGTTGGGATATAATTTTAAAATTCAGCATAGGATTGGGGATATAGCTCTGCGGTAGAGTGTGTCCGTACCATGTATCAGACCCTGGGTTCAGCCCATAGACTACAGTGAAAAATAAAATGTAAAGAGAAAAGACAAACAATAGGCAGCTAGCATCAATACAAATCTGATGCTGGAAGTATCAAACAAGAATTTTAAAGCCGCCATTCTTAAAAATATTTCAATAAGCCATTATAAATTATTTTGAAATAAATAGAAAATTACAGCAAAGAAATAGCAGCTAAATAGATTCGATAGATAAGATATACATATATATTTATATGACTATATGTAACAAAATAAAACAGGAGCTAGCTTGGTCAGTGACATGCTTGTAGCACAAACAGGAGGCCCTGAACTTGAGGTCCAAAACCCACAGCAAAAGAAAGTCAAGTATGGTGGCTGTGCCTGTAAAGTCAGTACATAGATTGCAGGAGTAGGAGGATCCCTGGGGTTTGCTGGCTTGGAGTCCTAGTGCAGAGAGCCCCGGGGATCTAGGAAGAGATCTTGTCTCAAAACCTAAAGTGGTTATCTCCTAAGGAACATCTGTTGCTAACCTCTGGTCTACACAAGCATGTGCATGGTCTACACATACATGTGCATGGTCTACACACATGTGCATGGTCTACACATACATGTGCATGGTCTACACACATGTGCATGGTCTGTACACATGTGCATGGTCTGTACACACATGTGCATGATATGCACACACATGTGTATGGTCTACACACACATGTGCATAGTCTTTACACACATGTGCATGAGAACATATTTGCCAAGAACATGCACATCTACACCCCAAATTGACAGAAACAAACAAAAAAAGCATGATCACTCACAATTCTAATCTCAGCAGCCAAGAGGCTGAGGCAGGAGGATTGCCATCATTTCAAGACAGCCTGGACCATGGGATGAGTTTCAGGCTAGTTTAAAGGCTTTATCTCAAATGAACAAACTAATTAAATATGGGAAAATGAAAAATAGAATCAGCAAAATGAAGCACAGATCAGTAGGATTCATGCAATATGAACAGAAAAAAAATACACTGAAATTATAAACAATCCTAGGAACTGTGGCTCAACAAAAAAGCTAGCACTTGTCATTATGGCTGAAATTTTCCTACAACCCCATAAACACAAAGGAACGCTCCTTAAGGCACATCATCGTTAAACTTACGTTCAGGTGACCTGGAGAACAACAGAGTGAGATCAGCGCTGCAGTTTCTGACTGGGCATATCTGGAATAGAAGCATGAGGTGCCCATTTCCCAAAAACTCCCAGACGATTATGAACACTCTGACTCATTTGAAGGCACATGTTTATCGAGCTATCATTTCTACCTCTTCTTTTCCCTAGCCACCGTGGCTGCTGCAAACATCTGGACAGAGAAAAAGTACAAACCAATGAACAAACTCACAGAGACCTAAATCTCCCTGTTGCCTCTGTCACTTATGATTGTAACTAACTTACTCTCACTAAACTTGAATTTCTCCATGAACAAAAGAAGAAAAACTGCTTTATTTACAAATAAGGCTGCTGCCATGCCTAATTTTAAAAGTTTATCAGCAATAAATGTGTTATATATATGACGTCAACATAACCCCAAGTGTCTCCTGTGAAGGATTAGTTCTCCCATTTATAGATGAGAAAGCTGGGGTTCAGACATGTGACTTATCTTTACTTCAAATCGAAACTCGTTAGAACAGGCTTAGGATTTAGACCCAGTCATCCTGACTCCAAAAGTCACGCCGCTAACTACAAAACAATACTAGTACAATAATGAGTAGCTGCTTATGATAACAATCATATTAGGGATTAGAAATGCCCGGGATTCCAAAAATTTCAGAGTAGTTTCTTATTTTCAGCATGTCTATGACATAGGATGTCTGTAACATGACAAACTGGAAGTTGTGGTTAATGTAAGTTCATTCTCCTAGACCAGATTTCCCTTTGTGTGCTTCCAGCATCCTGAAACGACCACAAACCCACAATTTCTTGGAGGACAGAGATCCAAAACCTGAGCTTTGCCTTCTAAGGTGATCATGAAATAAGAAAAGCAAGGGCTGCTGCAAGCCAGGTTTCCATAACTCAGGAGTAGAAATTTTGAACCCGCGCAGACACATACAGTTTCCTCCAAGCGTGCAGCTCAGATCCTTGTTTTGCCGATCTGAAGAATGAAATTCACAGACAGGTGGAAGGCTGTGCTCAATAGGGAGTTTTTTAAGGTGATAGATGACTCAGTGGGGGCTTGCGGCCAAGTCTAATGACCTGGGTTTAATTCTCAGTTCCAACAGAGTAGAGCGAAGTAATTACTATATGCTATTATTCTCTGACCTCCACACAAGTGCAGTGGCATGCACGCATGCGCGCACACACACACAGATACAAATGTAAACAAAATCAACTAGAGATTTTCTATTGAGAAGAAACTTTGAAGATCTATTGCAGAAGGCAGCAGTCTGCGAATCAAGCCCAGGGACTGGGGAGGGAATGCAAGAGATGGTGACTGTAAAGGTTAGATCACCTCCCATATGGGAAGGGGCCCTGGGCAAGGGAAAACCTACCGAGCCATGCTGTTGAAGCTTTTTACCGAATTTATGGCCAAACCCAGACAAAGACTGAGATAATTTCTATTGAGATTGGTTCATTATCTGAACTATTACAAGGTGAGCCATGTGAGAGCCCATGCTATCTACCCTGGTCTCCCTGGGCCACTCGGGGAGATGATCATGTACCATTCATGAGCTGCTTGCATAATTAGGGAAGCTAGGAGAATGGCTGAAGGCTCTCTCTGTCCACCTCTGACTTCTACCTTGTTAGCGGCTGCCCTTAGCTGTCTGCGCATTACTAGCCCTGGCCGGTGTTGCTATCTGCTGACTTTGAAGGTGTTACCGGTCTCAGAACTAGGCAGCATCTGGGAGCTGTTAATTGGACTCTGCTCTCTTTGTTCTCCTCTCTATGTTACCAACATGTAGTTTGACTACGACAGGGTGCTAAAGCCTTTGACGACTACCAGGACATAGCTACAGTTTGTCTTGGTAGCTCCTATCTGGTTTCCTGCCTACGGAAGTAGTTTCCTTCCTGGGATAGATAGATGTGACTTATCCTACATCTACATGGGTGGGGGTACCATCAGCTGCTACCCTTAACTGAGTTGCTATTGTCAGTAGATGGTTCTTGGGAAAAGAACATCAGTTTTCTTAATGGGTAACGTCTGGTAGGTTGACTGCGCTTCAGTGGATGGTTCCATGCCCTTGAATTCATGGGCAGCACAAAATGGACTCAGTGGGTTATCAAAATGATACAAAGTTAAAAGGAGATGCGCAGAGGAGGTTGGATCTGGGAGGCAGTATTGGGGGGAGGGCAAATAGTATTTAAATACATTGTATGCATCTATAAAACTCTCAAAGAACTAGTAAAAATATTATGCTTTAAAATGTTTCAATTCATATTATTAGCTGCAGAGAAGGGCAAGAGCAGGTAAAAGGACAGCCATGGTCTGTGACTACTCCACAGGGGCGACACTGGCACCTTCTAACTGCCAGGACTGGAGATATTTCCAATGTCTCCCCTCTTGTGTGGACAGCTTGGCTGTCTCCTACCCAGCTGCAGGCTCCTTTCCTTGCCATTGCTAGTGTGCCTGACCTCGTCATAGTAACCTTACCATTCCTTCTAGCTCCACCTGCTTTGACCATAACCAACATCTTTTGCTATGGCTCTTCCTCTGCTTCTTGTGCTGACCTAGTGCTCCTCTTGTTATCTTTCAGTGAACGTGTGACCAATTATGTCTAGTCCACCATGTAAAATTACCTATGATTTGTAAAAATAGAATCTACCACTTATGGTATTGTAATTATATGAATAAAATAATATATGGGATATCTGGCTTAAATGTATATCATCACAGCCTACGTAGCCTCAAGGACCCAACACGACAAACACAGTAGGACAAAGCCTTTCATTTAGAGAAAATCAAAGTTATACATCTGATCTCTTTGTTGTATTTTCTTCCATTAAAAGCCAACCAACTACAACGTTCTACCACAGATTTTTATTGCCAGAACACAGGTTCATGTAATGAAACTTCATGAAATACTTTTGATTGTGTGGACATTTTCCTTGGGATCCCAGATCCGTTACTAGCAGAAAACAATGTGGCAAAAACCAAACTTTAAATAAAACAAAAGATCAAGAATTACCCCCAAATGAAGAAAGATACTCAACCTGGTAGCCAAATTCTACCAACTTAAATGGAGCAAATGCATAGAAAACCAGATGAAACGCATTCTTTGAAGCAGCTGGAAGCGAGAGGAACTCCTAAATGTAGCCAAAGAAAAGGGCATGTCAGCCTCAAGCAGGAAAGGAGCAAATGTGAAAGCCACAGGGAGTAGAGTAACAAGTAGAAGGAAGATTTGGCTGAGTGGGAAGTAAGCTAATGAGTTCAAATGTTCTTGCAATGGCCAGGACGTGTGAAAGAATGAACATGTGTTAGTCTATGACAAGTCAGAATAAAACTTACATTACACTGGGAAGCCATAAGAGTATGGGTATACTTGTAATAAGCCAATAGAAGGGAAGAAATGAAATAATGAACCTACTGAATCAAAGATGAGGATGGTGACCCACACCTACAATCCCAGCTCCTCTGGAGGCAAAGGCAGAAGGATGTAAATTCAAAGCCAGATTGGATAGACTAAGAAAACTATGTCAACCCATGAGCTAATCAATAAATCAAAAAAAAAGTAAGTAAATAAACCTGTCATCTATAATCTAGGGAAGGCTAGACAAAGTTTAAGATGACAAATACATTACTAATACTTCTATGTTTCTTTCAAAAATGCTTAGGGAGAGAAGCATCTTAGGTTTGGATTTTGGGGAGATTGAAAATACTTACATTCTCTGTATCATCGGTTGAGTACCACTCAGTTTCATTTGTACATCAGTACTTAAAATGAATCTCATTTAGGGACATTTGTAGAATTGAGAGCTTGGGGTTAGGGAGACTCAAAAGCTGCATTATTATAAGTGGAGTAATAATCCAATTGGAAGAGAAAGACTGTCACACTAGATGTGGTGGTTTGAAAGAAAATGGCCCCCAAAGGGAATGGCACTCTTAGGTGTGGCTTTGATGTAGCCTGGTTGGGGAAAGTGTGTCCCTGTGGGAGTGAGCTTTGGTCTCGTCTCCTGTTCTCGCCTACTTCCAGTGTCAGAGATCCTTTCTTGATGCCTTCTGATCAACATAAAGCCAGCACTATGTCTCCTTGCATGCCACCATTTCCCACTATGGTGACAATGAACTGAACTTCTGAATCTATAAGCGAGCAACCACAATTAAGTGTTTGCCTTTATAAGAGTTGCCACCGTCATGGTGTGCCTAAAATATCAAGGTACAGAAAATTTGAGAGGGAAATATAAAAAGGGTATGATGTCATAACGTTATCATTCTGTAGCTGTGAAAGAGTACTGGAGATAAACACATGAGGAAGAGGGTCGCTTGGGACCATGGTTTCTGGGACTTCTATTTTACCATTTTTGGCTTAGTAGCTGTAATAAAGCAATAAGTCACAGTGGAGGAGCTCAGAGTAAAAGAAAGGTATTCACCTCACTACCACTAGAAACAAAAAGAAGCCAAGGGACATAGGTCCTGATATCAAGTTATTACTCTGTGTGTATGTGTGTGTTTGTGTGAATCCTGATTCTAAAATTTCATAGGATCCCAAAGGACTAAGAAAAGCAAAGATAACTTTAAATAATAACACAGTTGAGTAACAGGCTATTGAAATTTATTATAAAGCTATAAAATGAAGAAAGAATATCGATGCCATATTATTAGACAAATAGAGAATCTAGACAATACTGTGTGTATATGTGTGTATAAATATACATATATATGCAAGCATACTTGATCTGAAACACATGTCACCTCAAACAACACTAAGGAAATCATGGCCTTTTAAGTAAATGGTTCTGAATCAATTGGATAGCTATTTGGGAGAAAATAAACATTACAGTATTATTATCTACATAAATCAACTGTAAGTGAATTATAGATAATGACTAAGTTAAAGAGTTAAGCTCCTAGAACATAACACAGAGTAATATATTTAAGCACAGATTTTTTTAACAGAGAATACTTTACTGACTCAAATGAAAATGACAAACAGAACAGTGACACCTTGACTCTGAGAGTCACCCAGGAGACCAAAGAGGTGAGTGACATCATGGGGGAGAGTAACTCACAGTGGTATCCATGTAGCAAAGGGGCTCCGATCCAGGATAGACAGGGAATGCCTGTCAATTCTTAAGAAACACAGACAAGCCTGCGTGAAGACAGACTGAAGGATTAGGAGAGGCATGGCTCCAGAAACTGTTCACACAGCTTTGAAAAGGGGGTTCTTTCAGCCTTTCCCCCTAAAACACAGATGAAAGACTCTGGGAATGAATGTCCTTGGCTTCCTGCTTCGGGAGGCACCTTACAGAACTAACCCACTGAAATCATCTCTTTTCTTGAGAGAGTGTTAAGTTGAGCTGGGGGCAGAGCTCAATGGTAGAGACCTTGCCTAGAATACATCCTAGCCCGGAGTTTTATCCCTAGCACTACATGGTAAGGGGCGAAGTAAAAATAAATAAATAAATAATAATAACAATAAATTTTACTTAACGACTAATAATAGAACTGCCAGCTATGACTTAGGGTTATGTTTCCCAGTCATCGCCAACACTTGCCAACCACTTTGCCAATCTCCTAAGGCCGTCCCAAGTGCCAGGGAACCTGTTGTCAAAATAACCTGCATAGATGAACTCTGTCCTAATCAAATCCCTCAGATTTCCTTTATTCTCCGGACATACCAGGAGCCATCCCAGCCTATCCACTTGTCTCCTGGGTTGCAATTTTATTATCTGTTTACTCCCAAATTAGAAGGTCCCCTGCTGGAGGTCTGTCTACACAGCCAAGAACACATAGAAAGCTACTCAGTTTCAGGAGAGATAGGAAAATTCAAACCTGGATTAGAGTGAGCTGTTACTATGGACCTGGTGTAATGACCAAAGATTTTGACAGCACTTCCTGCTTCCTTTTCGACTCCTCCCCTGCATCCTACAGTCAGACCTGGGCCACAAATATCATCTCTGGTTTCCCTGTCAAATCGTACTTCTCGTTTCCTTTTTTAGTGTCTGGTACTCCTTCCCTTTCAAAACATCTTTCTAGCATTAGACCAGTATGATTCCTTCCTGAGCCATCATCCCTGGAAGTCACTGCCACCACCTACTGTAGTCTTCCAAGTTCACATACATTAATTAATTTTTCTCTGCTCACAGGAGCCATGTGAGGCTCAATCAAGTGACTGTGACACTTTCTTCATGCTTTTACTTTCTTCTAAAATGTTTTTCTTTTACTATTTAATATGTGTAGGTGTTTTATCTGCATGTATGTTTGTTCATCACATGCCTGGCTAGTGACTTCACAGCATGAAAAGCGCATTGCATCCCCTGAAACTGGAGTAATAGATGGTCATGAGCTACCATGCTGGTGCTACAGACAGAATCCAGGTCCTCTGAAAGAGTAGCCAGTGGTCTTAACCACTGACTCATTTCCTCAGTCCCTTGCTTATCTTTTCTTGCTAATAGATTTTGAAGAAAGTGGATTTTCAATTATGTGGGAGTCTTCTCTGTGTGCTGTGATTACCATTAATAAATAAAGAAACTGCTTTGGACATATAGCAAGGCAGAACTTAGGTAGGCAGGGAAAGCTAGGCTGAATGCTGGGAGGAAGAAGGGCAGAGTCAGGGAGATGCAATAGAGCCACCACCAGAGTCAGACATGCCAAAACTTTGCCGGTAAACCACTGCCACGTGGTGATACACAGATTACTAGAAATGGGATAAATTAAGATGTATGAGTTAACCAATAAGGAGCTAGAGCTAACAGACCAAGCAGTGATTTAACTAATATAGTTTCTGTGTGGTTATTTCATGGCTGGGCAGCCAGGAACGACCAAGCAGCCTCCATACTACATTTCAATAATTTTACTTTGCCTCTTTTGAAAGGACAATCTAATCTATATTTTGATTAATAAGAGTGTTTGGCAGAGAAAAATATTACAAGTTCATTTGATTTTGCTATTTCTGATTTTGCATTTACAACATGGGCAGTCTTTATAGTCAACCCAAGGACTGGAAGTATGAGCAGTGAAGTGCCGATGCTTTGATGAGCATCTCCAGCTTCTGTTCAGTTACACTAAGAAAGAAGAGTGTAGGTGTAAGTCTATCAGGGGAAGAAGAGAGATGGCACAGCTTCTGCTGTGGGCTTCAGGCGACTTGTGTCACCCTGTGATACACAATGGGAACCGTTTGAGCTCTGGGGACGGGGGAAGGGGGTCAGTATCAGAGACTAGGGTGGACCTGCCACTCTGCCCTGCCTTAGAAGTTAGGGACACACTCTTATCCTTTGATAATTTACGGGTTTTTCTCTCGCAGAATCTGAGGTGTGAATATCACCTGCCAGATGAGTTTTGAGATGTTTGATTTAGTCGATAGCATGGAAGAGAAATAAAAAGCAACCAAAGGTCTTTTCATTACAGTGTCAGCAAGTTCTCAAAGACGATGTCTCCAATTTCACAGAAATGAAAAGGAAAAATCAGATGCCACGATGCCAGAAGAGAAACAGCAGGTTTATAATTAGAAGTACTTCTGGAGATCTGGCCACAGCCATGTGTGACATGATACACTTTCAACACTGCATAATGCACTTCCTTGCAAGAAGGCCTGAGATCAGGACATCCTTGGGTATTTAAATTAGGAGTTATGAAGTCTGGCAGTTTAAAAACAGTATTTTGATCAAAGTCAGTTGATTCCTTCTGCTGGCAAGGGCTGGCTGGCCAGTGGCACTACTATTGTTCCAGCATTTAGTTTCAGAAAGCAAAGAGAGAGCAGACTGCTCGCCGGCACTGAAGAGCAGGTGACTCCTGGGTAACTTGACAGTGCAGAGATGGGTGAAGCAGAAAGCTGAACTGTGTTTACCAAGTTCCCTTCTGCAGGCCACTAACTGTTGGCTACCCTAGGTTTCTCTGCCGGGAATTCTGCACTGTGCAAGCACAGGCACAATTCCCCCAGGAATGTAGAACAGAAAAAGAGATTGTGACAAGCTGGAAAGGTCAGGGAAGGTTTCCCGGAGAGGGTAATATCTGACCTTGAGGTCTGGGTGGAGTTGACTAGAGGAAAGGAAAGGACGCTCCATCCCAAATAAAAAGTGGAGGAAAACCAAAGCCATGGAGGTGAGGTTTTCACAGGAAACTGAGGAGGGTGCTGTGGCAGAAACAAAGAATGTTAGATGTGTAGTTTGCAGAATGCATATTCCAGCTTGGCAAGAAGAGACAGGCAGGAGGAAAAAAAGGGGAGACACAGAGGCAGGGGAGTTTCTCATAACACACTCCTTTATTGAAAATGTATTGATATATTTAATTATATATAAATATACATAAAATATATAAATTAAATATATTAAAGTTTTTTTATTATGTGTATATAGTGTTCTGCAGGCCAGAAGAGGGCACTAGATCTCATTACAGATGGTTGTGCGATACCATGTGGTTGCTGGGAATTGAACTCAGGATCTCTGCAAGAGCAACCAGGGCTTTTAATTGCTGAACCATCTTTCCAGCCCCCAAAATGTGTGTGTGTGTGTGTGTGTGTGCGTGCGTGTTGGGGGCAGGGCTTGGGTGATGGCTCAGCTGTGAAGATCACTCGTTGCTCTTCCAGAGGACTCAGGTTCAATTCCCAGCCGCCACATGGCAACTCACAACTCTCCACAACTCCAGTTCCAGGGGATCTGTCACACTCTTCTAGCTTCCACAGGTACTGCAAACACAGGACGCACAAACATACACGTGAAGAAAGCAAGCATATGTATAAAATAAAATTTAAACATGGGGTAGAGAGAGCTTAGTGAAGGTACCCACAGTCAACTTCTGACCTCCACATGCTTGTGCATACATGTGACTGCACACATGTGCCTGTACAAATACCTATGAATGAACATGCACACACATATGCATGCTCGTATACAAAGGAAAGAAGAGTAAAAGACACAGAAAGTCTTGGCTCGGCTCCAAATGTAACAATCACAGTATTAAACACAATACCCACATGGCTATCAGACCCCACCACCGTCTTCTTCAGTCCTTGGCCTTGGCTGCTGTGCTGAGTTGTCTGAGAACACTTTGTTTGTGGGGTTTATTGTCTCTGTGATATGAATATTTCCTCCAGGGCCAACTTCAAGTCATCACCCGCTTAAAGTATTGAACAAATGGTGCTCATGTCTAAACCCTGAGCCAGTTCTTGGTCATATGCTCTACCACCAGTTCCTTTGTTTTCCAGGGAGTGCTTCTCATGAGTCCCTATTCTCTGACCTTTGTAAGTAAAGATTTGTGTTTCATTATAGGACTGAAGCCTTGAGAATAGGTTGGCAAAACAAAACAAACAAACAAACAAAAGCTAAATGACTCTTATTAGAACTGCAGGGTGCTCGACTGTGTATTTTATCATTTTATACATTGGCGCTTGACTTCCATTATCCATAAAGGCAAGTATTCTAGCAGTACTGGGTAACGTTATAAACAAATGCACATGTCTGGCTCCTTAGAATTACTTTTATATACTCTCAGAGGCATGCACATTCCCAAGCACTAGACACCAGTCCATTGATAACTTTAATATGCATATATAACTATCTGGGTATCCTAATTAGTGAGGCAGATAGGGGAAAATGATGTCACGAGTTTGCCTTTTCAACAGGTTCCTAGATGATGGTTGTGGTGGTGGTGGTAGTGATGGTGGTGGTAATGGTGAGTGTGTGTGTGTGTGTGTGTGTGTGTGTGTGTGTAATCGTCACACTGGATAATTAGGACAACACTGAGTGTAATCATCAGACTAGATGCTGGCTGGAGGTCAAGGCTGCCCACCCCTTGCAGATTCTAAATTCTCTAGCTGTTGCAAAGGTTTGGCATTGCCACTCCAACATCTCTAGAAATTCAACCGAAGCCAGCCAGCCAGCCAGCCCTTTACCTCTGACACTATTGCCATAGCTTGGTTAAAATGCATGCCTGTGTCCATTCTGGCAAAGTTAACTTCCATGCTCCTCACCCAGGGCCATCAAAGCATTTCTCCTGCCCACACCTCATTTCCTACAATACCCTTGTACCCCCCGCTCCTGCCCACCTCCTAGGCTGACTGGCCCTGGGTTCTCAAGCCAGTTTTCACAGTTCCCTTTGCATATCCGCATCTTTAATTGAGTCTATTTCTAGGGTGTCATCTTCCTATTTGTGTTCTCGTGCACATAGTAGTTGCTTCTGTCTTTAAGTGTAGCAGTTGTGACATTTCTCACTGTTTCCCTCTGCTCTGAGCCAGGTGTGGAGCCAGCAGAAGTCACCTCAGAAAGACAGCACTCAGGATCCCAACCCGACTCTCCTGGGCTCTGGCCTCTCTTCCTCTCTAAGTCCTTCCCTCACCGACCAGCCTCTCTCACGCTTTTGCAGGGTGCCATTGGAAAAGTCAGCAGCTTTGGGTTTTGTAGAGAGAAGTTCAGCCTTGTTCAACATGTAAAGCCCAACAGTCTTAAGAGACCAGAGATGGCGCCCTGCCTCACTGCGAATATCATGCTCTCTTACCAGGTATTTGTTTTCAGGGAGGATATTTTGCCTTTTGGAAGTGATTTCTTGCTGCCAAACACCTGAAGCACTTGTAAGATTCAGTGAAGTAATTCATAGAAAAAAATTAATAAGATTTTAATGGTGTCATGCTCAGAGCAAGGAAGGCTGTTCACATACAGCTTAAGAGAGTTGCAGAAGCTTCCTGACTCATGGCTTCCTCATGGGTAAACTATGAACAATAGTACCAGGGTACCCACTGCACAGGGCATTTCTGACAACATGGAGAAAGTGAACTACATACAGGCATGTTAAAATGCTTGACCCATGGATATGTCTCTTCTCAAGTCTCTCATCCTCCACTTGGACAGGACTCCTGAGGTCATGAGAATGACCCTTGCTCTGGACACTTTCCCTTTGTCCCCCATCCTCTGCTCCTGTTCCCGTAGGCTTTCTTCCCTTTCCCCTTCTCCTGATACAGCTTTATTCACTCCATTGACAATTATAGCCTGGATTCTAATTGTTCTTAATAAAAACCCGGAGTCAGATATTAGGGGGTGAAAGCTGAGAGGTCAGAGAAGCAGAGCAGCCAGTCACTAGAGAGACCTTTTAAAACCTCTACCGAATCCTCAAGCCAAAAGGGCGATCCTGTCCTCAGACTGCATGCTCAGACTGCACTGTGCTCTTGTCTCTTCCTGTCTTATATTTCTCTCTCTGTCCAGTCATATCCCTTCCTGTCTCCACCTCCTTAGTGCTGGGATTAAAGGTGTGTGACTCCCATGTACTGGGATTAAAGGTGTGTGACTCCCATGTACTGGGATTAAAGGTGTGTGACTCCCATGTACTGGGATTAAAGGTGTGTGACTCCCATGTACTGGGATTAAAGGTGTGTGACTCCCATGTACTGGGATTAAAGGTGTGTGACTCCCATGTACTGGGATTAAAGGTGTGTGACTCCCATGTACTGGGATTAAAGGGATAAAGCAACAACACCTGGCTCTGTTTCTCTTTGAGACTGGATCAATCCAGTGTAGCCCACCGTGGCCTTGAACTCACAGAGAAAGAAATCTCTGCATCTGTCTCCCGAGTCCTGGGATTGTTTTTTTCATTTCCCATTTTTTACTGTTTTTATTGAACTATACATTTTCCCCATTCCCCTCCACCTTCCCCTCTCCCCTACCCCTATGCTCCCAATTTCCTCAAGAGATCTTGCCTTTTTCTCCTTCCTAGGTGGATCCATGTATGTCTTTCTTAGGGTGCTCTTTGTTATCTAGGTTCGCTGGGGATGTATCCTTTGCTTTATGTCTAATATCCACTTATGAGTGAACACATTTATATTTGTCTTTCTGGGTCTGGCTTACCTCCCTCAGTATGCTGTTTTCTTTCTAGTTCTAGATGAGGAGTCTAGGATTAAAGGTGTGTGCCGCATTGCCTGACCTCTAGTGGCTTAGCTCTGTACTCTGGTCTTCAGGCAAGTTTTATTTGTTAAAACACCAAGTATCAGTACAGACAATAAGAGTGGAGTGTGGACTATCATTCAGCTCCCTTAAATCAGGGCGAAGGGAAAGACTCTGAGTTGATAGGTCTCTGCAGATAAACACACAGACTGACGACCACTTCCACATTAGCTCCTTACTGTTGTTGAAATTACTGTCCACGGAACATGTCAAATTCAAAAGACATAGTCACTCTCTCAGTGCTCACAATCCCACAGTCATGAAGCCAAAAAGCAAACAAACAAAAAATAACAAGATACCCTACTTTACATGAGGCCATTTGGTAAAATTTCAGTCTGAAATAGAAATACTCTGTTTATATTCACTGACCAATCATTCTATCCAATCAGTGATGTCTGAGTTCACCAACAGACTCTGCCTCAAAACTTGAAGTGGAAAGTGATGGTGGAAGATACTCAATGGTAACTTCGGCCTTCACATACAAATATAGCACCCTCCTACCAACATATCAGTGCACCTGCACTCAGACCTGTGCACGCCCGCACACGTGCGTGCGCGCACACACACACACCATTATATGTGTACATAGTCATTATGAAAGATGTAATTTTCCTACCCTTCCAGATTCTCAATCCAAATGTCAAATAAAATCACCTGGGAAGATTTTTTAAAAAGAAAAGCTTAACAAAATATAACACCCTCCTCAGTTCAATTAAATCCGCATTTCTGGGCATTCACATTTTTATACAGTCTTCCGAAGATTCTAAGATGAATTCTGAGTTCAGAGTTACCTGGTGGGAGCAGCAAACATCACCTGTTAGGTAGAAAGGAAGAGTCCAGCTTTGTCAGAGGCCACGTTCTCACTCTTCCTTTGTTCTTCTGCCAAGATATTCTTTAATTTCCCAACCCACCCTGCCCTCTCACTCCGGAGTCTCACAAAGGCCTTCTACCTAGAACCTCCACCCTCTTCTTTCCTCCATTCAGGTCTAGTTCATCCAAAACACAGCTCAAGGAAAACTCACATATGATTTTTGCTAGGATAATTATGGTGACTGTGCTATTTTAAGTAGATAATAGAATTTTTTTTTTTTTTTTTTTTTTTTTTTTTTGATTTTCGAGACAGGGTTTCTCTGTAGCTTTTGGTGCCTGTCCTGGAACTAGCTCTTGTAGACCAGGCTGGCCTCGAACTCACAGAGATCCGCCTGCCTCTACCTCCCAAGTGCTGGGATTAAAGATGTGCGCCACCACCGCCTGGCTAGATAATAGAATTGTTGTGTGATAATATAATAGTTGATTAGTTGCATAGTTCCATTTTACTTGGTGTCTTGCTAGAAGCAGGGGTTCTCAGTGTGATGCCAAGAACAATAGCAGAAGTATTAGCGGGGAACTTGTCAGTGATGGAAGTTCTTCATATGCACTGAACAAGATACTCTAGGGGTGGGCCAGGCATTTCAGGATTTAATCAGCTCTTAGGGTGATTCCAGCAAACACTGAAGTTTGAGTGTACCTGGAGTCTCAGTACCTAGATGAAAAAGTGCCATGCCTTTTTTATTTCCACTGCTGCACGCCTCACGATCCTGTGAGAAATATATACTCTATAAATATTTATCAGATAAACGATAGCATGGTAAAAGAATCTGATCTGGAAAGGAAGACGAGGGACTTAGATGGGATGGTGGGGGGATGGAGGGGAGTACGTGGGACATAGATGGGCTGGCAGAAGGAGATCTTATGGGATATTAAGGAGAGCTAGGGCTAAAGCAGAGGCATTAGTCAAACAAATAGAATGTCTGGAGGAACAAAAAAAAAAACTATGGCATTCTCCTGGAGGCACAGGAAGACTCTGGGAAGGCACCAAAGGTGGTGTGTGTGTGTGTGCAAATGTGTGTGTGTGTGTGCGTGCGTGCGTGCGTGCGTGTGAACAAAGATGCATATGACAGCATTCTTGAAAGAACGATAGCATGGACAACGACAGAGACTGACATTTGAATGAATGATGGAGTTGGTGGAGCTGTTTGGGAAGAATTGAAAGGTGTGACTTTGTTGGAGGAGATATGTCACTGGTGTTGCGATTTGAGATTTCAAAGGCCCATGCCATTACCAGTTAGCTCTCTTGCCTCTTGCCTGTGGGTCAGATATAAGCTCTAAGCTACTCCTCCAGTGCCATTCCCGGCAGCCTTCTGCAATGCTTCCTGGTCATGTACTCTAACCCTCTGGAACTGAGAGCCCCAGGTTCAACATTTTCTTTTGTAAGTTGTCTTGGGTATGGTGTTTGTCACTGCAATAGGAAAATAATGAAGACAGAAACTCCTGAAGGAAAATGTACACTGGTCTTAATGAGGTTGTGGCTTATGGTGTTGACTGCTAGGTAGGCATAGACCTATTTAATTTCTCGTCATAAAGACCATTGACTTTCTGATTGTGGGGGCCATTTTATTTCTAAATGTGAAGAATGAATTTTTACACTTATTCGGTATGTGTGTTTGTATTTGTGTGTGTGCACAAGTGTTTATGTGCCACTGCACACATGTGTAAGTCAGAAGACAACTTCCACCTTTACATAGATTTCTGGGATCCAACTCAGGCCATCAGGCTCAGCTGCAAGCATCCTTAGCCACCGAATCATCTCTGCAGTGCCCGTATGGAGAAGGGTTTATAATAGATCAGAAACAAATAAAACCTCATATCCTTTATCCTAACAGTAGGGTATAGTATCTTGATCTTGATTCTTGAAAGCGTATAACCCATATCTGGTAATGGTTCTTATCATCCTAGGATTCTGGATGGACTTGTATTCTTGACTTACCACTCAGGGCCTCCATTCAATCATTTCCCCATTCTGTGTCTGACAGTATTCTAGAAACTTGGTTTTACAACCTATTCTTGGCTCTTCTTCTCATACCAAAGTCCCCTTTTTTTTGAAGCCAGATCTGCTTCTTGTTGACTGCCAAGGGAGAAACATTTGTTTCCACCTGCAGAGGAGGAATCCTGCTTTTCTAGAAATGACAATGTCAGGATGTCAACCCCCTCCATGGTTCAAGGTCAGCAAAAGAGACAAGACTCACACAGGCACTGGATGAATCAATGTTTCTATCGCATAAAGGAGTTACCCAACCAGCTCAGCTTCAGCAGTGGGAGCCCACCCCCACACCAGCAGCTGAGACAAGGTGCTGATCTGTCTGCTTGCACTCCTCCCACACCTCAGGTGTGGAACCCAGTTCCCTGCTGCCAAAAGCTGCTACGCTAGTGGGGGTGCCCAAGTACCAATTAAGATGTGGGCTAAATAGAGTAAAGGAGTATGTAATAAGGCAGGAAATAATGTTCTCACACAAGCCATGAATCAAACATGTTTGGAAGACTCTTAACACTTGGTAAGAGGAAGTGTTCTGGATCCCAGGCTCATTCGTGTGTGATTGCAAAGAGGTCTTGACAAGTTTAGTGTTGAAGGAAGTCCTTGGGATCATTCTATTTACTTTTTTTTTTTACATTTTACTTTAGACTTATTTATTTATCTATTTATTTATTTATCTTACATCCCCACCACAGTTTCACCTCCCTCTTCTCCTTCCAGTCCTTGCCCCTTTGTTCTGTCTATACCACCCCAATCCACTCCTTCTCCATTTCTGTTCAGGAAAGGGCAAGTCTCCCATAGATATCAATCAAACATGGCATATCAAGTTGCAGCAAGAATAAGCACCTCCCGTGTATTAAGATGGGGCAAGGAACCCATTATGAGGAGCAGGGTCCCAGAAGCAAGCAAAAGAGTCAGGGTCAGATCCTACGCACGCTCTTAGGAGTCCCGCAAGAAGATCAAGTTATATAACTTTCCCATACGTGCAAAGGGCAATCATGCAGGCTCGCTGGATGTTGGTTGAGGTTCTGTGAACTCCTATGAGCACCGATTAGCTGATTCTGTGTGTTTTCTTGTAATGTCCTTGATCCCTCTGGCTCCTACAATCCTTCCTTCCTCTCTTCAGCAGGATGTCTCAAGCTTGGTCTCATGTTCGGCTGAGGGTCTCTGCATCTATTTCTATCAGTTACTGGAAGAAGCTTCTCTGATGACAATTGGGCTAGGCACAAATCTAGTAGTATAACAGAATATCATTAGGCATCATTACATTGGCTTTTTTTTAAGGCATGTTTGGCTCTATCCTAGGTCTCTGGGCCACTCAGCCTCTGGGTCCTGGTGCCTCAGGTAGCGTCAGGAGAGGGCTTACTCTATGGCATGTCTCTCAGGCTGGAACAGTCATTGGTTGGTCTCTCCTTGGTTGACTTCCCAGGGGAGGCCTTACCCTCTCTAAGGAGCAGATGAGGGGATGGGGTGGGGAGAAGGTGGGGGGCTGGAGGAGAGGAGGGTGGGGAAACTGAGATTGGTATGTAAAAAATAAAATTTAAAAAACAGGTATGCTTAATAGATTATGGTTTTCAGACTCTTCAGAGATTTTCTGAACATGACATTTACAGTGTTTAATGGGAAAAAAAAATTCTTGTGATAGCTAGAAATGCCAGCAGGACAGACTGTAGGTTGAAGGTTATTTGGCTGGTTTGGTGTTCCAATCCATCCACTTTAAGTCTTGTTTGTTCATGGGAGGTGAGCAGTTCAGGCTATATATTGGCTATTGCAATAAGTCTTAGCTGGGGTCATCCCTGGTGATTCCTGAGAGTTTCCCTTTCATTCACTTCTTTCTTCACATCAATTTGTTCTTTGTCTCATGTATATTTGGCTGGAGGGATCACAATTCATATGCTAAGATGCCAGGGAATCCACTCAGTTTTCAGGCAACCCCACATCTGGTCTAAATGGAATTATTATTGCCATAGACTGGGTTTGGATTTGGTTTGTTCTTGTTTTTCTAAGTTTTTGACTTGCATCATTAAGCCATGATTTGTACTCTCCTAAATTTTTAGGTAGACCCTTAGGTATATAAATATTCCTCATAGGACAGCTTTCAGTGTGTCCCCGAGGTTTTATTGTGTTGTGTTTTCATTTTCATTGAGTTCCAGACATTTTATTTCTTCCTTGATTTCTTCTTTGACTCATTCCTTATTCAGCAATGAGATGAGTTATTCAATCTCCATGAGTTCGTGTATTTATTAGAGATTCATTTGCTGTCAATTTTCAGTTTTACTGTATTGTGGTCAGATAAGATACATTCAGTTAGTTCAATCTCTTTGAACTTGTAAAGATTTGTTTTGTGTTTAGGATGTGGTCTGTTTTAGAAACACCTCTGTGTGGTGCTGAGTAGAATGTGTTTTCTTTGGTGCTTGGGTGAGATAGTCTGTAGACATCTGCAAGTCCATTTGATGTGTGATGTCAGTGTATTCTGCTGTTTCCCTGTTTGTTTTTTGTCCTGATGACTAGTCTTTTAGAGAAGGGGGGCATTGAAATCACCAACTATGAACGGATTGATGTTAATCTGTGTCTGTAAATCCAATAGTACAATTTTATGAAAGTGGGTACACTTGAGTTTTGTGCATCTGTGCTTAGGATAGTAATGTCTTCTGGCTTAATTGTTCCCTCAATTAAAATTAGAATCCCCTCTCTATCTCTTATTAGTTTTAGTTTAAAGTCTTTTATGCCACATATTAAAATAGTGAGACCAGCTTGCTTCCTGGCCCCATTTAATTGGAATAACTTCATCCATCTTTTTATTCTAAGACTATGCCAAGCTTTAAAGCTAAAATGTATTTCCTATAGACAACAGACAGATAATTTTTTTCCTTGACCCGTTCAGCCAGCCTGTGTCTTATGATTGGAGAATTGAAGGCCATTAATATTTAAAGTTATTATCTCAAAATGTGTGTGTTAATTGAGGATATTGTACTGTTGGGTTTTGGTGGTTGTTTGTGTTTGTAATGGTACTTAATTATGGCTTTGTATTTCTTTCCAGAATCTCTCTGCTATGCTCATTTCTCTTTTCAGCCCCAAAATATTGCTTCCTGTATTTTCTTTGGGTTTAGTGTGGTGGATATAAATTTTCCTAGGCTCTTTATATCAGAGAAAATTTTTCTTTCTCCTTTAATTATGGCAGATAGTCTTGTGAGGTAAATTAGATTATTCTGCCTATTCTGATCTTTTAGAATGTGGAATGTATTGCTCCAGACTTTTCTAACTTTTTTTTTCCCATTTCCAAATCAGCTGTTATTCTGGGTTTTTCTTTATATACAACTTGCATTTTTTCTTGTAGTTTTATTTGTTATATACACTTAATGTTTTAACTATGGTGTGTCAAGGGAAGTTTTTTTTTTCTGGTTTGTCAATTTGGTGTTCTACATGCTCTTTGTATTGCTGGGATTAAAGGCATGCACCACCACCGCCCGGCTACTCCTTGAATTCTTTGATGAAGTTTATGATTGTTCTTTTAAATTCTGTGCCGTGGGATTCATCTAGGTAATTTCCATTGACAAACATTTCTACAGGACTCGTAGGTTTTGAAGAAAAGATACTGGTTTGACTTTCATGTTATTTTTACTTTTGCAGTGAGATCTGGTCATGTGGACTTCTTTTGTTAGCTTGAAGTGTGTATGGATAGAGCAGGTTGGGGCAGCAGAGAGGGGCCTAGAGGTTGGAAATAGCTTGGGTGGAGTGAAGTTGGGTGGGCAAAGGGTACTGGGCTGATGTCCAGGATGTGCCTCCTGGTCCAAGCCTGGAGTGTGGGAGTAGATCTTGCTGAGTAGAAAGGATGGATGCAGCATGGAAGGGACCTTTGGCTTAGGGAATAGGCAGGGTATGTTCTGGGAAGCCTCGAAATTGGTTGCAGTGTAGCTAGACTAGAATAATTTGGATTTGGAATCTGGGTTAGATCTTGTGGGTTGTGAAGGGTTTGTGGATGAGAGAGGTTAAGGAGACTCACCAGGCTTGATCCTCCAGGGAGATCTGGCTTGCTGGAAAGGTTGGGTACATATTAGAAGGGCCCTGTGTAGGGCAGGTCCTGGTGAACTCCTAGAGGTTATAATGAAATAGTCAAGACATTGAAGAAATAAATTGATGAAGATATGAGAACATTCAAAGAGCTGCATTTTTAAAAACACTGTTTAACCTGAATGGAATCTATGTCAGTATGTATCTATTCAGTGGAGAGCATTTGGTAAGGCATAAAGCTATACATCACCTCTTTGTTAGAAGGTTTTGAAAATATGGGATGGATTGAATGGTTTGACTTAGATTATGCTGGAGAATACACACTGTCTTAATTCTACTACCTGACCAAGGTCATATAAAACACTGTGACCAAGGTGACTTGTAAGAGAAAGAGTTTACTGGAGTTCATAGTTTCCGAGGGATAGAGTCCCTAACCACTATGGAAAGGAGCATGGCAGCAGGCAGACAGGATGACACTGGAGCAGTAACTGAGAGCTCATGTTTTGGATAATCATGAGACAGAGAGAGAGAGAAACACTGGGAATGGTACAGGTCTTTTGAGACCCCAGTGACATACCTCCTCCACAAAGACTTTGCCTCCTAATCGTTCCCAAATAGTTCCACCATAGAGAACAAGTATTCAAACATATGAGTCTATGAGAGTCTTCTCATTCAAACCACCACACACAGCTTTGCAAACAAGAAATGGTGGATGTGGGCAAATCATTTCTGTTTCTTAACAGTCCTTTGGCTCTTTGGAGGGAATTTCACATCCCATTCTTCTTCTATTTACTATTATGATAAAAATCTCCCCCATTTAGGTATAAAATAGTTTGAAGTTAAGTTGTTTTGCCATATGATCTTATTTCTGGCATGCTAATTTTGGTAGATATTTTTGGGCTTTTAGTGCTAAAACCTGAAATAATAAAAGCCGCCGCCTACACTCTACTACAGTTATAATTTTTAACTTAATGTTGGTGCTTTAAGTTGACTAGACATTATTTTAACAGAATTTTATTTCCTCTTGTCCTATTTATTTTCTCTTCATTGAATCAGATTCGGAAGTTAGTATTAAAAATCAATGCATGGATAGTGAATTTAGAAGCAGAGCAATCAGCCTATTTTAACAAGAGGGAGAAAATGAACACCAAGACAGGAAGTCAAAGCTCATGTTTTGCAAATGTATCTTTCAGCATGCATGCATTCCAGAATTTTCAGCTATGTCTGCCAACTAGTGTCAGGGTCATTGGTGCGAAGAGATTTTTTTAAAAGGTACAGTTTATGTGCATAGTAGGCAGATTGTTAACCGCTACAGACTGAATTTTTTTTTTTTTTTTGCATTGAAATTTTTCTCTCCTTTTGACAGGGAAACTGAGTTCACTAAAAAATTGAAATCATTATGGGATGGAGAGATGGCTCAGAGGTTAAAAGAGTGTAATGCTCCTTCAGAAGACACAAATTCAATTCCCAGCACCCACGGCAGATATTTTAGCACTACCTGTGCCTCTAGCTCCAGGGGAATCCAATGCCTCTGGCCTCTGCAGACACCTGCACTTGCATGCGTTCCTTAGACACGGATATTCACCATACACATTCTTAAAACCAATAAGAATAAAGAAAAATTAAATAAGTATCTGAATATAATGTAAGAAATTGGGCTTGCTCATACCAAACAAGCTGAACTCAAGTTAGGTTTGCTTTCTAAGTCTCCTGAGTTTTAAAAACTTGTTTTTCATTTCTATCTTTTTCTACTTTGTAGGAAAACATTTTGGTGTTTGTAGTTAAGCCTAGGACCTCAGACAAACTCACAAACACAAGCTCCGGCATTCACTTTTACCTTTCATTGATTCCCCAAGACATTCAGCCTTTGTGGCTTAGGATTCTATGAGATGGTAGATTTTTTTTTTTTGATTACTTAGCACAACTTCTTTGACTCTTTTAGACAATCCAATCCAATTACAAGTGAGGTATTTTAAAAATTAAACTAAGTTTTTCTCAAATTTGTTTTTTCATTTAGGGAGGGATGCCTTATGTTATCCAAAAAGTGCATTTGAAATAAACACAAAAAAATAGTAACTAATTGGTTTGTGAATCATTTCTACTTCTTTCAAGGTGTAATCATCCTCCCAACATGCATTGAACATGGAACTTTTTTAATCAGAAAAATTTCAACTGTAGAATACACTATGGACCTCATGAAAGGTATTGGGGGAAGCCACCCCTATAGAATGTGTGTTGTGGGGTTAAAGAATGGGTCTGTGGTTGAAAGAACTTCATGCTTTTCTAGAAAACCTACATCTGCTTCTCAGCAGCTTCTGTTCTCCTTGGGCACCTGTACTCACCTACACATATCAACACATGACACATAATCAAGAGTAAAGTAAACTTTGGGGCTAATGAGATAAGTCTATGATTAAGAACACTTGTTACTCTCACAAAAGACCCAGATTCCATTCCCAGAACCCATATGGCAGCTAACTCCAATTATTTGTGGCTTCAGTTCCAGAGGATATAATCTTCTGGTATCTGCCAATACTGCATGCTCGTAGTATACGGATATACATTCAGGCAACATACATCCACACACATAAAAATAAATAAATAAATAAATAAATAAATAAATAAATAAATAAACCTTTGAAAGTGTATGGTGAGATATGTATTGTTGTGGGACAATTGTTTTAGCCTGTAAAGATTTGTTTCTTGACTTGCTTAATAAAATGCTGATTGGCTAGTAGTCAGGCAGGAAGTATAGGTGGGACAACTAGGCAGGAAGTAGAGGCAGGGCAAGGAGGAAATCTGGGAAGAGGAAAGAGTCAGTCTGCCATCATCACCCAGACACAGAGGAAGCAAGATGTGACTGCCTTACCAAAAAAGGTACCAAACCATGTGGCTAACACAGAGAAGAATTATGGGCTAATATAAGTTATAAGAGTTAATAAGAAGCCTGAGCTAATAGGCCAATCAATTTATAATTAAATGTAGACCTCTGTGTATTTCTTTGGGATTGAACGGCTGCAGGACCTGGTGGGACAGAAACCTCAGTCAACAATGTATTAGAGAATGTATGTTATGTATTATGCATTATAAAAGTTACATATTAGAGTGTAAATAGAGACTGTGCCTTTGCTTTCTGGCCACCCAGACCCAAATAATCACACAGAAACTATATTAATTACAAAACTGCTTGGCTAATGGCTTAAGCATATTCCTACTTAGTTCTTATATTTTAAATACACCTATTTCTATTATTTTATATTTTACCACGAGGCTCATGGTTTACCAGTAAAGTTCTGGTGTCTTTCTCCCTCGGCAGCTACATGGCATGTCCCTGACTCTGCCTTCTTTCTCCCTGCATTCAGTTTAGTTTGCCCCACCTAGCTCTATTTTGCCCTGCCATAGGCCAAAGCAGCTTCTTTATTAACCAATGATAATAAAACATATTCACAGCATACACAGGGGAATCCCACATCATTAGAGAATCTAGGAAATACATTTTTTTTCTCATAAAATACAAAAACATTGTGCAGAATAGTTTTTGTCAACTTGACACAAGCGAAAGTCATCTGATGTCAATTAAGAAAATGCCTCTGTAAGACTGGTTTGTAGGCAAGACTGTAGGACATTTTCCTAATTATTGATTCATGGGCGAGGGCCCAGCCTACCTGTAGGTAATATCCCCTGAGCTGGTGGTTCTGGGATTTATAAGAAATCAGGCTAAGCAAGTCATAGTGAGCATCCTTCCATGGCCTCTGCAACAGCTCCTGCCTCCAGGTTACACTATGTTTGAGTTCCTGTCCTGGCCTCCTTCAGTGATGGACTACAATATAGAAATGCAAGCCAAATAAACCCTTTCCTCCCCAAGTTGCTTTTGGTCATGGCGCTTCATCACAGAAACCGTAACCCTAAGACAGACATATAAGCATACTTTCTCATCAGCATTCTGACATATAATTCAGTGTGCTTTCCCTCTGACATCTGTGTGGGGAAAACCTCTATTACAGTATGGATATTGCAGCCTCGCATCCCTATTAACACATGCCATCGGCAAAAGCTCACCTTTCACATAAGTGATGCAGCTTTCACAGCTTGGGTGCCATTTTCCCTTCTTTAAATACATATGTGCAAATGAGAAGGTTAGTGTGATGATACCATGGGAAGTTTAAATTTACAGGAAATTCCCAAAGTAGAGAAAGAGCTTCTAAGCATCACGTGTGCACAAGATCACCAAGTATAAATAGTAATTGATTATAACTCATCTTTCCTTGTCTTCAAAGGCATTTTAGTCATCTCATAAATTAAACTGGGTCCTTTTTGTGTTGGCTCTTCTAATTTTAATTATTTAGGACCAAAGCTTTCCAAAATGCAATAAACAGGGTAAATATAACATTTTGAGAAGAATTCGACACAGATCCTAACCACAAGAGAAAAATATAAGGCAGAAGATAAAGGATAAACAGGATTAGAAGATGGCATAGCCATCTGTCAGCCTCCCAGGGGACACGTTGGTTTTCACATCAGTGTTTGCTTTCTTTTTCAATGCTTTACTGGGTAGCATGTTGCTTGGTTAGCATAATTCAGGTCCAGGAATAGGACGTCAACTGATAATAGTTATACACCTTTAGATATCTCTTTTCTATAGTTTGGCCTATCTACTAACAGATTTGGGACAATGGGTTTCAAAGAAAGGGTGTTACAATGGGAATCTCAACATAATAAAAAAAATAAACATTTTCCTTTTATAATGTTTATTGTTCAGAAGCAAGATAAAAGCTTCTGTAGATGAAGTCCCTAGAGAAAATAAAGACTTTAGTCTAGCAGACAACATACAGGATGACTTTCAACTTGTCCTTGGTGAAGTACCAAGAAATCTACATCACATAGAGTAATCAATACTCTTTAATATAGTCGATGGCAGTGTCTTCAAGGGACAGCAACCCACAGGTGCTGGAACTAAAGGAGAAACTGAGAACATGCAAAGTGTGGGCTACTGATATTTGAGGGCCCAGTCCACAGGACAGTGCCAACCCTGTGCAGGTGATCATGGGTTGTATAAGAAAGCAGGCTGAGGAAGTCATGGGGAGCAAGCCAATAAGCTGTGTACCTTTATCATCTCTGTTTTAGTTCTTGCCTTTGCTTCCTCTGCTAATGGTCTGTAGTCTGTAAGTCAAGTAAACCCATTCCTCTGTATGTTGCTTTTGGTCATTTTTTTAAATCACAGCCCAAGAAACCTAAGACAAATGGTCTATATCTAGTTAGACAATTTAAGAAAATAGATGGAATAATTTGTAAATAATAGAAGCTTAATTCTCACAGTCCTGGAGAAATGCAAGATCAAACTTGGCTCTTGTAGCCTCAATGACTAGAGAAGTATCAGTCTCTGCTCCTTAAACAGTGTCCTTTTTCTGCACCCTTCAGGCTAGGATGCTCATTCCGAGTCTTAAAAAAAAAAAACATTAAACACAAGTATGAGGGTGGGACCCTTATAACACAGACACCTCCCATTGGCCCTCCTCCATACCACTTCACTGGGCCTTAAGTTTCAGTATAATTACTTTGGAGGCACACCATTATTCTGACTATAGCAGAGAAGGAAGGTTTTTGCATCCTCCTTCAAGTAGGCCTAAAAGCATTTCTTAATTCTGGGGAAATTTAAAGATAACGGTGAAGTATTTTTTCTGAGAATGAGAATCCATCTTTCAACTTTAAAGGCAATCAAGGAAAATTTGGTACCAGCCTCGCACTCTGCTTCATTACAAAACCATTAGCAACCAATCATTTGTTGGGGGAGCGACAGCAGCTACACTGGCTTCATCTTCATGGTGCCAATCCCCACTGCCTTTTGTGCCTAGGTTTGGCTGCCTTTTGTCTCTAGGCATCATATTTTCAAGATTCGCTCTCTTGGTATGTATTTATTTAAATGCTATCTTCGGGCATCACATCACATTTTACTTGCTAGTAACTTCCTGTCTCCAACAGGTACCTAGCTCTCCTCTTTCTTTGTAGCTGGGAATGTCACATACTTCATTCCATTCTCCAGAGACAAAGAGATAAAAAGGCTTTAACGTCCATTTTCTTTGTAAAATTCTCTCTGTTTGACGAAACTTCTATGTAATACCTTGCTGTTTCCTTAAACAATTTCTTTTTAATTGATTTACTTCCAAAACTGTGGGTTATCACAGATGGTTGGAACCAGTGGAATGCTATGAAGGAAACAGGAGCTTTTCTCTTCCCTTTTTAAAGGTGATTATATTCTAGAAATGGCATCTCTTATATTTTCCAGATATGAGAAGGAAGGAAGGAAAAAGGAAGGAAGGAGAGAGAGAGAGAGAGAAGGAAAAACAGATGAAAACAAACTAACTACTCAAGAGAAGTTAGGGTACCCAAGCATCATTTTCCCATCTTCAAAAGTTTGATGTGTGTGATGAGAAGATCAGTAGATGATACAGTTGTTACTGAAACTCATGTTGAGCTTGCATCTCTGCTGTGAAGCATCAAGGATTAGGTGTATTGGGGATTGAAGTCATGGCAGTATATACACCAGGCAAGGGGTCTACCACTGAGTTACACTCCCAGTCAGCCTCAAGTCTGGCATTTCAAAGGTGATTAATTAGTGTTCTCTTCTTGTATGGCTTCATCTCTTTGTGGGATGACGAATTAGTCAATTAAGGGGTAAATGAGTTATTATAAGATTGAGATTACTATAAAATCCAGTTTGTATCTGTCTCTTGTATGTGATGCCTCTTTCTACCTTTGGAATCTACAGGATCCTAACCAGCAAGAAGACCCTCATCAGAATCGCAAAGTGATTCAGAAAATAGTCCAAGACATTAGGCACCAACTGTCAACCCTGAGCAACACTGAAAGCTGGAGGACAACAGCCAGCAGGTGCCCCCAAACAGGAATATGATGGCTTCTGATCATGTTAATGGACACTGGGGAGATGTTAACTGGGGTCTTGTTTAGGTTCTAAGACTTGCAGAAAAGAAAAGCAGGTGAGAAGGGCGAGAGCTGGGAGACTGAAAAGATGCAGAGCATCAAGGCACTGGCATTTCTCCAGCTCTGATCTGCTCCTGTAGGAGTGGTCTAATCAGGCCTGTGTCTGCCTCCCTCCCGAGACGCCCAGAGGCCCCATCTCAACAGCCTTCCTGCAGCAGCTCTCTCCCCTCTCCAGGCTGGAGTTCCAGACCAGTGCTCTCTCCTAGGACATTGCTGGGCCCTCCACAGTTGGTGTAGCTGGATCAGGGGTTGGCATCTGAACAGTGTTTTGGTAACTTGATTATTGGCTATGCCAGGAACCCATCTCTCAAGCAGCAGCTCTTCTCCTATGCCATTCTGGGCTTTGCCCTGTCTGAAGCCATGGGACTCTTCTGTTTTATGATCGGTCTCCTCATCCTCTTCACTGTGAAGCACTGTGGGGTAACCCAGATGTCCCTGCTGCTTTGACTCCATGCCATTCTTAGTGCTGGAGTGCGCTAAGCTTTAACATTAAATGTGTTTTTCTAAAAACAAAACAAACCAACCAAAATGAGAGGGGGGAGGGAGAGAGGGAGGGAGGGAGGGAGGAAGAAGGAAGAGAAGGGAGGAGGGGAGGGAGGGAAGGAGGGAGGGAGGTGAAAATGAAAAGGCCTTGGGAAGCAGGTCACCACACCAAGCAAATGACCTTGGCTTTTGAGCATTCTATCAGTTCTCTCCACATTTGAGTATCTTTTTCATATGGCTACAGCATGTTTTTCCCTTGGTGGTCAAATGTTGGTTATATAAGTTATCTTCCAAGAGCTCCAGGAAGGATTAATCATAGTTGCTCAGGACTAAAAGAGTCCTTAACAGTTTGTCTTGAAACTGGGTATAATAGCACATGTCCTTAAAGCCAGCAATTGTCAGAGGCAGGAGGGTCTGTGTGTAAGTTCCAGGCTAGTCAGGGCTACACAGGGAGCAGCTGGGGCCTCAGAGACAGTGTTTTTACAACAACCCCCTCCCCCCCCAAAAAAAGTTCTGTTTGAAGTCAGGGCTACTGGGATTCAGACTCTTCTTGCTCTAAAGCTCCATTGGGCACCTTTTCTGTAACACACCTGAAAGAGAAAACCATTTCAACTGGGAGGGAGAAGAGATGAGAAGTGGCAGGTTACCCCACCCAGGAATGGATGAGCACAGCTTCATGAGGGAGAAAAAGGTCATTGAAGACAAGGAGGGGCTTGGGGCAGGTCTGGGGTGGGCAATAAGAAACTGAAAACCTCCATGCTCAGGGTGTACACTGAGGACTGGTGATGACTAGCAGAATGGAGCCCCCCAAAAGGTTGGGTCACAAACCAGTAGCAGGAGAGGCGTTTGAGCCATGAGAACCCAGCAACTGCCTTCTTAATAGGAGGCAGCCACTGTGCAGATGCCTGCTGTGCCTCCCTCTTGGCTGGTGGCAGTCACAGCTGAGTGGCGAGTCTTCAGTGCTGGGCAGCCATTCATCCTTTTCTGATGCCAAGTCCCTAGTCATTTTCAAAAAAAAAACAAAAACAAAAACAAAACAAAACCAAAAAAGCCCAAGGAGAAAGTGAGCTTTCTGTTCTTTCAGAACTCACGTGGTGGGTGAAGCCATTGTTTGTTTTACTAATGAAGCAGCCACAGATTCAGTGCATCGTGGGCTGGGTGTGCTGAGTTACTGAACAACTGTTGGCCCTCATTGCTGCTGTCACCGATGATGTCAAAGGGCCACTATGGTTCGCCTGGTGGGGATGGGCAAGATTTTGTCAGCATCCTTTGCTCGCTGAAAATTAATTCTCGGAAGCCAAATGAGCACTTTCACTCATGTAAGAGGCCAGAGTAAGCCAGCTCACCCATAAAAACATGTCTGCGACTGATGTGAGATTCTCCTCTGTATGCTGTGAATACCATTGGTTAATAAAGAAACTGGCTTGGCCTGGTAGGGTAGAGATAGGCGAAGAAGACTAAACTGAATGCAGAAATGACTCCAAGATAGCAGGATGTCTCAAAGCTCATCCCAGCATGAGTGGGAGTATATGCCCTGGACATCTGAACAGCCTCTAAGCAGCTCAACAGGTTCCAGAAAGTCCTTCTTGGAAACTGAGACTGCCTCTCTGTAGTCCTTACTACCTATAAGGTTTAGTGAATCTGCTCAGTTTCAGGTACTTTCTGAAGCTCTTGAGTTGTTTACTTGCTGACTTAGCTACCTTCCCTGCAGGTAGTGTCCCTTAGAACAGTGGTTCTCAACCTGTGGGTCATGACCCCTCTGAGGACTGAACAACCCTTTCATGGGGGTCACAGAAAACCATTAGAAAACAGACATTTACGTATGATTCCTAACAGTAGAAAAATAAAGTTATGAAGCGGCAATGAAAATAATTGTATGGCTGGAGGGTCACCACAACATGAGGAACTGTAGTAATGGGTAGCAGCATTAGGAAGGTTGAGATCCACTGCCTTAGAAAACCTTGTGTCTTAAGCTTCACTTTAAGGTGGAAGGTTTTATTCTGGAGGAAAGAGCAACACAACAGGGGTCTATGAAAAGCATTGTAAAGCAGGGACGGGTTTGGGAGGCCAGATGTGACTGCAGTATCACAGAGATGACGCTGACCTTGTAAGTTGAGGAACTTGTCAGGCCAGTGGGAGTTTTTAGCAAGCCACATGCTAAAACATCACCATTTGTACTTGGAGAACAGGGATGTGCTGGCTCATGATGGACACTCCGAACCATTAAAGTGGGCTAGCACTATTCAGCTGTGCTCCTATGTCACATGTCCCAGCACTTGGTTCATAGCCCTTGGTGTGTATGACACTGCCTTCCCCTCCCTGATCCCATGTTCTATCTGGTTTTGCTCTGACACGATGCCATTTTGCACTGCCTACTAGGATCAACTTGGCACTTTTCCTGGTTCTTCCCTGATGCCTCCACAGTCTGATCCTTGACCTAGGAATAACTAGCTCATTTAACCTTGCTTGAGATGTGGTGAGCAACACACTCCCAGAATGGCAATGGGTGTTGGTCTCTAGATCGTGGGTCCTTGGCTAAGAAAACAAGAACGGATTGATCTCACTGAACCACTGAACTTCAGCATTCTTGTGGAAATATCATTTCAGAATTTTTAAAATGAAATGAATCTTCCATTATATATTATTTACAAAAGAATTAGGGCTTTCCTAAAATGTTAAAAACACTAGAAATGGGGTATTGTTTAACTGGGTATGTAACACTAGCTACATGCAGCTGTTTCAATGATCTAAAGTTAAGTTCAGATTTGCTCTGGCAGTCTCACCAGCCACATTTCAGTTACATGTGTGGACATGGGGCAGCACACGCAGAACATTGCCGTCGTTGCCAGGTTTTCCGCAGTACGTGTACTGCACAGGGAAAGTCATTGAGCATGCTACAGAGAAGAATGGTACGGTCAGGTCTGGGATGTGAATGGCCGACTCCTTTCAAAGCAGAGGGTGGTGTTGGGGAGGGAAACATTGGGTCAGCTGACCTTTGCGGAATACTGAAGACATCACAAGTCTGATAAGCAACTCGAAACATTCAGAGAAAGACTAGATAGACTATGAGATAGATTAAAAAAAAAACCCTCAGTTTACGTATTTGTCCAGTTCTTTGGCCTTCTCTTTGACTCTATCCCCTTGGACACCTTGGGCCAGGACCTCGACGCTGCTTTCCCCTCTTCCGTATTCCTTGTTTCTTTCCTTCATGTGCTTGCTCATCAGGGCCTTCCCTCACCAGCACAGTTGGTTAGGAGGTGGGGGCCAGTGGCTGTCAGAGACACCAGTGTCGATGGCATGCTTGCACTGGTTAGCTTTTGTCAACTAGATATAGACTAGACCTAGGAAGAAGGGATCTCTGTTGAGAAATTGCTTCCAGTTAGATTGAACTGTGGGCATATCCATTGGGATGTTCTCTTGATTGCCAATTGATGGAGAAGGGCCCACGATGCAGTGGGCAGTGCCACTTCTAGGCAGGTGGGCTAGAGCTGCATGATACAGAGACCTGAACGTGAGCCTGGAGGTCAGCCAGTGAGTAGCATTCCCTGTGGTCTCTGTCTCAGGTCCTGCCTCCAGGTTCCTGTCTTGAGTTCCTGCCTCAGCTTCCCTTCACGATGGGCCGATAAGTCAAACAAACCCTTTCTTTCCAAGTTTTTTTTCGCCAGTGTTTTATCACAGAAATAAAAAAAGAAACAAAGGTAATTCCATAGGCCGATAGGCAGAATCTCTAGTGATACGTTTTTACATTATTTTTCATGAATTGAGAAAGCTGCCATACTGCTCCAGCCCCCAATTAGTAGATGACAAAAATGATTTTTGAAATGCATTCAGGAAGGGGTGACCAGAGAAATTCTTGGTGACTAAGTTACTCAGAAAGTTGAGTAGTTCAAATGTCTGTCCCTCCGCCCTCTGAGTCTGGTAGGAATTGTAATGTTACTGTATAATGTGAAAATTTTCAAATAGAACTAAACCCAGGTCTATAAATACACATAATTAAGGCTTCAAATATAGCACTGCTTTCTTTTCATGGGGGCTATTTCTGTGTGGTGATTGCCTGGCTGATATGCAATTTCAGAATACAAATGGCTTTTCTCCATAACTAATGGGGAAGTTGGCCGGGTGCTGCACACCCAGGTCCTCTCTGAGAAAAAGTCTGTTCAGCCGTGCCGGGTGCTCTTCTGGATTATGTAAGCAGAGTGGACAAGAAGCAGTGGTGTGACTGCACATCCCATTAGGATGAAATAGTCTCTGTTTGGTTTGTTTCTGGTTCTAGAATACTGGCCCTTCTGGTCATAAATCACACAATGGTCAGCCACAAACAGGAGCCCAGGGCCTATTGCTTGCTAAATTAAATAGATTGTAGTGTAAATCAGGCATAAATGCCAGCAAAGCTTTTTCTGAGACTAGACTCACAAGCACTTAAAAAAAGTTTAAATAAGAATGATGTAAATTCATTTATAACCAGAATGATTAAAACATAAAGGTGCGGCTTCAATGGAACCACCGACTCCTACGAGCAAAGATGGTCCAAGGAATTGGTCATCTCATCCCATCCCATACAAAGGGAGGACTGAGGACCATGTGGACCCTCAGTGTCATGGAGCCACCTCTCTAAGGTCATCACAGCCAACAGAACCCCATTCTAGGTCAGTGCTCAGGCCACGTTTTATCAGTAGGATGAAATTGTGATGTTGGGTGTGGTTTAGACGGGGGTGAATTTGGTGCCAATGTGCAGATACTAGTTCCCTGTCTCGTTCTGTGACTTTGACAAATAGCATTTAGAGAAGTTGAGCTTTGAAAAATGCCAACATCCTAGGGTAATTGGAGATAAAGCACTTGAAAGCCTGGCGTCTATTATATAGTACATATTAAATACCAAAGTGGGCAGGAGACATTTTGCATTTGACTAGAAAGTCGTTCTTCAGTCTCAGTGATATCTGACCTTTCTGGTCTGGCTTCTGAATGTTCTTTTGGGGAGCATTTGGATGGTCTTTCCTGACGGCCCATGTTAAGCTAGAGTTAGACCAGGTGTAGAGAAGCCAGGCAGCAGGGTCGGAACACAACGAGGTGGTGAGACTCTAAACGTTGTTTGAAAGAAACAGATCCAGTTGCTTGTTAAGATAAAGGGATAGGTGGGGAAAGAGGCAGGAACTAAAGCCACCACACAAGCCCAAGCCAGAGGAAGAGCTAGACAAGCCAATAAAGAAGTCTCTGCTCTAACACTGTCTCCAATTTTATATTAATATTTTTAAATTCTTCCTCTTAAGCATGGTCCCTAAAGTCACGAGCTTTAGATCCTGCCTGGGCTAAGCTGCTAGACAGCAAGAGGAACTTGGAGCCCAAGGCCACCCTGGGATTCCATTCCCACCATCTCCCAGTGTCAGCAAGCACTACAGAGAAGGATCTGTTTGCGGATGTCTGTAATGATATTTCATTTGTATTTTAATAAATAAAGCTTGCCTGAAGATCAGAGAGTAAAGCAGCCTCACTGGTCAGCCTTACAGATGAGGCAGTGGTAACACACACCTTTAATACCAGTAGCCACATTAGTTTGCAAAGAAAATGGACAGTGGTGGTGCACGCCTTTAATCCCAGCCCTAGAGAGAAATATAAAATGGGAGGAGACAGCTCTCAGATACAGTCTCATTCTGAGATTCCCGGAGGCAGGATCGTCATTTCAGGCTGAGGTCGAGGTAAGAGCCAGTGGCTGGCTGTTTTACTTTTTTGACCTTCAGGTTGAACCCCAATTTCTGTCTCTGGGTTTTTATTAATTATGCTACAGGTGTTTCTTGTGTAGAGGAGCCAAGCACTTGTAGTAAATGAAGCAGGAAACTGGGCATAGTGTCTTTCCTGAAATTTCAGCACCCAGGGTGCCAAGGCAGTATAATCCTGAGTTCAAGGCCAGCTTGGTGTACAATTCTGTCTGGGTGTTCACAGGCTGTGTAGCGAGTCTTAAACACCAACAAAAGTCCTATCTCTGTACGTTCCTTTACCTCTAACAGCTGTTGGCAAATCCTAGCGCACAGCAGCTGACCTCAGAAGCTTTTTGGGACTGTTTGGGTTACAAAGATAAAAGCTGTGGTTGTTTTTTTTTTTTTAATAATTCATTTTATATGTTAGATTCCCTTGAGTTGGAGTTAAAGGTGGCTGTGAGCTTACTGACTTGGATCCTCTTAACCTCTGTGCCATCTCTCATGCCCCCAGATTTTATTTATTTTTTTAAACCAATATACTATTACTCTTTATTTATTTGAGTGTAAGGTAAGAGAACTTTTGGGAGCTGGTTCTTTCCTTCTACCTTATGGGTCTTGGGAATTAAGACCACGTGGTCAGGCTTGGCAAGTGCCTTTACCCTCTGAGCCATCTCACTGGCCCTCAAAGTTGTTTGAAGTTGTCCTGCTTATTAGGGCTGTGGAACTGAGATGTTAGAGTGTATAAGGCTGTGAATCTATAAGCCCAGCATCAGAATTTTTTCTTCTAGTTATTACTGATTAGGTTATCTGACACACCAGCTTAGAAGCTCAGCAGACCACAGTAAAAGGGGAAAGTAAGTCTCTGGCAGTCACAATGTGACAAAGACAGCTGCGTTCAGAATTTTCCTGGGGGGGGGTGTCCTGGAACCTCCAAATATTCCAAGCCTTAATCTGAGGCTTGGAGGGAGCTGCAGCTCAGAAACGGGGTACCACTAGGACTAAAGTGGCCCTTTCCAGGACAGTGAGCCAGCCTGGGGCAGCTGACAAAAGAGTCAATCCTGTGCAACATTTTGAATACAATGCCAGGCGCCTGTGTTTGTACAGACTGAAAAAAATAGAAGGGACAGAATAGAAACAGTGGGAAGCATCCAGGTACTAGAAATGCCAAATACCTGAAGGAAATAGATGACAGGATAAGTGTTTCATCCAAGGATTAGAGTTTGCTAACACACACACACACACACACATGTATATAGAGAGAACTAGAATGGTAATTATGGAGAATGAAGTAGTAGAGCTAACATCAAAACTCTGTAGATGGTTTAACATCTTGTAGAACAGAGCTGAAGGAGGGCATCAGTGTGGGTAAGAGAGGCGAGTAAAACACTGAGGAGCCCATAAAAACAGACAGCATCTTTAAGGAGCAATGGAAGACTGGAAGCCATCTTTTCCAGAGAGACAGAGGTAAGGGATAAGATATTAAATGATGTTTCTCAGCACTCAAAGATAATACCCCACCACAAAGAATTCTAGACATAGTAAAGACACCGTTCAGATTCAAAGGTGAAATAAAGACATCTCCAGAAAAAAACAAAACAAAACTGGACAGTATCGGGGTGTGTATCCTTGTACTGAAAAAAAATGAGGGGATGCAATTCCTCCTAGAGAAAGAAAATGATCTCAGAAACACAGAAAGGGTAGGGAGAACAAGGAGCAGGCCAAATACATGAAAGTACACGGTAGGTAAACGCAAGCTAACTCAGGAAACAATGCTAATAGCTACATTTTAATTGCAAGATGGACAACATCTACAAAAGGTTTTGTTGAGATGACATTTGTATGAATAGTAAGGGAGGCCGGGCCAGCATAGTCAGCGTTGCAAAGACTTTAGCATTAACCCGGAAGTGAACTGGGACTAATTCTTCAGAGGCCAGAGTAAGTCAAAAATGTCCTAGTGACCTTTGGGATAGCTAGAATATAGTAGAAGTGAGTTAGGAAATGGAGGAATGAAAAGGTACTTTATATGTGCAACAGGAACAAGGAAAGAGAGCAATTAGGGCACACTGAAATATTCAAAACATCTAGATATAGCAAATTATTTACAGTTAAATGACCTAATCTATTTGAAATACAAACATCATCTGATTACACAGACTGCTTGCAGAAGAGAAATCTTAAATATAAGAACACAGAACGATCCAAAGAGATGAGCAGAACTGCGCCGGGAGGAATCTAAGCAAAAGAAAACTAAGGTGGTATGGTTAGATTGTCATTACAGTAATGTACAGTTTGAGGCCAGAAACACTGCAAGAGTTAAGTCTATTTCCTGATTATAAAAGCATTTCTAATTGGGAAGGAATTATAATTAAAAAATTTTACATATACATATACCCTCTAAATAGGGACAGCAAAAAAAAAAAAAAATCATAAAGAGAAGTGTGTGCACTCATGACCACAGAGGACCTCCGTGTGCTCGCACTCCCACCCTCCACTGTGTATGCGCGCATGTGTGTGTCTATTTGTGTGTTTGTGTGTGCATGTTTGTCCCTCTGAGTGTCTAACAGAAGGCTGCTCTCCACCCAGGCGTTTCTCACGAGGGTTGCATTTGCAGCAGGAAACCTTGAGGGAGGAGGAAATGCCTCCCACTGGGACAGAGAGCAAACTTGTTTGCTGTGCTATAAGGGCTGAGGGATCCCCTGCTTCTCACAAATCGCTCTCCTCATTCCTGTGGGATCTGGGGAGGGAGAGGAAGTGACTCAAACACTGATGCTCACGCTACACTACTATGAATGGCACAGCCCCCTTGACCGGGCCCTCGGGAATTTTCTGCCTTCTGCCAGAAATGCGCAATTTATTAGCTTAAGAAGGGTAAAAGAAATCATACTCCAAGCCAACAGTATGCTGCACACAATAGAAGAGGCCCCGATAAAAAGGCATGGGAAAGGTAATCAAGAGTGCAGGGAAAAACAAATACAATATAGGTTTATAACTATATGACTTTAAGGCAAGAACTGTAATTTAAATTAAAGGGAGAATACTAAATAGCAAAGGAAGCCTATCCATGAGGAAGATATAGTAATTTTATAGTTCTTTGCTTTCAATAACAGCTTTACAATGCTCAACACAAAATCTGGTAGGACTAGAATAATTGATGAATAAATCTGTAATCATACTGAGATTTAAAAAATATATTTTGGGGGCAGGAAAATGGCTCGGTTGGTAAAGAACTTTCCCTACAGCACAAGGAACTGAGTTCAGATGCCCCAAACCTATGGCTTCTTAAAAACTGAGGTTGGTGGAACATCCCTGCAATCCCAGCATTAGAGATTGGACAGGAGGATCCTGGCAGCTTGTTCAGCAGCAATCTTCAGGTAACATTAAAAAAAAAAATCATTATCTATTTCAAAGGATTACCACTCTTCAGAATGTGCCCTCTGTTATGGAATGAAGGCAGAAATGTGTAATAAAACGACAAGACACTTACAAATTGAATAACAGCCTTCTTAAAAAGGGAGATGTTTGAAGGAAAATCCACACAACACAAAAGTAACCATTTGAAAATGAGTTGTGCACAGTGACTTTGGGGCCAAAGGGAGCTTGCCTGGTGCACACCTTTAATCCCAGCACTCGGGGCAGAGACAGGCGGATTTCTTTGAGTTTGTGGTCAGCCTGATCAACAAAGCCAAGGCTACACAAAGAAACCCTGTCTCAAAAACACAGTGCCCAAACCAACCAACCAGCCAACCAAACAAACAGACAGACAGGGGGCTGAAGACAGCACAGTTGGTAAAATGCTTTCTGCAGAAGCTTGAGAAACTGAATTTGATCCATAGCATCAAAAGCCAGGCCTGGTGGCAGAAGCCTGTCATTCTAGCACTGGAAGGTGGAGACAGGAGGATGCCTGAGAGCTAGCTGGTCAGCTAATCAAGTTGAACTGGGGACTCCCCCACATTCAGTAAAAAACCTGTCTAAAAAAATAAAAGTGGGGAGTGGTAGACGAAGATACCAAATACCAATCTCCTGACCCTATCTTCGTTACTTTCTTATCGCTGTGAAGAAATACAGCAACCAAGGCAACTTCCAGAATAGTTTATTGGGGCTTATAGTTTCAGGTTAGTCCATGATCATTAGGGAGAACATGGCAGCAGGCAGGAAAATAAGGCATTGGAGCAGGAGGTGAGAACTTGTATGTTGTGACAATCAATAACCATGAGGCAGAGAGAACTTACTGGGAATTGTGTGGGCTTTTGAATCCGCCACTGCCACTTCCTCTGTCAGGGCTGCAGACCCCTAAGCCTTCCCAAAGAGTTCCATAAACTGGGGTCAAAGTATTCAAATATATGAGCTAATGGGGTGTCCTCACTCAAACCACCTCTCCTCTACAGAGACACACAAGGACCTTCTGTGGCAGCTTGGACGTAATTGGCTCTCATAATCTCAGGAGTGGCACTAACTAGTAGGAGGTGTGGCTTTGTTGGCATGGGTAGAGGAAGTGCATCATTTTGGGGGTGGGCCTTGACATTTCCTATGCTCAGAATACCTCCCAATGTCTCAGTTGACTTCCTGTTGCCTGCAAGACGTAGCACTCTCAGCACCACATCTGCCTGCACGCTGCCATGCTCCCTGTCATTATGATAATGGGTTGAACCTCTGAAAGCGTAAGCAAGCCACGCCAATTAAATATTTTCTTTATAAGAGTTGTTGTGGTCATGGTGTATCTTCACAGCAATAGAAATCCTAAGACTTATTCTTCCTTATGAATGCCCAGCCTTAGCTGGGCTGGTTTCTAGCCAGCTTTTCTAACTTAAATTAAACCGTTTCTCTTCTTCTACATTTTGCCTGTTAGCTTTTGACTTTCCTTTATTCTTTATGTCTTTCTTCCCTTCTTACTCCATGGCTGGTTGTGTGGTTGGTCCCTGCTCTACTCCTCCTCTTCTCAGTCCTCTCTCTCCTTCTCCCTAGATTTCTCCTTCTATTTATTCTCTCTACATGCCAGCTCCATCTATTCTTTCTCCTCTCTAGTATTGACTATTCAGATCTTTATTAGACCAATCAGCTGTTTTAGGCAAAGTAACACAGCTTTATAGAGTTTAACAAATGCAACATAAAAGAATGCAACACATCTTTGCATCATTAAATAAATATTCCATAGCATAAACAAATGTTGCACATCTTAAACTAATATTCCACAATACACACATACACAGGTGCACATCTTAAAGAGTTATCCATATATGCTTTTGCCTTAATTGTTGGGAGTGATATATAGGAGTTTCATGTGTTCCCTTTTTCTTATAAGCATAGTGACATACGAAATGTCATTTTTCATTATAGTGAAATGCGAAGGAAAGTTCCTAAAATTTAAACAATATACATTATTATTATTGTTGTTGTTTTGAGACAGGGTTTCAATATGCATTATTTTTATTTGTGTGTGTGTGTGTGTGTGCTTGTATGAATTCATGTGCATTGTGTGCATGCAGGAGCCCCTGGAGGCCAGAAGGGGGCATCAGGCACCTTCAGATAGCCTGGAGCTGGAGTTTCAGGAAGTTTTGAGCTGCATATGATCTTCTACAAGAACAGGAAGCACTCTTTACTGCTGAGCCATCTCTTTTCTCTTTAAACAAGTTCATTTTGGTCATCTATTTTTATCACTCAAAGTCAGTATTTGATCCTTTTCCTTTGGGAAACAATCCAAAAAACTCCAGAGAAACCAGAAGATGAAAATGCAAATGCCAGTTTCAGCAAAACCAGAAAAGAGCTAACATCTGTATACTCCAAAATAGGCAGGAAGAGCTGTCAGAAGCTGGAATCCAGCACAGGGTGGTAGGATCATGGCTGAGAAGTCAGGAGATGGGGTTGAGACCCAGACAGGATGGTAAGAGGGAGGTTCATGGCCTCGGATATCAGCAGATGTTCGCTTGCTGCAAATGTGGGCTCCCTATTCACAGTGGTTGGTCCAGAGAGGTCTCCTTAACTCGGTTTGATTCTAAGTCAATGTGGAACACTAAATAGAGCTGCACACACACAAGTAAGCCATTTGTTCAGAAATTGTGGTCGCAGAGGCCTTTATCTGGTGTCTTCTATACTTACCCTAAAGGAACTATCTAGGAAGAGCCAATCTCTTCTGAAATTGAGTCAAGAAGCAGAGTGGGAAATGGATTGACAACAGCAGCCTTAGAACTTATTTCTGTAGCTGAGAAAGAATATCTTGCTGTGGATTGTTTAACAAAGAGACGCAGGCTCTTGGCGACTTTAAAGCCCACGGGTGCACTTTTCGGCTGGCATGCACAGGTGCTGAGTTTGAGAGCTAATGTTGACTGGTGGCTGAGCCAGTAAATGGACAAGCAGTTTAAACCATAGATCTTCGTAGGTGCGATCTGCCTCCTTACTGAACTCATATTGTTTATAACCTGCTCTGCTTAAATTGAACATGACTTTTAGATAATTAATTAGCACAGTGGAAGCCCAGATGACTGTGTAGTAGGGTTTCTGCCCATTATGTGCTTCTCATGTCTTTTTCCAACCAAAACAAATAATTTGGCTTTCACGTATTAGTATAAACACTATTAATATCAGACCATCTTTTCTACAGAAGTCTTATTTCCTTCTGGTCTTTGTAATCCAGGCTCCTCTGGTATGCTAACCATGACAGCAAATCTTTAGTAGGCTTGCCTACTTAGGTGCAAAGTTCGAGTGCTGCCTTTTCCTACTTTGACCTGTCTCAAGAAGTGCATGATAGAGGGGTATTTGCCTAGGTCTCAGTTCAGTTAATTGTAGTGTCCTAAACAAACCACTGAAAGTCTTGGTGTTCTTATTCACAAACCACTGGAGTTGCATCTGGCTTTGTATATATTGTATATTGTATATAGTTTTGTATTAGGCTTAGAGCTCTCTTATTTAGACAAAAGGGAGAGGTGTTGTGGGAACTCCTTTAGCCAATAGCTTTAAAGACACTGGCCCACTTTTGGTGTGGCCTCATGTACTATAAGTGCAGATGAAAAGTGTGTGCAGCCCCTTTTCTTCTGCTGGATTTGGTTCCAGTTGCCAGCATACACAGAGGACTGTGGATCACTATACCCTTACTGTGAGTTTATCCCCAAATAAACCAACCTTTGTTATACTCCATTCCGGGCTATTGTGGAACTCTGTGGTACAACTACATTGCCTGACACACACAGGTGACTCCCAGAGCCTTTACCAGTTTAGCTTAGACTTGCAAGACAAAGGATGTATGGAGCACGTGAGGCATTAAGTCAGACTGAGAGGAAGAGAGGATCATGGCAGCAGTTATCAACCATGAGACTTCAATAAGTCATGCTAAGTTTAAATATCCTCATGGGAGGAGATTACATCCAGCTCCCCCAGTTTTCTTCTGGCTAACTCCTACTAGTTGAGAACAAGAGAAATGAAGAGTTGGACTATGTTGGAAGCATGAACTCTTCCTGTACAGTGGGGATGAGGAAGGAAGGGTTGGTGTGAACAGCTGGAGCTCTGCATTAATGTGTAAACAGACTGACTGCTCAGTAACCTTCTCTTGGAAGACCCATGTGAAGGACACTATGGTACCCTGGCCAAAGTTTCATTAAATTTGCATACGAAGGATACTGCTAGTAATGCCACATGACTCTCAATATAATGATACTAGATTATAATATTTTATACAAACCATTGCACCTCAAGTTTCCTCACTGAAAAACATATTTGGGCTTTATTATCTAGTGGGGGAGTACACATTCTTACTGATGTGAGATAATGGCTCCCAAGCCAAAGACTGAGGAAATAGCTACATAAGGTGGCTTATTAAAAAACAAAAGCAAAAGTCCTTTGGTCTAACCTCAAGCTTGAGAAATGCTAGATTGGAAGAAGTTAAATATTATTCTTTACAGCAGGTCTTTTTTTCTGAACCTGTAATTAGCTACTAATGCATTGTGATTCTGTAAAAGGGGATTAATTTTGATGCTTGTATGTTTGACCATGGAACACACTGTTCATAGTACTTTGTAATGGTAGTATTGTCTGTAATATATACTGAGAAATAGTGGGATCAGATATCATTGCATATATGGGCAAAAATTTAACCTGTTACCATGGTATGATCTAAGGGATGTTCTGGGGGACTAAGCTAGGGTTTGTTCCGAGGAAGGAAAACTAGAGCATCTACTGCTCCTAGATCCCATTTAATTAAAACCCTTTGGGATGCTAACAAGCACCAGTGGATGAAAAGTCTCTCATGTCTTCATTTCCATCCTCGGCTCAGCACAGCTCCAGTTCCATTATCCTTAAACATCTATTAACATGATTGCTTCATAATTACCAAGGCTAACCGCCAAGCACTTTGCCAGGAAGCAAGACACTGCTTATCTTTAAATGCTCTTCTGGCTTGTGCAAAATGGTCAGTAGGTTTTTTTTTAAACCCTTTATATGCCCTTAATTGAAGAAACATCTCTAAAAATACTATCTGAATGACTACAAGATAAGAAGAAAATAGCACATGGAAGACACAAATCAAAGCAAATGAACACAAAATCTGCTCTTAGAGTGGGACAATACCAGATTCAGCATCTACAGCAATTATCTGCCACAGACGTTCCATATAGGAGAAGCATGGTGGGATCTATTGACTTCCTTCCGGTCACACTGTGCGGCTTGAATTTTAATTTCAGAACAGCCTATGCTGCATGTTACCATGGACTCGCACAGTAGTAATAGTCAATAGACTTATCTCTGAGGAGTCCCAAAGGTCAACTGCCTCCACATGTCTGCCTCATCGCCCATCTTTGAGCTGCTCTATGGACAGGGATCCAGCTAAGTGCTGACATCACAGCTTAACTGGCAATATCCCACACTGTCACAATGCTTTGGGAGAATTTGGAGAGCGAGTGGCATTTACCAAGAATGTAGGTTATTAGATATTTTCATACTCGGCACACGAAAACAAACGAACGCCTGAATGTTTCATGGTCTTAAAGATAATATAAGGGCTCAGAGAGATTATGTTTGCCTAAGGTCAAGCCAATGCCTAATAAATAACTAGGTAAAACCTGAGTCTGCTCTCAGTGAGTCCCAAGTCTGTTTTATACTACCCATGCTTGCTCTATCATAAACAACCTGCTTTTTATAGATCACAAACGAACTATTTATATAGTTTCAGTATGAAGCAAAACATCATTTTTTTTAAAACTGGGAGGGAATTGCAGTGAATACTGAAATTTGCTTGCAATTAATTTTCCATACACTTTTATACCCCAATACAACAGGGGCAGAAGGCAAAAGACTGCTTTAACATGATACAAAGGACAACTAGAACAGTTACTGGCTTCGATACTTGAGGCATCAAGTCATTATTTCTTGAGGAAAGCTTTCTGTTGTTTAGGCAGTGAACCCACCCTAGGCCAAGCATCCTGAAGGCAGCCACTCCCTAGGTCAAAACTCCTAATTCAAAAGAAGAAGCAGAAGCATGCTAGAATTCTCTGACCTTTGGTCGGGGTGAAGTGGATCTACCTGTGTGGGCCATCTTATTGTCCAAAACACCAAGTAACCACAACCCAGGTCAGGGTGTATAGCCACACTTGTGGACAACTTTGAACAAGTTAAAACTCTCTGACCTTCAGAGCAGGTGGAAACAGGCTCACATTTTTGGACCTCCATCATCTTTCTATTCCGTAACTGACTTCTTCCATCACCCAATTCCTATAAAAAAAAACTCCCCATTTTCAGCACTTAGGATAGTTTATGTGTTCCTGATGGGACTCTGACTGGCTCATAAAATGTTTAAGTGGGAGGTACAAAATTGGTCTGCATGAAGTTTAAAATGTTAGTCTTCTATCGATCCTGTCTCCCAGGAGGCTAAGTCTCAGCTACAACAAAGCAAACAACGTCTCAGGACCAATAGGCTGAGAAAGACCTTAAGATGTCTTCATGCTAACAACTGCCCAATGCTGAAATCCCGTGCAATGTCTGACAAGATGGTTATAAGCTTCAGTGGATAGCTTCAGTGCTGGTGTATTTGTTAGTTACAGTAGCAATACTGCTGTGTAACAAATCACCCCAAAACTTGGTGGCTTAAAATAACAGGCATTTTCTTTGTGCTCATGGGCTTGGTTAGCACTACTCTGAATAAAAGTTGCAGAATTTTGGCACCATCTGGGTTCAAGGCTGTTCTATGCATCTATCTGTATTTCCTCTTTAGTCTAGATGCCACCTGCTTTTTTTTTTTTTAATATTGATTTTTACTGAGCTCTACACTTTTCTCTGCTCCCCTCCCCTTCAACTCTCTCCCAAGGTCTCCATGCTCCCAACTCACTCAGGAGATCTTATCTTTCTTTAGTTCCCAGAGCAAAACATCTTTTATCATCATACTGACTTTAAAGTCCTAGTAATGTCTAGACCTTTCTAGCCATTTGGCTGCATCAATGGAGGTCTTTACTCTCTACTGTTGTAAAGAACTGTCATAACTCAGTGTTCGGGGAAGAAAAAAGCCTCACTACGTTGACTGCCTCATTTTATCGTCATTCTTGGGGCACACACACACTTTTCTGTCTCTTTAAAAAACAGGTTTCCAAGCTATGACATATTCAAATATGAAAAAGTTTGGAGAGCTAGGGAAACACTGGTTACATGACATCAGTACCCATCTGGTGCAACTCCAGACTAAATGGGAAACTCCAGAGTCCCTGCAGCAATCCAATCACTCATGTGTTGTCCTTTTAGACCAGGAACCAGGCACATCCTCAGGACTCTGAAGTTGGATTCTACTGTTTCCTTATTATTAAAGAGACAGGAGAGAGACTGGGGGGAGGGAGAGAGAGGGGGAGGAAGACAGACAGACAGACAGACAGCAAATCTCTCTTCCGATTGCTATAAAAATTCACCAGTTCTGTATGTATCAACTGCATTTCATTGGCCTTCAGAGTGAATGAACAATTTAAAATTGAAACCCCAGAGTCATTACCATCTTTTAATTCCTTTGACTAAATACTTGGCCAGGGCCCACCATGATTTAATTTTACTGTGACAGAAAGAGCCAGTAGAAAAACAAACAAACAAACAAACAAACTACAGTCATCTAGGCAGACAGTGATACATGCCCAGACTTGGGCTTGTTTTGGTTGCTAGTATTTAATTCATACCTACTAACAGGTGGAGGGAAAAATCTTTTCCAGGAAACACCATAATACAGCAAAGCTGCTTTCCTTCCCACATAGTCTGCTAGTGTATATTCAAAATGAAAATAATTCCATGAGTGCTGTTCCCCATACACAGGCCCATGGCACCTGTTTTTAAAGTCTTGTATCAGAGAAATTATGTAACCGGCTATCTGGCTTGATCCTTACTCTGAGAAAAGAGGCCAGGGTTTTTTGCTAGGTATTTCTAGCCCTTCATCCTCGCCTCACAGACTTACACTAGCATTATGGTGCAATAGCACACCGTAAGCCGAGAGTGCAGCTCCTGCCTGGTAGCTGAACAAACTTTGTCACTTAAAATGTAAGTGACTTGACTTTCTGGGTTTTACTTCCTTATGCGTTAATAATTTCTTTGCACTATCAGGATCAGAGGGATTGCAGTATGGTTCTTTCTTTAAAGGTTCCTTGGATATGGTCAAATCTATGGGCACTAGAGGGGAGACTTGTGTAAATGTTCCCTCGGCAACTCTAGCAGATCAAAGTTGAGAAAAGAGAACTAATGGTCAATTCCTACGTGTCACGTCCACAGTGCAGCCTTCTGCTCCTGCCACCATGCCCAGAGTCCTTATCGGAAGAGGTCGCTTGTCAGAAACCATCAGTTCCATTCACTGTTAGTTCCAGCAGCACAGTCTCACTTACAAGGGCAGCAGTGATCTGTGCAGAGCGCTTCTCGAGCCAGAGTGCATGGTTTCCAGGGGACCTGGCTGAAATATGGATTTCGGTAAACAGAGAACTTCTACATCTCTAAGCAACTTCAGTATACCACCAATGCTGCTGGCTGGAAGACCACACTTCTATAACAAGATCCTAAGACATGGGACTCCTCACATTTGACCAAGAGAGTTCAACAGGGCACAAACACAGAGCTGCCGTGGCAGGAGGCTTCCACACTGTAGGCGGCTTCCGCACTGCACACAGGAGTTAAGTTCTCTCACTCCTACGGCCCAGACTTGGGTCCTGCTGACAGTCTTGGTTCTATTGCTCCAGTCTTATCTGGTGCCACAGTGTTGTGGAGAACCTGCCCTGTGTCCAGGTTCTAATTACTTGGGTCTAAAGTGGGCCCTACCAATAAATAAGACTCCAATGGACAATCAGGCACGTCCAACTTGTTGACATTGTACCAAAGTTCACGCTTAAGAGCAACACAATTGGGCTGGAGAGATGGCTCAGGGGTTAAGAGTACTGGTGACCGGGGTTCAGTTTGCAGCGCCCACACAGAGGCTAACAACCCCCTGCAACTCCAGTCCCAGGGAATCTGCTCTCTTCTTCTGACTTCCATGCATGTGGTACATAGACATACACACGAGCAAAACACCTACGTACACACAGAATGAAAATAAGCAAATCTTAAAAAGAACTATATCATTTTTAAAACTGTAAAACACCTGAAAAGTTTTAAGGAAGCTTCTGATTTTGGATTGGGCTGCATAATAGCTGCGCCTGGCTGCATGGTGCCCATGGGCCACACATACCTGAGTGACTAAACCACTTTCAGGTCCAAGGAAGAAAATTTGTTCATGTTCTTTGACAGACTGCAAAGACCTTTACCCCATGACTATCTATGTCCTTATGGGAAGACAGGTGGGAGCAAGGCTTGAGCGTCTGACAGTGCGCGCACAGTGAAACAACCTGCCACCCATCTGGGACCCGGTTCATAGTTGCTGAACAATACTCCAGTACTGTGTGGCCTTTTCTTCTACAGATGCTTACTAAACTTGTGAGTTATGCGCTGGGCTGAGGTTTAGCTGGCAGTATGCATGCCGGTCTAGCATCTACAAGGCGCCAGGTTTGATCCCAAGCAGGACATGAGAGAAGTTTAGCGAGTGCAAGCAACCCCAGTACTAGGGAGGTGGGTGCAGAAGATCGGGAGTTCATGGTTGTCTTTAGCTGCACAGGGAGCTCACTCAGGAGAACCTGAAGGAAAAAAGGGCAAGTACGCTTACATATTCTATAGAAAACTATTTTAATGCAGGTATCATTACAGATACCTTCAGCAATCAAAATTATTTTCTCTTCTGAATGAACAAACAAACCTGGAGTTTATATATTTACAAATTTAAAAATATACAAAATAAGGAAACCAGCTAATAAAAGCAAGGACAGAACATCAGTCGGCGTCATTAAAGTCCTGTAGCAAGTGTGAAAATAATAGTCTATAAATGGAGTGCCCCAGGAAAGGCTTCTGTTAGCTATCTGGTCTCTGCTGGGACAGAAGCAGCATCTTCTGCTGCTGCTGCAGACACAGGCTGGGCGGCAGTGTCACACAGGGCAGAGACATCTTCCATCTCACTGGAGGCTGTCTCGGTCTGACTGGAGCACTCAGGCTGAGAGGCTGGGGTCTCCTGACTCAAGCTGGTGTCTGTTGGACTGGGCATGAGGTTAGCTTGAGCAGCCGTGGTTTCTTCTTCTGCTTCCATTTCTGTTTCTTGATTCTGGACTTCCTCACCTTCTTCCAGCATTGCAGGCGGAAGCTGTAAGAAAGTCTAATAACAAAACACCGTAAGAACGCGAGTGTCAAGAACACCGGCTTAGAAAGCTGAGCAAGCCCTCATAGAACATCACTTTCTTAATGCACAGCTCCTGCTACAGGTTTTCAGATACTGCTAGCCATTCAGTGACAAATTCGACACTTTTGAAGAATGACCTTCATTCTGCTAATGGCAAAGAATATATCTCCGTGTCACATGTAAGTAAAAACCAACATGAAAAATCCCGAGAGTTTTAGTCAGAGGAATGTTTGACAATGCTTCTGAGAAAGCACAGTGATTGGTTAGCATTACCCGCTACATCAGCTCGAGGTTCACCTTCACTGAAGGCGTCTGTGAGGAGAGCCAATTTTTAAGAGCAGGACATAGTGGGGAGTGAAGGGTGCGCAGGGCTCAAGCCTCCAGCTCATTCATCTGGAAGAGCAGCACAGCCATCCATGCCTAGCTTTTCCTCAACGCCTTGGCAGCAGGAGCCAAGCAATAGCTTCTTTCCTCCTAGATTTTGTTTAGCTAGTCAGAAATTTGAAAACATTTTAAAAGTACCACTCAACAGCAATGGGCACTCAGGGCAGAGCTAAGAGTTGGAGATATACAGACCCGAAATTGGTAAGGTACTAATTTCCCCAAATTGACCCCATACAATTTCACTCCTGGAGACAGTGTCTCAATTACAGTGGGCTTTTAAAGGGCAAGAAACTGGCTGGCTGCGTCTAGGCAGAATGGGTCATTTTTAAAAAAGAATGGAATTAAAATATTCATTTTGCTCCATTTTAAGATCTGCTTATTCTAACTGACTGTAACCCAGGTAGCACGGTGATGGTGAAGGGATGGACAGATACACCGAACCGTGGAGTACAGTGGAGTACAGAAAGAACACTCATGTACACAGTCGATATTTTGGGTTTACTTATTATCATTTTATTTTTGGACTAAGGTGACAAGTAGTAGTTCAAAAGAGAATAAAATAGTCTACTGAGGAAATGGCATTATACGATACAATATCCACATATGGATGAGTAATACAATATAGCATGGAATCTTGCCAGAATGAACTCAAAATCTATGCCACCTGCAAACACCACAACCTGAACTATAATTGGCAGAGGGTAGTCTTTGTGAACTGAGGCTAAAGTATGTATTTTTAGGACATGAAGAATGAATTATAGGAAAGTAATTTTACATATTAGATATCAAAATTCAAAAGTCTACTAAAAGCTTCTTTAAAAAAAAAATTATAAAGGCAGAGGCAGGCGGATCTCTGTGAGTTCGAGACCAGCCTGGTCTACAAGAGCTAGTTCCAGGACAGGCTCCAAAACCACAGAGAAACCCTGTCTCAAAAAACCAAAAAAAAAAAAAAAAAAACCAAAAAAAAAAAAATTATAAAAACGTGTTTGATAAGGATCCAGTAGCTGGAAGACTGAAAACCTCCGAGAGGTCATTACAATAATAATGTAAACAGACTCAGCCCAAAGAGGATATTTAGGGGGCAAATAACAACACAAAATGACACTTAAATGAAGAAAACGAAACACCTTCCCCCGCAAAAAAAAACCTCAAGCTGCAGTGGGCTCACTACATTCCTGCTGTCCCTGCTAAAATAAAAAGGCTCACTACATCAAGTGTGGGTGAGGATGCAGAATGAGCACACTCACATGCTTCTGGATATAACACCAAGCTCTATTTGAAAAAATGCATGTACCAGATCAGCCAGCAACTTTCCATGGAGGTAGAAGTGCAAAGTTTTACACAACAATTACTTTGTAACAACCCACAATAGAAACAATAAAGTGATAAAATGCCTACCAATAGTTGAAAGGAAGGGACCATTCTGTGAAAGCAACAACTGGAATGGTCAAAAAAAAAAAAAACCAAAAACCAAAACAAAACAAAAAACAAAACAAAACAAAACAAAAAAACCCCACCGCGAAACAGCAGACCAAAAAAGTATGAGTGCATATCGGATGCTTGCATTGGTGTGACTATCTAGAAAGCAGAACTCACACCCTATGGTTTAGAGGACAGAAGCACAGAGTGACATGGGAAAAGTGGGGACAACGGTTATGCTCAGTATCTAGATTAAGGTGACAGTTTTAGGAGGACACACACACGATAAATACAGAATGTATCAAATTGCACACTTTGAGCAAGTGTACTTGATGCCAATTTACTACTACAGAAAGGTATTAAAATATGAGTGCTACCTGAGTAACAATATCTGACTGTGCATTAGTAGTACGACCCAGTCCGCAGTTAGAGAAAAGAGAGTCAACTCTGAGCACGCTCACCTGATGATAATGATGGGTCGTCTGTATCAAATGCATGTACATGTTGTACACGAAGTTCGCCATCTGGGGCATATTCTTTATCACCTGCACTTCATGAGGTGGTCTCTCTCCATTCTATAAGGAAGCAAAGAGGAAGTAAAGTAGCTAGTGAAGAAAGCCCAGCACCCATCGTTCCAATGCAAGCCCGTCTCAGAATCTATAAATACCACTAGGGTATGGAGGATATGAAATCCCAAAATCAGATCCGGAAAGTACTTCATGAAAATTCATGAAAAAATGTAAGACAACAGAGTTGAGAGTCATTAAGTTTTAAGACAACTTTGGGCTGGTAAGTAACATAAGAATTTCTGTACGTGAATTAATATCAAAGAATCATTAAGATAAAACCCCATAAAAAGAAGAAATCAACATAGTCTAAAACAGTGATTATTCTTTCAACCTTCATTCCCCAGCCATAAAATTATTGTCACTTCATAACTGTAATTTTACTACTGTTATGAGTCGTAATGTAAATATTTGATAAGCAGGATATCTGATATGTAACCATCAAAAGGGTCGTGACTCAAAGGTTGACAAACACTGGTCTAAAAAGCAACAATTTCCATTACTGTCAGGAATCCAAAGAGAATCTACAATTGTTTCAGAATGAAAATATTAGAACTATTTTTCTATTGATGTTTTTCTGAAGCATAAAATGTTTACACTTATTATCACTATGTAGCCCGTCAGCCAGGGAAGTGGTGTTCAAATCCCTGTTTTAAGCCTCGCAGCATCTGTCAGGCTCTACTGCGACACTGCCCCAGTGCACAGCCCTTACCCGCAGCACCCTGCAAGCTAGATTCTGCAGGCCTGCAGCACATGAGGGGACTCTGATGGAGCAGTTTCAGAGAAAGCTGACAGTGAAGCAACTGTTTCACTGCTAGAGTCAGGGAAACAGAGACCTGTCCTCCTCCTTCAGCTGCCCCCGAAGATGGACACTTTCCTATTTGCCAGCACTGATCATATGCAAACTCCTATCGTTTCTTACCGTGGGGATGGATCTTGTGGAAATCTAAGACTGTGAAAACAAGTTTTCCAGGACAAAGGACCCTACCTTACAGTAGCAAGCACATAATAGTGAGTCTATAAGAGTCAAGTGTAGAGCTGCAGCACCCAGGGCTTTTGTGACGCCACCCCACAACCCCCACCCCATTTCCCTCAATTTTCTCATAGCAGCATTTTTTTAAAAACAAAACAAATAAAAAAGCAAATAGAAATGTCTTAAAAAAGAAGTAGTTAACATTACTACAAAACAAACACATTAAACTTATTTTGTTTGTTTTAGAGGACTGAAAAATAAAAAGTTCACAGAATATATTTAAAATAATTTCATTTAAAATTTAATTGACCTCTGGGACATTTCAATAAGTGGAAAAAAAACAAAACAAAACAACAAAACCCAAACTCTGCAGCATGCTCTAAGAAAAGAAAAGTAACAGTAATTGTGCGTCTGTGCCTTTGTGTGTAAGAACGTAAAAATGAACTCCATTATACTTTATCCTAGAGGAAGAGTAGTGAGAAAGAGGAGAAGGGAGGGAGGAGAGGAGAGGGTTAAGCTGCACGTGTTTTCCTGCCCCGCCACCCAGAACGCAAGCTTTGTAAGAAGAACTAAACTAGATGACTGCTGAGTGACAACTGATGGGCGAGAGGAGGTGTTATGAGGTGATCGCAACATGAATTCTTGAGTCACACTGCCTGCTTACAAATTTTGGCCCCTCCGCTACCTGATGCAAGGTAAACTGTTTAACTTCTCTCATTCTCATCTTCTGCACATGTACAGTTAGGATAATCAGAACCTCCTGAGCGGCTGTGCTACTGAGACCAATGAGATGATGAATGTGTGGAGTTCATTCCTGAGATGCAGTACGTTTCAGTAAGTGCTGGCATATATTAGCTTTATAGTTCTTTGATGTAAGGAGCATTTCATATTGGTGACTGGGTATTCTGGAAAAAGTGGCCAACTATAAGAGAACTAACTCCACAGTGATGAAAGGCCTACCTTTCTGGAGGTTGGGAAAGGTTCTGTTGGAATGATATGCAAATGCAGCGGGCGAGCGGTGAGCTGGCTGAAAGCAGGAGTCAGTTCAAAACAATTTTGGAAGAGGGACACTCTAGCGAAGATATACAGCCCAAGTCTGGCTCTTGACATGGCTACCACCAAACGACGGACATCCCTTTAGGAAACAAAAGAATTTGCAAAGTTTGAAATTAATAATATGTCTATGCAGCCTTTTCCTTCTTTTACATAATCCACTAGTCTCATTATAAGTTACTGCAATAAGAACATTAAGGACTTATCAGGCATAAAGCGAATTCATATATGTGATCAGTAAACCAAGTAAGTGAATGAATGCTTCGATGATACCATCTTTAGTGCATTTGTGCATGTGTGAGACAGACAACCAACGCACTGGTCTGAAAGACCCAAGGAGCCCTACCCAGAATCACAGCAGTTCAGGTGACAGTCACCAATTACCGCGTCACCATCACTATGACAATTACCTTCCTTCTTCCACTTTTTTGCCTAGCAAATTCCCAGGTTCTATCAAGATATAATTTTCCTTCCTAGAAAATAGACCAGTTTTACTTTAGAGAAGTAATTCCTCTCGCTTCTCTTCACATTCCTAAAGCAGAGTTACGCAGAGGTCCCAACACTGGATAAGTGCTAGAACTCCTTAGTAGGAGTTCCCCACAGAAATGGAAAGGAAAATGTAAAAATGCCATCTAGGAAGAAATGGAGTGTTGGAGGAAGGAAGCAGTTTATACTATTACTGTGCTGGGTTTCCGTGGCATGTCCAGGAGGCTCTAGCTCTGCATATAAGCAGACACACAGCACTGCATGTCCTTCTGTGAGAACACTGACTGCAGTCTTTGGCTAAGAGGCTTTTATAAGTGTCAGCTCCACAGAACATGAGAAGAACGCAACTGAAATTTTGGGCGCATTCAAGTAAGGAGTCTTCCCAATTATTTGAATGTGTCCCACACTGGGCTCCAAACTGCTCACAGGTGGAGATCATAAAAGCTAAATTTATTTCTATATACCAAGAAGCAAGAACATTGCCAAATTACAGATGGCTAAAGGTGTTTCTAATCAAAAAATTCAGAGATACATGGCAATGCTGAAAACCCCTTCTTTCTAAATCTTCCATTCATAAGCGTTTTTAGTTTTCCGAAAATCATGCAGCAGTCACTATAGAACTCAAGTTACTGAATTAAAAAAAAAAAGTTTATTTTATTGCACATGATTGGATGTTTTGTCTGCAGGACTGGTACCCAGAGGAAGAAGAGGACAGAGAATTCACATATTCACACTTCAAACTCAGAGGTCAACAAAGATGGCCATTCAGACAGCAGTTATGTCAGCTAGGAAAAGAAACTGTTTCAGGAAAGACCTAACTCTATGCTTGATATTTGAATAAGCAAAAATAAGCTAACTTTAACGTTATCGCTTTGTAACAATTTCTTAAAACATTATTGTCTTTGCTTACTCTTCCATAAAGGCTATTAGTCTAATAGAATCTGACCTGAGGCCCAAAGAGATTTGGACTTAATGACAATTTATGAGAGGTTGGAGAACCTTCTCTTTATATTCATCTAATATATTAAGACAGTGAACTCTAGCTCTCCTGAGTTTTGCTAGTAAGTCACATGAGATGAAGATTTATATAAAACCAAATGGCTGCTTTGTAATAAGAAGATATTACTCCCATAAATCTCTAATACATAAATACATCACAAAAATGATAAAAATAGGCTATTGTTTGTTTGGACCATTCTTAATCCTGGGAGAACAAATGGCTCCTTTATCCTCTCATGAAGCTGAAAGATGGTAGGCAGAGAAAAACCAAAAGCCTTATGCACTGAACAAATGCTCCTGAAGAGGCCCCCTTCTACCTTAGCTTCTTTGGTTCCTGACACTGTTCCTAACAGATCCAAGACTACTGAGATCCTACGGCAACACCTTCTCTCTGCACGTAAAGAAATGGTGAAGAAGCTACAATTACTGCAGTTATGAGGTGACACTTGGTAGGAACAGCCCTGGTAAACTACACAAGGGGAGATGTTATTACCACAGAGAGTACTACAAGCGGCATAAATGATCACTAATAGCAAGTAGCTGACAAATTTAGAACGATGCTGTCCCTGACTCTCCAAAATGAAACAGACAATAACTTTTAGGAAGAGTGTGGTGTCTGAACGTCACGCACCTCAGATGGCCCACAGCCCTGGTCCGCACTAGAGAAAGGAGGATGTAATCGTTCTGCTGGCCTTGAAACCTATCGACAGTTGTCACCTGTGTAGAAAAGGTAGGGAGTGAGCATATTTTCAAAAGTACAGCAAGGCATTACCTAAACAAAATGCTGGAAGCAAGCATCTTACTTTTAAAATTATCTCAGAAGAAACCTACCCACACCAATTCTTGCTTGAAACTAGAGCAAGAAGCCAGCGAAGGCACTAAAGCACAGGGAGCACCCTGGGTCCCAGCGAAGGCACTAAAGCACAGGGAGCACCCTGGGTCCCAGCGAAGGCACTAAAGCACAGGGAGCACCCTGGGTCACGCCCTCCTGTCACTCACCCTCTTGTCCGCTGCACTTGTTTACTACTGCTGACAATTAAAGACCTGTTCTTGCTTTCCGTCGTTAGGCTGCCAAGCTCCAGAAGGCAGGCCATGTTCAGCTGATTAAGTGGCCCCCAAACACTCAACAATAGAGTTAAGCACACTCACTTATTATTCCATGTGTGCCCCCAGTATTTGTTCATAGCATTCTTGTCAAAGTGAAAAGAAAATCTTCACAGTACTTTTTATTCAGCTGGAAAGCATCCATATGAATAGGGAGAGAGGCTCATCAAGATTCTAGCCGCCAATTCTAACTCTTAGGCCTTCATCCTTGCTCTATGAATTCAACAAAGAGTACTGATTCCCCTACATGAATTACCAGTACGGTCCCTTTAGGAAGTCTATAAAATATAAACATTTCTTTGGCCTTCACAGAGATACAAATTATGTACAACGAGTTCTGACATACCACCACCACAATGCCCACCACCCTGGGCCCGCTATAAACAAGCAGGCAACTTCTCAGCTCCAGGCAGTCCCTGATCTACTTATCTCTTTTTCTGCTGGCTCTGAGCAAGCATAGTAGTGGAGCCCAATAGCATAGCATTCTGTGTTGTACATAGAGATGTTCACTCTGTCCTGTTGCTGAGCAGCCTGGCTCCCATTAATGAATGTGCTTGTTAACGGACACTAGAGTTCTTTTTACTTTACGGATACTTAGAACAAAGCTACACTGAGTATTCAGCTTGTTTTTGTGGACATGGTTTCATTGCAGAAAGTGGAATTGTAAGGCTATGTTAGGTGTATGCTTAACTCGATAAACTGTCAACCTATTTCCCAAAGTTTCTGAATCCATTTATACACTCATCAGCGATGACCCAGTGCCCAAGTTTCAGCTGCTCCACTGCCCAACACTATCAGCTTTTATAATTTTAAACATTCTGTGGATGTGTAGAATCATCATCTTGTATTTATAAAAATTTAATTTAATTGTATTCAGAGACTCATGCAACCAAAGCTACAAATATGATAAGAACTGGGGATGGCCTTGAAGTTCTGATCCTCTTGCCTCCACCTCACCAGGGTCAGGATTACAGGCATATGCCACAGTGCTGTGTTCATGTGGTGCTGAGGATGGAAGCCAGGGCTTCATGACTGCTAAGCCAGCACTCTGCAGACTGAACTGCTTTCATTTACGTCTTCCTGACAGTTAATGATGATAGTGACAACTAGTTACAGGGCTTTAGTGGCTATTTGTAATCTTCCATGAAATATGTCCTGTTCACTAGACCATTTTATAGTAGTCTGTCTTATTCAAAATGACTCTTATTAGAACTGACCATTTTGAAGCAAGTCTTATGTGTAGACACAAAACATGAAAATTCTGTTGCCATCCTGACCTTCTAGAAAGTTAGCTTGTGAGACAAAGTGGAGCAATAGAAACAACTTATAATAAATGCAAATCTTGACCAAAAGGTGAATATGAAACACATTACACCCATAATCTACCTTGTTTGGCCTTCCGATCAATGGATTATTCCCGCATCGCCTATTGATAATGTCCCGAATCAGGTGCTTTTGTCCATTGTACGTTGTCAGAATACTGATCTTGTCTGCAGGGTAGCCAAGCAAGCACATGTACATGAAGAGTGCCACTACATACTCTGCTTCTCCAAGGTTCTGTAACGCAAGCACAGCCACAGTGGACATTAAGTTCCCTATTTTCTACTGCATAACATCTGCAAGAGGCTTGCCTATCTACCACCTACTTATTTTCAGCACATCTTAAGTGAAAAGTTAATAACCTGGATAGACAACCGGAAATTTTTGATAAGCTGAAGGATAGCCTTGTTCTAGCTTAATATTGATAAAACCCTGATGTCTGTAATATATTTGTAGCAGAGGACATAGAGGTAAATATGCCTGGGGTCACAAGAATCATGATATACAGTCTGTACAACATATTTAACTGCAGATGTGGAAACAAATATTAAGGGGTGAGTTAGCTAGGAGCCAATACAATGTCCAGTCTAACCGGATGTCCAAGTAGCAATATTACAACTGACTGCACTGTGCAGAGCTTTTCCAGTCTCTCCTGCCTCCTGACGACTCCTGTGAGCTTGGTCCCGCTGTCTCCCTTCACCACCTCAACTGGACTCATCAGGTGAGATGTGCTCTCAAGTTGGCAGTCTGGCTTACGGTTAAGTTCGAGCTTCTGGGTAAAGATGGGTGAAATGGAGCTTAAAAGCAAGGGCTTTACTGAACTTCAAAGTGAGAAATCTGACCCAGAGCTACTTAATCCAGCTCAGTAGTGACCAAGTTCAAGCATCAGACGAGAAAGTAAAACAAGAACACAAGCACATCCTGAAAAGAAAGCACAAAGATAAGAAGCTGGATTCCAGGCAAAGGCAAGAGGAAAATTACTGGATGAACTTCAGAGACACCATTTATATCCAGGTTCCTGGTGACAGACAGCCTCAATTATCTCTTTCATTTAAATTCTCTAGTTCTTTGGAAGACAGGAGACAAAAGAAGCCACATGACTGTAAATCTCCATTTTCTATATTGGTAGCAAAACACATTTATCTAAGGATCAGCTCCAATATAGATAAAAGAACAAACCAAGGACCATGGGAATGACCTTATGTAATAAACGCTAAGACTGAATAAAATTCAGTTTTGAGGATTCAGGTATTTTTGGCAAGATCAGTGCACTGAGTTCTCAGCAAACAGAAGCCAGTTCTTTATTTATGTGAGCAATGAAGATCGCTTAGTTCAGCACACTGCCTGAGTCAGATGTGAAGTTTAACAGACAAACAAGCATATTTAATGAACATTTTAGAAGCGGGGCCAAGTAAGTCAAGGTTGCTTCAAGTTAGGGACTTTTAATCATTTTTCATTTATTCTCTCAGACACTGACTTTTAAAAACGTATTGTTTAAATGCACATTGATCATATTGGGGAGGGTAAGGATTTCAATACTTCAGAAATACATTTAACCCATAGCAATATTTCTTGATATACTGAAAACTCACCCAGAGATAGAATTAACAAGTAAGGAAACAGATGAGTAACTTGGATACCATTTCAGATCAATACCATTCGGTGGCTTAGGCAAGGACTCAGAACCACTACATAATGAAGTTATCAGGAGACACCAATCAACTCCGGAACTCCTTCAAAGGTAGGTATCAGAAAACATGTTTCTACTTTGAATAAGGCTCTAAACTTGCTAGCATTTAAAGGTCACATGTGTTTTAAGTATATGAGAGACTAACATCAGTATTTCTCATGTGTACAACAGGAAAAATTTAATCTGATAACTGATTTAAATTATTTATTTTCAAACTAATTTGTAGTGAAAATATTTCAGTATTATAAGTCTTCATATACTCATCCAACTTCTGGTTAAAATTATTAAGGAGTGAGAACAGCGTTTTTTTCTACATGTGACAACTTACGCATCCAATTATTTTCCTACTAGAACTGCAAGATCAAGTACTGTATGACTTCGTGATTAATTACTAATAGGGACTTACTAATTTCTTTCTAGGTGAAGTGTTTCTCTTTTCTGCTGGTGTAATTTTTTAAAGGTTTATTTTTATTTTATGTATGTTATTTTGCTTGCATGTATATATGCTCATGTGTGTGTGTGTGTGTGTGTGTGTATACACATGTGCACATACTACCCACAGAAGCCAGAAGAGGGCACCAAATACTCTGGAACTGGAGTTATGGATCACTATTAAGCTGCCCTATGGATGCTGGGAGATGAACCCTGGTCCTCTGCAAGATCTGGAAGAGCAGCTTCCTAGCTGCTGAGTCATCTCTCTAGCTCCAAGAGTATTTTTTTTTAAAGCAACTGAGCTCTAACAAATTCTAGTCAGACTTTTCAATATATTGTTTTAATTTACATTTATTTTTCAAATCAATTAAGTTTTCTTTATTATTTTTAATTTATTAACAAAAGGCCCTTTCTTACCACATCACTACATACTTGTCAATATTTGCTTTTAGTACTTTCTATTGAGTTTTTAGTTATTCTTTGTGTATCTTCGACCCTTCTGAAACTGACGGCGTTTGTGTGGTAAGGTGAGGTTATAACCCTTCTTTTCCTCAATAGCTGCCTACATGGCTCAGTGTTGCTGAATTCCAGGTACTTCAGCCAGGCAAATGCAAGACAAACTGCAGTGCCACGAGGTGTTACCTGATAGAAGTAAGGGTTAGGCTCCGACTCTCCCACTCCCTGGAAGTCTTCCACATTGATGAGCTGGAAGTCATAGAGCAGGCCAGCATTGGCTGTGCTGAACTCCGGCAGAAGCTGCACATGTGGTAAGTTGCCTAAGTTCTTGTAGCGCCAGTTGTAGAGGTTACACAAGCTGTCCCAAGACAAAGAGCCCCCGAACACAGAACATTAGCAAGGTGAGACCCTTCAGGATACAAAAGGATATTTTAAGGAGCCACAAATTTTACTTGCCAAGCTTGTTTATCTCTTTTAGCAACACTACTTTGGCAACTTTAGGCTACTTGTGGAACGAAGATGTCACAAAAAGGATGGCTCTCCTGTGCTCTGTGTAAGCACTGCTGCTACGTCATAGCCCGCAAAGCCTGCAAGTGAGGACACTGGAGGACCTGGGCGGTGGCTGGCATTCCTTATGGAGTTAAACCACAGTTTTACTCTTGTTTACTTTTGCTTTAGGTTTTATAATTACATTAAGGTCATATCTTTTGCAGAGAGGATGGAGTGAAGCCTCTTTAGTCCTTAATATCAATTAATGAAGAAAACAACTCACTTGGTCAATATATACTTTATATAACAGGCAATAAACATGGTTTCAGATTTGTAGCAGGTAGATTTATAAATCTTAGAAGAGGCTAAATTTTATGTAAAAGATGTTTCAGGGAACCTATATTAAATAGTAGTGAATCTTCACCTTGCCCTGGCTCTCCCTTGAGCATCGAGGTCCACAGTAGGGACCCCAACCCGCACAAAGCGAGTGAAAAGAGACTGCTCCATATTTGAGTACTTCTGAAAGGCCATGTTCTTAATGACTGGAGGTAATTGGTGGTGATCACCAATCATAATCCATCGTTTCAATCGGCTGAATCCATCTTGAGGATTCTAGAAATGAAAATTGAAGAAACACCAAAATACTGTAATTAATACATTACTGACAAGGTTCTAGCTTATCAAACACAAGACTTGTTCGTCACATGACTTCATTAATTCACAAATGCTCAGCCCTCACCAGCTCCATGAAGGAGCCTATCAAATGCACAAGATGAGTTAGTTGGCAAAGAAGCGAGGGTGACTGGTGCTATTGACTGGCAGCAAGAGTGGGTGAAGGTCTGAGAAGGCCTTCAACAGGGTAATCAGAAGACACCTTGAAGGTTAAGGTCAGCATTATGCAAAACATAAATAAGGAGAAACGTGCCCAGAAACAGAAGTGGAGAGATGTCAAAGTGAATACCTGGTATCAAAAGTATGATGAGAAGTTTTAAAGATCTTGAGAGTAAAAGCCAAACCACTAATAGTTTTGTATACTATTAACTTCAATTTCTTATTCTACATGCCCCCCTGTTCCTGGAAATATATCCTAGACATCAGATATAATAAACGTTAAATTTTATATGATAACTTATAAAAGCAATTTGACAGCTAAATTTATATGTAAATTAAGTACTATCTAGTATTTTTTTTGGTAATTACACATTTTGCTTTAATGCTTCAATAATAAAGAATATCATATAACAAGAAACATTCTAAAAATACTACTACTTGGTTTTAATTTTAGGCATACAATTAAGAAAAGCAATTTATCCAGAAAACACTAGAAACAAGCATAGAAACATCTCTAACAAAAACAAAAAACAAACAAAATAAAAACCACAGGTAATTCATCTTCCCTCCAAATCACATAAAAATTTAATTTTCTTGATTAAAACTCATCTTTTAAGCCGGGCAGTGGTGGCACACTCCTTTAACCCCAGCACTTGGGAGGCAAGAGGCAGGCACATCTCTGTGAGCACAAGGCCAGCTTGGTCTACAAGAGTTAGTTCCAGGAAAGGCTCTAAAGCTACAGAAAAACCCTGTCTCAAAAAAAAGAAAAGAAAACAAAACAAACAACTCATCCTTTAAAAAGCGTATATATAAACTGTGTATATAAAACTGTGTGTGTGTGTATGTGTGTGTGTATGTGCTGTATATATAAACCATGACTATTTTTTACTTCTATTATTTTCTGAGACAAGGTCTCATTATATAGCTCTAGCTGTCCTGAACTCGCTATGCAGACCAGGCTGGTCTCAAACTCAGTCTGCTTCTGCCTTCCAAATGCTGAGGTTAAAGGTGTGCACCACCATGCTTGGCTTAAACCACAGATTTTAAAACATCTCTCAAAGGGAATACAAAGCCATGAGTAGATCAGAGAAAGAGTTTACAGGCTGAAAATGGGACAACAAAGTGAACTCGGAGAGCACGAACCGCAATAACCAGTGTCCCAAGTACGGCTTAGAATGCTGATGCCCAAGATTCTCAAAAATCTGTCTCTGACCATTATTTCTTACCTGTAGAAGAAGAGGTATGAAGGTTTCTATCTCCAGAATCTGAGCAGCCTCTTCCATTAAAATGTTGTCATACTAAAAAAGAAAATCTTGTCAAACAGCTGAAAACCCAAGTAATTACCACCTTAGGCCTAAAACTGGTCAAAAGCCTTAATAATTTCATAGTAAAAGAACAACGTATAAGCTATGCAATCTAGCTCACATTCTCACAATTCTCCATCGCCCTTAACCTCAGAAGGTGAACGTTTACAGATCTGTAAAGTGAGGGTTTTGGTGAGTACTGCTAGTAGTGATAAAAACTCTGAAAATTCAAATTTGTGACTCAATTATTATGTTCCACTTTAACTGAGTTGTAATTTGTCATACAGTAAATTATTTTAATATCTATAGTGATATTTTATTTATGTTTTATATTAATAAAGCTTGCCTGAAGGTGAAACTAAGCCACTAAAGGCCAGGCAGTGGTGTCACACACCTTTAACCCCAGGATTTGGGAGACAAAGGCAGATGGATCTCTGTGAATTCAAGACCACCCTGGGCTACACAAGATCAATGCAGAAAGAGATCCAAGTGGTGATGGCTCACACCTCTAATCCCAGTTCTAGGAAGACACATGCCTTTAATCCCAGCACTAGAAAGGAATGTAAGGCGGGTGAGACAGGAACTTGTGCTCTTTCAGTCTAAGGATTTCTTCGAGTTAAGAGCTCTCTAGTGGCTGGATGTTTTGTTTTTCTGATCTTCAGGTTGAACCCTGATATCTGTGTCTGGGTTTTTATCATTTGTGCTACAATATCTCATCTGACAGCATAAACAATGTCATTGTACTGAACAGTGGGGCTGGATGCACGCTTACTATGTGAGTGGTGTTTGTAGATACATGTCTTGGGGAAGGATTCTGAAATACTACTTTCATAGCTTTTAGATCTGTTTAAACATTTATTTTAAATAAGTGATACCCAGAAAACCTGAAACCTTAACTATGATGATCTAGTTCGACAATTAAATGATAGATTCTAATTGGCAGACATATTACTCAAAAATTAGATTTAGCTTCATTAATCATATAAATATTACATTATCAGAAACTTCTGAAAAAGAGCTTTATAAGTGAATGAATCCCCAAGAAAGAAGTCTAGATCATCACAAAAGAAAAGAGTGAGGAAATGAAGACCCAATGAGACGATGCCTTAAGATGGAAGTCTTTACCTTGAAACCCAACTTCACCAAATCATGCCGCTTCAAGGCAGCATGAGTACAGGTCATAGCAATGATTTTGGCTTCTTTCACCAACAGGTATTTAGATCTGTCCAGTCCACTGCGAAGCAGTTCCGAGGCTCTGAATTCCTATGGAGTGAACACCAGCAAGAGACAACGCTAGGCTAACAGTTCATGTGTACACAACCACAAGTCACCTAATCAGACAGTTCTTGAGATATTGTTAATACAATAAATGTAAACCAAGCCTAATAAACCATAACAAAATAAGCTAAGCCTAATGAGTTATAATTCCTTTTGTTATTTGGATGCTGTCTGAGTTCATGTTATTTGGATGTTGTCTGAGTTCAAATAAAGTCTAGTGAGTTAAATTCCTTTTATTATTTGGTTGCCAGTTGAGTTCAAATAAGAGCTGATATTCAAGCTGTAATTTGGATCTTTTTGCTTATAAAGTATTGTATTTACATTATAAAAAGAGTGCTGAGTAAATATCAATTATCAACATACCTGCATTATTCAAAATCCCTCTGAGAAAAGAAAAACTATTTAATATATTCCTACCAAACAGCAAACAACTGGTTATACAAATGACAAAAGACTAAAAAGCCAGCCAGGAGGATGAATTAATCTAGGGATTGGCAACAGCAAGGAAGTCACTGTTACTACTAGAGTAGGAAGGATAAAAAGGAGAAGCGGTGTCATCACAGCCCAGGGACTTGGGCTACCCCACCAGCAGGAACTATAGTAGTAACCTAACAGAAAATGGTGTAAGGAGGAGATTACACCAAAGCAGAGGGAACTGAAGCTGGAAACTCTGAACTGTCTCTTTCCACCTCCTACAGCACCTCTCAGGACAAGGCTGGATCTAGCGAAAAGGCGCCGATAATGAAGGCAGAGCCATTACAACTGCAAGGATTGGAGTGAAGCTCAGCTGTGGCAGAGGAGGGTCAGGTACAACAGTATCAGGGCACCAGACCTGAACATTACACACACCTACTTTAATTTTCTTCCTTAACATTTTGTTTCTCAAATAACTTAGGCATTACTGGTTCAGGTGAGGTGCTCTGATGAATACCCCTCCCTGCACTCTGCAAGAAGGCAGCTGCTATTATGTACTGAATACATTTTCACCCTATGATGTGTTTATGTAACAGCACTATAGTTTTCAGGTGTAAAATTGTTATTAACCTATATATCCATCTACCTACTTTTAAGTATTAATATTTACTAAAACCAACTATGTGCCACATACTAGGACATGGGATGGAAGCATATTTAGAAGATAAAAGAGATACAAAGTCCCTCTTCTTTCAACCTGGAGTGACACCCTCTACATGTTCTTACTAAGAAACAAACTCGAAGATGACTGTTCAAAAAACTGCTACAAGGAGTGTTTGTCATGGGGTCCCCCAAAAGGGGATACAACTGGCTCTCAGTCTTCTCTATCTCCTGTGTGTAATCATGGTCCCTGCTTCACTTCCATATCAGGATAAAGCATCCTGGCTAATACTGGAACTTTATTTTGTCTGTTGATCACGAGGAACTAAGAAATGGCATGTCTCAAATTCCCATTCAAAGAACTACAATAAGTTTCCTGAGGGGCTGTGATATCAACAGCTCCACTGGCAGAGTGCTTGCCGACTGTGTATAAAGCGTGGGGTTCAGCCTCATCGCTGTATGGATTAGCTGTGATGGTACACATCTGCAGTTCCACTGCTCAAGAGGTACAGGAGAATCAGAAGCATAAGGCAATTTGCAGCTCCACAGAAAATTTGAGATGAAAAAGAACCAAATTTTAATAGAAACACTGCTTTCTTAAATAGAAGGGTTATAACTCATTTTAATTGTTGCTTATTTCTTAACTAACTCTACCTGGCTGAGTGTGGGAAGGCAGAGGCAGAAAGATTTCTGTGAATTTAGGCTAACCTCAGTTTATTTATGTAGAAAGTTTCATGCCAGTCAGGGCCTACAAAGGAAAATATTTCTCTCTCTCTCTCTCTCTCTCTCTCTCTCTCTCTCTCTCATACATACACACACACAGAGTACATATTTTCAAAACTTTTTCTTAATCTAACTATTTGGTTTGCAATATCTGACTATTTAATTTGCCTCACTAAAAAGATAAACCACAAACATTTAAAGAAACATTAAAACAAGTTGAGAAGCCTTACTTCAAGCTGAGTGAAGATTTTCTTAATATGCCTGAAGCACCCTTCAGCAATTTCCATATCTTCTTCATAAGATCGCCCTTTAAAGATGGGTTGAGGAGCATTGGCAAAATACTCGTGGAATGGGAAGAATGTGGCGACCTCTGCGGCGTCTGGTGAGGTGCTCCCTGTGTTTTTCACTCTGCTTATGTATTCTTCCCAACGTGACATTACCTGTAGGAAAACTCGAGTTGTACTTTGTTGGCTGGGTTATGAAGTTAGTGAAAACAAACTAAACAGTCTGACTGTAAAGCAGACTACTTTGCAAGACAGTGTATGTTTTTGATTGTTTCACAAAACCCATAAAATCTCATTTTGAATGCACTCAAGTGGGTTTGTGCAGGTTGACCTTTCTCTCATGTTTATAAAAATTTTCAGTTATGACATTTGTACAATACACAAACCGCATGACTACACTGAGAACAAGAAACATAAAACCAGCACTAGTCTACAATTACATCTTAATCCACTTGGAGTTCTCAGTGATGCAAACGACTTACTGTTTATTCGTTTATGTGGTTTCCTATTTCTCAATGGTTTCCATGCTCAGAAAATTATCTTAACAAAATCACAGCTTTTTGAAATCAATTAGTTCTAAGTGATACTTTATTTCTATGTGTTAAAAAGAACAACATGCTTTCCCTTGTTAGTTAATAATAAAATTATGTCTTTTATACTTTGCTCTGACTGGGTAGGTAGAATATTTAGTTACATTATTTAGTGAGGCAGAGAAAGAATGAGAATAGCAAAAAAGAAAGAAAATGATTTCAAATGTAGTAATATAAGCTTTAATTCAGAGCTACTTATAAAGAAAATTGAACCATAAAATATGAAAATACAGGGCCTGCTGAGATGGCTCAGGATAAAGGTGCTTGCTACCAAGCCTGAGCTTGACCTCTGGAGTCCATAATGTGAAAGGAGAGAACCAACCCACAAAGCCAACCCCGCACACACAAAATAAAAACAAAAATCCCCAAACAAGTTGAAGTAATAATATGAACACAGAATGTTCCTAATCGTTTTGGAAATGCCATATATTATAAAGAACTAAAACAACAGCAGTAACATTTTAAAAGAAGTCTCCAGAAATCAGGTCACTTTCCACTTGAGATGATTACTATCAAGTCCAACCCTTAAGTCCTACCTGGTACAGGAAGAAATAGCCTGCAGTTTCACAGGTATACGAGGCATCTCCTGGAACCCCCAGACTCTTCTGTAATCGCTTGACTTCTTCTAAAAGTTCTATTCTTCGAGCCAGGACATAATTAACTCTCCCATACCTAGAATTATCAAACAAGGAAGAAGGAAAAGCTGTAATGAAGAAACTGATGAAATCTACCAACAGATTTCAAGAAACATCACGGAAACTATAAATGATTAGAGAGAAAGAAAAAGAAAGCCCAGTTTAGCTTACTTAATTATGAATGGTGGATAAGTTAAACTATAAGTGGTATATCTTGGGCCACACTAAGGGAGGTTATTTAAAGAATAACTGAAGATCTGGTACTTATGTTAACAGTCTGAGCAGAGAGAAAAATCAATCAAGCAACCTATCAATTTTTTTGCAGCTATACCAAAACTTCCATATATCTTATAGTGCATCCTGGAGCAGACCACTAGGGTAGGAACACAGAGTGGACAGACCGGGTACTTTGAACAGCACTGCTCTGCTTAACTATTCTAAAAGCAGAATATTTCAGATGCTTCGAAAAGTAATTTAAAAATGCATTCTGTGTTATCTGTATTTTCTAGTGGACAGTCTGGCACCCAAACCTAGTTGAGTGAGTGAGAGTTTGGGAATTCCTTTGATGGAGGAAGGTCACTGGTTAATTAATAAAGAAACTGCTTGGCCCTCATAGGTTAGAACATAGGTGGGTGGAGTAAACAGAACAGAATGCTGGGAGGAAGAGGAAGTGAGCTTAGATGCCATGCAGCTGCTCCCCAGGGCAGACGCGATGAAGCTCCAACCCAGGATGGACGTAGGCTAGAATCTTCCCGGTAAGCGCACCTTGGGGTGCTACACAGATTATTAGAAATGGGCTAAATTAATACGTGAGAATTAGCCAAGAAGAGGCTAGATATAATGGGCCAACCAGTGTTTAAAAGAATACAGTTTGTGTGTTGTTATTTCAGGACATAAGCTAGCCAGGCAGCTGGGAGCAGGGCGGCAGGAATGCAACCCGCAGCTCCCCACTACAGAATGGCGGTGTTGCAGGAGGTCCTTCTGCTCCTCCAGCCAATATTCCTTGTCCAAAGATACAAGGCAATAAACCTAGTAGAAACAGAATTAGACCGAGTCTCCACACACTCTTTTCACAACACCTCAGCGTCTGAAAGAGGAGCAAGCAGTCTAATCGTGTGACAAAGGAAGAGTCCTGTCTCTGAGTTTCTAGGTCTTACAATGTGCAGAGCCTCACCTGGAGCAGCAAGGAACAGGCGCTGCTATATACTTATATTTCCCCTTCCTTCCCTCCTTCCCCCATAGTGTTTTAACCCAGGTGGGCAGGAATCTAGTCTCCTCTTTCTATGCCTCTCCAATCATGGGGTCACACACTGCCATCATTACACTAAGAAAACAGGGTAAGTACTCTGAAGAATGAAAAGTTGAAAAAAACTTAAGTTGATATGTGGATATGATATGTAACTTTTATTTGTTTGCTTATCCATAAAATTTTTCTACAGTAGACATTTTGGTCACAGCAAAAAAAAAAAAAAGAAAATCAAGGAATGATTTAAAACCAAGTTCCATGGGACTGCAATTTTAAGCATTCTCTTAGTGTTATGTTCATTGAACTCTGAACAATTAGATGTAGTGTGTAACTCATTTTAGTTTTTAACTTATAGAATTAGGACTTTTGTCTGTGCACACAGATGTAAGGCAAAGGGCGGCTCTGTGGACTCGGTTCTCCTCCCACCACATGGGCACAGGCACCTGACCAGACCGGCAGCCTGGCATCTTCAGGTGGGAATCGCCTCACACATCACCTGAACTATTCTATTTGTACAAACGGCCTTGATGTGAGGAAACACCCATAGGAAGATTTCACAGGGATCGCCAAGTGATCCAACCCAAGAATCTAGTGCCTCGTTGACTTACACTGTGCTGTCCTCTCTGTGCAACACTAACAAGTTATAAGCTAAGTATTTGGTGATCTCTGTGACAAGTGAACTCTGAATAGGCATAACACAGAGATAGAACATGCTTTTGATGTCTATTATCACTTTAGGTCAATGGTCATATTCATCAAACAAAAGATACACTATACCTATTAATTGTGCTTTTTATCTGACTTTCTATATAACTGAAATGAGTTGTTATAATTTCTATAAGTGAAACAATTACTTGTAGAAAAAGTTAGATTTGCACAATTTTATTCCACTTACAATGAGTTATATCAAATTATTAAATAAAGGGATAAGCACGAAGCTAAAGTGCTCCCTGCCAATACTTTTGGGTCAACCAACATACAGATTAAGTAAGTAGGTGACACTAGAATCTTAGGAATTAGTTTGGTTATCCACATCTCTTTTCTTGGTATTTTTTTAAAGGAGGAAAATGTTAAAAATTCTTTTATGTATGTTTCAACGTTCACCCCCATTCTTTTACCTGCTAAAATCTTTCTCTGTCTCCAGCTCTTCTTCTCCATGACCCAGACGCAGGAGGTGCCTCTCATCTATGTCTAAAGCCATGATTTTCTCAAACAGCTGGTTCAGAGCCTGGTCAGTAGGGCAATGGATGATAGTGAGTTTAAACAAAACAAAGACTAGTCTCTAGAAGGGTACGGTAATGTTCAGTTACATTAAGAATCAAAATTCAAACTGAAGAAAGCAGGTTTAATATCAGGCCATCTGTAAACTTTTAACAAGATTACATTTAATAATGAATCTTGTATTTGCATTATGTACACTTGGTCAAATGAATAACTGGAAATTATAAAAACCACCTACGCTTTACATCTCTATGTCTAATTTATAAAATGAGAATGCAAGGCACTAGTTCAAGGGTGCCTTGTGGTGACAGTTCTTAAAATAAACAGTGCTGAGTTTCATTTCAATACCAACAGTATTATAAGTGTTGGTGAGGATGGAAAATAACTCAGCAATGCAGAGAAAGGGCAGTGAGATGGCAGAGCATGGGGTGTGCAAGGGCAGATTTGCTATGTGGGCCAGACAAAGAGCAAGTGCATATTCAGCAGTCTCTATACAGCGACCAGAGAGCGCTTTCTGCTATAAACTACTCTGATGAAAACCATTTAGAACCCACTTGTCTCTTCCTCTGAAAAGTTTATGTTAAGGGTTCTCTCAAATCCTAAGACTTTTCTCCAACCTCTGTGGGTAGGGAAAAGTTTTGAATAAAGGCAAAAAATTTTTCAGCAAGGTAAAAGTCTAGTAATTTGGGAAGATACACTAAGTAAAAGCATCATTTACAGTATTAGCCACTGGTCAGCATCCATCCTCAGTTATCACTAGTCCAAGTCTGCCCCTCAAGCTAACATACATATTCAGGCTCCAGAATGGTATATGTAGCCTTTGCTGCCAAAACGGCAGCAGATTCAAGAATGGAAGGCATTACATTTTTTTTTTTTAATTTAAAATTCCCACTATCTGGCTTTTCATACTGTTCAAATCTCAGAACCCAATCAATTGGACTGAACTCAATCAATTGTACTGAACCCAATCAATTTGACTGCATGCTATTATTTGTTATCCATACTAAGAACTGAGGCAGAAAAATTATATATTGTAAATTCAGAAAAACTTCAAGATTTCCTTTTGAGATAGTAAGTATTGGAGAAGTGCTTAGATGAGGCAGTCAAGTGAAGACCCAGTAAACAGTTAACAAGTCAAATGAAAATCAGCCCTCTGACAGACACCAAGGTGACTGAATTCCAAATTCAGCCTTAGCAACAAGGGCGTCTTTGGTATTTCTGCCACAGACCTTCTCTAGAACTGCTATCCAAGCCCACCCTAAGTAGCCCGCACTGTAACAGGTCCTAACAAGGCACAAGACAAAGCTTAGTCAGAAATGCTGTGAAATAAGACATGACTTACTGTCTGTGCACCTTAAGAGCTTACTAACAGGACTCTACACTAAACTTTATTAAATAGAAAGAAGAAAAAATCCCTAGAACTTATTTTATTGCATTTATTCAGGTGGGGAACAAATTAACTCTTTCTTCCCAAATCAATAAGTAAAAAAATTCAGCATACTGTACAAACTACCACTATGTAAAAATTTCAGAACTACTGTAAGTATGCCAGATGAATGAACCGTAGTATTACTAAAAGTAAATAAAAATGCAAATCAAACAAACAACAGAATGAAAGACAACCCAAAAACTGTAGTTCACTGTAAACCAAAATCTCTAAAGATGCACCAACTGCAGTCACTGGCAGACTGAGAGTTAGCTCCTTCAGGTTTAGGGGAAGCAGTTTCACCATGGGTGGGGATGCTCTGTGAGCTGCTGGTCAAAGTTATGCCCCAGCCAATGAAGAATACTATTCGTCACTGTCCTGACACCTTCAGAAGGATTAACAAAGCACACAACGATCTTTTGTGTAACAGAATCCCATGTACCTACACAGGTATTTAAACACAGTCTGGTACTCACACACTTTAGATCTCTGAATCTGAGGAATACTCATTCTATTAAATAAAGAGAAATACTAGCAATAGGGTGAAAAAAGTACTGAGTACAGGCATGTGCATGCACACATACACTGACAGACAGACAGACAGACAGACAGACAGACAGACAGACAGAGAGATGGACAGACAGACAGACACAGACATATGGAAAGTCAATTACCTGATTAGAATGAGTGACAATTAAAGTTCTCTGTTCTGGAAAATTGTGGTAAATGTTAGATATGATCTGGACTGCAACATCTGTTTTTCCTGTACCAGGTGGGCCCACAACCTAAGAAAAAAATGATGAACTCATATCAAAGACTAAGTTACCACATTATGAGAAAATAGAAATAAAAACTTAGAAAAAAAAAAGAAAAAGAAACTTCACAGGGTGGACTCAGTAACGTAAAAACAGGACAGAAGGGCTGGAGAGATGGCTCAGAGGTTAAGAGCCTTGCCTGCTCTTCCAAAGGTCCTGAGTTCAATTCCCAGCAACCACATGGTGGCTCACAACCATCTGTAATGAGGTCTGGTGCCCTCTTCTGGCCTGCAGGCATACACACAGACAGAATATTGTATACATAATAAATAAATATTAAAAAAAAAACAGGACAGAAAAACACAACCTCAAAAATGCATACATCTATGGAAGAACACCAAAAAGTATAAATTTTATATCACTGATCTCCAAGGAGAGAAAAATATATACAGAAAAAAGTGTTTAATTAATGGTTAAAACTGTTAAGTCCCAAAAATCCTGTTCAGAAAAAAAATCGCTTTAAACAAACAAAACAAAACCAGAAACCAAAACAAACAAGTGAAATGATGAGAAAGAAGTATCGCATACTTGCAAACTCCCGGACTGTATGAGATTCAGACTAAAAGGCAACAACCGAAAGCTAAGAGAAAAAGTTGCACATACTTGGATATTAAACACACTCAATGCAGACCTTTCTCTGTAAAGGGTCAGAGAATAAACATCATTAAAGGCTTTGCTGGCCAAAAACTCTGTTGCAAATACTTCGTGGTTACAGCAAAAGGAGGATAATTAATTAACAGAGATGGCCATAGTATAATATGTGCATCTATGAACACCAAGCTGAGCAGCAACATCTCACGTATACAATGCTGCAATTACTTAAAAACACTCAAAAGTCAGCCAGCTTTGCTTACCATAGTCAGTCCAGGCTGCATCCCAGCCCGGATGGCCTCTATCTGTGTATGAGTGAACTGGATTGTATTTCTGCAAACAGAGGAGTAAATAAAAGTTTGTTAGATATGTAACAACATTTAGTGAAAACTCAGACAACCATGAGCAGAGAAGCTCAAACATCTACTTGTTCTTATTCCCTGACCCCCAGAGAATAATTCTTACGAAGTGCAGTTGTTTCCAGTACACTAAACTTACTGTAGGCCTCATCTGGCCAGCAGAAGTTCTAGCTCCCAGATGAACTGCCCCTGCAGTACCACCGTTACATGGGAGCTCCGTGCTCACATGCCAGTGGTTGTGTTATGCTGACTGTTAAAGTGCCAGAGAACGATTCCCTTTGAAATGTGACTACAGAATTATCTAGAATTTCTCAGCTACTCAGATAATTGACAGAACTGAAAGGAAAAAGCCCCAACGTTTGAAACAAAAGTATCCCGCCCAAAAGAGAATTTAAAAGCAGTTTGTAACTAGGCTAGGTAGTCAAATTACCGTTTGGGCTGGTTGTAAGGATAAGGGCCTCTATTAGGAATAACATGAGGCTCTACAATCAAGGTCTTCGCTTCTTCGGTGTCCTCTTCTTCCCCGTCTGCGTCTTTCCTTTTCTTCCCTTTTCCGCTCCTCACCGGGAAAGTTATTCTACAAGAGCAAAGCCCCCATTCATCTTTAAAATAAGAAATGGTCCAAGCTGAGAAGGGGAGTGGGCATGACCCCGTCCTTAATCCAGAAGCTATCAGCCACTTGAATAGGAAATATTAGTTTTTGCCAATGGAGTCTCACTGGGTGTACAAGCCTCACTTTAGGGTAGACCCATGCCCAGCAGTAGATGGCTCCCACAAAATGAATTCAATGGTATATCTGGAGTTTTTTTTCTTTTTTAACATTTAAATCTTACTGGTCTTTTGCTCATATATTATGGTTCCAATTTTGTGTTTATATGGTGTGTCTGCACATGTTTTTCATGCTTTTCTTCTTCTTCTTTTTAAAATCTGTTTGTTTTATCCCCTACCCTCCTTGGCTGGTTTGCTTTCTATAGAGAGAAAGAAGGCATTGGGTTGGAGGGGTAGGAGATGGAGAGTTTCTGGGAGTAGATGGAAGAAGGGAACTGTGATCAGAATACAGTGTATGAAAAAATTTATTTTCAATAAAAAAGAAATAACTACTATCTTGTGCATGACATTGTATGGAGAATAAAAAGATGTATAAGAAAGATTTGTGATTTACTTCTACATAAACTATAATAAAATAAAGGCAGATTTATAATTATTAAAATTGGAGTTAAGCCTTCTGTTTGGGGAAAAAGTCATCCAATTAATGGACAAATCAAAGAAACACTAAATACTTGTCATATGCACTGTAAAGTGCATTGGTGTTCACGTATTCAGAAGACTTAAGAAGACTGGTTTAAAGAACAGAGACTCTCAGAGATTCACAGCCAGAAAGAAAAGATTTCCCAGAAAGCAGATGTAACAGCAAAGGCCAAATACAAAGAGCCAAGCATTGCCAGAGCACAGAATACAACAGAAAAAAGGAAGGACAGATAGACTGGAATCTTGTTATAGCATCTCTGAAACACCAGGCTTAAGACCAGAGGTTCTTAGTCTGGAGTTAGAGGCCAAAGCTTTCAGTGAATTTCCTAAATTAAACCAAAAAAAAAAAAAAAAAAAAAAAAAAAAAAGAAATAGCCTCTATGTGTACTTTTCCCATTCTTATAGTACAGACAGAGCCAAAGGCTGCCGAGAACTAAAGCGGAGAAGGCGTCACCTTATGAGTAAGCAGCAGACTCACTTCTCCAGTGAGGGAGTGAATGGCTCTATGTAGGAAAAGGCATCAGAGATTTCAAGGGCAGAGGCAGGAAATACAGCACCAGCAAGACTGAAGGGCCTAGGGAAGCAGTCGTTAAGAGGGACACAGAGTGTTCCTAACAGAATCTATTATATACAGCAAGAGTTATGAGCATAAACAGATAAAAAAATAAAAATGGGAGACAAGAGAAATGTTTCTGTAATTAACAGAAGTGAGGGATGAAAAGAGGAAAACGAGGTATGGGTATTATGAAAACTATGTTGTAAGTATGCTGAATTATTATTTGTATTTAATAGGTATGTGGAAGTTGTGTGCTGTGGTTCCCAGCTAATGAAGCAGGATCTGAACTGAAAATGCAGGTATCGTCGTATAGTCTCTGATGTTTACGAACATGCTCCGGCAGCTGCCAATGGCTCCAAGCAGCTCACTCGATTTCTACTCAAGAGCTACAGCCCTATTTGACATTAATATAACTCTAGTTTGAATACATATTGAATATCCCTCATTTAAAAACATGAAATTGAAAATGCTTCAAAATCTTAAACATTTGGGATACTCAGACAATCCTCCAAAGTTTTGAATTCTGGAACATTCTGACTTTTAGACTTTCAGATTAGGAATGTTCAACTGGTGATGTCTATGGAAATATTTCAAAATCTGAAAAAGCTCCAAACATAAAATATTTCCTATCTCAAACATTTTAAATAAAGGATATTCAATCTGTATTTAAAATCTGCAAAAGGCAGGCAGAGTTAAAAGAGAAGTTTAGCTTCTTAGAATCAAAATAAAGTTCAACATCACATGCCTGTATGATAACAGTTAAGAAACACACTAGACTATGTGTGAGATGTACAGGCATGTGTCTTTAGTCAGCTACTATATTTATATAGTTCTTTCCAAATCACAGACACTGATTTCTTTTGAGACATGAAGCTACTTTTAATGTTGTCTTAAAATAGCTTCTGTACTGAGTCAAGAATAGATTCAAATATAATAGTCTTATCCCAGTGATTATTACAGCAAATGTAAGGACTGCCAAAATGAAATCCAGACACAATGCTCCAAACTCACTTAGTCAACAGTGCTGATGCTAGCACAGATGGACCACAGAATGGCTGCCAAAGCATACCCATACCTGAAAGGGGGTGTTTGTAGAGCTGGGTCGTTCACAGTCACTTTGACATTATGACCAGGAAAGCTCGCTTTTAAATGTTCAATGGAGAGAAAGGTATCATTGAAATCCAAGGTAGCAATCTGATTGGGCATTTTTGAATAATGGGCACTACTTGGATCCCCATAACCTAAAATGATGTCATGCAGCCAGTCCGGTACCACGCAGTCGGTATTCATCAGATTCCGAATAGTCTCCAACACAGCCTGCCAGTAGGAGGACAGAAAGCTTCATGTCAGTTGACATCTCAAACATTTGCACTCTCCTGGAATGCAGAGCTGACGGCACCAATCCGGAATGCCCATGTGTTTCAAGGCAAGCAGCTATTTTCTGCTGACAGGTGCTTGGCAAGACTGAACCAACAGCTATATTTTCAGCTGATACCATACACTGAGTTAAACAAAAGAACTAAGTTAGCAAGAACAGTTTATCCACTAAGAATTCGTTTAGATAGAATGACATAAATGGGTTTGCCACTTGACTCTTCTTGAGCCTGATGAAAATAAGATTTATGTCAACCCAATACAAGAAAAAAAGAAAAAGAAAGAAAGAAAGAAAGAAAGAAAGAAAGAAAGAAAGAAAGAAAGAAAGAAAGAAAATTACAGAACAGGGCCTTAAAAGCAAATGATTCCTAATAAATTTGAGGCTTTCCCTCTCAATAGTATATAGCTCTTCCACTGGTGACATGCAGAAAAACTTATAAAATCAGCATGGAGAGAAATAAAAAAGCTGTCAATAATAAAAATGACAAATAAATTGAAGAATTAAAGAACTGGTACTAAGCTAAGCAGTGGTGGTGCATGTCTTTAATCCCGGCACTAGGGAGGCAGAGACCTGTCTCGAAAAACAAAACAAATGCAAACAAGAACCAGGACTACAATAAAAGGGTACTACAGGAGTTAGCATATACACTGTCAAAACGAATTAACAGAGCCAAGAACATTTTTTTAGACTATCCAAAAACCATTCTGATAAATATGGAAATTAGGAGGCGAGTCCTAATTTCAAAGTACACAGTAACCAAATTAAGTTTTTTAAAACTCAGGGACCTAGCACAGTTTAATATGGCATGGGTGAGTAATGGACAGATCACTGAGTACATTCATACAACACTGATGAATGAGATGATAACTCTGCCATCTAAGGAAATTATAAATGTAGTAGAGATGAAGGAAGACATGGACTACGACAAGCAGCAGAATGTGACAACAGTAAAGAACCCTACACACTACAAAGGGAATATACTACAGATGAGAGATGGGTGAGGGGGAGATGGGCTTGATATCGGGAAAAGCTTCAAGAAAAAAGTACCATTTTAATTTAGTGCAACAAATCATTTGATTGACTTCATCATTAATAGAAAGTTACAGAAATGTTTTAAGTAGCAGGATATAAAGTATCAGTGTTCTAGAGAATTAGGAAATACACATAACAGAATTATAGAAGGGACTAGGGCACGGTGGCCATTCCAATGGTCTAGGCAAGAAGTGGAAGACCCAGATTAGAACAGGCTGCACTCACTGAAAAGTAAATAAAGCAAAGAACCAAATGAGGGATTCTATGCCAGTACACATACAGTAAACATACCACAAAGGCAGGTCATGGTCCCCTTGTTTGCAACAGGACCTGAATTCTTCTTTTAACTTCCTTTTAGGAAAATCACGTTGGATTCCCACCAGCAATGGATGAGTGTTCCCCTTACTCCACATCCTCTCCAGCAAAGGCTATCATTGGTGTTTTTGATCTTAGCCATTCTGACAGGTATAAGATGGTATCTCAGAGTTGTTTTGATTTTCATTTCCCTGATGGACCAAACTAGTCTCCCCTCTGAATGTGGTTGACAGTTGCATGGCTGGGGCAGACTGCGGAGCCACTGGCAGAGGCACCAGGATTCATCCCTACTGCTTGTACTGGCTTTTGGGAACCTCTTCTTTTTGGGTGGATACCTTGCTCAGCCTAGATATAGTAGGGAAGGCCTTGGACCTTCCTCAAAACAATGTGCCTTACCCTCTCTGAGGAGTGGATGGGGGTGGGGTGGAAGGGTATGTGGAGGAAATGGGAGGAGGGGAGAGAGTGGGAACTTGGATTGGTATTTTTTAAAAAAATCTAATAAATTAAAAAAAAATCATGTTGGGCACCTACTAAACTTTCATGGTAATTATATTCCTTACTTTCTTGATTGGTAGTTAAGGTCTCAACCATGTTTATTCATCTCTACAACTCCCATATAACTAATCACAACTTCAGACACACAAAAGACACTAAAAAGAATGGCAAATAAAGAACTATTTTGTAGATTTCAGTCATGTGATTGAGATTCCCTTACTGAAAAATGAGACTGTCCTAGGTACTGTACAACCTGGAAAGAAACCTCTCAAGAGATACTTAACTGAGTTGCTTGTGTGGAGATGAAGAACAAATTATAAATATGCCTAAGGAAAACCATCTACCATGAAACCGTATAAAGTCATGGGTTATTTAAAGAACGGGGTGTGTGATCAGTATGGCTACAGTAAAGTAAGTAAGGAGATGGAGGACATGATAGGGGAAGTCATGGGCAAATGATGATGTAACAACAGTGTCTTGGATTATTAAAAACTCTTCAATGTGATGAGAAACCATTAAAGAATGAAAAACAGGGGCACTAAAGTATAACTGACATTTTGAAAGAACGTCAGAGAGGCCATGGAGAGAGAGTAATGTACTGGGAGGAGCAGAGGGGAAGAGAAGCAGGGATGTGGAATGAGGGTGTCTACATACGGCATCGCCAGAGGTAGGGAGCCTCTCAGCACTGAAGGACTGCTTGTGGATCAGGAGGAAAGGAAGCGAGGGATTCCCACTGCATTTGTCTTCAAAGAAAGAAGAATGGAGCATAAATTTCTGCATTTGAGAGCTTATATATTTTCTTATACACAGTGGGAATGCAAGAGAGTGACAGGACTGTGTCAGCAATGAGGCTTGGGGAAAAGAGGAAGGAAAGTCACCCTGCAAAGACTGGAAGTTACCAATATTAACACAACTTGAAAGAACAGTGTTGCTTACAGTCCCTGCTAGAGACTTACACATGAGCACAGAAAAAGTATTTTCAGATCTTCCTTTACTAAAATTTCCATCTAAACCATGAAAGCAAAAGTTAGGAACCCCCAGGTCTTCCTGTTCCTAATGAGTGATGTGTGTCAAAACACTGTATCAGAGCTTCATTCAGCAGATTTGTCCACATCTGTATTCTAAAGACATCTGGGAGTACACCTACTTTGGATCCACTAAATGAATGAACAGTCTTCCTCCTCATTCTGGGCCTAATCTGAGCACCTAATGTAAAAAAGCAAGAAAGGAACTGACTTTCAGGAGAAAACCTGAATTCCAATTTCCTTAAAGCCAAAACAGATTTAGCAAATGGATTTCCTTAAATGTCACATCTAATCAATATGCTATGAATTTAAGAATGCTTGCAAAATTAAACAGTTAATGTTGTCTTTAAACTCCCTTACCCAGTATGCATGTGTTTCTATTTTAGGATTTCATTACTAGGATATAAGGGCATTTAGGTACAGAATCAAACTTACCTTAAAGTTATTCTCCTTCGGTTTCCTCCTCATTATGACATTGAAAGTGTCATACACATCTTCGGCTCCATTTTGTATAGTATTGGTCATATCCTGTTGATACTGGTTGGGATCCAAAAACACTCGAAACGTCCTTGACTCACCTCTCAGATTGGGTCTGGGTTCAGGTCCTAGACATTGTTAAAGACTTTGTTAAATGAAATATGTACTTTCAACTAACTATCAAAGAAAGTTACAAGTATTTCTCTTATAGAAATGATAAGCCATTAAACTTATCTCCAGTATCCCGCCATGACTAAACTTCCCTCTACTTAGACAATTTAGATTTAAAATTAAAAGCATATTCCCCTTTTTCTAAATTTTTATCATTTCTTACAACTCATGTTGTGCAGAGGTCAGAGGGATTACAATTGTGTGCTGTCATGCCTGGCCTACTTAGAAATATCAAAAACCGTATGCTTTCCATTATCTAATATAGAAACTTAAAAAGGAAACTCAGTTGCACATACTACTTGTGCACATTTATAAAGTACAATGGAAAATTCAATACATTTAACAGTTTTTTGTTTGCCATTTTTTTTCCATGCTGGGGACTGAACCTAGGGAATACACAGCACCTGCTAGGCAAGAGCCCCGCCACCCATTATCTATTCTACAACTATGAAGTAGGCACTTCACATACAATCTTTTGTGTTTACTACATAAACAACTAAAAGTTTACTAAGAAAGACAGCACAGAAATGTAGCACTCTAGACACACATTCTCTTGAATGAAATAGATCACTATACCATCTTCGATGACTCGCCCTTTGTCATCCAGCATGCCCTGGATTTCACAGCCTCTGACGTATACCAAGCCAACCTGCTCAATAAAAGGTCTCCTCCTGTCAAACTTAGTACCATAGGGCTTTGTGGGACGCACGGTGATTAAAAAGCATACGTCGTGTTTGCGGAGACCTAGTGAAACACAAAGGCATTTTGGCATATTAGAATTACATTGCTTCTGATCTTTCATTGGCAAATTCTTAACCTTTTTGAAGGAGAGAAAAAACATTAAAAATAAAAGAAGTGACCAATAAGGCATCTTGCATTATAACATGATTATGTGTTTCCTACAGTTTTTAATATTAAATATTTCATAGCAGTAATTACAAGGAAGATCTTTTTATATTAAAATTAGAAACTTCTGTGTCATGAATTAATTACTGAGTAAGACTTCCAAGTCATGTTACAGATCCAAAATTGGATGTTCATCATCATCCTTATTTTTAATTCTTATTAAGTAACCAAAAATACGGCTGGAATATAATTCATCTGTATCATAGTCATCAAATTTCTACCATCAGTTTCAGCTATCCATCACTGTCATTCCAAACAGCCTAAGTGCACTATCCTAAAACAGGTTAACTCAAGAATAACGCATTCAAGCACAGGAGTGCTTTAATCCAGATATCACACACAGAAGATGTGTTGAACACAGTTTCAGAGAGCAAACAGGGAACCTTTCTAAGTGAATGTCAAGAGAAGAGAGATTGGGGTCAAAGTCCACTGGCTTCTCCACTGGCTTCCCAGCTCCACCAATAACACTGAAACGGGAAGAAAAGGGGCATCAAAGTGTTACAGCTCACAACATGGAATGCCACATCACTTCATCTTTGTTTCTTTTCTGATCTATTATTTTTAGCCATTGAATGACAAAAATGAAAATGTACATAGTCAGTCTACTTATAATCTTGGGAAAAAGATATACAACTAGATTAAGACATCAATGCGAATTAATGGCTAATAGGATTGGAAGCATCATGGCTTCTTTTTGTAGTGTTTGGGTGTAAGCAAAGCTAAAAATAAATCTGTAAGGGCAAAAAGATATACAACTAGATTAAGACATCAATGCGAATTAATGGCTAATAGGATTGGAAGCATCATGGCTTCTTTTTGTAGTGTTTGGGTGTAAGCAAAGCTAAAAATAACTCAAATGTGTAAGGGCAAATAGATGCAAAGGGATCGAGGAGGCAATGAGAACTACAAGGAACAGTGTTCTGCTGAGTTATGCTGCTACATAACCTTGAGTCTGTACAACTCAAACATCTAGGTTTTAGAAACAAAGAAGAGGCCCTGGGAAGCCATCAAAGTAGGAGTCATTTTCTGACACCAACAGCGATGGCTGACTAGTATCCCTCCAAAATCAGAACATTACAGCAGCAGACACCTTAAATTTACACTTAAAAAGTCTGTACTACCATGAGCTCCCCTTTCTTCTCATGCATTTGTAACCATCCTACCTGTGGTTTTAGAAGCAAAATCTAATATCCAGTTTCTATATGGGGTAATAATGAAGATAAGGCTCCAATCTTCAAATCTTGAGGAAAGGGAGTTCTAATTTTTTGTGGAAACATTTCAAAGCTATTCTGTATGTAAGACAATATTCAAGACAGTCCTCCCCTCATTTTCTGCTCGCATGTTGGATCAATATAAGGGCTGAATGTGGGCCCAGCCTTACAGAAGAGCACTGCTCTTCCCACTACATGCCAGAGTGTGGTTCACGCATCCCTAAATACTCCACAGCACCCTGCCTTGTCCACCAATGCCCAACCATTCTATTTCTCAGTCTACCACAGGTCTATGGTAAAGGAGGGTGTGAGGGGAAGAAAAAGAAAAGTCACGGGGCTGGGGAATAAGTGAGAGAAAGCAACTAAGAAAGACTTTTTTTTTTTAGTTTTCTTCAGGTACTCCAGGTAGTAGTCCCCAGAACAATGGAGAAAGGGCTTTGTCAGGAGATATCTTTCCTTCCCCAACTTTTTACAAGGCCGACCTGTCATTTCTCATCTGTAAACTCCTGTAACAGGTCTTTAAAAATCTCCAGCCATTACTATTTCTGAGAGTGCCAATAAGTCACTTATTTTATAGCCAATGTGTAAAATAGTGTTAGATACTTAGCGCCTTAAGTTTCAGTGGGTAATAACTGCAAGATCCTGTCCAGAAACTAATGAATTCTCAAGGTACAGTAATCATAAAGGTGCACAATGTTCTAGGTATACAGTGGAACAGACTGGAACTCACAGAAAGATACAGGACTCAAAAAATCTGTCACAAATGATACCCAGTAAAGTAGCCATTTGTCAAACATTTGGCCAACTGCACTGCTAGATTCTTTCAGAATCCCCTTATAAGTCTAACATATGCTCCCCGTGGTTAGCGCCGTGCTGGGAGCTATAATTTCTGGAAACTGATCCATTATGGCACTATCCCTTTCCTTCTGGCATCTAAAGAAGGTAGCAGGAGATTAAACCTACTGGCTACTATTTCTTACCACAGCGCAGCAAGTGGGAGCCCTCAGACAGCTGGGGTTGGGCAGGCAGGGAGGGGGTAGGGGAATGATACAAAAGGGCCCACCGCCTGGCGGTTCAGGGGCCGCTTCTTACACAAGTGTTAGCAAAGTTTTAACATTTTTTCACTTAATATTTTTGAACATAGCTTCCCCCAAAGCTAATTATGGAACACAACTCCCATTGCCAAAACTTTATATACTTTTAAAAAAATTAGGAACATAAATAGTTTACTTTCTTGTCAATTATCACACAACCTCAAGTAACTCTAGTTTCCCTGAGTCTTTATCCATCTTTCTTCTTCTGGTAAAATAGTTTCCTTAGGATCCTCACTCCGTGTCTCCTCAGCAGACCCCTCCTCCGACCCGCAGTCTCCATGAGGCGTCTGCTTTAATCTTTTCAAAGTGTCACTGTCTCTACTTATTCTACAAATGTGTGTGAGTTATATCTGAGTCTCCTTTAGGACACATTAATGATTTTATATTGACTCTAAAAATCCAGAAAACATTATACTAAATCTATAATTTCCTCTCAGTTTGTTTTGCAAACTGCAATCTTTAGAACCCTTTGACAGTTACGATTTTGTTATTTATACATTTATATACTTAAAATACTCTTATATGATCCTTAGTATTTTTACTAATTACAAAGATAACTAGACTACTTTATAATAAATTTTACGAGCAAAGTTGAATAAAATTTTAAAAGGACAACATTTAGTAATAGTCTGCAATACTTCTAAATTAGGGGTTCTCAACATGTGGGCCAGGGCTCCTTTGGGGTCACATATAAGATATTTACATGACAATTCATAACAGTAGAAAAACTACAGTTATAAAATAGTAACAAAGTAATTTTATGGTTGGGGGTCAGCACAACATGAGGAACTACTAAAGGGTCACAGCTTTATGAAGATTGCAAGTCACTGTTCTAAACGAGAAACTAGAAAGGAAAGAGGTAAAAGGTACCAAATTACCTTCCCATTCATCCTTGATGTGATCTCGGACATTCAGATTGATGGTGACATCTGCACGGACTCGGGTCGGCCAGTTTTCACCAATGTTGGGTTTGGCAACCTCAACAACAGTAAAAGCCACAATGGGCTGAGCCATTCGTGCCCAACCACCAAATACTACACCACCATACTCAGACTGCCTGAAAAGCCAAAGCAGTGGATGATTACACAAACAGGAACTTTACAACCCGATACAAGTAAAACTTGGGGATACATGCTTAGCTCACGGTCAAGTGCTAGCTAGCACTGGTTACCCAGGGTAGGGGCTCTTTCTTCTTAGAGAATGAACAGTATTCTATACTTCTATACTGTATATATAGCCACACACTTCCTTTACTCCTTCATCTCTACATAGACACAGACTGTTTCCCTATCTTGCTGTTGACAACAGTGCTGCTAAGCGCATGAAGAACATGTATTTCTTCAAGACGGTGATTTTATTTTCTATTACTGGGGAATGTCCATACAGTATTCTATAATGACTGTACCATTATAGTCCCAAGAACATTGCATAAGCTTTCATTTTCTTAATAATCTTGCTATCTTCCTTCTTAACAAGGATGAGTGCCTGGAAGTCCATTTCCTGCGGAGTAGAGGTCTGAGCGCTGCTTGTTTATAGCCGTTGACCACCTTTATATGTTTATTACAATCATCCACTTAGGATGTCTGCCAATTTTTCAACTTAAATTTTTTTATGTGTGTGTTGAGTTGTCTATGTTCTTACACTTCTGATATAAATCCTTAATTAGATATGAGTTGCAGGTATTTCTTCACACGTCATAGATTTCCTTCTCATTTTCCTTTTTTTTTTTTTGGACAGAGACTTGTTACTTTAATGCTTTTCTACTCACTATTGCTATATCTTTGTGTTTGCTTCCTCTGTTTTTGATGTTATAATCCAAGCCATAAAACAAAAGCAAAAGTAAAAATATTAAGAGCAATGTTATGGAAATCATCTGTTTTCTTCCAGATATTTCGTGGTCTCAAGAGTTAGGCTTAATCTGTTTGAGTTAATGTTAGTGAGGCAATGATCTGATTTCTTTTGGGTTCTGCATGCAGATCTAGTTTTCCTCTGTTGAAGACACTCTTCCTCCTTGATTGTATATTCTCAGCACAAGTGTCACATATGCATAGTTTATTCCTGGGCTTTCCACTGTTATCTATTTGTAGATGATCCTATTTTTTGGTGTTATTTGTTTGTTTTCTTTTATTTTTTTGAGACAGGCTTTCCCTGTGTAACAGCTCTGGTTGCTCTGGAACTCAATCTATAGATCAAGATGGTCTTGAACTCAAGATCCATTTGCCTCTGTCTCCAAGGGCTGGGCTTAAAGGCATGGGCCACAACTGGAATATGCCCCCACCCCTTTTCAGGTCTACTGCGCACTATTTTGATCACAGTAGTTTCGTAATATATTTGAAATCAGGAAATGCAATGCCTCTACTTTCACTGTTCTGGATAGAAATTGCTTCAGCTACTCTATCTTTTTCCCTATTGGAAATCTCCTAAGGCTTTTGCTCGTCTGGTGTCTCTTTTATTTCTAAAGGACAGTTCTACTTAGGTTTATTTGATCCTTTCCTCTCTTTAAATAATTTCAACTATTAACATTTTATCTTTTGTTCTTTACATTCTTATACAATGCCTAAAATATATTTATTTATTTTAATTTCATTTTACATTCCAACCACAGTTCTTTTTCCCATCCCTCATCCCACCCTTTCCCCTTACCTCCAGGAAACTATTATTTAAAAACTTAAAAACATGGAAGAATCTTCATTGGGATATACTACTTTAAGTCACTTAGAAGTATCTATCTACTCACTTAAAAAAGATCAGAGGGGAAGTTGAGTTAATTGCTAACAACCAGCAGCAATTCCCAAATACTCATTCCTATCTCTGTTACTTTAAAGTGCATTCAGAACTAACTTTACATTAGATGGTGCATTTGGAACATAAACTAAGGCAGCACTTTAAAACTTACATTTAATATTAATTACAAAATGACATTAAATTACATCTACTATGAAGATTATGTGCTGTAACTAAAACTTATACAACCTTATTTTTTTACTATACAACTTTATAACATCAGAGAAAAACTAAGAATAAAAGTTGTGCAATGGCTAGCACTGGGACGGCTCTTGAAGGCATGGCAGTGTGCTTAAAACCTTGTAAAGAGTCTTAGTAAATGTACACGATGTGCATCTCCCATCACAATCCAACTTTAGAACATTTGTATCGCCCCTGAATGCTTTTGTCCAACAGCAGTTAGTCTCTGTGCACCCCAGGCAACCACTAATCCGGGTCCTTCAGTCTTATTTCTTACAGAACTGAAACTTGAAGCATAAAAAGGACAGACTTCTGCCACTTGGAAGCACATCACCTTTTACTGCTGTCCACATGAAAACATGACCTAACACGTGTACTGTGCAATAGTGCCTGGGTTTCTCTCCTCCACCCTCACAGTGTGACCAGCCCCTGCAGCTATTTCTTCATGGGCACCAGTGACAAAACTTTAGTACGATTTATTATTTCAAATGGGAACAAACTAACTCCAAAAGCAACATTTTCTTTCTTATATCAAAAGATGAGTAATTTTAAAAGATCCTCTATTATTAGAGAATAAAAACCATGAGTAATTGTTTGTTTTCTTTGTGTATTTGATATTTAAATTAAATGTACAAGTGAATTCTATTTACTTAAATACTAGTTAATAAATCCCTATTTTGCAAAATGGCCAAAATTAGGCTCTGAATCTAGGCATATAAATGCAAGGTAACCATAAATTGTAAAGGAATTTCTGCATCAAGTGTCCCCACAGGGTCTGAACAATGGGCAATAATTTCAGCAAAGCTGTGGGCAGGGAAGAGCAGCCAGTGGATATACAAATTTCATAATCCTAGCCTACTTACTGACTCAACTGATTATTAAGTCAAAAATACTTGTGTTAGGTTTTATAGTTTTATCCAGAATAACTTCTCACATAATAATTAAAAAACTAGAACTGTGTATAAAATAAAATATGGATGTGAAAAAATAGATCATAATCACACTGCCTGTGGCCACTTTCTATGGTGAGGAAAAGGGAGAAGGCTGGAAGATACCTAAGGAGGTTCACACTCCAGCAACCATTAAGTTTTCCATACAAAGTCAGCAACACTGCATGTGTGTACCTACTGTGCCTGAAAGGTAATGAAGATTCACTTCATGACTCAATTTTATTAATAAGCAAATACATACTTTTAATATATGTGATTTATAATCATTGACTATAAACAGTGAAGGAATACCCCAAATCTCTAGGGTAAAATTCCAAAACTAATCTTCACCAATCTCATAATGCAACACTGTCTACCACGGCTGGAACAAAAGGCTTTTCTTAAAGAAACTCTCCAGATAAAGATAGAAACAGAAGAAATCCCCATGTAAATAGACCTGTAGGTGAACCCTACCAGGTTAGTTCCAATGTGCTACTCATAAAATGTTCTGAAACACCCAAGGCCCTAGACAGTTCCTTTGGGCACCGACTCACACTTCCCACTATAGTCACGGGAGCAACTGCGGAAGAGGAAATCTCCTTTCCTGTAAACTCCACCCAAGACGAACAGAGTGTCTCTGCCCTATAGAGGACTGCTGGCCAGTACACATCCTTCCCTCTTTACCCTGCTACTACCATCTAAGCGAATCTTGTCTACATTTCTCTCCCTCCCTGCCTAAAATGACCTCTCCTCCCTTCTCCCCAGTTCTCCAGCCATATCTCCAGGTACTTAGACACATAGTTCACATTTTAATACCTCAGAAGTAAATTCACATTTAAAAAATTCTCAATTCATGAGTATCTTTGACAGGTAACTTCATATTACTAAACACACTGATTTTCTTAACATGGCGTATCATTTTACTGTAGACACATTTCTTCATTATAAATGGCATAAATTTACTGACCATGGCTTCATTCTGCTGACACTGTCCTCAATGTCTTGTCTAATTTCGTAAGTCGATTCCAAGCGGAAGAGATTAAAGTTCCTCAGGAGGTAGTCATGTAGAGTTAGAAACTGCAAATTCAATTTGGGGAGAGCAAGACAGCCTGAAAAAGAAAACATTATTGGTGATAGCATTATTCTTTGAATCAGCCATCTGATCTAAATGCAAAAACCATATCAGCTACTAGGGAAGCAGCTGCTGATGACGTGAAACACAGGCACATCCTCACACTTCCATCTGCGCAGACACTAAGGCTAGACTAGCACAGGCTGCCTTTTGAAAACTGAGGGCACAGGTACAACTATTCATAAAAGTAATCTACATCAGCATTTCACACACAAACTGTGCTTCTTAAATGTTTGCTGAGACACTGAACACTAGAACAGGCTCTAGGAACTTAAAAGCTCTTTCCCCTTCATGCCATCCAAGTCCTGAAGTGTGTAACATTAGCATAAACTCACAATGTGACAGATTACTATGCAAATTTAATTATGATGATGTTACTTTGCCTAAAGAGAACTCCAAGCATTCCTTTGGGTAGACTTTAAGGGTCAAGGCGCTGTCCATGTGTTATTCCATCCCTTCTCTTCTCTGTCAGTGAATGAAGTCTTACCCTTATTTAGAGATCCTTAAAGCCACAATACATTTAACACACAAATCACGTTTTTGAAATCATTATTTACAGTACAAACAGTAATAAAAGAACTGAAAGAAATGATGTGCAAAATACTCATATCATTTTTATCAGTAGATACTGACTTGCAATCTGACTCAACATCTCTCTCTCAGGCACAGGTTGAAGGAAAGGTGTCTCATTTTCATTTAAAACAAAACAAAAACCCATTAACACCTTGTAACCTCCATTGAATTAAAAATGGCTACACAGAACGGAATAGGTTCCTTTGAGCATCCTTGTCTATATGTGTGGCACCTTGCTCTCATCTGGTCTCCTGGCTCTGTCCTCCTAGTAGCCCTTCCCTAATTAGTCCAGCCTCTACTTTATTATTGCATGGATGGTAGCCAGAAGGTATAGGCAGGATTTCTGGAGAAAAAAAAGGAGGAGAATCTGGGTGTGTAAGAGATGCCAGGAGACATAGAGAGGAAACACCACATGATGGAACACAGATTAATATAAAAGGGTTAATTTAAGTTATAAGAGCTAGTTAGGAACAAGCCTAAGCTATAGGCTGAACTTTCATAATAAGTCTCCATGTCATTGTTTGGGAGCTGGCCTGTTACATATGGTGTCCAATGTGGGGGCATGTATATCCAAAAAGGACCTGAGAAAGCTTAAAAAGTTCCCAACACACAAACAAGGAACCAGATGAAGATTCCTAGTCCCAGTCTCTCAGGCTGGTTGCAGCACATAGAGACACGGCTCTCTACTTTTGCCTATGGGTTGGAGTCAGCCCCCAGAGCAATGTGCAATGCCATGTGCTAAGCTGAGCCATGTGGCAAGTGATATGACCATTTAAGATTTGTCTCATGTGGTCAGAGAATGCTACAGATGCTTAGTAAAGCCAGGTCCAGACACAAAAAAACCTCTATAAAAGTACAGTATGTTTAAACATGCTTAGAAGCTGAAGAAAGAAAATGGATATAGACAGTTATAGAAAAAATAGTTCAAAAATAATAAAATCTTTAAAGAGAGAGTAAAATAATGTATTTTAAAAAGCTACATAAAGATGGGAAATTGGGCATCTGGATCCTGTATGGTGTTTTGTTGACTGCGAATTTTTTGAATGTTAATGAACAGAGAACGACAGTTGCTGAGAGACATTAAATTGTGGAAAGGACTGCTAAATTAAACCAGCCTATATACTTTAGGGATGTCTTGGCTTCAAATTGGAAGTTAGACAATATGTTGCACTGTGGGAGGGGCTCTGCTTTTGTTTCCACAGGAAATGAAAAGCTATGAATTCCTTCAAAGTTAATCAAGATCATATTTGACCAGGGGAGACCTCCTGAGGATCTTGGCTACAGACATGAGAGGAAAGTCAAAAAGGACTACAAGACAGGTAATGTAGAAGCTAATCCCTTGACATGGGAAGAGCCCTGAGACTGGGTAAGACATGATAAATCTTGTTGGTGATAGAGCCCTTATGACTTACAATGACTTACACATAACATCCTTTCAGATGGGTGGACAGAAATTTATGTTACAGTTTGGTTATATAATCTAAGTGGACTTAAAAAGTTGACAGATGCCTTTTATCTGCTCAACATAAAACAAAAAGCCATCTTTAGCTGACTTCTATAAATCACACATTCCACACTTTTGTGAATATAGACATGTATGTTACCTTTAAAAGTTTTTATGTTTTCAGAAAAAAAGGATCAGACACGGGGCTGGAGATATGGCTCAGTGGTTAAGAGCACTGGCTGCTCTTCCAGAGGTGCTGAGTTCAATTCCCAGCAACCACATGGTGGCTCACAACCATCTGTAGTGATATCTGGCGCCCTCTTCTGGCGTGAGGGCGTACATGGAGGCAGAATGTCATATACATAATAAATAAATTAAAAAAAAAAAAAAGGATCAGACACCGAAATAAGACAAGCAGACCAGGTGATCCAGCTTCTAAGAAAGCCTGTTAGTTTCCCCAAAATTTTGCATCCAGAGCAACTTCAAAGTTGCTAGCTGAGATGGCCTAACCTCACAGACTATCCAGCCAGAACTTCAGACAAGTCTTACACTTTCTCATCACAAGACTGGACAATAGCTAGCTCTCTCAGGACTTGACCATTATCCCAATAGTCTCAGGGTCACCCCCAGGCAGCAGGAAGCAGTCTACAGAACATGATGCCCACATTCCTAGGAGGTGGGATGGGTGGGTTTTGGTCATTCAGTGGGTTATGGATGTTTGTCACTGTTTAGGGGGTTGGTTACAAGTTGTTATTGGTCAAGATCAGGAAAAAAAGTTGAAAAAAGGAGATTAAGTCAAGGACCGCAATCTGAAGGGGAAAAGTGGGGAGATAGTATAGAAATGATGGGATAAAGGGATGGATTATTGAATCTACTTTTGAATAACTATGAGTCCCAAATATTTTACACTAGTATCAATTTTTGTATACTGATTCAAATTTAAGGTTATTCTGCATATATGTTTCTATTTTTGTTTAAGGTATTGTACCTATGCAGATCATTTAAAAACATAATGTGAAGTTTTAGCCCTTGCAAGCTATTTAGGATAATAAAAAAAGACAGGTTAGTAGTCATCTATAATGATTAAACTTATAGTCATGTTAGGTATGTTTTCAAGGCCAACAGAGATGTACTTTAAATTGATATATGGCTTTCAAACACTTCAGAGACCTACAGAATATGGCATTTAAAACATTTAATAACATAAGGCTTTTTTTCATTACAATGAAACAGGTCTGTTCCTGACAGCACTAACTTACTTCAAAAAAAGATGATGGGGATCAAAGAAGTTCTATAATGTAGTTTGCTTTTCTTGTGGCAGAGCTAGCCATTTGGGCAAGAAACTGCTCTTGTCTCAATTGCTGACAGTATGCTCTTTAAACTGGACAAGCAGGACACAAAAGAAAGCAAGAAAGCAATTGCCAAACTTTGCCAAGACAAGGTAGGTCAGTCCTTCAAAATTCCTGCTTCAAAGAAAAATCTCTCAGATATTCTAGACTTATGGGGCAAAGATGGATGCTCAATATTTCAGAGGAACCTTGGGTGACAGTTTCTATCATTTCTTGCTTCTGTCATTTCTAAGGTTTTAGAATTTGTTTGTTCTGCACTTCCTGTTTACTTAAGTAATATAGCCTTCTCAGTCTTTGATGGGGTTGAAGACCAGATAGGTTATAGTTACAATTTTCCTTGTTACCAAATTCAAAAAAGAAACTTACATAAGACATAGCTTCACTATATAGAGTTAAAAGCTTTTCTTTTTATTTAGACAAAATGGGGGAAATGTTGTGGGATACCTGTATACTGTGTGAAGATGTACTGCTGTGATTGGTATAATAAAAAGCTGAATGGCCAACAGCTACGCAGGAAGTATAGGTAGGCTTTCCAGTGAGAAAAAGGGAGAGGAGGAAAATCTAGGCACACAAGAGACACCAGAAGACACAGATGGGAAACAGGAGATGCAATATGGAAGACAATGCACATGATAAAATGTAGATTTATATAAATGGGTTAAATTAAAAGTTATGAGCTAGTTAGGAAGAAGACTAAGCTATAGGCTGAGATTTCATAATTAATAGGAAGTCTCCATGTTATTATTTGGGAGCTGGCTGGCGGAACAGTGAAAGATTCCTTACAGATTCCATTATTCTACTTCCCACTTTCCTTAATATCTCTTCCTCCTGTCTCATGATCCCTGCTCTAGTGTCTTGTCCTACACACACACACACACACACACCCCTACATATAATGTAATTTCTATGTTCTATATATAGAAAAGAACAAACGGTGCTTGTCTTTCTGATTGTGGCTTTTTTGGGGGGGAGGTAAACAGGGGTTTGAGACAGGGTCTCTCTTGTAGCTCTGGCTATTCTAGAACTCACTCACCTTGAACTCAGAGATCTACTTGTCTCTGCCTCCCTGAGTGCTGAGATTAAAGGTATGCACTACCACCTGGCACTGGCTTGTGTTGTTTAATATAATTATTTCCAATTGCACACACTTTCTGAGGGCAGATTTCAGAAATTTCAGGAAATCTTTGGAACAGCAGTCACTGAAAGAATTGTGACTACTTTAGAGTCATCACTAGTATAATACCACCAGTATATTTAGGCCAAATTCTCTGCTTCAGTGTATTAATGGGTAGTTTTGAAACAAAACTACAGGCTCAATAGGTAGTATATATACTTGGGAGATTAAGGAGACAGAAGTTCAAGACCAGCCTAAGGCACATTTCAGGTTAGTTTGCACAGTGTGATACCTTGGCTCAAAATATTAAGAACAAAAATAAAAATTAAGAACCCCAAACATTTGTTACCAACTGCTGTTATGTATTTTATTGATAGTCATTACAAGCCTTCACAAAGAACTTTAAAAATGCTCTAAGAGAGCGTTTGAAAGGCAAGTCTACCAAACAGTGACACAATGAAAACTGTACTTTCTGCATTCTTAAGTCTCCTTAAAAACAGCCTTGTGGTTTAATAACCATATTTTATATAGGGCAACATATCTTAGGGCCTAGTTACATTGAATATAAATCCTTATCCTAAGCATTCAAAGTTCTCATTCTTTCTAGCTTCTAATATTAACTTCAGAACACAGAAAAGTAGCCCATGTACAGAGGAGTTGGCGTGCATTTCAGCCATATATGAAGAAATTAGGTTCACGTCACATCTGACGCTCTGTATCCTTCACTTGCGTTCCTTTACTTACCTTCCCCAGAATAGTACTCAGTTGGGACAATGTTTTCATCCCATATAATCTTCTCAGTTGGATACAAAGGCATCTGATTCAGTTGCTGAATCTGAGAGATACGGCGTTCATGGCGAGACACCTGCAGGAAGGAACAGGTTTGTGCAGAACATGAGCGACACTAGGGTTTACCCAGAGCAACCGGACAGGCACCCATATGCACGGGTGGAGAAATTCCTGCCTTTCTCTCACTGAGACACTTCAGACTTCATTTTTCTTTTCCTGTTTTCCCTCATAAATCACAGAATAAGGAGGCATCAATCAAATGTACTAGTGCCAATCCCAGCTCCTCCATTTATAAGGAAGTTACTATAAGCTGCTTCTTCTTTTTTTTTTTTTTTTTTTTTTTTTTTGGTTTTTCGAGACAGGGTTTCTCTGTAGCTTTGGTTCCTGTCCTGGAACTAGCTCTTGTAGACCAGGCTGGCCTCGAACTCACAGAGATCCGCCTGCCTTTGCCTCCCGAGTGCTGGGATTAGAGGCGTGCGCCACCACCGCCCGGCCTACTATAAGCTTCTTAATCTTAGTTTTTTTCTTAGTAAAACAAATGAAGCGTCATGGTCTATCAGGGGTCTATGAAAATGAAATGTGTACATGCCAAGAGTTCAGAACTGTAGCATCTATGTAAAAACCAAACAAACATCCCCAACAAAAATTCTGAATCCTGGATTTAATTTTCATGTTACTACTAAGAATCTCACATAACCTGGGAATTTTATAAATTCCCTAGTCTGAATCTTCTCATTGTAAAATGATAGGGTAAGCTGCCTTCCCCTTCAGTAATGATCTCTACATATGCTTAATACCATAGTTGTGCATCTCACACACAAACACGCCTGTTTTCTAATTAACAGTGCCAAAATGACACTCGTTTTTCTATGAGAAAGATCCCTGGGAAGGGTCTGTATTTCTTTTGTTCATAAAAACTTTTAGTATTGGTACCAACAGCCTGACTCAAAAGAGATTTTACATCGTCAGGAAAGAGCTCAAGGAATTTTTAGGAAGCATTTGCAGTTACAGACAGTGACGAGTGACATGTAGGAGGACAGACAGAGATGCAATCTAAGACACACTTCACAGGGTAAACACGCAAGATAAGAAGCATTTTCCATACAGAACTAATTTAAAATGCTCCCCGAGGCTCTGTCCCCAAATGACACTCAAACACCTGTCACCAAGCTTTAAACACCTGTTAACAAATAGTTTCTGGTCTCTACTCCCCAATTCATCTTTCCAACAGTGGAGGGATATGTTCTACCTCATGTATTAAAAATATAAGCTTGGAAAATAAATCACAGAATGGTACATCTAGTATGGTTCAACATGCATAAGAAAAATCAACAAATACGTGCATATTTATTTATTTATTGCTTAGACACAAATGTCTGAAACAGATGAAAAGCCAATCAATCTTAAAATAGTAAAGAAAAAAAACACAAACAAAGCAAAACCTAAAATAACCATTTTAAATCCCCCCGTCTCCACCCTAGAAAAAATAAGAAAACTGGTCAGATCAAGGCTGGTAAGAAGGAGGTGGACACGCTCATTGGACTGTTAGTGGCAATCTACACATTTTGGAGGATAACCAGGCAGCCTCTTTTCCAATGTGGATAAACACATCAGATTACCAGTTTCAGGTTCTGATTAAATGGCCACATGTGGATACACACACACACACACACACACACACACACACACACACACACTCTGCAGCAGTATCTGTAAAGGTGAAAACTGTCAACAATTTAAAGAGCCAGTAGCTGCAACATTGCTAAATAGTCATCTGTTCCAGAAAATGCTGTACTGAAGGGAAAAGGTATCCTTACACTGAAAAGTGAACTAAATTCCCAAAGAAAGTGAAATGAATATGATAATTTTTTTATTTTTTAAAATCCTGGAATTACTTGAATCTTTGCTCCTTTGGTACTGGAGACTAATGTATACATAGCATTGAAAATATTGTATAAGCACTCTATCATTGGGCTACATGCTTGACTTGCATTTTGACTTACAGAAGTTCTAAATTATAGCAATAAAATATACTCCACTATTACTCAGATAATTAAGTCATATATATACACATACATGTATGTATATATACTTATATATAAAAACATACAAACACACACACACACACACACATATATGAAAACTTTAGAAGGGTGTAAGTGCAGAATTCTGAGTAACAGGGGAAGGCCAAGCAGATAAGTTCTTCACTCCTTAACTTTAACCACTGTGGAACTGTATACATTTATGAAGTTAAACAATACAAACTCAAAAAAAAAACAACCCAGCAACAATAGCATATTAGTCCCTGCTCCAACAAAAACTATGTTTCTATAAAGCAACAAAAACTAGAAAAAAATGTAAGTTTAAAAATTAAAGCCCCTCATCACCAAAACTAACTGAAAAGTGTTCATAATTCTTAAGTTACTTAGGGATAATTAACTATACTTCTAAATTATTAAGTTTATATTATCAATATTACCTAATATTTGAATACATTACGTTTGAATAATCACCTTTTCAATAACCACATGAGCATTCTCATCCACAAGTCCTGTGTCTAGCCATGGTTTCTTAACTCTGTACCCCCAGAGTATCAGTCTAGTAACCCAGAGGCTGATCGGTGATATAATGAATTTCTGCCATAAGGGAGCTTAAAGGCATGAAAAATGCGATTAAAGAAATGAAAAACAAGTCTGACCAAAATAGGTAGATAGGTAAGTAGGTAGGTAGGTAGGTAGAGAGATAGATAAAGATAGACAGATAATGAGTGAGGTATCCCAGACCCAAAAAGAGGAACATGGGATGTACTCACTCATAATCGGTTTCTAGCCATAAATAAAGGACATTGAGCATATAATTTGTGATCCTAGAGAAGCTAGATAAGAAAGTGAACCCAAAGAAAATCATATAGTCATCCGCCTGGAGAGGGGAAGTAGACAAGATTGCAGGGCAAAAACTGGGAACTTGCGGGTGAGGTGGTATGGGGCAAAGGGGAAATGGGATGAGAAACATGAGAAGGGGAGGATGGGAGGAGCTCGGGGGATTAGGATGGTTGGGATATAGGAAGGGAGGATACGGGAGCAGCGAAGTATATATCCTATCTAAGAGAGCCATCTTAGGGTTGGCAAGAAACTTGACTCTAGAGGGGTTAGCAGGTGTCCAGGGAGATGTCCCCAGCTGGTACCTTGGGCAACTAAGGAGAGGGAACCTGAAATGACCCTATCCTATACTGATGAATATCTTGCATATCACCTTAGAACCTTCATCTGGCGATGGATCGAGGTAGAGACAGAGTCTCAATTTGGAGCAACGGTCTGAGCTCTTAAGGTCCAAATGAGGAACAGAAGGAGGGAGAACATGAGCAAGGAAACCAGGACCACGAGGGATGCACCCACCCACTATGACAGTGGAACTGATTTATTGTGAACCCACCAAGGCCAGCTGGTCTGGGTCTGAATAAGCATGGGTTGAAACTGGACTCTCTGAGCATGGCGGACAATGAAGGCTGATGAGAAGCCAAGGACAATGGCACTAGGTTTCGATCCTAATACATGAACTGGCTTTGTGGGTGCTTAGACTGCTTAGACGCTCACCTTCCTGGACATAGATAGAAGACCTTCGTCTTCCCGCAGGGCAGAGAATTTGGACTGCTCTTCAGTATCGAGAGGGAGGGGGAATGGTGTGGGGGGAGGAGAAGAGGAGTGGGGATAGGGGGAGGGGACTGGGGGGAGGGGGCAATATTTGGGAGGAGGGGAGGGAAATGGGAAACGGGGAGAAGGTGGAAATTTTAATTAAAAAAGAATAAAAAAAAGAAAAAAGAAAAAAGAAAAAAAAAGATAGACAGATAAATCAAATAATTCAAGTAAGTTGAGGTCAAAGTAAATTACTGAATCTGTATGCAGACGGCAATACTGTTTATATCTCTATGAGGGATTCAAAAAGACAGTAAAAGCCATGGGAGAAATACTGAGAACATTAATATTTACCAGCAATTCTAGAAGAAATTCTTTTTCAAAAGTTGTGTCTTCATTTTTAGGAAGCGTTGGCAAGAGGCAGAGGTATGATGCCACCTGGTGGAGTGTGTTTGAACTGCAGAATGGAGAATAGCTTATTCAGATCAATTAACTTTACTTTGGAAACAGTTTTTCTTTTCTTTTCTCTTTCTTCCTTTCCTTTCCTTTTTCCCTTCCTTTCCCTTTCCTTCCTTCCTTCCTTCCTTCCTTCCTTCCTTCCTTCCTTCCTTCCTTCCTTCCTTCCTTTCCTTTCCTTTCCTTTCCTTTCCTTTCTCCCTCCCTCCTTCCCTTCTTCCCTCCGTCCCTCCCTCCCTTCCTTTTTGGTTTTCTCTACAGGGTTTCTCTACAGCTTCAGAGCCTGTTCTGAAACTAGCTCTTATAGGCCAGGATGGTCTCAAACTCCACCTGCCTCTGCCACAGGGATTAAAGGTGTGCACGCATACCACCATCCCTCCATTTTCCTACTCTTATCTTAAAAAGTAAACATAACCCCAGGCCATAGGCATCAAAACAGACAAACAAACAAAACCAAACAACAAGGACAAAAACTAAAAAACAGGGGTTAAAACTTCTGAAGTATTTTCTGGGGATCTGAAAACCACTGAAGGACTCTGCAAGGACACCACTTTTTGCCTGGGCCAGAGCCCAGCTAGCTCTTGGATGTAGTGCCTCCTTGCTCCCACGAGGACTATCTAAAGGCAGTTACACTTAAGAATGACCTTGATGAAATAGAAAACATTTCTACTGAAAAAGTTACCAACACTGGACTCTTAGACATTTTAAAGATGTGACAAAATTCAAAGTATGTATTTTACATGTAATTTTTTTTTACGTGAAAAAAGATAAATTATCCTTATTTGTCTTTTATTAACAGTATTTTTCTTTTATCAACCCAAAATTTTTTCTTATGTCTTTTATATCAAGCCTCTCTTTTTCATTCCAAACCCCCTTAAACTGCTAATCTATTTTCAATTTTGTTTTCCGGGTCAAATAAATGGTCTAGCTTTTTACACTGGCTATGTAATGCGCTGATATCCAACAGGAGCACAATGGGGAGCACTACTAGCATGCCTGAGATACCTAGAAGATCCCTGACTGTTTTAAATACACAGGAAATAAGAAGTAAATAATACAGTAGTGGATATGTACTAGATAGTATTATTGATGTTACATATCTTAAAACCACAAGATTTTCCTACGTCATACCGTTAATATCAAACATGAAGCTTTACTGGTTTCTGTTATATTCTGTTTATAGCTAGCAGTAGTGGATATGTACTAGATAGTATTATTGATGTTACATATCTTAAAACCACAAGATTTTCCTATGTCATACCGTTAATATCAAACATGAAGCTTTACTGGTTTCTGTTATATTCTGTTTATAGCTAGCCAGCTTAATGCTCTGCTCAAAGAACAATGGCCTAAGTTATTAAAAATATTTTCACCCCTCCCAAGGAAAAGATGGTTAGTTATGTTTAAGTGACTCTTTCCTAAGGGCTAGAGGTAAGCAACAGTTGTGAGGTTAACCAGGGGCCACCACACAGCCTAAGGCGGTAGAAAAGGAATAAAAGCAACAAGGAAAAGAAAATCCCAACAGCCATGTTCTAAGGAAGAATGCTGTTCTTTTCTTTTCACGTCGTCTTACCTGAGAGGCCCAAAGAACTTGACCAAGGAATCCCGGGCATCTACTTCTGCCACATTGGAAAGGGCGAAGTCATAGAGTTCGGGGAAGTGCGCAAAAGCAGCTCTCTAGAAAAGTCAACCATCAACAGTCAACGCCTGTGCATCAACACAACCACCTGTGATTCCTAGGCCATATGGGGGATAAGATGTTGTTCAAACTCCATGGGTTTGTGTACTTTCATTTCTCTTGCTGCTGATATCCCATTATGGTTAGATAAAATACATGTGTTATTTCATTCTCTTGTATTTGTTGAGGCTTGCTTTTTGTCTTAGTATGTGAAATATTTTGGAAAAATGTGTGATTTTAGTGTTTATGAATACTATGGAGATATCAATTAAATTCATTTGATTTGTAATTTTGACAAGTAATAAATACTCACAACATCTTATGTTTATCTTCTATGTGATCCTTGCCTCATTAAACTGGAAGTGTGTTATACAATAGGGAAAGCATCAATTGTTCTAGCAGGAAAACAACAGTATCTGTGGTTTGTGCTCCCTCTCCACCACTGTAGGGAGTGAACCCAAAAGGCTTGTGCATGCCAAGGAAGAGTGACACCCCTAGCTTTCTGTGACCCCACCACAGTTGACATGAAAATGGCATGCACGTTAGCTTCCTTTGCAGTGAACTCTAATATTTTATGACCAAGAACTAGCCAAACACTACTAAAAACAAGCCCTAGGGATACTGTACTGGAGATTAACCTAAGGGAGAAGCGGAAAATACAGCATGCTTCTGACTGATTGATCTCTGGGAAGATAAGACCCAGCAAGGGGCATCCAGAGCAATCTGGACTAAAGTCAAGGCAGGCACACTGCGAGGATCTGACAGACTGAAGTAAGTCTTTCTCTTAGATCACGCCTCTGTGTTACAGAAAAGAACCAGAAGGTCACCAAAGGTAGAGGTAGGCTTGCCATGAAACTGCTAAACAACTGCAAAGTGACCCTAAAACCAAGCCCGAGAGGAAGGGGCCTACACCAAGAAAAGCATGAGTCAGACATTTACACAGCGGCTTCGGTCACTAAATACAGAGGAAAGAGGATAAAAGCACTACTGCTTTACAGACAGTGGAAAGAGATACCTGAGCTCATTCTTCTTCCAAAAAGACGTGGCACCTTAGTGCTCCATGTCACCCACCCAGCATTTAGGAAAGGTCCATAGCCGGTGAGAGATTAGGACTGACCATGAAAGAGAGTGTGAATTAAGCATGACACTTTTATTCTTCAGAGACACTCTCTAAATTGACAAGCCAGGTGTGAGGATTAATATAGAATGTCAACTTGATGGGGTTCGAAATGATCAGGGAAATAAATTCTGGATGTGTCTAGGAGAGACTGTCCAGATCACTTTAGCAGAGGTGGGGAGACCACAACTGTGCAGCACCATCCCATGGGCTGGGGTCCTGGACTGCATAAAAAGGAGAAAATGAGCCAGCGGTGGTGGCGCACGCCTTGTCTTTAATCCCAGTACTCAGAGGCAGGCAGATCTCTGTGAGTTCGAAGCCAGCCTGGTCTACAAGAGCGAGTTTCAGGACCGGATCCAAAGCTACAGAAAAACCCTATCTTCAAAACCAAAACCAAAACAAAAAGGTGTGTGTGGGGGAAATGGTGGGGACCAGCCTTCACCTCTGCTTTCTCTCTGCGGATGCAATGTGATTCCTGCCTCACACTCCTGACAATGAGCGAGCCTTCCCTGTCCTGACGAGCTGTCCCTTCCTTCCTAAGTTGCTGAGACGGCCGATTCACTAGAGCAGCACAAGTAACTGGTGTGCTGGTGTGGCTGCAGTCCCAGCACTCAGAGGCTAAGGCAAGAGGATTCAAAGTTCAGGCCAGACCGAAATACATGACTATTTCTCAGAAATAATAATCGGTGAATAAATGAATAAATAGAGTGACAGAAAACAAAGGGACTTTTGGGACATATTCGAGCTATACTGATAAATTTCACTCCTATGACATGTATTTATTGTAAAAATATTTATAAAGCATAAGTATATAAATAAGATATATGAAAATGATACCTAAAAGTAAAAATATGTACAATAATTTACCTTGGTTTTTTTTTTTAGGTTTCTTTCTTTCTTTCTTTCTTTCTTTCTTTCTTTCTTTATTTATTTATTTATTTTTGGTTTTTTGGGACAGGGTTTCTCCGTGGAACAGCCCTAGCTATCCTGAAACTAGCTCTTGTAGACCAGGCTGGCCTTGAACTCAGAGATCCGGCTGCCTGTGCCTCCCAAGTGCTGAAATTAAAGTTGTGTGCCACCACTGCCCAACTATAATTCACCCTGTTATATGTGCAGGTGTGTTTGTCTCCCTGCAAGCATCATGGCAGGCAGGAAAACAAACCTCGAAGAGACGAGAATAAAAACTTGGTTCAACCTGACTTAGTCAGTTTGGATCAAACTTGTAGAGAGTGTAATCCCAGGAGGTTTATTGTAAGCATATTTAAACAAGTAGAATTTGGGGGGAGGGGAGAGGCAAGGAGAGGAGCAGAGAAAAATGTAGAGCTCTATAAAAATCAATTAAAAAAATAAAAGAGAGAAAGAAAAGGTATACTGCATTTTATTTACCTGAAGAGATGTAATTCTGTCATAGTGAATTGTGGTCATCTCATTCTCTGTCAAAGCATTTCCAGTCTGGTCATTAATTTCAAAGCCAGTATAGAACTTCAGCATCTCTAAAAGCTGGAAGAATTCATTTAAATTAATAAATTATTTATTAAAAGTAATAAAAAATTATGTCTTTCAGGGGTTGAAAATTTCAGAAGGTAGCATTACACAACAAATACTTGAGAACATACCCAAACATATTTAACTTATGTGAAAATAAAATGTGTTTTATGAATAAATTATTAAGCCTACTTCATACACATAGTCCACTCCTACTGAGAAATTCAACTGCAATCCCAACAAAACAGAGGAATTTTGCATATCAGATCATCCTGTGACAAGGTCTGTGAGGGACTGCCTTAACTGATAATCAATGTGGGACGGCCCGGACAACTATGGGTGACACCATCTCTAGGCAGATGGGCCTGCATTGTTTAAGAAAGCTACTTAACCATGAGCCAAAAAGCAAGCCACCAAGTAGCATGCTCCCATAGTTCTGCTTTGGTTCCCTGCTTACACTGTTGCCCTAATTTTAAGGATGGGCTGTGACTTGGAAGTTTAAGGCAAACCAACACTTTCCACTCCAAGCTGCTTTCCAACAGTGTTTATCGCCAGCACAGTAAAGCAAACCATAACAGTATATCACTCATGCCTCCCATGAGTCTCCACGGCCATCACACCTCTTCAGCTTAGCTCATGATGAAGAGGCCTTGCTTTCTGCACATGGAAGCACACCCAAGGCACATTCTGGCTGCATTCACTTAAAGATTTACTATTTTTAGTCCTAACCTGTGACACATTATAGTCAATTACTAAGAATTTATATGGCAAATCATTGAACAAAATTTTTGTTGAATGAAAAAGAAATAGAAGTGCTTAGTAAGATAAGAGATAAAGAGTATGTAACACATATAGAACCTGTATCTTAAATTTACTCTCACCAGAAAAACGTAATTACAGATTTGTTAGATGTTTTCTTTCATTTGACATGACAGGAAATCCAAAGTACCAACACACTGCCTTCCTACCCAAAGCAATAAGCTGAAATGCATTTGCCTTCCTACTCAATGAACCAGAGTAGGTGCAGTACTTTCCTATGCCATCAACTGCCTGTCACTGTTGTCATAGGCAAGAGCAACCATGAACTTGCAGTTAATACTTTTTACCTGTTAGATCCCACAGTGGCTTTTCACATAAAATTAAAATATATGAACACATGAGACTACATTTCCAAAGCCATAATTTAGTTCAATAATAAAAGAACGTAGAGTTAACACAAGTTAGATAATTACTAGAGTTGTATAGTTGCACTCCAGTATGTATACAACATTCAAGTCAATATTCTAGAATTTTGCTTTGGCTCACGCCCTGGTATTTCCAGCTGCATAGTAAAGCAAAGATCAACTTAAGAGATCACAACATTCAGAGTGTCAGATCCAGCAGAACTCACCTGGGAAAACAGATGGCCGTCCCCTTCTCTGTGAACAAGACTGGAAAGGTAACAGTGAACCAAAAGGTGGGAGTCATCCAGGACGGTATTAAACCAGCGCCTCGTGGGGAGCAGAGCCTGCAAAGAATAAACACCATAGCATTCATTTTGCCTGATTCTCTGCAGCTAGAGATAAAATCTACTACTATGTCACACCAAGTGGACATCACAAAATACCCTCCTGCATGTCTAAGACACCTGGTATACAAAACAAAGGGCCTCAACCATGCTGTAAAACAAAACTAAAACAAAAAACACTCAATGTCAGTGCTTTTCCTTCTAAAAGCAATGGGGGCACAACTTAGAAGATAAAAATAAGAGCGGACACAGGAAGAATCTAACAGATCATCTGTCTTGTCTATACGTTTTTAAGCAAGATCTATGTGAAATTCTAGTATGCATTGCATATGACTGTAAAAGCAAAGCTCTTTTCCATTTCCTGTTCTTGCTTCCCTTATGACAATGAGAGACAGTGATGAAAAACTGAGAAGGACAGTCTGACAGCCAGCTATGAAGAACAGCACTGACGAGATTAAGTCACTCTGATCTGACACAGTGAGAGAATATACACTAGTCACTGGTAGAGTTAGCAGATGATAAAATCCTCAAGAATGATTGTTAGTCTAATAGTTTTAACGCCCCTTTCAAACCAGGGGGCATATTTTATTTCAATTTCCTACATTAGAGAAGAAAAGGAAATGGATTACTCTGAATTACATCAACTTATATCTGAACTTTCCGTAAGAATCCCACGCTTAACAATATGAAATCTTTAAAACTCTAAATTTTAAAAGGCAAAGCAACCCATGCCAACAGGACAGTTAGCACAAAACCTCAAGGAATCAAACCCTGAGACTTCCTTGTCTACATGAAACCTTGAAATAAAAACAGACTAAGGGTCATTTCAAGTATTTCAGATGTACCTATAGCTTGATCTTCGACTTTTAAAGAATATATAGCAAGTTGATATATATATATATATATATATATATATATATATATATATATATATATATATATTTCTCACCTCTAGATCAATCATAAGTTCGATGAATCTTTCACAGTAATGAACTTTGTCCATAGTGACAGGCTCTAAACATGAGAGAAACATGTTAGAATTTTATCAAGCCATTTTGTGTGCTATTTCTTAAAACTGGCAGCTAATAAATAATTTAAACAAACTCATTTATCTTATTCTATGCAACTCAACTATGATTCAGAATAAGAATCTCACTTATTTTTTTTTCAAGGCAGGCAATCATTATTTAATTCTACTAATATGAGAAAATGAAAAGAATCTAAATTGGGTCTGAAGTGTATTTTAATAATCTGATGTGTAAATTATTTATAGCTTTAAATTAATTTTATGTGTATGAGTGCCTACATGTATGTGTGTGTACCATGGCCTGCAGAGGACAGAAGAAGGCATCAGATCATCTAGAACTAGAGTTATATATGGTGATCTGTCACATACATGCTGGGAGCTACAACTAGGTCCTTTGCCAAGAGCAGCAAGTGCTCTAACTAATGAGCCCTCTTTCCGGTCTTAATAATTGTAATGCTTTTAGAAATCAAATCAAAGGTAGTCTTCTTTTTAATAGAAGGCAGTTTTATATCTGGTTTGTTCCACTTTCCTCAGTATCATTATCTATCAAACTCATAAGAATTCTCAGGAATAAACATAGACACACCATACATATATATATATAGTATATACACATACAATATACATTATAAAATATGCATATAATATGTACATACCCACATATGATGTATATAGCCAACTTTGAAGTGGAAAATATATATAGCAAAGAAAAAGTATTTTTTTTCACTGTCCATGTATGTCTTTTCATAATCTTAAAGGGGGATTATATTGGCTTAGAAAGAGCATTAACTTTGACATGAAAATGTCAATGACATTCAGTAGGCTGCCTTTGGTGAACCTTAAGAAAAACATACATAGATCTACCTGGAAAGTCGAAACAGACAAGATCGCCTGACAAAATTGGGAGCATGGGGGTTGGGGGAGAAGGAAGGGGGGAAGGGGAATAAGGGGAGGAGGAGAACTTGAGGGAGCGGGATAGTAGAGATGGAGGAAGGACAGAGATGAGAGGAAGGAAACAGGTATCTTGATTGAGGGAGACATTATGGGGCTAACAAGAAACCTGACACTAGAGAAATTCTCAGGAATCCACAAGGATGACCTCAGCTAAGACCTTAAGCAGTAGAGGAGAGGGTGCCCAAACTGGCCTTACCCTGCCTGTAGTCAGACTGATGAATATCTTAAATATCACCATAGAACCTTCATCCAGCAACTTATGGAAACAGAGGCAGAGACCTGCATCGGAGCACTGGACTGAGCTTCCAAAGTCCAGTTGAAGAGTGGGAGGAGTGAGAATATGAGCAAAGAGATCAGGGCCATGATGGGGACACCCACTGAAACAGTCTACCTGAGCTAATGGGAGCACCAATTCCAGCTGGACAGGGAAGGAACAAGCATAGGACCAAACTAGACCCTCTGAATGTGGCTGACAGTTGCATGGCTGGGGCAGACTGAGGGGCCACTGGCAGTGGCACCAGGATTTATCCCTCCTGCATGTACTGGCTTTTTGGGAACCTATTCTCTTTGGATGGATACTTCACTCAGGTAGGGAGGGCTTTGGACCTTCCACAAAGCAATGTGTTTACCCTCTCTGTGGAGTGGATTTGGGGGAGGTAGGGGTGAGTGGAGGGAATGGGAAGAGGGGAGGGTGTGGGAACTTGGATTGGTATGTATAATGAAAAAATATGATAGTGTGTTTTCTTTTTAAAAAAATAAAAAGAAGAGAATGTCAATGTACACATAAAGAACTAAAAAAAATTTAAAAAATTTAAATTAAAAATTTAAAAAAAAAGTTAAAAATTTAAAAAAAATTTAAAAATACTGATTGATGATATTCATGAACATGATGTACCACTGTTTTTGAAAAATTCATTTTTAATAATAACAGCCTTGGGAAATAAAATACTTTCTGGATGTAAGTTTTGTTTTTTCTTAATACCAGGAAATGATCTATCACTTACCCTCTAGAACCATGGTGTCAACACTGTTCCTAGTGACACACATTATTTAACCATTGCTTAGCTAAGACTCTAAGCAGTGACTTAATCAAACACAGCATCCATAAATACCAATCTATAAACACTTAAAAATGCATTTATTCATCTGTCATATGCAGGAAAATGGAAGGTTAAATACTGTAGAAATTTATATTAGTTTCCACCTACTGTATGAAAATGCTAATGGCAATTTTCTCCCCTGAACTTCTTCTCCAGTTAGTATACCTACCTATTGCCCAGTTGCTAAATCAATAGATTATAATATCTAGAGAGATAGTAAATATCTATTCTAGTTATTTTCCATGTAATAAACTGAGGACAAGATAAAGCAAGCTGATGAAGATGGGCACTAGATCCTGATTTTTTTACTTCATCCTTGGCCACAGGGCTCTTACGAATAAAGCCAGGCAGATCAGCTCATACAATCTTAGCACCCTGGATGACATAGCAAGAGGAGCAGAGGCTCAGGACTAGCCTGGATACCCAGTGAGCTTCAGGCCATTATGTTCTATACAGCAAGACCTAACCAAAAAACAAACAAACAAAAAAGAACTTCCCCCCAAAACAAAACAACAAAAAACTTCAAAGTAACCAATAAACTTAGCAGCCAAAACTCACAAATAACATAGAACGTATAAGGTCCTATGATCAATAAATGAAAGAATTTAAGAGGCTATGTTTAAATTAAATGCTTTCAAACTAGTCCTTGGTTGCTGTGCAAGAAATTTTTTGTTATTCTAAAACTAAAAATTAAAACAAAACAAAATAAATTCTGTACTCTCCTTTCTGTATAGCTTGAAAAAACTGACAAAGGTCAGGTTAAAATTAGAATACAAAGCTTGGTGCATAAGCTCTGCTCTGGCAGACAGAGGTGCATCAGTAAAACCCTTTCCCATAGTGCACTTGGCAGTCTAGTCTCTATACTTGCATGTATTATATGCACACAAACCCTTCTCCAGTGATGCACCTCCCAGTTTGGCATGCAGCATGAAATCTGAAGGGAAGATATTTTACGGGAAGGAGATAGATCAGCAAGATAGGGAGGGACAGGAAGAATGAGGTAGGGCAGTGAGAAAGGGAAATGAATGAGAATAAAGTATATATGAAATTCCATGATGAGACCCATTACATTGTACGCTAACTTAAAAATATTAAAGAAATATGGGTAAAGACGGACTTGAGCCATCTCATTTGTAGTTTATTATCTCAGAAACACCACCCCACTGAAATGTTATCACCTGAAAACTCTATTCAGCACTGTACTATAAAACAGCAAGTGACCGCTATAAACACCTTATTCACTACTGTCCCCAGCATCCTGCAGAGAACTTGGACCTGGTAAGCAAATGCAAAATGTTTACTAACTAAATGAACATTTCAATAAACATGCTGGTGCCTCAATAACCCTCTAAGGTAATCCCAATGCTCAGGCTGGCAATATACAGGAAACGGAAACGGCACACATTTGCCATTACATCTTTAAATCACTAGGAGCAGCGTTTGGAGCAGAAGTGAGTAAATTCCAGGAGGGCAACTACACAATAATGTACAGTGAGCTCGATAAAGGTGGCCACTTACCAGAAAGTGGGATGGACTTCAGCACGGAAATAAACTTCTGGATGAGCTGGGAAAGAAACCTTCTTTCTTGGTATGCCCTAAAAATCAAACAGTAACCCAATTATTTCTGAGTTATTAAAAAGCAAATTTAAACACTGAGCTGTCTAAATGTTCTGTCTCTCTGATATTGGGCACATAGTATCTCTTTGTAAGCACACAGGAAGAAAGGAACAGCCATATTACTGACCTGATTTGCCTACTAAGCACCTTCTTCAGTTACTTTAAGCTTCCATTTAAATTCAGGGGCCAAGACTGCATAGAATGGTTCAAAATTGCATCTATGCTGTCTTAAAAGTCTAACGTTTAGGGGCTGGAGAGACGGCTTAGCTGTTAAGAACACTTGCTGCGGCCGGGCGGTGGTGGCGCACGCCTTTAATCCCAGCACTCGGGAGGCAGAGGCAGGCGGATCTCTGTGAGTTCGAGACCAGCCTGGTCTACAAGAGCTAGTTCCAGGACAGGCTCCAAAAACCACAGAGAAACCCTGTCTCGAAAAACCAAAAAAAAAAAAAAAAAAAAAAAAAAAAAGAACACTTGCTGCTCTTCCAGCTGAACTGGGGTTCAGTTCCTGGCACTTAAATGATAGTTCACAACCACTTGTAACTCCAGTTCCAGATCTGATGCACTCTTCTGGCCTCCAATAGCAATGAATCCATGTGCTGCACTTACATAGATGCAGGCAAAACACACACACACACACACACACACACACACACACACACCACTTTTAAAAAATCTCATATTTAACCAGGCATGGTGGTATATGCCATTAATCTCTGTACTCAGGAAGCAGAAGTAGGAGAATTTCTGTGAATTCAAGGCCAGCTTGGTCTACATGGTAAGTTTCAGGCTAGCCAGAGTGAGATACATAGTGAAACTCTGTCAAAAAATAATAATAACAAAAACAAACAAACAAAAACTAATGTAGCTAAATTGACAGAAGCAACTTTATATCTTAATATGTTTACAGTACCAAATACAGCAAGAGAATTAAACATTAGTCTACAAATCCAATTCCTACTGCTTTCTGAATTGACCATCAACTGACAAACACATCAGGTATTGGATAGTTGTAAATGCTTCTACCAGAAATGCAAAGTATGGGGAGTGATCACAGTCTACTTAGGAAGGGGGAGATGGATCAATGAGTAAAGTAGTACTGTTACAACAAGCTTGAAGACCTGAGCTTGGGTCCCTAGCACCAATGGAAAAAGCCTGGCATGAGGCTGTGCATCTGTAATACCAGTGTTGAGAGGTAGACACATGTATCCGGTGGCTATACATTCAGTGACACACCTTACTCAAAAAAATGAGGCAGAGAGCAATAGAGAAAAATACCTAACATCAGTCTCTGGCCTCTAAGCACACACATGTACACATTGCAGATCTCTGTAAAAAATACTCATAATAATCTACGTGAAAACATTTATTAACAATTTATAATAGTATTATAGGAAGAAAGCAAGCAATAATTAGGCAGTGTTGTGACCCAATGCCTAATGGAGAAGAAAGCTTTGCCCACATACTGCTCTCTTGCTTCTGGGTCCATCTTTTCATCATTCTTTTTAATCAAGTTCCAGAATTTTCTTAGCTTTGGTGTCTTTTTTAATTCTAATTCCAATCGTGCCTAAAAGAGAAATACGATATACAACAATCAGTGACACTAATATTTATGATGATACTTAAATTAACCATTAGCTAGTCTCTTAATATATGATGATATGGGATTGCCTGAAATAAGACGAAGTGTGAAAACTAAGGAATGAATTGTATTCAATTATTATTCAATTCTGTATTTTCAATAATAATAATATAGAAAAAACTACCTTTAATAATCATTATTATAAGTGCAATAATTTATTTCTAAAATTAAGAATTTAAGGCTGAAAAAATACAAGCACGAATGCTTGTAAGCATTATCACTGAAATGAAATCTAAGCCTCCAACAATGAACACAAAAATAACTGTCAAGGCTGGACATGTATCTTGGTGATACATGCTTTGCTTAGCAATGACAAATCTCCGGGTTTAACTCCCAATGCTGGGGTCAGGGCAGAGGACAGGCCCTGCCAAATGGAAATAAGTAGTAGATGGTTGAGCAAGGTGTGTACCAATATGCTCAGCACTGATAAAAAATAAAAAAAAAGAAAAAAAAAAAAGGCAAGGTCCACGTAAAGATCCCATCTCATCAAAGAAACAAAAGAGACAAAAAGTGCCCACATTAGCACACTTTCTCTTGTGGTACTTACCACTTGTCAAATTAGTTTTGTTCATGCGTGTCTCACTCTACCAACTGGTACTATTTATCACTTTTTTACTTAGTATTATTTTTATCTGTCTCAGTCAACAGGTACAGATGATTGGTCTGCATATCTGGGTGTGTACAGAAACTCAAGCAGGAAGTAGAATTTTGCATAAAGCTTTACACTTAAACCTGGTAACATTCAGTTGATACAGAAGATATGTTAATCTATTACATATACATCATTCAATAAAAAGTTAATGGAAAGGCAGAGATCGCTAATATTAAACATGATCCAGACCTTCTATAGCTGTATACACATCCTAAGCCTGGAAATAAAATTCAAGTTTACATTTAGCCTTGTCCAAATACATACATAAGGATAACAATCACACTTTACTAAATTATCCTCTTTCTCTTTAAGTTCAATAAATGGCTGCTCATTTCACTTTACAATATTAAAATTAAGTGGAACAAACAATAGGATGCATGCAACAGTCCTTAAAACGGTAAAAGCTACATTTACAATAAGTTAATACACAATAAAATCCTAAGAAGGAAAGTAGATTTTAGCTCATACAGTTTTTGTGTTCATGTTAAAGCCACTCAGTCTGAAACCACATGACATGTGACAGACACATGGAGAGCATTCTGGAATAGGTACTTACAGGCTGCAAGCCCATCCACATAGGGAGGGAGATAAGCTGCTGTACTTGACTCCTTATCAAGTCTACTTCCTGTTCAAAGCATGAAGAAAACAAGTTTATATACATTCCAGTATTAAGAAAAACATGCCATCAATACTTTAAAATTAATGGTATTTTACTACTTAGAGGTTCAACAAGGGACTAGAGATGGTTAAGAGCAATTGCTGCTTTTAGAGAGGACCAGGGTTTGGCTCCCAGCATGCATCTTGAGAGGATCACAACAGTGTGTAACTCCAGCTCCAGGATATCTGCCATCCTTTTCTGGCCTCTGTTGGTACCCACATACACGTGCCACACACACATATACAAAATCAATCTTTAAAAAAAAAAATCAACATTTAAAATGGCAGTTTCCACTATTTGCAGATTTCATATAAAAAACTCATTTATTAACAAAAATGTATTTGAAACCCCCAGATTAATACTTCCTGCAGTAATCACAAAGAACACAAAACAGCTGCAAGTTTAAGTTTCCCAGGTACCTGTCTCCCCTGAGGCTGTTACCTCTCTGCTTCAGTTCCAGTTATCATACACTAGCAAGTGTCCTTTCTGAGATGTGGCGCTACATTTTTACTATTGTATCTTGTTTGTGATTTCATCCTTTTATTATGGATCCCCAAAAGAAGGCTGAAGTACTATCTGAAGCTCATAGTTATAACATACTCAATACACTGCCCTGTCTTCTTTTAAATTTATTATTTGTGTGTGTGTGCACCTGAGAATGCCAGAAGAGGCCCCAAATCCCCTGGAGTTATAGACAATTAATTATACGTAGCCCTACATGTAGTAATGGGAAGAGAACTCGGGTCCTCTGGAAGAACACCAAAGGCTCTTAACCATGCATCTCTCCAGCCCTTACATGTGTCTTTTTTTCCCCCCGCGGAGACAAGGTTTCTCTGTAACTGGAGCCTGTCCTGGAACTGGCTCTTGTAGACCAGGCTGGCCTCCAACTTACAGAGATCTGCCTGCTTCCGAGCGCTGGGATTAAAGGCGTGAGCCACCACTGACCAGCCTTGCCACGAGTCTTACATAGAAAACATGTGTGTTAGATAAACTGCATTTAATAACAGTGCTGATGATGGAGAGCTTATAGATAATCAAAATAATATATTAAGTAGGATGTCTTTAAACAGAAACAAGCATAATAAAGGTTATGACCCGACTCAGGGTCATCTAAACTTACTCTAGAAGAATAAGGAAAGTTGCAGAATTGAAAGGAAAGTAAATTTACCAAGCTATTGAAGCAATGATCCAGGAAGAGCAGGAGGACGGTCTGTTCATGGAGGGAGAACTCGCCATCAGTCTCAGCCAATGCTGCTTTCAAGATGCACTTAAAAAAGAACGGGAAGTGGTCTGGCTTCTTCTTAAAGGTCTGAAAGAATAAAAGTTCACTTTGAGCCGGGGTGGGGAGTGGGGTGGTGCACACCTTTAATCCCAGCACTTGGAAGGCAGAGGCAAGTGGGTCTCTGAGTTTCCAGTCAGCCTGGTCTACAGAGTGAGTTCCAAAACAGTCAGAGCTACACAGAAAAACCTGGTTGCAAAATACTAACAAACAAAAAACTAACAAATAATTCACTTAGAGCTCTTATTTGCATTTTTCTTTCTTAAAGAAGTGCTGTTGGGGGTTTTAGGAATATATTAACAAAATTAAACCAGCTGGGCAGTGGTGGTGCACGCCTTTAATCCCAGCACTCGGGAGGCAGAGGCAAACAGATCTTTGTGAGTTTGAGGCCAGCCTGGACTACAAGAGTTAGTTCCAGGACAGGCTCCAAAGCTACAGAGAAACCCTGCCTCAAAAAACAAAAACGAACAAACAAAATTAAATCATTACATGATTACTGTATATGTGATTAGAGAAGTAACACACATGATAGTAAGTCAAATAGAACTTTTTTGACAGGGCTATGAGAGACCTAAAGCTAACAGAATAATGACTTCAATTCTCTTACTTGTTCTTATGTACTTAGATAAAGGTTTATTCTCTTATTAAGATTTTGGAATATTTTTATTCCTTTAATTTGAACAAAACAACTACATCTTTGAAAAAACCTATAGTTTTCATGCTGTAATTAATCTCTGTTTCTCCTGCTCTATACCAGTTCTTGACACTTAGAATGCAAATAATATAAATATATTCAAGGCCCTACTTATTGCCACACATAAGTGAAAGAGATGTGTGGCTATTCTAGTTGTTTCCGTTTACTTCTCTAAACCAACCTCTACCAACATCTCCCATGATACTAATGGCAGTAAGCCCAAATGACCCTTATCCTCTGTTTCTTTCTCCTTCCAGGACTTTGCAAGCTAAGAAAGTGCTCTACCACTGAACTACATCCTAGCTCCTGAGCTGCTTGTTACTGTAGTTAACTTCCTGTTACTTTAACACAAGTTTGTACCTCAAGTTCTGGTCCATCGTTCTTCCCCAACTCACATTATCCTCTGCTCATGATTCTAAAGATACATCTTCAGGGGGCTGGAGAGGTGGCTCAGTGGTTAAGAGCACTGACTGCTCTTCCAGAGGACCCAGGTTCAATTCCCAGCACCCACATGGCAGCTCACACCTGTGTGTAACTGCAGTTCCAGGGGATCTGACACATTCTCACCAATGCACATAAAATAAAGGTTTTTTTGTTTTGTTTATAAAAAGGTACATCTTCATTCCTGATCTCCTTACCACCTAATCCTTACATTTATCTGTTTTACTACCAGATCAAAAAGGTAATTTAAACTCTAACACTTAAACGAAAGAAGCTTCCACAGTTCCTTCAATTCCTCTATCCCTTCCAGGAAATGGCACCATCACCTATTTCCAGTTGCCCAAGTTTGGTAAGTGACTGAAAACTAGTACACTTCCTTAATGCTACTTCAATTATCAAACCCAATCAGTTTTTTATTTTTAAATCTTGTATGTCCTCTGAATCTATGATAGTAGCATTTTATCCATATTGTTTTTCTGTGATTTCAGTTACCTGTGCCATCTACACTCTAAAATTATTAGAGGGAAAATTCTAGAAAGAAACAATTCATTTGTTTTCAATAATACACTGTCCTAAGGAATATGATGAACCAGTGCTCATGTGGCCTGGACTGACTACACCCTGGCACTCAGTCTAAATAAGCTATGTGCCCACTAGACACTCTGCCTTCTCAGTGAGCAGACTGATTTCACTTAACCTTTATTTTCTGTAATAATCACTACACAGTACAAAAGTGATCCTGACAATTTAAGACTAGTATAGAATAATTCTATTTTATTAGTCACTGTTGATCTCTTACACTGCCCAATTTATAGATGGAACTTTATCCTAATTACTCCATAGGAAAGTGTGTGTGTGTAGAGAAATAATGTGTGTGTGTATATGCATGCATGTATGTATATATATATATATAAAGAGATGTGTGCATAAATATACACATATAAATTTATACACTATTCTATAGGAATGTGTGTGTGGAGAGAAAGAATGTGTGTGTATATATGTATATATATATATATATATATATAGAAAGAGATGTGATATATATATACATATATATATTTATATGCTACTCCATAGAAAAGTATGTGTGTGTATAGAGAAAGTATGTGTGCGTGTGTGTGTGCATAGAGGGAGAGAGAGAGAGATGAGTGTATATATATATATATATTTATATGCTACTCCATAGTAAAGTGTGTGTGCGTATGTGTTTATAGGTACTGTCATCTGAAGTGATATCTACTAGGGTCCTAGAATGCATCTTTGTGCAAAACGGAGGAATTCCTGCCCTGTTGTTTTTTTATTTCAAACTCTAATCACTAAAGTGGTCTCTATATTTTATCAATTGGCGAAATTACTATCTGTCTTAAAAAAAAATGTCTCTTCCTTTCTATAATCATTTGAAGCAATTTCCTGAGATCCCTAGGATATCTTGTAACACCTTAGGTTAACCTGTAAGCCCTACCTGCCCAAGAACCAGGTAACTTCCTGGGATTCTGGGAGTTGTAGTTCTTAGAAAACAACAGCAAAAGCCTTAAGAGAAAGTATGGTGACTGCATGGGTTTGTCATTAAATAACTCTGCACCATGTGTCTAGGAGCCATTCAGATGGAAGTTCTAGCGAATGGTCCTGACCAAAACCCATCTTGGTCAGTATTTAATATTTAAATAAAGCTTGTTTCCAACTTGGTTCAAAATGATGAAACTTTTTTTTTTTTCTGGCAAATCTCAGGAGCCATAGTTTAATCTGAGCTCAAATGTGCCCTGGGATACAGTCAGTATTTGAGAGAAATGTCCATGTTTTAATCTTAACAATTCTAACTTAAACAATTTCTCACTTCGGAAACCACTTCATCGAAATAGATGACAACCACTATGTTTTTTCTTCATTAAAAAAGAAAATCTACATTCCGAGTTAGACTCTGTTGAGCCGTAAAAGAAACTGTTAGCTCATTAGTAATTTCCACACGGCAAAAGAAGTTCCAGGCTAGAAAGGAGGTAAGGAGACTAAGCACACATCATCTCCTAGAGCTCCCAATACAACTTGCGCTTTGCCAGCTCCAATTGTCATTCCCTGTTTCAATCACAACACAGAAAAACAACTCTACATTCTTATTATCTAAGTCCTAGAAAACCAGCTGCAAGTACTACAATCAAAAGAAAACTAACAGGACCTCTCATACTGCCATTCTTTGTCTCCTAGAACTTTACTATTGGGTGATCGCCCACCCTAAGGGGATAGCTGCTATCACGAAGATTCTGCTACTCTGTAATGGCTTAAGGGGGCCAGAGTGAGAGCTGTGAAATAACTCAGTTTTCTGTTTACCTCCCAGGCTGGGACATTTTCTCTGAACTTCTCATTCACCATACAGCAGATGGACATTAAATAGGCCTTGCTGGAAACTTCTGGAGAATAATTCATCCAGAGATAATTTTCAAGATACTGACTGTAAAGAGATAAAAAATTGCACAGAATATTTCATTAGTTATCACAGGCATTGTACTGCATAAGGCACCTGAAAAGAGAATTATTTCTACATCTTTCACAGAGTTCCCTGTACTCCGCACTGGTGCTTCTCCTGTAACCTTCCATCTAGAAACCGTGGCTCCACGAATGACAGACTGCACTCCCAAAAAAGAAGATGTCAACGGATGGTTATGTTCAAATCTTTATTGGTAACTTGACTAAATTTAGAATCACCTAGGAGACATATCTCTTGGTGTGTCTGTGGGAAGGCTCACAGAGATATTAAATGAGGAATGTAGACATCTTGGACTGAAGGAAAAAAGAAAAAGTACAAAGTGTGCTGAGCACCAGTCGTCACTTCCCCATTTCCTGACAGTGGAGGCAATGGTGAACAGAACTACAGCTGCTTTTACCTCCATGCCTCCTCTACCAAGAGGGAACAACTGTACCTTCATCTGTGAGTCAAACCAAACCCTTCCTGTCTTAAATGGCATGACAAGTACTTTGTCATGGTAACAAGAGAATCCACTCATCCACTCATCAACCAACTCTGAATACTCCCTAACATGAAGGCTCACACAAGTGAAAGTAAAACCACTCCACAAATATAACTATAAACTAAAATAATTCTCAGAAAAAATGTCTTATAACACGTTATCAAAAAGAGATTTCATAAAGCATAATTTAAAAGGTAATTCGCTGGGCACACCTTTAATCCCGGCACTCAGGAGAGGCAGGCAGAGCTCTGTGAGTTCAAGGCCAGCCTGGTTTAAAAGAGCTAGTTCCAGGACAGGCTCCAAAGCTATAGAGAAGTCCTGTCTTGAAAAACAAAACAAAAAACAAAAAGGTAATTCAGTTTCCAAGTTAATTGACATTTTCCCCTCTGGGTACCAAAATTCTTACCTTAGTCTTATGGATAGATGAGTAAATGACTTTAAGTATTTCTGACTTTCCAAACATAAGTTAGTGCTTTGAGCTTTGGCATCGGACACAGATATCGCACCTCTACCAATCACTTAATTGCATCATTTTGAAAACACCTGTGACCTCTGTTTGTTCCAGTAATTAGAGTATAATGCCTCAATTTCAGAGTGACTATGTGTGATGTGTACATAAAACATTTAGCACTGCTCAGCTTAAGACATGTTCATAAACATTCTGAACAGTACTTGTTTTCATTTTTACATGCTAGCCAAACCTAGATGTGGCATATGTTCTTACACCTTCATAATCAAAAGTTGTATGTAAGCAAGGCATGGTGGCACACACTTTTAATCTTAGCACTCAGGAACAGAGGCTGGCGAATCTGCATTCTAGGTAAGCTTGGTCTATGAAGTGAGTTCCAGGACAGCCAAAAGTACATAGAGAGATTCTCTCTTTCTCTGTCTTTCTGTCTGTCTCTCTAAGACAGGGTTTCTCTGTATAGCTTTGACTGTTTTGGAACTTACTCTGTAGGTCAGGCTGTCTTGAACTCAGAGGTCCACCCAGCCTCTGCTTCCAAAGTGCTGGGATTAAAGGCATTAAAGACACCATAGCTTAGAGAGAGCTTTTCTCAAACAAAACAAAACAAACAAACAAACAAAAAAAAACAAAACAAACAAACAAAAAAAACCAAACCTGTTTTCTTGGGCTAGGGATATGGGTCGAAGATATGGCACATGCTGAACATGAGTAATGTTTAGCAATCTGGAAAAAGGTTACATTTTCTAGTATTTGAAACATTTACATAGCAGTAGGTAGGTTTGAACAATGGTGTCTTATTTATTCACAAAATTTCAGCTGGGAAGGACGTTCCAGAGTAAACTCTGATTTATTCCCACAGACCACATGTAACTAGTGAAGACAATCTCAAAATAAAAGTTACCCTGATAATAGGGTTATCTCTCAAAACAAAGGAAATATCAAATTAGAACATCACAAAAATATAAATAGTCATGAATTTAGATTTCATTTGCTATTGGGAATCAAACCAATATGTATGTATGTGTTAAATGCAACCTGAATCCATGAGCTCTTCCCGAAGGCTATAGTAGTATTTTCGTTGCTGCAAAGGGAGCCTTTACTCACAGGCCATCCTCCATGCAATGCCTTTTCACTCACCTAAATTCCAACAGCATTATTTTCCTGATGGCAAACCTAAAAACATAAAAAGAACCAATTTTGAAATAGAAAACAGAAACATTTCAGAGATCCCAATCCTCATTCATTTGGAATCTTTTGTAACCAAATTAAATGATGCATCAGATTTTATAACATCAGATCACAAAGGCCAAAAGAGTGCACAGGTCAACTTCACAAGCACTAATGCTCTCATCTCACCGATATAGCTACCAATGTCAAAGATGCGGAAATCAGATGTCCTACACATTTCTGAGTCTTCACTGGGGGGAATACTAGGTATCTCTCTATATTATACTCTTCTTTATAATAGAAGTATGTGGCTTTACATGGATAAATGAAGCTTTACAAACAAAATACTGCTCCAGAGCCTGATTTTGTTTTAATTATTTTCTAATATTGGGAATAAAGTACCAACACCAGAACACTGCCACTAGGTGGTAGTTTTCAGATTTGAAAATTAAATTTATAACTCCCTAGGAGACCCTTACCCTGCCAAAATCCTATTCTACTGTATTCTGATCTCTTAAACAGTTTTACCAAGGACACTGTCACAAAACATTAGCAAGGATGAAATGAATGCGTTTACTGTACAAAGGCAAAAAGCTTGAGGAACAATGAGAAAACATCAGCTTCTACAGTTCAGAAAGGCTACAAAGCAGATGTGATACCTTAAGAGACATACTCCGGAGCGGCACTTAACTAAAGGTGTATATATAAGAGAGGAAAACCACCCTAGGCAATAGACACCAGATCGGAAGAGTTTTGGGGATAGAAAAAGCTACAAATAATAATCACAAATATAAATACCAAGAATGGTTTGTATTTTTCTAAGTTACCAATATTGACCGACAACATACAGTAAACATGACACTGTGCTCAAAACATAACACATATTTTATATGTTCAGCCACAGTTGGACAATTGTGTATAACAAACTAGGTCCATTGATGACATCGGCAATCACATGCAGCTGATAAAGAAACAGTAGGCAGACATGGAAATTGTCTTATTACCGTACATCCTTCCAGAATGTAGTTGTACTAAAACATGGAGTTTGGAGTTTTACAGCACCCTCACAACCACATCTGAAAACTATATAAAGAAAAAAATATATTTTCAAATGCTAAAAAGGGTTCTGTGATCTGCATGTGTGGGCAAACATACAGTGTACGTGGAGGTCAGGAGACAACTTTATGGAGTTGGTTCCAGGGATTGAACTTAAACCTCCAGGTCTGCATGGCAAGTGTTTTTACCTGATGAGGCATCAGGCTGGCCCAAGTCTGTTTATTTAAGTTAAAAAAATAAAAAAGCAAGACTATAGCAATTATTTTTAATTTATTTTCCACTTATGAATTAAGATGTTAGAGGAAGAAATAAACGGTGTCTTCTAGAGTACTGACAAAATTCAAGTTTTCTTTGTGGAAATATTATAATCTAAAGGGTATACTATATCCTGTCAGTGTCACGATTCAAAATAAAAGTTTGTACGTTTCAAATAAAGATAAATACAAAGTGGAAAAATAAAGTATTTGTTATTTTTATTTTTCCACCACAAAACCTACCTGGTGGATTCATAACAGGATTAAGAATAATGTCAAAGGGTATAAATTAATAGATCCTAGAAGAAAATGGATGCTATTCCTATTAAAGAACAAAGTATTGGATAAGAGCCAAGGAAATAGGTCAGTGCCTCAACTACTAGGCAATACCTAAGCAAGCTCCTCAGCCATACGCAAGAAGAGTACCTCAAAGTTTGGGGTGGGGGAAATGCACTGTGTATGCAACACACTTAGAGCAAAGCCAGCACACAGCAAACACTCAAGCAGTAATGACTCCTGCTTTAAATAGAAGTTGCATAAAAATATAGTAAGAGAAGCTTTCCAATCTGACACTGCAAGAAAGAGCAAAAACCAATGAATTGTGCAAAAAAACCATGCAAACCATGTGACTAGGCAAAAGCCTTTTAAGATTTGAGATCTCAGAAAAATCTATTTTTAGATAAGAATATTAAGATCTGAATAACTTATGAGTACTATGATATTCAAAGGTTCTTATGACTATAAACAGTCTATCTGGCAGTGCATTATAACCATTAATAAAATTACATTACAATGAGCATTCCCTAGATACTGAAGATGACACATTGCTCAGCAAAATAATGTCTTCAGGCACTAGTCTAAAACACTGTTCATTTAAAGATTTAAATGTATTTTGTGATTTATGTCATAAAAAATTTTAAACAGGCTCACAAACAACCCATTAAAACCACTGCCCTACTTTGACACTGCCTTATTTTTGCTTTCAAATTATTTAGTGAAATCTACTTTTTTAAGACTTAAACACATAAAAAAAATTAAAAAAAAAACAAGCAAAAAAAGATTCTACAAAATTTGAGCATGCATGGCGGCACACAAGTATAATCCCAACACTTAGGAGGCAAGACAGCAGGATCACAAGTTCAAGGCCAGCCTTGTACTCTATGAGACTTTATCTAAAAACCAATTATAAAATTACACCATTTAGACAAGTATCTTTTAACAATAATAACTGGGGCGGGCGGTGGCACACGCCTTTAATCCCAACACTCGAGTGGCAGAAGCAGGCAGATCCCTGTAAATTCGAGGTCAGTCCAGTCTATAGAGCGAATTCCAGAACAGGCTCTAAAGCTACAAAGAAACCCCGTCTCAATAAACAAAAACAAACACAAAAATTAACAGGGCATAAATATCTACAAGTAAATATATGGAAAGATGACCAATCTACATGGCTAATTTCTTTTAAAGCTTCCCATGAGCGAATGCAGTGTCTAAACCCTTCTGTGTGAGGTGGGGCAGGGAAGATAGAAACCCCACACAAAGCTGAAGACATTGTGAATAGGAACAGGAAAGAAAGGTTTAATCACTCCTTTATATATATAATTAAAAAATAACTAATTATGCCTTGGTTTTATGCAATGTATATATAATAATTATTTTGAATTTACATCTTAGTTTTATAATTTTTTTTGATTTTCGAGACAGAAGAGTATTTTTTAGAAAATTTATCAGAAATAGTAAGAAAATTATTAGTGAACTTGAAATAAATCTATGCTCAATCTATCTATCTATATATCTATCTTGGTCCTTCAAAAACCAAATTAACTGTGTGGGATTTAATCCCTCTGATTGAACCCTGAACGAGAAGACACAGAGGTAATACATGACTCATAAATACCAGCACAGAAACATTCTTGCCATCAACATTCTTGCCCAATGAGCAGTACGGAAAATAAGAAGATCCTTTGCAAGCTAAGAGCAGAACCAGACACACAGACACATTCCACATGGTTTACATAATCCCAAGGTACCACAATTACTCATTCCTACCTTGATTTGACGATCTCTTTTTCATATATCTCTTCAATTACCTGTTCCAAAAGTATAAAAATGTTTAATGTATCAAGTACCTTGCTTTTCAATCTAAACTGACAGCTTTCAATTACTGACTCAATTATTTATTATAAAATAATTTGCTTTAAGAAAGATCAAATATTTAAATAAGAGACTTTTTAGCAATGACATTATTTCTCAAATACAAAATAATAGAAACTAAACTAGAGAAATAATAAAATCCATCCACATAAATACACAGCTCTAAAATACTCTTTAAACAGGATGTGTTTATAACATTTCTAGACAAACAAACCTCATAGAGTCATGTTTTCGCAACTTAATTTTAAGTGATTTTAGATTATTAGACTCTAAAAGTCATAATAGCTTCCCAAAAATCAGCTGGAAAGTAAGTTAAAAGTGTGAGGGCATTATAGAAACAAATGGTAACTACTACATCCTACTATCCAAATGATACGATAACATCACGACTTCTAGTCAGCTGAGCCAGGGTACATAGAAGTCAGGCTCTGGAGTTCTAAGTTCTGCCTCAAACTATCAACTCAAACTGTTGAAGGCTGTGAACCTACCACAAGTGCCTGACCTGTCTAATGTCAGTTTTTTCATCTGATAAAAGGACCCCAAATAATGACTACCATAAAAGGTTGCATGAATAAGACAGGGCATGCAAATGTCTACTACAACTCTGAAATGTGGTCAACTTTGAGCTACAGTTACCATAGAAACACAGTACAGTTAAGGGTAGTGAAGAGCGTTTTGATGCCGGTGGTACTGCGTTACTGTTAATGTTTATTATATATTCAAATGTTGAACCTCAAATGATGCAGTATGATTTTATGTTAAGTGTGGCTTTAACAAAGCCACCTAAAGCATCACAACTCAATCCACACAGTCAGAGATTAAGGCCTGAGTCGTCATCACTTGTTTCATGCTTTGCAGTGTCAGCATACACTCCACGGGTAGGCTTGGCATTTTAGGACACTTCCAGGATGTTAGCTGGCATGTAGCTCTTTTTTTTTTTTCTTTTTTTTTTTTGACAATTGCTTTGATGACACCATAAGTCCCCTGAACAGTGCTATCTTTAGTCATCTACTCTAGACAAAACAGTGTCCACTCTCTCCATCCTTAAAACTTTTTTGCCTCAGTCTAGCAACCTGAAATCATCAGGAAAGTAAAGATTCTAGCTTTAATGAACAGCCAAAACTTTCGTATAAATTTTCCCATATATTTACAAAAATATTTGTTGCATGCTCATCTATAATAATAAAATATTTAAAATAATCTAAGAATCCACAGTGGGGAAATCATTACTCAGACATATTTCTGGAAAGGATTAAAGGAAATAAAAGAAAATGATAACATTAATTATCTCTAGGTAATGAATTTTATGTTATTATGCATAACTTCTAAAGACTCTAAAATTTCTAACATAAGCAATTATTAGTTTGATAATGAAAAACAGTATTTTCAACCTCAAAAAATGTATTGAAAGCTTTTGTTGAATTAATCCTTAAAAAGAAATACCAAAAGTACAACTGTGTGCAAGTATGTTGTAAGACAAAACTACTTACTTTTATATCAAAAGGTGATTTCTTCTTGATGTGAGGAGCCCAGTATTTACATGCTAACTGCAAAAAATTCAAACAAACAGTAAAAACATTAAATTCCAGATTCATACCACTGAACCACTTAAGACAGGTCACTCAATGCAAAGCTGTTGTTTCTTAACAAAGCAGATGTAGTATTAGGGCACTGGGCAGTTTTAAAGGTACCATATAAGTATACAATTTAGATATCATCCTTGGCCCCAACACAATAAATAACAGATTCCAACAGATTCATCTCTTCTCTGAAACCCCTGGCAAATGGTATGGTTTGTTTATAATCAAAGTAAAAATGTTTTTTGGATTACTCATAAAGAAATCCAAGGGCTCAAAAGATTTAGTTAGCTGCCTATGATTAGTTAGTCAACAGCTGGGTAAGTATTAAAAACCAGTTCCATAATCTTCAGGAAAGTTGATATGTAAAAGACCTTTAAATGATTACTATATACCTAGACATAAGTAGACCAAATCTTTAAGAAACTATAGTATTAAGGCTAGTTATTCAGAGGATATAAAAGTTGTTGTTTTATATTTTAGTAGGTTAAATTTCACGTAGAAATTTGAATACAGATACATAATCTCTCCAGAAATTGAAGTGGACTGTACACCTGTCAAGAACTGTGGACTAGGAGTGGAGAAATTGCTCAGCAATTAAGAGCACTTGGTCATTCAGAGGACCTGGGTTCCAACTCGATTAACATGCTGGGTGGCTTACAGCTCCTTCCAACTCCCACTCTGGGGGATCTGAGGGCCTCTTCTGTTCTCCATAGGTCACCACACACACACACACACACACACACACACACACACCACTCCACCCAGCACACACACACACACACACCACTCCACCCAGCACATAAAAATACAAATTAAAAAAACTGAACACTTCATACTGATTTTTTTTTAAACCAAATAAATCCTTTTAAAAAATGGAAACTCGTCAGGTGGTGGTGGTGCGTGCCTTTAATCCCAGACTAGGGAGGCAGAGGCAGGTGGATTTCTGTGAGTTCGAGGCCAGTCTGGCCTACAGAGCAAGTTCCAGGGCAACTAGAGCTGTTACACAGAGAAACCCTGCCTCAAAAAACACAAACAAAGAAGAAACTCTAGCAAGCACAAAGATTCAATAGATTTATGAGGAGGTAACTGCATTGTCTGGCATACTGGCGGTACTTAAATGTCTGCTATATAGATAGACAAATACACATATAAAAAGATAAATGAACAGGTGCTGGAGAGATGGCTCAGAGGTTAAGAGCACTGGCTGCTCTTCCAGAGGTCCTGAGTTCAATTCCCAGCAACCACATGGTGGCTCACAGCCATCTATAATGAGATCAGGTACCCTCTTCTGGTGTGCAGGCATACATGGAGGCAGAATGTTGTATACATAATAATAATAATAAAAAAAGATAAAGGAACAAATGAAGCCAAGGCTGAACTCTCCACTCTCCACTTAGTACAGCCAGGACAGCACAAACTGCTCAGGAGAAAGATATAAGGGAAAGTAAAAAGAGAAAATAATAATAATAATAATAATAATAATAATAATAATAATAATAATAATAATAAAGCACAGTCACAGAGTCAGAACTTCTTGATCCTTTAATACACAAGACAGGACCCTTCCTGGGCAGGTGTCAGAGGCTCAGAAATCAACTCACAGAAGAGGTCATACATCTAACCCCAACATATTACTTACCCATGACAGATTTCCACACTTTGAGGTCACCCCTTTGGCAAAACCCTTAGACAAATACAAGCAATTTAAATTATGTCTTCAAATCACTTCCTTCACATTTCTACTCTGGCATTTTGCATGTTAAACTTTCAGTTTCTCCAGATCTTCTTCCAAAGACCACAGACTCAGTGAATGCAAGGATAACCTTTCTTTGCAGCTTAGACAAATAGCACATGGCAAGTCCCAGACATTAATTCTTGTTATCATTACCACTCAATCCTCCTTCTTCTCAATACTTCTCAATGACTGCATCCCCATCTGTTCATGGACTGACTTGTCCACTCATTCCAAATACATACTAAACACACTCCACGTGTCTAATACAATGCAGGTGTCCAGAAGTACATGGAGAGTAAACAACCGGTTTCTAGCTCGACTCTCACAACCTAACACATGACAGAATATGATGCTTATAAATAAATGATTTTTTTCCGGACACCCCATTCCATCCTACAGTTTCAATTTGGTATCTAAGTTAATATCAATATGCTTTATCCTCATATTCAAGAGCTCTTTCAATATATACAACTAAATGTATATCACAGTTAACATAGTCAAAACTGTACTCTTCATATGCCAAAACATCCACGCAGCTGTTCAAGGCATTCTTAATTAATATCTTTCCTCCACAATCTATGACCAAGTCAATCTGTCTCAACTTGAGAACATAACCAGCCTTTTAAGTTGAACAGCTGAGGCTCTCCAATCTCTCATATATACTGTATATGAACACTATCGCTATCCCTAGAATTACTTTTGCTCCCTTATCCCCACCTAATATCCACATTTTGGTAAGCTGATATTCTAACAATACCATTCACCAGGTTGCAATGCAAAGCCACTGGATTTAGAAGAAAATCCAAACCTACTTGTCCTCTCAAATTGTACATGAGCTAGTCCCCACATACGGCTTCATACTCCTCTCCTACTGGTAATTCTCTGCCTTTTTCTTTGTTTGGTTTTGGCTGTTGATATTTGGGACAGGGTCTCACATATCCTATGCTGGCCTCGAACTTGCAATGTAGACAAGGCTGGCCTTGAACTTCCATTTCTCTGGTCTTCACCTCTCACGTGAAGGGAATTAAAGGAATGTACTGTCATTCCTAATCCATATTCTCTCAGTTCATATATCCCAGTCACTGTAGCTCTCTTTACATTCAAACTTAACGACATTAGCACTTGACATTGCCCGCACTGTTTCCATGTTCTCTCTCAAGTTGGCTGCTCATCTGCAATGAACTTTAATGGAGTTTAAGAAGTCAGGAATAGCCTCTCTAATGTGATGTAAAGAAAACCGGTTAAATCGGGATTCTGAAGAGCAGGAACAATGTCCAGAAAGTCAGATAGAAGTTACCATGGCACATTTAAGTCACTGAAGCTTATAGTGGCGAAAGCTCAAAGTGAGAACGGGAGAGGCGTGAGCAAGGACACTTTAAGTAAAAGCACAGCACTTTCAAAGATTTCAGTCATTATCCCTGGCGCAATCAAAACGGTTGATGAGGATTTTTAGGAAAACAAGTGATGTAGGCAGCTTTACCCCCATGTGCACTCTGAAGTAACCTGAAGAACGGACTGCAGGAGAACAGGAGGAAATATGTCAGATCAGGAAGCCTTGGAGTGGAGGGGGAGAGAGGTCCAGAAACTGACAAGTTAGCACGTCGTCGTGCAAGGGCTAAGTGAATGAAACTGCTTCTAGGATTCTGCCGACAAATCTGCTGAGACGGGAGAGAAGCGGGTGGGCTTAAAACCTTCCGCACTTACGGACTTACTAAAGAATAATTTCTGAAGAGTTCCCACTAACATGAGCGGGAAAGACTGAAGGCCCAGGATCTCCAAATCAAAGCTCCAGAAATAATTAACGTTCATAGACGGATCTACTTGTAGAGGGAGTCTTGTCAAATTAACAAAATTCTATTCAAACACAAGTTTTGCAGTCTCTTTTCTGTCAACGCGGAGCGGCCTCTTTCTGCGTGCCATTTCCAATATTTAACTAGTAACCTGCACGTGCACGAGATATCAAAGACAATCCCAAGTCCGGCCTCAGGACCTGGCCATGCTTTCTCCCCGCTTACCCAGGCAGACCCGCCGGGGCTCACCTGGGTGACGAACTCCGCGTTGATCTGGGACACCGTGGGGGCCACGATTTTCTTGGGCTGCGCAGGGGCCGCCATCGCAGCAGTCGTCTGCGGCTCCGGTGCAGACCAGAGGCCCGCGCTCGCAGCGGCGACACCAGAAAGCTTTCAAGCAGCCGTCTTGATGTTTAGCCCCGGGCTGCAAAAAGCGCCCGGCCACCATGGACTCTCACAGTTCCGCTGAGAATCCCGGCGTTCCCCCGGAAGCAGAACTAGTAGGCCCGGAAGTTAGGGCAAGCGTTAAGCCCTAGCTAGAAAGCCAACTGCTTTTACCTGTTTCTTTATCGCCCCCTAATGGACGGCGAAGAGATAACACCCAGCGTGCGGAATTATGGTAATAGCGATCGGGTAAATAATGTTGGACGTGGTTAGTAAAAGTGGGAGTTGGAAGAATAGGATTTGGGGTTTTTTTGGATGCTAAAGAAAGGCGTAGTATGAAAACATACTCATTCAAGGCATTCTGTGGCCTTAACAGCTGTCTAGAAGTATTGATTGTCATACAATAAACACAGAGTGTAAAACGTGGTACATTTTTAAATGGTTGTGTATCTTTTAAAGCATCACCAAAATCATGACAATGAAATTGTCCAATGCCCTTAAAAGTTACTATGTGTCATTGTGCTTTCAACCTTACATCACGTCTCACTCAGCCTTCTGTCAATTTCCATCCTCTGCGTCTCTGTTCATTAGAGAATTTTATTTAAGTTTTACGTAAATTTTTTGAGAAAAAAAGACTATTGTACATAAATTTTAGAACATGCCTTTTTCTTTGTTCACCAAAAATTATTTTGAGATGCATCTGTGTTGTTGCTCGTATCAGTCACTGATTCAATTTTATTGCTAAATAAATTATTTTTTTCAGACAGCACAGTTCATGAATTTAGTAATCTGTTGCTAGGCATTGAAATTGCTGCTAGTTCTGACTACTATAAACAAATCCTCTACAAGCGATTCTTAGCCATTATGGAGAGACACATTTCCTCTGAAGTAACACACTAGATGGTTAAGTCCTATGATAAGTGTGTTTGTTCACCTTTTTAAGAGGCTTAAACACTATCATTTGAGACTTGTGTTGTCTTCTTTTTCCCACCAACATTAAAATGAATAGTGTTAATTTTTTTAGCCATTTTAATAGGTATGTGGTACATCACATTATGGTTTTAATTCATGTTTCTTTAACAACTAGTAATGTTGAGTATCCTTTTGTGTGCATTATGCATATATATTCACTAGGGAAATACTTGTTCTAAACTCTCATCTAGTTTTTATTCAGTCACTTATTGTATAATTCTCGCATTTGCACAAACCTACTATTTACAAATTCATACACAGGTTAAATGCTTACCTCTAGTAAGTTCTCTCTGGAGAAATATAGACAGGAGACTAGCAACTCATTCTCTCTCTTTTAATTTTATGATATGTAGTGCCCTACCCAAAATTAATAGTTTGAAAAACATTAGCTGTGGGTCTGGAGATTAAGTACATAAGTTAGTTTTTGCCACTCTATATCTTACTCTTTATTTCTAGGGGCCTAAAAATGTGCAAGCTTACAATTTTAAATGCAAAGGAATCTGGATGTAAAATAACCACTGACACCTTATCTCCAAATGTAGCGCCTATAAAATTGTAGCGCAGGTTTTCCAACGGCTTTGATGATGAATCTTGATCATCTGAAACTGTTATCTCTATCCTCCCCTGAAGCTACCACATCTCCTATAATATGTTCTTCAATAATAATAATAATAAAACACACCCTGGAGTCAGGAAAGGTCTTCAAGAGCAAGGATGCCATTGGTGTTAAGTACCCGTGTGATAAGAGGAAGAGAATACCACAAAGACCAGGAATGGGGCAATTAAGACTTCTACTGATCAACATTAATTGGGATATTTTGTTGCTGTAGGAAAAATAAAAGTTGGCTTTAAAGTCAAGTCTGTCTATAAAAGTATCTAAAAGGACTAGTGCCAACGTAGGCATCAGGCAGGCATTTGGGAAGGCTCTGGTCCATTTCTCTGTGACTCTCTGGCTTTGACTCTTCCAATTCCATTGATGATTAGGTCACAGCACTAATGTGGAGAATCTCTGTGTGTACCATTTCCTTCTTCAATCTGAATTAAGTTCAATCGTGCACTCTGACCACCTCCTTAAGTCAGTGCTTTCCCCAGAGCCAATCTGGGTGACTCAAATGAGAGATGGAATATGCTAACAGGTTTGGAAAGATCCAGCCTGACTGATGGGCTGCAACAAAATCAGTCTGCCCCAAATCTAGTAACAGAGAGATGCCACTATAACTAGCAACACATATTCAGTAACTATCGAGAAGGCCAATTTCAAAATTATAGTGGGAAGTGGGGATACCAGGCAATATATGACTAAGAACTGAATGAGTGAAGAGGCAAAGGAGGCGGTAAGGATGTAATATATTCCACCAATTCTGATCATAAAGTAAGAAGGGTGAAGGATGACAGTGGTCAGAATAACAGTCTTCATAACCTGTCCCTGCAAGCTTGCATGTGTTGTGTGTCCTGTGTATGTAAGGGTGCGTGCTGTGCCCATACAGGTGCATGTGAAGGCCAGTGGTCAATATCAGGCATCTTTCTCTATTGTGTTCTACCTATTCTTTGAGATAGTCTCTCTCATGGAATCTGGAGTTTGCTGGTTGAGCTACATTGGCTGACCAGTAAGTTAGCCCCCAGGACCTACCTCTCTCCACTCACACCCTCAAGGCAGGAGCTACACAGATATATGCCCAGCTGTTGTGGGTGCTGGAAATCCTAACTCAAATCCTCATGCTTGCTCAGCAAATCCTTTTAAACGATGAACTATATCCCCACTCCCAACCCTGTTTTGAAGGTAGGTACAAGGATGGTGTTCGCTATCTTTTTATTTTTTTCTCCAAATACGCCCTCAAATTTCATCAGTTTCCATCTCATCTTCATATATGTAATGCCAGTACAGGTGGACTCAATCTTACCTCCCCTGTCTATGTCTGCAGTTGGTTCCCAAACATGCCTGGGAAGGAGATGGCAGAGGTGAGCTTTGCTGAGATTCTGAGAAAGTTAGACTCTGCTCTTGTGAGTAGGATCCCTCATTCATATGCCACCCTACTCCCCCTCCCATGAAGGAAACTGAGATACATTTCAAAACATTAAAGAATCATATGGAAAATAGCAAGTCACCATGAAAGGCGGAACAGATAGAAGGAAGCAGAATCTATTCAAGAACATGATTGAACAGCTCGACAGTAATCTAGTCAGTGGATTTCAAGTCATGGAAGCCAGTAAGTCTTATTGTTAAAGTAATTTGAGGCAGGTGACCCATTAGTTACAATCAAAAGCATCTTATAAATAAACATTGGCTTTTAAAACGTGTTATTTAGAGGTAAAAGAATCAATGGGGAAGTAAAAAACTAGATGATGTGGGATCTCCTCTGTATGTTATGAATATGTTTGTTTTTTTATTATTATTGGCTGATAAAGAAACTACTTTGGCCTGAGTAAATCGGGAGCCTGGGGACCGTGGGAGAGAGTTGAAGGGGAGGGAAGAGGAAGGAAAGGGAGCAGAGAAAAATGTATAGCTCAATAAAATCAATAAAAAATGTGAAAAAAAAGAGGTGAGGGCTAGTGTGACATGTTTCAGAATTCTTTACACCATGAAGATACCTTTGCCAAGGTGCCTTCTGATTAGTTTAATGGAGATCTGAATGGCAAATAGCTAGGCAGGAAGATGTTAGGCGGGACTTCTGGGGACAGAGAGGACTCTAGAAGAAGAAAGTGAAGTTGCCAACCAGACACAGAGGAAGTAGCAGAGGCAATAAGGAGGGATGAGGTAACAAGTCATAAACAAAATGTAAATTAAATTAATGAGTTACTTTAAGTTATAAGAGCTGGTGGGACAAGCCTAAGCTAAGGCCAAGCATTCATGATTAGTAATAAGTCTCCAAACAGTTATTTGCGGGGTGGTGGTCCCTATAAAGAAAGCATGTTACAGTGACATATTACATTTCTGATTGAGTTGGGCCTTTGAAAGGGATTGTAGGACACTCTCTTGTGCTCACTCTCTAGTTTGCAATGCCATAGGGTGAGAAGCTTGCTCAATGACATCCTGCCACGATGAACTTCTAACAGGCCTAACGACACGTAGCCAGCTGATCATGTGAACCACATGAATAAAACCTCCAAGACTCGGGGCCACAATAAACCTTTTGAAGGTGATGACTTCAGGCATTTATTAAGCCATAACAGAGAGTTAACAGGAGTTATAAGCAAAAGGCAGTGGAAGCCCAGAGAATGAGATGATTGGGTAAATCGAAAAGGCTACCAGAGAGACTAAGCTGAACTTTGAGACTCATTGAGAGCTTGCCAGTTTAGCTGCGAGATATGACACACTGTGTATTCCACCTAATACCACTGCTTCACTGTTCTTCACAATTGTTTCCTTGCTTTCTCTAGTGTTATCAGAATTCCACTTAGTACTGAAATTCTAAGCTCTTCTAAGTGATGAGAAATCACAAGATAGAAATTACCTGTCCTCTCTCTGAAGCTTCTAAAAGGCCAATACCACTCAACGTTATTACACAGATCTTGCAAATACTATCTCTAACAAAGGTAAGGTCCCTTGACTTTTAAGCCTGAAGCCTGTTGTTTAACTGCCCTAAATGATCTTTCATTCTAATAGGTTGTTTTATATAATACATGACAGAATCTATATTTTCCTGCATCAATTTTAAAGGCTTTTCTCCCACAACTGTTAAGGAAATAGAAAGGAATAAAGCCTGATTCAGCTCTTTCATTGAAGGGTGTGAATGTGTGTCTAATTTAAGCTAAAACTAGAAAGACAATAAGATGCAGGAAGAATTATGGTAAAGTGCTACTAGTACAAATCTGGAAAGTCAAAGGGAAGGGTAGGTAAGTAGGTTATATAATTGGGTCATATGACAAGCAATGGAATTAGCATATTTTTCAAAAGTGATAATATCACAAATGATGTACGTGAGGCCAGAGAGATAGCAGAGCAGTTGAGACCATATACTAACTTTGTAGACAATCCAAATTCAGTTCACAGTACCCACACAGAGCAGCCCACAGCCACCTGCAAACCCAGTTCCAAGGGACCTGATGCTCTCTCTGGCTTCCATCTTTACCTGCGCCCCCCCACAACTGCATACAAATATACATGATTAAAAAGAGATTTTTTAAAAAAGAGATGAAGTGCGTGATTATTAAGCATGTAACCTTAGGTAGAAAGTGGCACCTGTAGTTTATTCCAATGTGATGTGATTTTTTCTTTAAAAAATGCAAACTGTGTAACAAGAAACTTTATTTTTAAATTATTCTGAAATTTGAGTTTTTCAAGACTGTTGACCATTATCTACTTTCCATCAACATATAACATATATATTAAAATCATAAACACTGTTGCAGTATAAAACATGAAGCAGTAATTGCCTTGCTCAGCTAATCAAACTCCTTTGTCACGCTAAAGTCTTGAACCACCCAAACAAAAAAAATTCTAGTTCTTTTAAAAGATATTTATAAAGTTTATTATTTCCAGAAAACCAAAATAATTGACTCAACAATAAGTACAGTTCTAGCATGCAGCAAACCATCATTTAACATGTTTATCTTAACATAACTTCATACTTTATTTTCACTTCTACAGTTCCCATAAGAAGCTCGCAATGGTAAATATTTTGTTACAGGTACTTCAAATAGCACTACAGTACATCTCTTGACAAAATTTTTACGATATTCCAACTTTCAATATGAAACAGCTTTAAAGGGCATAAGCCAAAATACAAAACAAAACAAACAAAAAAACAAACCAAAACAAAACAAAAAAGTATCTTATTATTACTCAGGCAAAGATTCATATTCATATGAGCACAACATTCAACTCTCCCTGTTTAGTTGGGAAAGAAACATGTCAGGCATTTCCCTTCAAATAAAATTACATAAATAATTGGGGAAGTGCCCAAATCCATAATTTCATACATTAAATAATTCTTGAACTTTTACTCTTGGAAAACACAAACTATTTATGCTTTGCTTTTATGCAACAGACATGTCCTTCAAGAGTTCTGTGCAAAGCCGATTTTGTGAACCACGTCTTGCTTGTACTGGAAAATACACCTCAAATCTCAAAGAAACAGAAGAGAGGTTATTCCTTGAAGCACGTGGCTCTCCTCTTGAGAGGAAGGCACATCTGTTTATCAGTGACTCACACTACCACATTCCACCTCTGTAACTGAAACCCAAGTTTCTGGAGGGTCACCTGGGCTGGCGGCTCCCCCCCCCACACACACACACACAGTGCAGCTCTTACACCGTGGCCAAAACTTGCACTTACTCCACTGCCCACACTTTCAACAGCGGGGTTTTCACTATATTTAAGCGTGCTAAATACCCACCCTAGAAAGAGAACAGTTACCCCTTTTTATTGCTGGAAGATGTTAGTCAATGATTGTACAAACTGCCACAAAAGTGAAGGACAATCTGTGACTAAGATATTTCTCCCACAGAATAGGAGTAAACGAAATATTTTTGTAAAATGATGACAATACTGTTTGAAAAAAATGATGCCCTGAACTCTTTCAGCATCTTATTCCTATACAGGGACAATATCCTTACTAACTGAAGTGACAACGAAGATCAAAATAATACTACAGCATTAGTATCTTTCACAGAGTAGCAAAAACTGAAACTACGAAGCTACTGCCATTTGATCAAATTAGCAGATAAAACTTATTTAAGTCATAGGGCCACTCAAAGAGGTGTTAAAGTAAAGTTTTGACCCTGGCCACTGCTGTCAAGCACCAATGAGCAAACAGGTCCACTGCCTAAGTGTCTAAAACAATACAACTGCAGACAAGTCAGAAAAGTTCATGACACCTGGGAAACACCCATATAAATGTAAACGATAATGAATGGTAAATACTCCACGGGTTCAACCAACCTTCTTCCTACGTTTCAATTCCTTAGGGAAAAATAACAGCAGGGTTAGGAGGGGACTCATCTGTCTTAGAAGGTAAAATAAGCATTCTCAAAAAAAATCACTGTGAAAAAGCTGTAATTTCTCCCACCCGTTTGCACATCTGCTGTCCTCTTGTCCTTTAACTTTTAGGAAAAATGGTTTGCAATGGAGCTTAAGTGTACATGTAAAATAAAGTGTGGCAGGGTGGTTTACTAGAGCTGAATGACAATTCTGGCCTCACGTTAGGAGGTATGCATATATATAGATACGCAATGTCTTAAGGAGCAATTCAACATATGAGGCCAGACTGAAGATGATGGAGCTGTAACTTTAATACAACCAAGGTCATACACGGACCACCTTAGATATCTAGTTATGCCATCAAACTGTGCTATTCCTTCTCAAGTATTCAGTCGTTTCCGCTGTAACACTAATTTTATTTAACTTTCTCCTTATAGTGCAGGACAAGCAATTGCCTATGAAGTCATTCTACCTAATGCTGGCCTTCGGCAAAATGTCTGTGGGTATTATATCACCAGAGACCACAAACACATTAGTGGTTTTGTGTTACATAACGGCTTTCTCTTGAGGTCGTTCTTTAAAGTGAGTGAGCTGATGTCTCTTCCAGTGAGGTGCTTGTCTGAATGTTTTGCCACAGACTGAGCACTCAAATGGTTTCTGCCCTGCATGAATTAAATAGTGTCTCTCTAGTTTGGATGGAGATCGGAAATTTTTACGACAAACACTGCACTGGTAAAGGAGTCCATCACTTCTTTCAGGACGGCCTAAATAACTGTAACAATGACGGCTCTGCTCTGACTCCAAAAGTGTGTTAGCGAGGTAAGACTGCCTGTTCCTACAGTGGGTACCGAGAATGAAATCCTCTGGTTCTGCCTTGACCTCAATTCCAGCTCCCTGATTGGACTCCGAGCCCTCATACTTCTGGAAAACACGGCCCTCACTCTGTTGGGAAGCGTTATAGCTAACACCATCACTTGGATGAATGAAAAGTTTGTTTACATTCCCAAGGTTCACTTCCCAAAACGAGCTATAGGGAATCTTTTCAGTATGAGTTAGTTTATGTCTTTTTAGGTGAGCTGACTGTCTAAAAGATTTCCCACAGACATTACAGCCAAAAGGCCTCTGTCCAGTGTGAATCAGATAGTGTCTCTGGAGCTTAGAGACAGAAGGAAACACTTTCTCACATTTATCACAGGGGCACATTTTATGTCCAGCATGCATATTTTCACTTGAATCTGAAAAGCCACACTGAAGCATGTCACAGTTATTAAAGTGTTCCTCACCTGACGAACCAAAGATTGACAAGTCTTTATTAGTCACTGAACCATCCATAGTTAACATGCTTCCTGTTGTAAAGATACCTTGCAAACTTTTACCCATATTTTGGCTCTGGAATTGCTTTTGCCAAGAAAATGGCAAAGTTAGTGTTTTCTTCTTTTTGTTAACTGTCTTACATGATCCACGTCTGCCAAAGGAACCCACAAATGTTCTCTGACTTTGTTCCGGGTTCTGCTCACCAGAAGTACGTTCATAATTTTTCAAGCAGTTGCTTTGAAATGTTCTTTTCTCTGATTGAAGGTTATCTGATTTTTTACCCCCAGCACGTTTAAGTTTAGCCAAGAGCTTTTTAACAATGGTCTTATAGTTGCAGCTTCTTTTGAGCCTGTTTGGAATTCTGCCACCTCTGGCAGGAAGACACTTGTGTCCATTCAAAATCTGCTCTGACTCAAAACATTCTTCACACTCTGAACACTGAAAAGGGACGATATAAATAGAGTGGACATCAAGAGGATTATTCTCCTCAGATTCACCCATATCACCATTTTCCAAAGCATCCTGCTTTGCATTTAATTTATTAGGTACGGGACATGATTCAGGAGTCTTTCCTTTTAAAGAAAGATTCTGAAAAGTCTTATTCCTAGTGTGGATTTGTTTATGCTTCAGAAGTTTGCTTTGAATCTTAAATCCTTTTTGACAAAAACAACACTGAAAAGGTCTTTCTTCTGAATGCGTGAGTTGGTGGATTTTTAAGTGAGTTGACTGTCGGAAAGATTTACTGCACAGGACACATTTGAAAGGCCTCTGTCCAGTATGAATGAGGGCATGCCTATCGAGTTTTGACTGTGATGGAAACATTTTGCCGCAGATTGTACACGCATGAATATGCTTTCTTCTCTGTGTAGTGCTATACTTGGGATCAGGCTTCGAGCATGGGTGTAGTGCCCGTCTCTCCTCCGTAGCGAAAGTATTATACCCTCCGTACACGGGCCTCTCCTGCTTGGTCTCGAGCAATCTTCTGACTTTAACATCATTGTGATAGGATTCACTGTGAAGCTGCTGGTGTTTCACAAATGTCTTCAGATTTTTAAAGTGGCGCTGGCAAATACTGCAACTGAAAGGCAGACTGTGAGTTAGCTGGTGCCTCTCCAGATGAACCAGCTGCCGGAAGTTCTTATGGCATACATCACATTCAAATGGCTTTTGACCGGTATGAATGAGATAATGCCTAGCTAATTTTGATGGTGTTTCAAAATGCTTGAAGCAGATGTTGCAAATATACGGCCTGTTCCTAGGGAGTCTGTTGGCTACACGCTGCTGAATCTTCACCGTTTTTCGGTTGTTTTCAGCCATCGTATTCTTCAGTGGCATACTCCGACGAGCTCCATGGCGTCCTTAAGCTCCACAAACATCTACAAATTAAAAGAAAAATAGAGTATTAATTATCAGATGTGTACAAAAGCAAGTAATTTAGGCAGAAGATTAAAAGTAAAGAGAATCTCACTTTCTTGTATTTTCAAGTAACTTAACAACCATCTTAGATTAATTCTTTAGAATCATAGAACTAATTTTAAACAGATATAATTCTTGAGTTCTAAAGTTCTACTTTTCTACTTGATAAGCTGTATTTAAAAAGAACCAAACTTGATTTCTTAACATTAAATAGTCCTTTTAGTTCCAACTTTCTTCCTTCAACATTAGATGTGTCAATGAGTTGCTTAGTCATGATGATGATAATGAAAAAGGAACAACAACAACAAGAATAAGAAAAAGAAGAAGAAAGAAGAAGTAGCAGCAGTAGTCGTCGTAGTACCTGGTACTGTGGTACATTTCTTTAAGGCCACCAATCACAAGCTAGACACAGGAAGAAGAATCATTGGTTTGAGGCCACTATGGGTTATCCAGTCATTTTAGGCAAGCCTCAGCCAGTGAGGCCCTGTCTGTTCTAATAATAAAGAAATATATTTAAATTGATTAAAAGGTAAAAATTTAAAATACTAAATGAAGACATATTTACATTGAACTATAGTACCTACTGTAGCCATGCTCTGGGCATAGAACATTTCATTTATTCATATTTAGATGGTTGAACCACAATATTAAAACTATTTCTTCTTAATGGCACATGCCTTTAATCCCAGCACTATAAGCTGAGGCCACCCTGATTTACATAGTGAGTTACAGGATAGCCAGCACTAAAAAATGAGACCTTGTCTCAAAATAAAATAAAATATAAATAAATATTTGCTCTCATTTATTTCTCAATATCAACAAAGATGCCAAGAATAATATTCACAGAAGACTCGAGTTTTAATCCTAAATTTGTCACTGCATAATATGTGTGTCAGGAAAAAGGGAATTCAAGATTCTTTAAAGTGGGAGCCAGGCCTTCTCCCGTACCAAGCTGCTGTACAAGTCAGTGGCAATAATGGATGTGCATGGATCGGAAAACCGTGAAGCAACACAGAAATGTGAACTATTTCAGAGCTCAAGATTACCCACATTTAAAGGTGTGACTCTTATCTTCTTATAATACTGTAGGTTTCTAAGATAAGCATACTAAATTTAGTTTACGTCTCCCTTCTGCTTTGTTGAAGGCTCTGTAACAAAAACAAGTACAAAAGAATGAGGTTGACAAATTGCACACTTACACATGTATTTATGAGTAAAGAACAGAATGCTGAATGTGGTCTCTTCATCAGGCAATAAACTCTGCTCTGGACAGGTGTCTTTCAGACACACTACGACTTAAACATTTCACAGTTCTCACATATCATTGTCCAGAAGAGACAATTTTCTTCTCCTTTTATTACTATTCCATTAGCCTTAATTAAGACAGGAATTAAGACAAAAGCTAAGCAAAGCAAAGCTACGCCAGTGCTCCCCTTCTAGGATGTAAGAATTCAGAACTCTATACGAACTCAGAGCTCTTCTGTCTGCTGGCCTGCCAGTCATATGTTGCTCATCATCTCTCCTAGAAGACACCTTAAGCACAAAACCAAACACATTCACCGTGCAATCTGAACACGAAAAGAACAAAATTCGAGACACTATTTTGCACTAGTTGCTTATCACAGAGCTTCTCAAACTATAGGTCCATACTCATTATGGACTGTGAAGTCAGCTCAGTGGATGATGATCAGCCCAATTCGTTTAATAGAACATATACCATGTAGCAAGTTCCTGAACATATACCATTTGGCAAGTATAAAAATTGCTTTCTGGCCGGGCGGTGGTGGCGCACGCCTTTATTCCCAGCACTCGGGAGGCAGAGGCAGGTGGATCTCTGTGAGTTCGAGGCCAGCCTGGTCTACAAAAGCTAGTTCCAGGACAGGAACCAAAAAAGCTACGGAGAAACCCTGCCTCGAAAATCAAAAAAAAAAAAAAAAAAAAAAAAAAATTGCTTTCTGAAACTTCAGGCGGCAGAAGGTGAAAGGTGTGTGCAAGCTGTTCTTCACATACCTGTTCTAGGCAGGGGAACCTACAATCAATCAGTCACTGTGTTCCGTGAGAGGTAATCTATTATGGTGATGCAGATGATGGGCCACAGGCAAGCGTACTAAGGAAAGCAACAGAGTCCTCTTTTCTTCCCATGGGACATATTATTTTTAAATATGCATGCAAAATTAGTCTATTAGTAGCCAAGTGGAAAATGTCATTTAAATAAGAAAGTAAAACAGTCAGACCATAAGTCACTCTATTAATTTATAAAATACATATTACCCATCAACAAACAGCTAGGCTGTGGGTACTTTTACTTCACTCAGTTAAAAAAAAAAAAAAAGCTAATTGTAAACAAACTGCAGGGATTCCTAAGCATGTTGGCATAAAGTTAAGAGCTATGGGAGCTAAAATTACCAGAAACCCAGCAAACTGCAAAGAACTCAGTAATTTCCTCCATTCCTGTCAGGTAATTAATTTAATTCCTCTTGAGCAACAAATGTCAAGATGGTCCATCAGGACAATGAGCCAAGCTTAAAGCATCAAACCTCTATTCACCTGCTACAACAGTGTAAGAGGGACAAAAGAAGCCAGTTCCCCAGTGGACTCTTCAACAGAAAGCCTGCAAGTGAGTGTTAAATGGATATAGTGAACAAGAGGAAAGCTTCTCACAAAGGGCTCCAGACTCCTATGGGCCAACGTGCCAGGGGGAGCGAGGGCTGGTGAAGGGCTGGGAGGAGAAATGAACTGTACTAAGTCTGGTGCGGGAAGACAGCTTCTCTCCCTGAAGCAGGTAGGCAAAACCTCCTAATGACTATGGTCAAGCTACAGGGTTTGGGCCTGGAATAGAGACCTCTCCATTCTCTTTCTATACTTCTCCTTTCTCTCAGTGATTGCTTCTATAGAACACCACCCCCTCTCAAAAAGAAAAGTCCCACAACTAAAACTACACAAGGCAACTATCTGATTATAAATAACAAGAATCAGTCCCCTAGAGCTCCGGTGCCCCAAAGGGTTGCAACTGAGCAGCCATCACTACTAGCATCAAGACCAGCTACTCCTGTCACTTGCTTTGGGAAGGCACTTGATGAGAAGAACCCTACCTTGTCAGAATCATTTGTGGCAAGTGGTGATCTCACTTCCTATTTATAAGTAAAAGGTCAGAGATTTCCACACTCCAGGCACAATCCCCCATGCGCTTAGAGGTTTAATCCCATTTCAACTGAGTGTCTTTTCTCTCCACTGAATTTGCCACCATTAAAGAGAAACACACTAAGGCTATTTTTTTATGCTAAAGTGAAACAATACAAACCAATTGGTGCACTCAACGACTCAATCTAGATATTATCATGGAATTCAAACAACATTAAGCCAGGTAACTATAAAAACGGACATCAATAAAATCCAATGTTGTCTCAGGGTCGAAAGCACCATTGTTTCCGTTGCTTTAAGGAAACACCACTGAAAAGACATCTCAAATGCATCACAAAAGCAAATGAACAAGAAATGAAACACCTGAGAAAAACGTCCACTTCCAGCTGGAGAATTCTCTCTGGTGACATTTATAACAGTCCTAGCCTCTTTCTACCTTGTTCTGCCCGCTGCCAACTCTCTTGGCCTTGAACCATCAGCTTTGCCTTAATTTGAACTATATTTCCAGCCTTATCTCTGGCAAGCAAAGAGCATTTTGGGGGTCCAGCTGAGTTCAGCGGCTGTAAAAATCCATGCCCGGTATGGGCAAGGGTGAAAGCTCCACTGACTGCAGCCAGATGATGGGGTGCAGGAGAAGAGCTGAGTGAAAGATGGGAAAGAAGTGATTTGACCCCAGGAGGCTGGGCACAGGGCTCAGCTCTTTTGAGTTTACCGCTCCCACGGAGCGCACGCCAGGAGCTGAGGTCGTGGCACCCTGATCGGTTCCCCGAGAACCTCAGCGTGGTTGAGGCAGGCCTGACCCTCCCCGGGGTTCATTCCCCCCTTGCACGCAGGCTACTGAGGTCCTCCACACACACCTGGAGCTGCCAAGGGCCCGGCAGCGGCGCATCTCCCAGCCAGGGGCTCGCGAAGACAGCAGGCGAGCGCACGGCCGCAGGGTCGGCGCGGCGACCGGCTGAGTGCGCAGGCGCGGCGCTCCGGAGCGCTCCGAAAGCCGTCCTGCCGGAAACAGCGTCTCGCGATCTCTGGGCCGGCGCTCGCTCAGTGGATGACCGCGGGTCCTAGGGCACTGTCCACCGGGTACCGCTATTTCCAAGGAGAGAAAAAGAGAAGACGCAAAAATGATGCACTTTCCATCGTCCGGTCACCAACCCTTCATTATGGAAATCCCAGAGAGGACCGACTGCAAGACTCGGCTCTTACTGGAATCGAGGGTCAGAGTTCTAAACCCACTTATCTTTTGTAAGGTCGGGGTTGTGGGTAAAACTTCCTGTATTAGGTACATTCTGGGTTAGGACTGTTCTCAGCAATTCAAACGATGAAGGTTTCTGGAAAGCCACTCTTGTCAAATTGGTAAGCTTCGGGTTCAGCGACTGACCCTGTCTCAAAGAAGTTAAGTTGGATGCAACTGAGGACCACTGTTGTTGAGTCTAGTCTCCACATACATGTACACACATAGAGTAACACATACATACAACAAAACTCAGCTTCCATTTCTTCATTTGTAAAATTGGGACATAATCACTTATCCAATGACATATCACATGAAAAGCATCAAGAATTCACTTCTGAATATATAAATATCAACCAGGCCTTCAGGAACAGACAGACAGGTATACTGTGATAAAAGATCATATGTGCAGTGTGTGCGGAAGATACAACTTCTTTGGGTGGAAATGCATTCTGAGATGAAGCTCTAGTCAGGCATTCATGCAATGTCTTTTTATCAAGCATTTCCTGCATACCAAGCCTATTCTAGGAATGGGTAAATTTTCAGAAAAGTAAAAACAGAATCCATCACAGTAAATTTTATATACTACTAAGGGAGGTAGAAAATAAACAGTAAAATATAAGATATGTTGAACATTGATAAGAATAGAGGGTTGAATAAGTGGTGACGGTGGTCTGTTTTATCTTGTTTCAGAACTTAGAGAGAACGAATTTAGCTTTTCTTTCTTTGGCATGATGTTTATTGCGGTGTTTATTATGTGGAAATATTTTTCTTCAATGCCTAACTTATTCAGGATTTTTATTGTGAATTGCTGAATTTTTATCAAATACTTTTCTGCATCTGTTAAGATGAGCGTGTGTTTAAAACTTTATTCTGATGATGTAGTACATCACATTTATTAATGTGACCTTAAGGTCTTAGGACCTTAGAGTGTATCCTACTGATCACAGTGATTATTTTTATTAATATACTTTTTGTATTCCTTTGCTAGTATTTGGTTGAGGAGTTTGTTTTGATGCCCATCAGGAACACTTAGCTTGTAGGTTGTTGCTGTGTGTGTACATAACCTTCCTTGTAAACTGAATTTGAGAAAATTTCTTACTCTTCAAATTTTGGGATAATTTGACCATTTCTGTTAGCTCTTATTTAAATATTTGAATTCAACAACAAGCTAATCTGTTGTTGATGGGCACTTTTAAGAGTTATTTTATATTATAAAGTCAATTTCACTAATGATTGATTTGTTTGGGTTTTCTATTTCTTTGAGGTCAAGTTTCATTAAAGTGTTGTCTTAGTTTGTTTTCTGTTGCTGTGATCAAAACCATGACCAAAAGTCACTTGGGAGGAAAAAGTTTTATTTGGTTTTAAATGTCACTAGCAGTCTGCTGGATTTTGTAAGTATGATCCCCAGTAAGAAGCCATGTTTTTCTATTTAAAGCCCTGGAGCTTTGTTGGTTATGTGTATTTACCAAAAGAAAGGAACCCATTTGTACCCTGGGCTAGGAAACTTGTTATTGTTACCTACTATTGTGTCACTGTGATAATACTGTCATAAAAATTTAAGAGGATGAATAAATTTTCTTGTCTCATGGTTTCAGAGGTATCAGTCCATCATGGTGTGTAGGGTATAGCAGAATAAAGTATCACCATGACATTCAGCAAAGAAAAAGGACTATTAGAAAGAGCCAGGGCACGATACAGACCCCAAGGACAGACCCACCCCCTGGTTACTTTTAAGTAGGCCCCACCTCTTACCTTTTACCACATCCCAGTAATGCTGTCAAGGGGCCAGTCCATTCACCTGGGCAAACCCTCCCTATGGAGTTGTCTCTGGAGGATACTGAGACATGGGCTTTACTATCCTATCAGGCGTGTCTTATTAAGTCAAGTTCACATGCTGGTGCCTTACCCTCTAACTCTGAACAGTTCTTTGAGTAGTTGTCTTATCCCCAGATAACTTACTTTAAAAAGTTGACATAACATCTCAACTTTTCCCAAGCTTCTGAGTTTCCTTTGTACACTTTTCTTTAAATTTCTCCCATGTTAACTGATCCAAAAAGCCTGATTTTTCCAAATGTTTCCCCAACAGTTATGTGGAATGATTGCTGCTGAACCCCTTTAATATTAAATGCGCACGTAAAAGTCATTTCTCCAACCAGTTATTCATAACCAACATTATAAAAAACCTGCCATACACACCCAGAAATTTACCATACTGACTAGCCATATAAAGAATCCAGCTACTCCTAGGGAGACATTGGCAGCTTAGAAATAAATACATTCTTAATTCTGTACTCTGGAAATGATTATTGTCCATATTTCACCTGTCACCTCTATATTATTTGTGTGAAATACAGAAATGCTCCTTTCTGTATTACCTAATATTTATACAGTGTTTCTTGTGGCATGTAGCATCAACTAGCAGTTCTAATAGTTCCAAGATCAGAATCTCATCAGTAAGGGATATTATTGCGTTAAGAAATAATAGGCTTTACTTAGCTCAGTGTTGAGTTGAGTTGTTCAGTTCATAATCCTGGGCAGATGTGAATGTGTCATCATGCTGAAAATAGTCTTTGCAGATACATCGAGAAATTTCAATATGAAATCATTCTGGGTTTATAGTGAATCTTAAATGGAGTAATGTGTTCTTGAGAAAGCAAGCAAGAAAGAAGAGCGTGCAGAGGTGGTCATCTGAACACAGAGACAGAGATGGTAATTTTGCTGCCATCAAACACAATATTCCTAGACTGCTATACACTGAAGAGGCAAAGAAGAACCATGTCCATTATGTTACCCTGTGTATTAGTCACTTTGCTGTTGCTGTGACAAACACCACAACCGAGGCAACTTACAGAAGAGAGATTTTATTTGAGCTTGTGGTTCAAGAGGAATAAGAGTCTTTCACGGTGGGGAGTCATGGCAGCAAGAGCAAGCAGCTAAGATCTCACATCTTCAAACATAAGCACAAAGAAGATAAAACTAAAGGTGACAGTGAAGGAAGTCATCCCCTGTGACATACTTCCTCCACCAAGTCATACTTCCTCAACTTCCTCAAACAGTGCCACCTGTTTGTGTTCAAATACCTGCGGCTATGTGGGACATTTCTCATTCAAACAACCTCAGCTTGTAATAGTGGAACAGAACTCTAATGAGACTCCAGATATATGTTTATTATCTTGACAAGTACTCACCGAACAACCTAATATACCAGACAGAGAAATAAGAAAATCCTTTTGGTTAACTGATATCTTGATAGTGATGTGGAAAGAGAAAATAATAAACACAAGAAGCAAACAAAAGGATTTCTTCCTTCTTTCCTTCCTTGTTCTTTCATTCCTTCTTCCTTTCCTGAGATACGATTTGAACACAAGGGCTCACTCATGCTAGGCAAGCAGTCTATCTCTGAGCTTCTACTAACCAAGGCAATCTCCGAAGGTGATAAGAATCGCTAAGACAGAGTTATTTGAAAGAATATTAGAATGTGAGCACTTACAGTTTTTGTATTTCAGATCACATTGTCAGAAAAGGTCCTGGAAGAGATGAAATATGAACTGACATCTGAACACAAGAGCTAGGAATTTGTGTACAGGATAAAGGATGTTGAAAGCAGATATTACAGCTAATGCAGAGGCCTTTTGGTAGGAATTACTTGACTTCTGAGAACAGATGGGAAGGCAGCAGTTTTTGCATGGTAACCGAGTTAAAAAGGCAGTACTGACTTCAAGTTGCCTTGAGAGTGATAGGGTTGGGTCCTGTGCAGCCTTCTAAACCATAGTCAGGAGTTGGTATTTTATTCCAGAAACAATAGGATGCATTTGGAAGATGTGAAGAAGGAAATAAAAGATGTTATTTATCAAATGAATGAACTATTGCCATGGTGATGTTGAAGGAAGGGAAGGACCCGTAGCGTGCCAGTTTAGCTAAGGAATTGGATTCTCCTGTGGGACATATACCTTCATCATCAATAGGATTGGAAGTGGTGAGACTGACTGATTTCTTCCTCAGAGGCCCAAGGCTTATCCTTACAGAGTTCAGCTAGTGCCTGTTCCCTCTCTCCACACCCATCACCTCTTCTAAGTGTTAGCCCTAGACTCTGACTCCCAATGTGCTTTGTTAGTTAATTTATGCAATTGCACAAATCCGAACTCCAATATTTATATGAGGAATTGATCAAGAAGCCTCAAGATATGCTACTGACTGAAGCCAAGGTAGCAGTGGCGTTCTAGCTCCTCCCTCTGTAGCTCTAGGTCTGCAAGCCAAGCCCAGTGTCCCAGTTCCAAGGCTCCACATCCTCCCAAAACAGCATCAGCAACTGGGGATTAAGTGTTCAAACACATAAGTCTATGAGGCTCATATCAGATTCAAACCATAACTAAATGGCTGAACAAGAAATGGAATATGTGATTTCCTGGACATAGCCTTAAAGGTCAGGAACACATGGTTGCTCCTCTCCTTTCTCTTGTCCCTTAGATACTGTACGAATCCTGCCAGAACCCCAGGAGCATTCTAGTCTTTTTACATCATGGAAACGGGCCAGTTCAGTGATCCCTCCCTCTAGGCTTTCACAGGTCGGTACTATCATAGTTAAGCCACCACTGCTTTGGTTTCCTATCACACACAAAGTTAATAATTTGTAATATGACACCCCAAACTAACACCTTTTCTAAACACACCAAGATAAATATGTTTGCTGCCAGCAAGGACCTAACTGGCACATCTGTTATTCAGGTTATGCGTGATTTAGTTTTTGCACACCAAGGAAGTTCCCCATGTATTCAACCCAAAGTTTTTTTTTTTAACTTCTGAAAGAATTATAGCCCATTTATTAGTATCTATTATTAAAAGCACCATGATTCCTCTAGGGAAGCAAGAATTGATCCACATTTTCTTCACAGCATCTCACATTTCATAAACCCTTGTTTAAGATTAACTTGAATCATTAAACAACACAAAAATTCTTTTACAACTGCAAAATACAAGCTGTCTTCTGAGAGACTGAAAATGTGAGTTTAATATAATGCATAATATAATGTCAAATAGGTGCCCATAATCTATGCAGTATTGGTGAAGACAGTCCTAACTCCCTGATTTCCAGCTGCTCTGGTTTCTGTCTTACCACACATCCTATTGCTCTGGCCAGATGTTATCCAACCTTAGGACAGGAATTTCTGCCCCTGTTCAAGAGTGCAAGTCACTAAAACAGGGAGGAACAATATGAAATGTATAACTAATGAAAAACTAAACTAAAGCATGTTTTCAATTTAGTTAATTTGGTTCTTCATTTGAAATGTTTGGAGCATTTGTCTGTGTTTTAAAATCTGCTGTGTTCTATACTATACTATACATGGCACAATTCTGAACCATGACCAATTTTTTTTTAAGTGATAGCTACTAAAATAAATCTGGAAATGTTCCAGTATCTTGTACAAGGTAAGAATGAATTTTTTTAAGGTTCTTATTTTGTTTGTATACTTGGAGTGAAGAGTTGGCCACACAAGGCAGGTCATAACCTTCTGTAAATTCAGTCCCAGGGATCCAGTTCCAATTTCTGGCCTAATCAAGCACTGCATGTATATGTTATATGTACATGCAGACAAAATACTCAAACATGTGAGAATATATATATATGTATATATACATATATATGTATGTATATATATACACATATATATGTATATATATGCATGGTGGTTTAACCGGGCATGGTGGTTTGCACCTCAAATCCCAGTAATTGTAAGGCAAAAGTAGGGTCTCTGTGGTCCAAGTCACTTACTTAGCAAGTTCTGGGCTAGCCTGAGACCTGCCAACAACAACAACAACAACAAAAAAAAAAAACTAAACTAATTTATATTGATAGTTATTCATACTTGGCACTTTAGCCAGTTTTTAGTCTCTGTATTTATTAACCACCACACACAGCAAAAAGTAGCTTCTTTGATAAAAGTTGAGAACAGCACAAATCATTGGTTATATTCATAAATATAATATAGTTTGACCGCATGGGCATTCAACAAAACAATAGTATGTTCTACGCTAGGGCCTATGATCTCCCCAGTGATGAACTTTTAAGTTTTACAGTATTGTGAATAAATTTCCTCCTGTGGAGCAGGCCTCATCTGAAATCAAATGTAGGATTGCACTAGTGAGCACACTCGGCAGCCACTCAGCACTGTAGTTTGCAGAGTCCAGTGCTGGTCAAAACCACTGATATCTCTGCTCCCACAGCAGCGCTCGGAAGTACTGTGTCAGGGACAATGCTTCCTGGTCCGTTCCAGGTGGAGCTCACTATGCCCCACATGGAAAGTGAGTCGTATCTTCAGCTATGGGGTTTCATTATCTAGTTATGGTGGAGGTCAAGAGCAGTAGCGATAGCCTGCATTGTTCTGGGTGTCTCTGGGGTCTCTCTAAAACAGTAACTTTTGGGGCATATCTATATCATGCCTAGAACTGAGATTTTTTTTGTTTAATAACCCATATTTTTGGGGAACAGCACTGTGCACCCATGCAGAGTACTTCTGCTCAAAAACCTTTTAAAAAATACTTTTATATTTTCCAATTAGCTTGCAAACTTGTGGATTTCCATGAGGCTTCTTCATGCATCCTTAGTTTGGGATAATCTATCCCTTGCCGTCTCCTCTCTTAGTACACCCTATCCTTTCTCTAGCCTTTAGCCACCAATACATCCTCTTTCTCATTTTATGCCACCTGTGTTCTGTTGTCCCCCTCTAACTGATTTTTTTGGGGGGGGGGGCATTTGGAGATTGTAGGTTTCTTTATAGCGTTTCCATGTGCCATTCATTTGGTTAAGAATTCCATTAACACTTCATTTCCCATCCTCTACCCTCCTGCATCTTGATACTTTTTACTCTAGGTGTTTCCTTCTCTATTTTCATTTTACCTGCTTTTTTTTTCTATCCACCTTCTCTCAAGGCATCCACTCCCCAATGACCTATTCTTTAATTTTCTGGCTTCTATATGTACTCCTGATTAAACATATAAAATTTTTATTTTAACAGCATGAAATGTGGTGATGGCCTATGTAAATATATATATATATATATATGATTCTAAAAGGGACAGACAAGAATAAAACAATTCCACTAACTATTGACCTGCCAATCTTTGGAGGACAGTTCCCTCCCTCTTTAAGACTTAGTGAACGTTCAACCTCCAAAGCCTAGTAAACCTAGTAAAGCTAGCACAGTAATTTACACATGGTTGTGAATGAATTGGGGAATAAAGTGGTATGTAATATGCATGTAAAGTCAGATTGTCAAACGAATACACAGCTTATTTGTAGCTATTTCTCAGTCTCTGTCCAATCATTTAATAGTTTCCATCTGCTTGCCTGTGCTTTGGTGAATCTCACCCACCAAAAGCAAGTGGAAGGCTGTAAAGTAAAAATTTATTTCCTTTTCACCACCCTTGCCTTCACCACATTCTCTAGCACACCTTCTAAGTGGTCTGTAGACTTTCCCTGTCTGAGTCTGAACATGTCTGAATGTTATAGACATACAAAACAAATATTCCTGCTTGATCTTGTGTGATCCATAAGAATATAATAGTGTGAATGGATTTTGCTTACACACACATGCACACAAACACACGCTGCAACACTATATATATATATAATTTTTTATGCAAATACAGATGGATATTTCTTATTCTTTTTAATGATTTCTCTGTGTCCCATTGCATGAGTATTCTGTCTTCTGGTGTGTGAATAGCTCCCTTTAAAGATTTTGATATGGAAAAACAACCCTTCAAGCAAAATTTCTTTTTAAAATTTTTTTTGTTACATTTATCTAGTTTGTGTGTGTGTGTGTATGTTTGTGTGTGTGTGTATGTGCATACATATGCATACATGCATGTGTGAAGAGAAGAGGATAACTTACTGGACTCTGTTCTCTTTTTCCACCATGTGGATCTTAGTAATAGAACCCAGGTGGTCAGGCTTGACAGCAAGTGCCTTTGCCTGCTGAGCCATCATAGTGGGCCTCAGCAAGTCTTCTTATATTGCTGCTTTGGAGTGCTTAGGTGATGCTTTCTAATGTTCGTTGGCAACATATTTATAGAAATGGATATCTTTTATTTTATAAAGCCAATGAGAACTCATCCACATCAACCTATAAACACAAACGAAAGATGGTTTTATACGAATGGTAAAAGTGGTTAGGAGCTCAGATCCAATAAAAAAGATCTCCAACATCTTGTCATTTTCTTCTAAATTTAGATCACCAGCCTCAACTTGTCAAGAAAAATTATTCTGGAGATTGTCCTTAAAATACTTTCATTTAATTTCATCATGTCTTTTATCCTAAGGATATCTGAGAGGGGACACGTAGCCTGGGAAACAATCACTAGAGTTCAGAGATAGAAGCTGCCAGAAGGTGAGAGGGGCGCTTTCACAGTGGAGAAATGATGTGCCAAGGGACCTGGGTCATCCAGAGCATTTAGTAACCCAACCCTGTCCTTAAATAATGCCCTACTCCCAGAGGAGCAGACACCCCGAGATCCACTGCTTATTGGGTGTGGGCCTTAAACAAGTAGCTTAACTCCCTTCTACCTCAGATCCTTGAAATGATCATGATAATGCTGTCTACTATGTGAGGTTCTTATGAAAAAAAATTAAGAACTACCATTTATAAAGCATCGAAGGGCCTGTAACATAGTAATCACTACACAGGTGTTAGTTAAATAAATTGTTAAGCCAAGTGTAAGCACAGAGGTTATCCTGCCCTCTTGAAACTTCCTAAGCTGAAACAAATATATGTATGTACGTAAAATTCTTCCTCATTCTCTTACCAACCCCTTCACTGTAGACACTTTTCTATCCAATGCTCACAGAAGCCTCACATTTCAATAGTATGTTTCAATCAGAAATGTTAGGGTACAAAAAATGTATTGATATGTGTAACTGATTTTGAGGTAATTGCTTGTGTATTCATTGTGTTCAACAAACTGTTTTAGAACAAGAGCAGAGCTGTAAGAATATATCATGTAACAAATTGAGTTAAAATTCAGGAACCAAGTATGGTATATACTGTACTGAGCATTTTAATGCTACGGTTATTGAACTTCCTTTTTTCAAATGGGGGCTTGCCAGAGCTTCATACACTGCCTTGCAACTTCCTGCGTTTTGATTAGTTGCAAAAGATTTGGACTCAAAGTATGAAGCTTGTTTTTTGTTTTTTTTTTTTTTTTGAAAGATTCCAAGGTATGTTGTGCACTTTGAGACTTATTCTTTAGTATAAAGGTGAAGGCCTGATGTGGCTTTGAACGCTATTACAGGGTATTTTGGATGACTGTATCGTGATTCAGCTTAATAACGAAGGTGAATGCCTCATTTCCTCATTTTATCACAGTAGAATTTGTGGGAATTGACACCAGCTTTAAGGCTCTTCTTCAGCATAGAATCACACTCGTATGACTTTAGGAGAATGTACTGGATTGAATATTTGTGGTCCTTCAAATTTCTGTGCTGGGATCCTGATCACCATGGTGATAGCATTAGGATGTTTAAATAACAGAGATTCAAGAACTCTTTGCTCTCACCCAGTGAACCCAGGGGAATTGTGCCTCTTTAGACTGTAAATCTGCTGGTACCTTAATCTTGGAACGATGATAAATAAATATCTGATAAATAAACAAAACCACTAGTTAATTGCATTGTCTAATAGCAGTCTAAATTAACTAAGATAAATATTTCTGGTGGCGAAAGGGAGGGACAAAATTAGCATGCTACAGGTGCTCACTAAAATACGGATGGCTTTCAGAGCTTCTTGGATGAAATTGCTAAAGGAAGACATGACATTAAATAAAAGTATAAACAACAGATTGTCAGGTGTTTTATGCTTTATGTCTCTCTCTCTATCTCATGTGTGTGTGTGTGTGCGCGCTTGCGCGTGCATTATCTTGTTCTAGAAAGCAAACCTCTTAGAGCTTTAGGGCTATTCTTTCAGTACAGCAATTTGGAAAATATGGCATTCTAGTGTAGTAAGAGGAGCCGGCTGCATCCCTCCCGGCTACCTGCCGCCTAGCTAGCTTAGCCCTCCGAAATAACCACATGGAAATTGTATTAAAAAGAAGCTGCCTTGGCCTTTTGATAGGGCAGCTCTTAGGTGGGTGGAGTAGACAAAACAGAATTCTGGGAGGAAGAAGGCAGAGTCAGAGAGAGCCACCATAGAGTCCCCAGAGTCAGACATGCTAAATCTTTCCCAGTAAGCCACGACCTCGTGGTAACACACATATTAACAAAAATGGGTTAAAACAAGATGTAAGAATTAGCCAATAAGAGGCTAAAACTAATGACCAGGCAGTGTTTAAATAAATACAGTTTCTGTGTAGTTATTTCGGGGCTAAACTAGCCGGGCGGCGGGATACAGCCTGCCGCTCGCCTCTTACTACATTCTGGTTTTTTAACTTTATTCATGTGTAACTTTCTTTTCAGACTTGAGTTGCTCAGGGAACTCTGCACTGCTTTCTAACAGCACCCTGATGAATGGTCATTTCCCTTTGCTAAGTCCTAACAGTTTTTCATGTTCTGCAATTTTCTCTGTTAAACAGCCCTAGGCACAACTGCTCATAAAGTCACAGGCAATATTAAAGCCTTAGACTGGGAAAGAAACAGAGAATATCCAATTCACCCTCTCATTTTATAGTTAAAGAAATTTCAGTACCCAAGAGGATAAATAACTTGTTCAATGCCATCCAGTTAATTTGTAGACTGGGCCAAAGTTTCCAAGGTAAAATTTTTTTGTGGATAAAAATGCAGCTAAAACCATTTTAAAATTCATGCACTGTTCCTTTTGTCTTCTCAAAATGGCACAGTAATTCAATCTACACAGCCAAGTTTGGAAGCTACTGCTTCTAATCCTGAAAACACTGTGATATGACAAACAGCGAAGTGAGGTATATGATTTACAGACTTTGGCCTCAGGATTTCTTTCTTTTTTTTTTTTTTTTGGTCAGATTTTTATTTATTTATTTATTTATTTTCTTTTTATTGTTTATTTATTTATTAAAGGTTTCTGCCTTCTCCCCGCCACCACCTCCCATTTCCCTCCCCTTCCCCCATCAAGTCCCCCTCCCTCATCATCCCTAAGAGAAATCCGGGTTCCCTGCCCTGTGGGAAGTCCAAGGACCACCCACCTCCATCCAGGTCTAGTAAGGTGAGCATCCAAACTGCCTAGGCTCCCACAATGCCAGTACGTGCAGTAGGATCAAAACCCCATTACCATTGTTCTTGAGTTCTCAGTAGTCCTCATTGTCCATTATGTTCAGCAAGTCCGGTTTTATCCCATGCTTTTTCAGACCCAGGCCAGCTGGGTGGGAATGCAAACTTGTGCAACCAATTTGGAAAACAGTGTGGCGGTTTATCAGGAATTTCGGGATCCACCTACCCCTGGACCTAGCAATACCACTCTTGGGAATATACCCAAGAAATGACCTATCATACAACAAAAGTATATGCTCAACTATGTTCATAGCAGCATTGTTTGTAATAGCCAGAACCTGGAAACAACCTAGATGCCCTTCAATGGAAGAATGGATGAAGAAAGTATAGAATATATACATATTAGAGTACTACTCAGCAGTAAAAAACAATGACTTCCTGAATTTTGCAGGCAAATGGACGGAAATAGAAAACACTATCCTGAGTGAGGTGAGCCAGACCCAAAAAGAGGAACATGGGATGTACTCACTCATATTTGGTTTCTAGCCATGAATAGGGGACGTTGAGCCTATTATGCGTGGTCCTAGAGAAGCTAATTAAGAAGGTGAACCCAAAGAAAAACATTTAGGCGATGAAAGGAGACAGAGACAAAGACCCACATTGGAGCACCGGACTGAAATCTCAAGGTCCAAATCATGAGCAGGAGAAAGAGCACAAGCAAGGAACTTAGGATCGCGAGGGGTGCACCCACACACTGAGACAATGGGGATGTTCTATCAGGCCTCAGGATTTCTTGTTAATTCAGGGCTGACTAGGTCAGTCTAAAGATATTCCTTTTCTTTTCTTAATGAGATTTCCAGAGAGTCAATGGAAAATAGACAAATACAAACACAGAAAACATGTCAGCACAAGAATCAGGCTTAATAATATATTATTGTTAATTTCTGTTACTATAATATCTAGCAATTTGTATCCACTCGTGTGGCGAATTGAAGCTCAAACAACGTATTGTAAATTATCCTTGGATTCAGAATCTGAATATAGTCAAAGTCAAGTGTGAGAAGTCTGTGGCTTCTCATCCTGTCCCCGTTGTCCTCTCCTACCTCTTACGAGGCCACAAGTAGTCATTCAGTCTATGTAGGGTCATTTTCCTCTATTTCCTATGTTCTTTTTATAATACAATACATCTCACTAATGAGCAGGGTACTTCACACATTTCTAAATGTAAAGAGAATGTGCAAATGTGTGTTTCTTACCATCTTCCAATGGACTGTCCACCTTATGTCCAAGCAGTTGAAACAGACTTGAGTAAAAGCGTGTACAACCCATCACACCTATATAAGCTTTGTCTACAACTCCAAATAAATATTCTTGCCTCAGAAATTCTTTGATGACTCTTTGGCTAGAATAGCCCACCTTTACAAGAACGGAGAATCGTGGAAACTTAAGTGAATCTTTGAAGTAAATTAGACTTTGTGGGAAGGGAAATCTGGGTCTTGTGACAAGGGGAAGGGCATGGTCTAGAAAGGAAAAGGAGTGTTCATGTGAACAACTCCTCTTGGCCATATGGACACGTAACCTCCAGAGAGGAGGGCCAGCAAGCATCCAGAGTAGCAGTTTCTAATGCACCAGTATTGAGGAAGGATGTGATTAGATTAAAGAGAAGAAAGTTTTAGGACAGAGCATCTTTATGGACATTATCTCTTGGGTTAAATTTGTGCAAGGAATGTAAGTAAAGATATTTGATATTTATAGGCAAATACCCCCAAATGAGTTGTTTTTAAAAGAATAAACATTCAAAGGTATTATGTTCTGAACATGAATGTTCAAAAGTATGATTTGTCAGGACTGGAAAGGATATCCAAAATTATTTAATAAAGGTGGAATGTGGTTTGTTTTTGGAATGCTTATATCAAACCGCTCCTGTCAAGGCTCAGGAATCTATATGGAAGAGGGGCAGAAAGAGTATAAGGGCCAGAGATGGTGCACGCCTTCAAGAAAATAACATTTTCAGACTCAACAGGGCAGATACACATATGAACTCACAGAGAGTGGCACCGTGCACAAGGCCTGCACAAGCTCAGGCCGGGCAAACTCCCAGCATGGAGGAGGGGAAGAGGCATGAAATGCCACCCAAAGCTAAGAAGCTATTCACAACAGTTAGCTGTTGGGAGAGAAGAAGGTAGTTTTATTCAATGTGATGCTGCCTCTGACAACCACACCACAGGGCAGGCCTCATACTCAGGAGACAATACAATGCTGTTTTTCTCTTTTACTCTTTTAAGAGAGAAAGAACATGAAGTTAGGTGGTAGCAAGATGGGAGATGGTCTTGAAGGAGTTGGAGGAAGGGAAAGAATATGATCAAAATATATTTTATAAAATTCTCAAAGAATAAAAATATTATTAAAATAAGTCACATGCACACAGAAAGAGAGAGAGAGGGACAGAGACAGAGAGTCAGAGAGAAACAAAGATAGAAACATAAAAAGAGAGAATGCAACTTGTCTAAGGTCAGGCTTGAAGTTAGTAATGGAGCTCAGACCCCAAACTTGGTACTTGACCTTCTGGGTTTCAAGTTAATATTAATTTTCTTTATCATATACACAGTCTGGAAGGATGACTACCGGATAGCTCTTATTTTTTAACCTATATGACATAATAGAACTAAAAATACAGCATTTTATATTGAAAGTCCAAGGCTTATCAGAGAGAGAGGGAGAGAGAGACAGAGACAGACAGAGAGACAGAGAGAGACAGTGAGGGGGAGCATTCACAGAGACATATATGGGGAGGGCATGGGATAGGAATCAGGTTTAAAAAAAAGAGGGAAGGAACTGAGATGTAAAATGAAGAGGGCACTGTCTTCCTAAACCAAGTATGAGAGCTTTATCTTCATATGGATCAAATTAGGAAGTGATATCATCAGTAACGAGCACTCTAGTTGGTATAATGAGAACACAAAGAAGGGGATTACAGGCTGGTGAATAACCTTCTCACTGCCACTTATTCCGATTTGGGACAACATATTAACCCCACTTATGTCTGCTAATACAGTCGGTAGTGTTTGCTTTTAAAATGAAGATCAGAAATTCAATGTACTGAAGTAGCAAATATGGATTTGGCACTGATCAACAGTGCTACCAAAACTTAGTATTTGTGGTTTGTGAAAAACTGATAAGCAGTCAAACTCTTACTATTTGCTGATGATATGATAGTTCACATAAGTGACCCCAAAAATTCTAACAAGGAAGTTCTACAACTCATAAACACTTTCAGTAATGTAACAGGATACAAGATTAACTAAAAAAAAATCGTTAGCCCTCCTGTACACAGATGATAAATGGGCTGAGAAAGAAATCAGAAAATCCTCACCCTTCACAATAGGCACAAATAGCATAAAAATATTTAGGGGTAACTCTAATCAAACAAGTGGAAGACCTATATGAGAAGAACTTTAAATCTTTGAAGAAAGAAATTGAAGAAGGCACCAGAAAGTGGAAAGAGCTCCCATGTTCTTGGATAGGTAGAATTAACATAGTAAAAATGACAAATCTTGTCAAAAGCAATCTACTGATTCAATGCAATACCCATCAAAATCCCCGTAAAATTCTTCACAGACCTTGAAAGAATGGTACTCAACTTCATATGGAAAAGCAAAAAAAAAAAAAAAAAAAGAAAAAAGAAAAAAAATAGGCAAAACAATACTGTACAATAAAAGAATTCTGGAGGCATCACAATCCCTGACTTCAAACTCTACTACCGAGCTACAGTACTGAAAACAGCCTGATATTGACATAAAAACAGACAGGAAGACCAATGGAACTCAATCGAAGACCTGGATATTAATCCACACACTTTTCAAACACCTGATTTTTGACAAAGAAGCAAAAAATATCAAATGGAAAATGAAGGCATATTTAACAAATGGTGCTGGCATAACTGGATATCAACATGTAGAAGAATGAAAATAGATCCATATCTATCACCATTCACAAAACTCAAGTCTAGCCGGGCGGTGGTGGCGCACGCCTTTAATCCCAGCACTTGGGAGGCAGAGGTAGGCGGATCTCTGTGAGTTCGAGACCAGCCTGGTCTACAAGAGCTAGTTCCAGGACAGGCTCCAAAGCCACAGAGAAACCCTGTCTCGAAAAACCAAAAAAAAAAAAAAAAAAAACTCAAGTCTAAATGGATCAAAGACCTCAACATAAAGCCAGCCACACTGAACCTATAGAGGAGAAAATGGGAAGTTTACTTAAACACATTGGCCCAGGAGACCACTCCCTAAATATAACCCCAGCAGCAGACACTGAGAGAAACAATTAATAAAGGGGACCTCCTGAAAATGAAAAGCTTCTGTAAAGCAAGGGACACAATCAATAAGACAAAACAACAGCCTAAAGAATTGAAAAAAGATCTTTAACAACTGCACATCAGACAAAGGACTGATCTCCAAAATATATAAAGAATCAAGTAATTGGTCATCAAACAAACAAATAATCCAATAAAAATGGAGTACACACCTAAACAGAGAACTCTCAACAGAGGAATCTAAAATGGCTGAAAGACACTTAAGGAAATGTTCAACATCCTTAGTCATCAGCTTGATACTTTGTCCATTTAGTAAAATAATAATAGTAAGTTCTCCCTTAAGGCCTGTGAGTTCCCCACGTCATAACTTCTTGGGAGGAAAATTTAGTGTTTATTTTTATTTTTTACTTTAGTGTATGATCCATTGTAGGTCAGTCACATTCAAGTGGATGCCCTTACATCCATGTGTATGTGGACAGCACAAATTGGAATTGGTTGGTTATTAAAAATAATTAAAAGAGTACATGGAATTTAGGAGGGGTTGGAGAAGTCTGGGGCAGACCTGGAAGGGTTAGAGGGAGAAACAAGAGTGACTATGATCAAAATATATTGTCTGCATGTATGAAAATTTTAAAGACTTAATAAAAAATTATAATTGAAAAATACCTAACAGAAATACATTTAAATGTTGATTTTGTTTACCTCCAGATGGTAATTGGAAGTGATTTTAGTTTTTTCCTTATATAGTCTTTTCTGAATTATATTTCTTAAACATTAATTTTATTATTAGAAAAATGTATTTGAGACAGAAGGCTAGTGATTGATCTCTATTCCAGTGTAGGAAACATAGTGAGATTCTATCTCGAGGGAAAAAAAACCTAGCAACCAACCAACACATTCCAGCTTTGAGAACCATGTTCTAAACAATCCAAGGACTTTGTTAAGGAAAATACTGACATATGTGTACATCATCAGAAGGACTCAGCATATGTGCTACGGCCACTTCAAACTTAGTTCCATGTGTTGACCCCAGTGTCCCTCAAAGTCAACTCTATCTTGACCATTACATATTGTCTTTATCACAGGAGGATGGCCTTTCGAGTTTTTGTGCCCTCTAGAGGACTGAGAAATACGCAGATAGAATCTTTTACTCCATGGCATCGTCAATTATAGCCCCTTTTCTCAGCAGGCAATGGAAGATACTGGTAGAACTGGGCAGAGTTAAATAGGTTATCTAGAAATAAAAGCAGAATGTAAGTACAGTGGCTTCAGTGGTAATACCAGAGCCAAGCTTTGGATCTGGACAGGAATACTCCTAAGTGATGACTGCTGCTCTGACTGCGGTGTCATGATGATTATTTGAGATTTCATTGAATCCTGTAATATCATAATTTATGCTATTTCTTCTTTTCTCCTTTATTTGTTTATTGGATATATGGAAGCCCAGAAGGACAGCAAACAAGAACGCTCCACTTTCTAAGAGCACACAGTTAATGAAAGCTGGAACTGAAGGTAGAATTCAGAATTTGGTTCTGAAATGTGCTTTTATCTACAATAGAGTCCATGGGTGGTATGTGGTTGGGACTAAGGGGCCACGCTCTGGTTCCCGTTTCTCCCACCTCGTGCACAGTCAGTACAGCGGAGCCCTTCATCAGCTCCACTCAACATGGCCATCGTCTGCTGGCTACTATAGCTTGTGCACGTGTCGGGGGAGGGGGTGGAGGAGAGGATCTAGTGGCGATGCTTGCTGTGGAGGAATGCGGCAGACCTGTCAGAAACACGTTCCAGATTTTGAATTCTCTGAGGGATAATTTTTCTACTGGTCTTTTGAGATCATACAATTAAATACTTGTACCAGAACTGCAATCTCCAAGGTGTTAATGCTAGAAGTCACCCTCTGCTTCCTCACATGACAAGTGTTTAATAATAGCTGCTTTGATAGAGTACCCCAGGAGTCAGCTTTTAGAGCAAGTAGTCAAATAGTGATAAGAAAGAAAAAATAATCAAGTACAAAAAAAATGAAAGATTTAGCAAGTAAAGATATTTGGGGAGACATATACTGAAACATTCACTTTTTTCTGAAATTTGTATTTAATGTCTTGTTTTCTTTTTAACTCTAACAACCACAGTGGAAGGCTCCCTTTTGCCCCGGACTTTTGTTTAATTATTACAGTGGTGAAAAGCTTGCTGTCTAGAAATATTGATTCCATACCATCATTCCTTAAATAGATTGAAATTATCACTTAGTTCTCTAAAATTACTTTGATAAGATAAACAGGCAATATTCAGACAAAGGTGTCTTAGTGGCATTGAGAGATTCAGGGGTGAGATAAGGAGAGAAGCTGAAGAAATGCTGCCGCATCAGAAGGCTCAAATACACAGGACAAATACACATGGCCCGAAGCTGAAGTCGGTTAGCAGCGACTAAGAGAAATTCTTGGGACAGTGAAGAGCTTAATGTAGACTATAGTTCAATATCTGTTCTCTAGAATTTAGGAAGGTTTGCCTCTACGTGGGCCATAGATTCTTATCCAGGGTATGGGTTCAGCAGCTAATAATTTCTTAGTGTACCTTCCAGCCCCAGGAGTCAGTAATTTAGTATACTTAAGTCTGGATAGCTCTGACACTTTTGCCTTGAATATCAGACCAAAGAGCTAGTAGCATAGTGCATAGTTCTAGAACTTGCTAACATGACATTTAGACTGCCTGAGGGCTGTAGCAAAACTAAGCTCCAGTGATAAGAAGGTCCTGATTTATTTTATTATTATTTCTCCCCATTCGTCTGAGGCACCAATTGTCACTGAGAGAAAGGTGTCTTGGTTCAATCTCTTGTTACCGTATAAGCCGTATGGCAAATGTGAACTTGACATTTCCTTATTTCAGTTACTTATTTTTTCCAAAGGAGAATAAAAAAAAAAACACACCTCACAATGTAGGGGAAAAGACCCAATATCTCTCGAATGTAAAATATGGATAGGAACTAGATGTGGGAAGAAAATAAGGCAACACGACAGTGTTAATCAGCAATAGAGTAACACTAATGCCAGGACCACAGCAGACCAGACTCAGTTCTAGATACTGTGCTAGGAATAACACAGTGCTTACAACTCCATGGTGATGGGGGCAGCAGTGATGTCCGTTTCAGGGAAGAGAGAACGGGAAGAGAAGTCCTGCCGTCTGCCTGTGGTCACCCAGGAAGCATCAGGTACCCTGTTAAATTGCCGCTAATGAAATCCTGATTTCCTGACTTCATTTGAGTTTGTTCAATACTACGTTTCTAGGGAAGACTTAATCAGTTTTTTGAGAAAACATGGCATTCAGTCCCATTTCAAATTAGGAAGAATCTTTGGCTCAATTCCTTTAGTCTTTAAAAGTCCCTCCGTGGCCTTTCTTGGATAATTAGTTGCGAACAATATCAATTATATCTAAGTGGATAAATTGAATTACTACAGACGAACTGATTGATTTTTTTTAATTATCATTGATTGCTCAGTGGTTATCTCAGTGTAAAGATTTTATGTTGTGAATCTTTAATTGAATTGCTTTATTAAGGAGTGCAAAGGCTGGCACCGCAGTGGCAATGAAGTCCCCTCATCCCCCTTTACTCCTCAGTGACGTGGCAGAAGCCTAAGACAGTCACCAAAACAGCCAACGGTAAGGAGACAACATGAAATCATATGTACCTTTATTTCTTTCTCATTTTAGGGCATTTACAGGGTTCACAATGTTCTTTGGAAGGAGTTGGGCTTGGCACAGTGACTGTCTTACTCTCTTATCAAATATTGATATTTTTAATCCTTAGGTCAAATTTACAGTAATCTAGTTAATCAGTATTAATAGCGATCAGGAACTGGTGTAAATTTAAAAGGTCAAAAGCAGGACTCAGCTCTTTAAATCTAACAAACACTTTTGTTTTCCAATAGTAATAACTGTGTGGCTCTCCTTCTTTTTACCCTCTCCTTCTTCCTCATATCCCTCTGCTTCCCTCCCTTTCCTCCTCTCCTTCCTTCTGCTCTTCTTCATCTTTCTCCTCCTTCTCCTCTCTCATATTTTAGATAGACGCTCATTAAGTTCCCCGTTTGTGTTTAAACTTGTCATCTGTCTTGACAGTCCATCATACCTGTTCTGTTTTACTCTAGATTTGTAGCTGTGCACTAAGGTCCCATGTATAAATATAAGGAACATTATTATCTGTAAATATTAAGTTCACTAATTCTTATGGGCATCCAAGAGACTGGCATTGTTTTGATTTACAAGCATTGTCTAGGACTAAGCCTCTCAGTAGTCCATTCTGCAGAAAGAGCTACCTAGGAGGTGGTCAGTCTCATTGAACTGTTTTCTATTTCTCATAAGCACTTGAGTTAGGTAAGCAAGTTCTTTATTGAGTTCTCTCTAGCTTGTGCTACACTCAGCCGTTCAGAGTTGAGTTTCTTGGAATCAGCCGGTGAGTGGGCAAGGAGGTGGTCAGTCTAGATGGCTCCAGCTGGGAGAATTTGATTCTTGCATAGGGTCTTCATTGCTCAGCAGCAAGCCCAGATTTTCTTTTAGCAAAGGGAGAATGTTTCCAACACTTGGTGAGACCTAGCCTATGAACACACCCTGATGTAACTACACAACTCCAGCCTCCAAGGCAAGCTCCCAGACAGCTCAACAAGGCATGCAGGACAAGACCTTTGACACCTTGAGTGGAGTAACCACATAAATACATTGTAAGGGCGGTGAATCTTAGCCATCTTTTCTCCATCTGCACCATACTAGTTGAGTAGCTTACATAAATTTAAATTAACTTACATAAATCTTTCCTAGTAAGTAGATTTGAAAATTCAATTTACAAGTCATTGTATTATTTATATTTTATGTATTCCCATAAAAACCTTTGCCTACATTTACAGTTTTGTAATTAGAAATCATTTGAAGAAATCTATTAGATATATTTCTATTTATTAAATCTATTTGGTATATAAACATTTTCACAGGAAACTAAAGTAATCATAAGACATGTTCACAGGAATTGTTAGACTTCTGAGGACCATTTCATACCATTGGTACCTCTGTGCACTGAACACTTTATGACTTAGCCTCTAACGCAGTGGTTCTCAACCTGTGGACCACAATCCCCGTGGGGGTTGAATAAACCTTTCAAGGGAGTTGCCTAAAACCATTCTGCATATCAAATATTTACATTACAACTCATAACAGTAGCAAGATTTCCATTATGAAGTAGCAAAAAAATAATTTTAAGGTTGGTGGTCATCACAACCTGAGGAACTGTATTAAAGGATCGCATCATTAGGAAAGTTGAGACCCACTGCTATAAAGAGTCAAAGTGAGTGAGAAATTGAGACAACATGAATGGAAAACCCAGGTCTTCCGTCCCATCCTGCAAAATAATGGGAAAACTGTGGCTTTGTATGGTGTTTTAACTGGAATGAACTCACCTGGATGACAGCTTTAATTTCTGTGATACTATTGCTTATGATTTTGTTTGGATTTCGGCATTTGACAGTATAATCAGAAACATCTGCATGATTTTTCCTCAACAGTACCAAATACACATCTATGTGGAAGAATGGTCTGATTTTGGCATGCACTTGGCATGTTTATATATGCTCTGTAACCAGATGGACTACACCATCTGGGTAATTCCAGAGGTTTGGTTGTAAAGTGTGTATTTATGGTTAGGATGTAGAGATAAGCTATCAGAATTACACATACTCACTTGGCAACACCCCTAGATTCCAACATCGCTTCTCTATGTTGGATCAAGTTCAGGAACAATTTAAATATATTTTCACAACATTTCCTAAATGACTGTATTGTAATTCAATGTTATATTTGGCAAGCTTAACCTAGAACACAGTAGCTAATGGTGCAAACTGATTTTATTTGCATACCATTGTTAACCACTTTCATGTTGTACTTACCCAATGTGTCAGATTATTATGATCTATTTAATGACTTAATGGATGAGATACATTGTTCTTAAATTCAATTATACCCTTTGCACCTCTGGAATCAAGGTCATGTCAGCATTTCTATTATGTAAGTGTCTGGGTTTAGCCGTTTTAAACTAAGCTATAAAAGGTGGCTTCCAAATCAAATTGCAGTAATAAAGGTCAGTGCCTGAGGGGCCCAAATTTAATATATATATATTGAGCATCCCCTGCTTCCTAAAATGCCTTTAAGGAAAAATTCTCTTAGTCCATGCACAGCAGATGGAAAGGTTTTCATTTCCCATTTACTTTATAATGCTAGGCTTTCTTGCCTTGTTGAATGGCAGCCATTTCTCAGACCATCTGGCTTTTAATCTACACCCCAGTATTTACTGATTGTTACTGATTATATCACCTCAGGCTGTTACTTAGCAACTTTATATCTCACCTATTAAATGGATTATTAACAGTACCTACTTTTTAGAGTTGTAGTGAGGATTAATTAAAATGCTATGACTATGTATTTGGGATCCTATGTATGATTTGCACAAGAGTTGGTTGTTTTTATGATTGGAAAAGAGATTTTATATGAGTCATTTGAACATCAGAAAAACATCTGGAAATCCTAGGCTACTGATGTGAGACTCAGCATTCACTGATAGGTATGAAATAGGTTATAACTAAAAAGCAATCATCACTAACATCAGTAACTCTTCTTCAGAAATTAAAATGCTTATTAGTTATGAAACACTGCGACGTTAATAGTTTTTCTTGGGAAGAAACAAAATTTACAGAAGCAGTTGTTTTAGTTACTTTTGTAGCCCTAGTTAAAATGAGACTGTTGGCGAAACACTAGACAGCTCTCATCAGCTGAGCATTGATCATGAGAATGTAGATATGTTTCTTTCTCCACGTGTGGGGACAGAACCACTTCTTTACCATTTTTTTAAGTTAATCAACAGATTTGGTTTTGTACTGGTCCTGTGCTTAATTTGTTCCTAAAATGCATACAGATAAATTCTCCTCTCAGAAGTTGGAAAATGGCTGATTCACCGATGGGTGAATGTGTTTTCCCATGCACTCTCATAAGCCTCACTACCCTTAGCTGTTGCAGCTACATGCTTCTGCAGGGGACAGATGGCTGTGGGAGGGATCCCACACCGAAGCATGACAAGTGTGACATACATGACTGCACAGATGCTTCAGATTCCTCCCAACGTGAGTACACGTGTCGGATGTCACAAGCCCTTGGAATTTTCAGTAATAAATACATATTAGAAGCTTTCATGTCAACACATACTGTCAAGCCTTGTAAATTATAATTCTTAACTCAATTACTTGAATTCCACCTCAATTAAAATTCTTTGGTTCAATTCAGGTTGGTTTTAATCGTGTTTTCCATCCTCTGACACAATATGATGACACGCACACAACTACAATCTGCTGTTTTCACCCTGCCATGTTACAAACAGAACCCTAGGCTGAGAAAGTCTTGCAGAACTCAGCCTTAGGAGTGAGCTTTGACTGTATAAATGACGCTGTTCACATGAATTCCTTTTGCTAGAGGGAAAATAATCTGTGACCTTTGCTGGGCAAAAGCAGAGAATATACAGACACAGCAAAAGGAAAAGAAACTAGTGATATGGAGAAGATGAAGGATAAAGTCTTGTAAACTGAAGTAAGAGTATTTAGAAGAACCATCAAAGTATGGCTATAATTCATCCAATATATATACATATATATGTATGCATTAAGATTTTATTTTAATTTTACTGATACCTGTAAGTCTGTGTCTGTGTGTGGGCATGTGCATGCATCAGTATAGATGCCTACAGAGTTCAGAGTAGGGCATTATTTCCCCAGAGTTGGAGTTACAGGCAGTTGTGAGACACCTGATGTGTGTGCTGAGAACAAAACTCAGGTCCTCTGCAGGAGTACTTTGTTCTCTCAGCTCCCCAGCCATTTCTCCAGCCTAGGATTCAAATATATTTTTAAAAGTTGAAAATGATCTGCGGTGTCTACTGGCAAAGAATAAGCAAAATGGATGTTGTTAAGAAATCTTAAATAGCTCATTTCTGACACTTTCCTAAAAGTCCTTATTGCTATTTCATAAATTTCATTTAGCTATATTGACTGAAAAAATGGCTGACATAAGGAGCCATGTTTTTTCTTAAAATTGGACTGTAGTTATGATTCAGTTTGAAAGAGAGATGAAGTACACCAAATTGTATGATGGGAGTTAGAATGTGGTGCATTCAACCAAACAGATGTACAAAAATCTACCTAGGACACTGGTGGATAGTGTCCATAAGACAGGCTTTCCTGGGAATTGGGCTTTTTGACATTACTACTTCATTGCCGTATTAATGAAGGAACTTAATAAGTAACCTTAATATTTATTGGTCAAGAGTGAATCACAGTCCACTCAGGAATAGGTATGGAATAAAATTAATAATTTTGTCAAAAATAAAAAGAATGTGGAGGAGTGATGACTGACTGGACTCTGAAATATCTTTAGTGTTATGGTTAGAACATCTGATGTCATGCGAGTCCAAATTATTATTTGAAGGGCAAAATAATTACATTGCAAGAATCAGAGTAAACTATAGCCCTAAACTTCCCAAACTTTTCCAACTCAGGTGGTTCTCTGTGGTGGCCCTAGGTTACATACTTGTAATACTGTACATTTTCATTGGATTCTATTAATTTGCATACTGTTGGCTAACACAATTGGAGTTTCTGTGTCTTCTTTTTGTGACATTGAGCAGGGAGCTGGGTATAACAGAGCACAGCGCATACATGTGCATAGCATTATATAAGAAGACGATATACTCACAATGCTCTGATGCTTCTAATTCCAGAGAGATGAATGAGCTGACAGCCAAACAAATGCCACAGGCTTGATTTCCGCTTCTCAAAAGCACCTTGTGACAGATCAAATTATTTAGTATCATCCAAAGAAAAAACCCTAGGAAATCTTGAAGTTGGAAAAATCATTTATTGCAACTCCGAATAGTATTTAATACAAAAGTAAGAGCCAGTAACTATGTTAAAATAAAAGAAAATTAGGGCTGGAGAAATGGCTTCGTGATTAAGAACATTGGTTGCTCTTCCAGAGGACTGGAGTTCAACTCTCAATACCCACATGGCAGATCACAACTGTCTGTAACTCAAGTTCCAATGGATCTCACTCCCTCACACAGACATTATGCAGGCCAAATACCAATGCATATATAATAAAAGTAAAATGTGAAAAAATTAAATTATGTGTATGTTCATGCTTGTATATATGCATGATTATGTGTTTGGCGGCTCAAGTGTGTGTGGTGTGGTGTGGTGTGTGTGTGTATGTGTGTGTGTATAAAAATCTTAGAAAATCTACAGCAAAAGTTGATAGCAACCGGTAGGTAGAAGAAGTATCAATGCTTTTTAATATCTTTGCTGTTTTTATGTTTAAACTTTTACAATGAAAAAAAAAACTTTTACAATGACCATATTTTATTTGTATAACCAGAAACAAATGTAATTAAATACAAACTAAAACACAGACCATCTCCACAGCTGGCCCTGCAATGAACTCAGAAGTATTCCAGTTATAAACACTTAAGTAATTGGAAATTGGGGGCTACCCTAAGAAGTAGTCACCAGGGGCTTCATTTTGAATAAAAGCCCAAGGAACTTGTTTCAGATTGTGTCAACTTTAATGTTACTAATATAATTAAAGCAAGTAAATCAGGCGGGCAGAACGCCAGCTATCCTTCACGCACACGTCACAACTGTCTGCATGCTCACTATCTTCACCTTGCTCAATTTTTACAGTTTTCATATGAATATCAATTCTATTTTTCATAAGCCTAACCTATAAATGCCACAACCCCTTGGAGGGATTTCCCCAGGCTTCATTTTAAGCTCCACAAGAAAAGAGGTAAAAAAGACTTTTCTTTTGTAAAGTGGTTCTATAATTCTGTCCAATATCCATCATTTTCAAGGCCAAGTAATCATATTTAATAGATCCTAAATTACATTCTGTCAGGCAAGGATTCCCTTGATGATATTAACCAGTTCGGAGGGCTGACAGTCAGAGACCTGAGAGTATGACATTGTTCTGCGGAGGGCTTACACACTTTCCTTTGCAGGAGCTGACCCTACTAAGTCTGCAGTGCTGCAGGACCTCAGCCTTCATCCATCCTTAGCCTTCCTGGAATTACCCATAAACTCCTCTCCCCTACCTTACCCCTGATTTCCTGTCCTACAAAAAAAAATCACTTTTAAAATTTAATTACTTGGCACAGTTCTGAGGAAATTGCCATCATGAATTTATTTTTACAGTTTTACTCCCACAGGATAGCTAGAGGTGTAAGAGTCTACCTACGCAGTGTCCAGGGTGAAGAACTGGAGAGACAAAAGACTGAACAATGGAGACAACTAGTGACTTTCATTGCTTGTGTAGCATTGCACCAATGTCACAAAGTCCTTGACTGTGGATATTTTCTTGGCAGAAAAGAGGGTAAGGCCATGATCCTACAAACTAAGCACTTCACACACAGTAAACCCAAGGAAAGGGAAGAATTGTGAACCAGATTTCCACCAGGGGAAAGTTCCCATCACTCTGTGTTGGAGCATCTTTATGGGGGTAATGATAATTTGGAGATGTTTATATCTCAAAGACATTAGTGAAGAAAGATCAGAATAAATTAAAACCCCACTCTTTCTACAAATTAAACAAGTTCAAATTTTTTGAGATTCAGTGATGAAAAAACTCAAACATGGATCCTTCTGTTAAATCACATCTTCTTTATGAGAGCCCCTGGTGCTCATAAACCTCACCTCTTCTCATGCTTACTTTGTAGATAGATTCTTTTCAATGTTATAACATGATGCCCACAACCAAACACTTTTAAATTCCTGAAATCTTGACTTGGGCTTTAAGATTTGGATCACATTTGGTTTTGAATGAGCTATCTTACCACATAGAATTGGTTGTTATTTGCTCTAGAAAACAGTACTAATCCAGTTGCTCCAAATGTCAAGATATATGGATTTTGAAACTCTTGTCTAAAGACACTTTTTTAATGTATGTATTTGTTTATTTAAAACAATCTTTTCTCATTTTACATGCTAATCCCAGTTCTTTTTCTCTCCCCTCTTTTCCCTCCCCATACCTTCCACCCATCCCACCCCCATCCACTCCTCAGAGAGGGTATTCCCATTGGGAGTCAACAAAGGCTGGCACATCTCTTTGAGGCAGTACCAAGGCCCTCCCTTCATGTCTAGGTTGAGCATGGTATCCCTCCAAAAAGAATGGGCTCCAACAAGCCAGTTCAAACACTAGGGATAAATCCTGGTCCCACTGCTAATGGCCCCACAGACTGCCCCAGCCACACAATTTGTCACCAAGAGGAAGAGTAAGAAAGAGATTGCCTAGATCAAGGGAGCCATTATGGGGCTAGCGAGAAACCTGGCACTAGGGAAATTCCCAGGAATTTACAAGGATGACTCCAGCTAAGACCCTAAGCAAGAGTAGAGAGGGTGCCTGAACTGGCCTTGCCCTGTAATCAGATTGATGACTCCATTAATTGTCATCATAGTACCTCCATCCAGCATCTGATGGAAGCAGATGCAGAGCCATAGCTAGCACTGGAACGAGCTCCCAGAGTCCAGTCAAAGAGAAGGAGGAGTGATAATGTGAGCAAACAGTTCAAGATCGTAATGAGGATACCCACTGAAACAGCTGACTTGATCTAGTGGGAGCTCATCGACTCTGGACTGACACTGGGGAAACCTGCATTGGCCCAAACTAGGCCCTCTGAATGTGGGTGGTTTTTGTTGTGTGTCTAAAGACACTCTTACAATACTGAATGGTACAGCAGGACTTATATACAATAAGAAGTAAGAAGAGCCCAAATTAGTAAAAGAAAAAATTGTGGAGATAAATTTGTTTTTTATAATTTGATGCATCAGAGGGAGGGATTCTCGCTGGGCATTTTTCTTCTCTCTTCCTCCTTTTTAAGTTCTTGTATTTGTGGCTTTGCTTTTCATTGCGCACATTTTTTCTTCTGCTCAAAGCTATACCTTCTCCTTTATATTTCACCTTCACTCTCAGTTCTTTAATGTTTTTAATGTACCCAAGGAAACAAATAATAAAATAAATTCAGCCTCCATGCTGTTCCTTTAAATGTAATAAAACACGGGTGCAAAAACAGAAGGCAGGAATTGCATGGTTTCATGATTGTTTCTTCTGTCTTTCAGCACCATTGACTCCTCCTGATGCTCTTTCCTACTTCCTCTTTCTGAGAAGTCACTTCCTGCTTCCCGATAAATCACTCAGGCTAAGATTTAAAGGCATGTTACCATGTTCTGATACACTACACTAGTTTAATTTTCATATCCTTCTAGCCCAAATTGGTTTTTCATTGACAGGGCTCAGCTGTTCTCTCTCTCTCTGCCTGCTGAATCACCAGATGGAAAGTCTCAGTCAAACTAGTATTATCATTTATTTCCACTGTGGAAATATTAAGCAGGCTGGAATTTGGTGATTTCTTTTGATTTTTAAGATAATAATACTATAATCAGAATAACAAAATGTGATGGCTTTTCTGAGAATGAATTTGGATTTCAAGGGGAGAGGGAATTTAAAATCCAACCATCAGCTCTCCAGTAACCCTGGGTGATTCATTGGAGTTGTGAGACACCTGCTTTCACTTTTGTGTCTATGAAGGAATACCCCGATAAAATACAGCTTGGAGAAGAAAGGGTGTATCCAGTTTACAGGTCTAGGTTATGGTCTATTATGGAGAGGAAGCTAAGGCAGCAGGGATCTGAAGCAGCTGGCCACTTCCTATGCACAGTTAGGAGCAGAGAAGAATAAACCTATATAGGCTGCCTGCTTGTTTGTGCTCAGCTCGCTTTCCCCACTCACATACAATTGAAGGCCCCTTGACTTGGCAATGGTACCACCTGCAGCGGGCTGGGCCTTCTACCATCAATTAACTTAGTTAAGACAATCTCCAGCAGACATGCCCGTAGGTCAACTCAACACAGACAATCCCTCATTGAAACTTTCATATAAGGCCATTCTAAGTTGTGTCAAGTCAACAAAGATAATCATCACAAAGGTTTACCTTCTCCACCCCCCTCTTTTAATATAGTAATTTTAATCAAACATTTCTACTTTTAACCCATTGAACAAACAATTACAGCTGGTAGTCACAGTTTAATTTTTCAGAGATTTTTTTGCTTCTATTTAATTTTCATTAAAACACCAGTCACTAATTAGGTACAGATAAAAATTCAGATAAAAACGCTTCTTGGCTCTTTCTTCAGAGTCTTGGATGAAACTTTAGGAACATGGGTATTAACTCCAGATAGAATGGTATTGTGAATGTCAATAAAATTATATACATGCACGGTACTTAGTGGTTTTTTTTTTTTTTATACATAGGATTTTCCCAGTAACTGTCAGCTGCTAATAGTTCCTCAGTACATGGTAGGGCCAGAGAACATCTTTTGTCTGCAGGAGTTTGTATTGTTCTTTCATGATTCTCCCTCCTCCTTTGGCACATGTTTTCTTTTAGCCTTTCTTTCTAGACTGACATCTCAAGTCTTAGAGGATCATCCTTCTGGCTAGAATCACTTGTGTGGATTATCATACTCGGAAAATAATTCACCTTTTCTCAACATGGTTTTAGCCTTCTTTATTATTTTTTTAAAAGCAGGGTTTCTCTGTGTTGTTTTGGAGCCTGTCCTGAAACTAGCTCTTGTAGACCAGGCTGGCCTTGAACTCACAGAGATCCGCCTGCCTCTGCCTCTCGAGTGCTTGGATTAAAGATGTGCATCACCACTGCCTGGCTCATCTTCTTTTTCTTCTTCTTTTTTTTTTTTGGTTTCACCTTTCAGTTCTGGCCAAGACAACAGAAGAAATCTAGGTGTTCTTTTGTATAAGAAAGGAAAGGGGTCTTTTCGGAAGACAACCAATTCTTCATGGCAACAAAATAATGATTATGCAAGAGTTTGGTTTTTTAAATGCATTAAGGAGTTTTTTCTGGATCCAGAAGTCTAGAAGTAATGTAGGATAAAGTCTCAGGATTCCTTTTAGTCTTTATTATCAAACTCTCCATGCAATCTGTTTCTTCTAAAGAAAAGAAAGGCAGTCATGCTTCTTCCTTGCTCATCACTGGCTGTGTATTTTGCTGATCTATGATCTATGAATGTGTGTACAACTTTAAATAAGGTAAGGATGTCAGTTAAGGTACTAAGGGAAAAGGGGGAGATTACTCAAAAGAATGTAAGAAGGCCACTTGTAAAGGTATAGGTAAAGTAAGGGGATCAGTGCAGAAGAGTCCAAGACCTCAGGACTAGCAATAGCTGGGGAGGGGGCTTCACCATCCTTAGGGAGAGGCCGATGAAAAGAGAAGTTACCAGAACCCTAAAAGATAACTGTTGAAGGATTCCATGTGGTAGAGGCTTTCCCTGCTGCAGAGGGAAGTTACCACCGGCAATCCTTGCTGATGCTGAGAGAGCTTTTGACTGTGACTCCTCTATCTTCTCTCCTGCTGGTCTCTTCTATGCTTCTCTCCCTGGTTGAATGCATCCCAGATCTGGAGGGGAAGGAAGCTGAGATGGCACAGTGAGTGAAGGTTGGACTTCCCCAGCTTAGAGCATGGTGGCAAGGTCAAGGAGAGCACCCGGAGAAGTGAAACCAAAGATCTTTGTCTCACTGGGTAAGCGTCCTCAGCTCAGATCAGTTTCCAAAGTAAGACAGTTTTGCTGGGGCAAATATACTCTGTTGGTGGCATCTCGTAAAAGCCTACAGGACTCACCCACAATACCATCTTTTAAAAACAGTCAAATCCTATAGTAAGTAGGAGATTCCCTACGGTATTGGGGTCTCCCTGCATCTTTGGCTTACAATTTTCTCCCAAAGATCTTCAGCTTCCAGCCCCAAGATCTGACAGAAGTTGCACCTGTGGTAGGTGCATATGCAAACTTATGCTCTTCCTTGGTGCCAACTTCGTTTGCATTTCTTTCAGCATCGGATGTGAAGCCACAAATCAGCCCCCTCTCTTTTGATCTCCTTCACTAGCAACTACCTTTCTTTACGAAACGTCTACTTACTGGTGGCCACAGGATGCTTCTCTTCTCCCATCCGGCACCCCCACCCCCACACACCACAGCGGCATCACTTACCCCCTCTCCTTCAAAATCGGCAGAACAATGACTATAGAGAAGGCAGCTCTGAAAGAAGTGAATCATCAGTATTGTTATATTCATAAGTTTTTTTAAACGTCTGTGTCACATGGCATGTTTAGACCTCTCTAAAGAAGCGGCTCGGGAAGCTGTGCCTCCTTCTCGGCATGGTAGGACAGTTTCTTGCCACATCTGCTGCAAAGTAACTACAGCAGGACTGTCTGGCCCTCCACAGACATCTGCTCTGTGAGGGGAAACCAGAGCCTGTGCCAGGGGGCTGTCTGCTCCATGCTGAGGCACACATGCCAGGCCTCAAAAAGAGCGTGAGTAAATCCAGGAAGGATATTAACACCAGTGCCGACCCCTTGCTGGGGACCAAGGTAAGAAGTGCTTTGCAGCCCGCCCCCACACACCCTTGCAGAGGCACAGGTTTGGAAAGCCTTGGCCCCACTGTGAAACAAAGAATTTCTGCATTGTTTCTGAACAGCATGTTTGCTCTGACTGAGGCAGATGTTTTCTGCCTTCCCGGTCTATGGGCTTCAGTATTTGCTCATTCTTTTTGTAATTAGGATGCCTGTTCATCTTGGATATCCTGGGACTGTCCTGCATTGGGAATCGGAAGTCTTGTACCCTAGCAAGCCCTCACTTTGTGATCATACTTAGAAATCTGTGACACTGTGAGCTGTGGGGACATGGGGAAGGTGCTGACTGTGATGTGACAGTCTTTTAGGAACAAATTGACAGCTTCACACCCTTCTTTCCTGGATTCCTTGGGGGATATCTTTCTGTCCCACAGAGCCCTGTGCATGGTGTGCGCCAGCTGAGGGTTAAGTGCAGTAAGAGATGCCAGAGTTTCTGGAGATTATAAAGCACCCCCCACACGTATAGGTACCTTCATCACATCAGGCTTTGTTTTTGTGCCCTAGGGAGCTTTAGAAAAGAGAAGAAAATTATAAATATTAATTTAATACTTTAGATAAAAATTAAATTCATTTATTTATAATTTAATATGTTACACATAATTTAAAGTATCTTGGAAATCCACTAAACATTGCACTGAATACCTTACGTAATTTTTAATCCTTTTAAAAATCTTATGAAAGAGCCATTATCCCCACCACCCCAGAGTCCATTTCCTTAATGTGAGAGTCCTGTTCTCTCTTGGTAGTGACTCATGGCTAATGAAAGCAGATGAGGCAGTGTAAATTACCAGGGCTGGCTCTCTAGAATGGCCTGCTGTTTTGAACATCTACATAAATCCTATTTGAAATTTATTTTTACCAGGTTAATGCTTTGGAACAGGATGAGGTGCTCAAATTTCTTTATTCTGGGCTGGAAAGAACCACGCATAGCTTGGAAGATGTACTCCTGAATCCTAAATAGTCACAGAAGTGGGGGTTCAACTCTTCTGAAAACACACAGTGCAAGTTCATATACTTCCCTCGGAAACAAAAAAGTTTATAGTGTCAAAATACTTATATTTTTATAACAAATGTGTTATTTTTGATATAAAATCATATTAACGGTCTATCAAAAATATCGCCTATATACATAGGTTAAAATAATTTTAAAGCACACATTTGTATTTACAGTCTCTGTCTTTGTTACTATATTTTCATTTAATGTTGTTTGTGTATGCATATAGTGTATGAGTACACATGCACATGTACGTGGGTGAACTCGCCCATGTGTGCGTGTGTAGAGGTCAGAGGTTGACACTGATGTCTTCATCTGCTACCTTCTATTTTAATTTTTGAGATAGGGTCTATTTCTCAACTTAGAATTGATGGGAGGAGGAAGCTTTGTTAACCAATCATCTTTAAGAGGTGGAACCCGGTTAAGGTGTTGCTTCCTGGAGCCCCTTCCCCCCCAAAAATCTGGGGCATGGACCAGGTGTTTTCTCTCTTGTTGTACTCCCGCAACACGGCTGAACTTGGACTTCCCATTCCTGTTTTGTGAGTTTTCCCCTTATAACAAATAAAATATAATTGTTTTATCCTTTAGCTAGCTTGATTATTTCTCATATTGAGCTAATTTCTACACAGAAGTCCCATTTAGGTTAGACTCTCCAGCCAGGCAGAACCCTGTGGTCCCACGTATCTCTACTGAACTCCCTAGCACTGAGGGACAGACGCAACACCAACACCATGCCCAGCCTCTCCATGGGTGCAGGGAACCAGACCTCAGGTCTTTATGCTTCTACAGCAAGCGCTTGATCATCTCTCCAGTCCCCTCATGCAATTTTGTTTATCCTCAAGAATAAAATTTTCCAAAGGATTTGTCATTTACTTTCCATTGAGCTAAATGTATTTTTTAAAAAGGGAAAGGACACTTCTCCTTTTTCTAGTTCAACATATATTTACCAGATTCGTTAATGTCCATAGATTACCCATGATACCTTTGTATTCCAGATCAACTGTTTATCAAGGGGGATTGTTCCTTCAAAACATGCTTATAGAATCTGAAACAAGATTTACTTTCACTCCCTGATAAACTCGAATCACACTAGCAAAAGAAGAAACTTCTCTTTATTTGTCAAATCAGACATCTCAGAGATCTCAAAGAAATCAATTTTCTAGTTTTCGAGAACTCTTCTACGTAAGTGTAATATTGTCTGATGGCATTTGCTAGCCTCATGAGGCAGCAACCCAAACTGCAGTGTTTTCCCCTAAAATGTTCCTGAAACAACTTGCTGGATAGACAGATTGTAAGACTGGCTCAAAGCTTCATTGCAAACTAACCACGGGGGTGAGACCTTCATGTGTGCCACTTCAAGGTTCTCTGTGGGGATCCAGCAGGAAAAGTGAATGTTAATCTTTGTTAAACTGGCTACAAGGAAAAGTAATGTCTGGTTAAAGGCTATTAGGCTGGCCAGTCAGCTGGGTGGGTAACCCTGGCTTCCCAGAAGTCCTTAATCGCATTTAGATCTATCAGAAGTGTGTTCAAGCATTCTAACAGCAATGCCAACTACTTCCCAGAGGAGGTGCTGAATTATACCACATAAAAAGTTCTGCCCTGAGACCAGGTAGAGAGCAATTTTTGTTCGCTGTGTGATTATAACTTATGCCAAAAAGTTATTACCCATTTTGGGGGTTTTTAAATAATAATTTTAACCTAATGTTTGATTTATGGTGGCTTGCACTTCTGAAATAAAGCTCTGAAATGCTTCTGACTTTAAAAGTTTCTTGCAAACTTTCTGCTTCTTGATAGAAATGCAGTAGTTCAGAGGGTTTAATGCTAACACGAACTAATTTTGAAACAAGCCCTTAGAGTCCTTTGGCAGTTACAGCAAACACACACTAAAGTATTCCGTGGGTGGTCAGTAAGCATCATCCAGTCTGGGAGGAACACTGAAGATTCTTTTTTTTTTAAATTTATTTTTTATTGAAAAGATTTCCGCCTCCTCCCCGCCTCCCATTTTCCTCCCCCTCTCGCCAGTCCTCTCCCCCTCCCCCCACTCCATTCCCCTCCCCTCGAGTCTGAAGAGCAGTCCAGATTCCCTGCCCTGTGGGAAGTCCAAGGTCCTCCCCCCTCCATCCAGGTCCAGGAAGGTGAGCATTCAAACAGGTTAGGCTCCCACAAAGCCAATTCATGAAGTAGGATCAGAACCTAGTGCCATTGTCCTTGGCTTCTCATCAGCCTTCATTGTTCGCCATGTTCAGAGAGTCTGGTTTTATCCCAAGCTTATTCAGTTCCAGTCCAGCTGGCCTTGGTGAGCTCCCAATAGATCAGCCCCACTGTCACAGTGGGTGGGTGCACCCCTCGCGGTCCTTACTTCTTTGCTCATGTTCTCCCTCCTTCTGCTCCTCATTTGGACCTTGGGAGCTCAGTCCGGTGCTCCAATGTGGGTCTCTGTCTCTATCTCCATCCATCGCCAGATGAAGGTTCTATGGTGATATGCAAAATATTCATTAGTATGGCTATAGGACAAGGTCATTTCAGGTTTCCTCTCCTCAGTTGCCCAAGGTACTAGCTGGGGACATTGCCCTGGACACCTGCAAGCCCCTCTAGAGTCAAGTCTCTTGCCAACCCTAAGATGGCTCCCTAAATTAGGATATATACTTCCCTGCTCCCATATCCACCCTTCCTTTATCCCAACCATCCCATTCCCCCAAGCTCCCCCCCCCCCGTCCTCCCCTTCTCACTTTTCTCACCCCATTTCCCTTTAGTACCATCCCACCCCACCCCCAAGTTCCCAGTTTTTGTCTACTTCCCATATCCAGGCAGATGACTATATGTTTTTCTTTGGGTTCACCTTCTTACTTAGCTTCTCTAGGATCACAAATTATAGGCTCAATGTCCTTTATTTATGGCTAGAAGCCAATTATGAGTGAGTACATCCCATGTTCATCTTTTTGGGTCTGGGTTACCTCACTCAGGATAGTGTTTTCTATTTCCATCCATTTGCATGCAAAATTCACGATGTCATTGTTTTTTACCTCTGAGTAGTACTCTAATATGTATATATTCCACACTTTCTTCATCCGTTCTTCCATTGAAGGGCATCTAGGTTGTTTCCAGGTTCTGGCTATTACAAATAATGCTGCTATGAACATAGTTGAAGAAATGCTTTTGTCATAAGATAGGGCATCTCTTGGGTATATTTCCAAGAGTGGTATTACTGGGTCTTAGGGTAAGTTGATCCCGAATTTCCTGAGAAATCGCCACACTGATTTCCAAAGTGGTTGCACAAGTTTGCATTCCTGATACTTTCAACAAGCAAACTGCAGGTAGTGGAAAGAAAGGGAAGGGAGAGGAGAGGAAGAAAGACAGCGCCTAGGTTAACACTTGGAAGTCTTACCAATCATAATATGTGGATTTATTTAGATCCATATTCTAACAAATACATTATGAAAAGAAAATTAGGCTGCTCATAAAGCAACTGAAAATTTGTACTGTCATTGGTTATTTAATATCAATAGGTTGTTGCTTATTTTTACGATATAATAATGCTGGGTTTGTGTGTAAACAGCTAATTTTTTAATTTAATATAGGTATACAATGAAAAGCATGCATATGAAATGATATATTGTCTATGATTTTCTTCAAAATGATTCAAGAGGAGGAGAAGTGGATTAGAATAATGATGAATCCCAATCGGCCGGAATTGGCAATTACTGAAGTTGGGTTATGGGTGTTTGAGAAGTTTTTGTTTTTATTTATTTATTCATCCTTTTTTTTTTCAAGTCTGTCTGTATTTATATTTGCTAGAAACTCTCAATAGAAAATTTAACTAAAACTAGATAATCAGAATTGAGTCTTTGGGCTGTTGGTAACTTCACTGGTTCTCTGCCCAATTCTTGTGTTAGAGCTGGCAGCCTGATGTGGCCTGGTCAGAGAAAGGTGGCATTAGCACCCGCGGCTGTACCAGTGCCGGTGTCATGTCAACAGGGAGTGGCAAGGTAGCCCTGTCCCTTAGAGCGCAGCGTAAAGAAAGATAGCAATCATGATGAGGCATAAGTCCTGTGTTGCTGGAGCAGGGGGCATTTATCTTTCTTTTGGAAATAAAAACTCAATGGTATTTGTCGGTTGTGGATAGGAAGGAGGGATAATTGGGATCGAACATGGTCCCACATATGTCTGAGCACAGAATAGTACTCCCACAGGCTAAAATGTATCGGGGCCTCTTCTGGGAAGAAGTTAGCTATTCCGGGTACTGCCCAGATGTTATTGAGAGGAGGACCTTTCAGAAGAGTGCGGAGCCATGGTTTCACCCAGGCATAGCGATTCATTGTTTCGCTTGTGTTCTTTCTGGTAACAACTCAGTTGAAATCTCTTTTTCTCCCCTTTCCTTTTATTACTCATAGATGTTTGGCTAAAGAGAAATTCATTGCTTTGACTTACTCAGAGGTCTGAAATAAGACTCTGGAATTTCTTATAATCAACTTTCCAATGACTCTTTCTTTCTTTCTTTCTTTCTTTCTTTCTTTCTTTCTTTCTTTCTTTCTTTCTTTCTTTCTTTCTTTTTCTTTCTTTTTTCTTTCTTTCCCTCCCTCCCTCCCTTCCTCCCTCCCTCCCTCCCTCCCTCCCTCCCTCCCTCCCTCCCTCCCTCCCTTCCTTCCTTCCTTCCTTTTCCTCACAACCAAGACACCATCCATAAAAAGATGAGGTTCTAAAAACTCCAGGGAGAGGATGGGAAGTCCAGAAGTGATGGCAGAGAGAAAGGAATACAGAGAGCTAGGAGTTCAGTGAGAAGGCCAAAGGCTGGGACTCAGAGGAACAGGGCAAAGGAGAATTGCTTGGGAGTCAATGTAGTTAGTATCCTTTCTTGATCTGTCTCCTTATTGCTCCATTCCTTCCACCTTCTAGATAGATGTCATCTCTGTTCCTGTAGTTGTGTCCCTTATAGCCTCTTATTCTTTTATATCCACATTTAATTTATCAGCAAGTCCTGTTGGTGACATTCTATATCAGCCATAATCCAATGATTCCTTGCTACCGCCATAGCCAGAACACTCTTTCAGCCACCAGCTCTAGCTCAGGTGACTGTAACAGTTTTCAATTCTGTCTTCTGCCCTTGATTCCTTTAGTCCCTCCCCAACTGAAGAGTCAAACAATCACTCAACAACACAACTTAGATCTCTCTCTCTCTCTCCCTCTCCCTCTCCCTCTCCCTCTCCCTCTCCCTCTCCCTCCCTCTCCCTCTCCCTCTCCCTCTCCCTCTCCCTCTCTCTCTCTCTCTCTCTCTCTCTCTCTCCCCCTCTCCTCTTTCTTTTCTTTGCTTAGTTCACTCCCAGAAAGAGCTAACACTGTTCCTTTGGGATAGTGGCTTGCACGGTCTACTTCCCTTGCCCACTAGGCCTTTGTTCAGCTTTCTCTTCATTCATTCCCATTGCAGTCACCCCAACACATGTGATTGAGCACTGACTGTTCCCTCTGTCTTTGTCCTTTCCCTCCAGACAGGGGCATGGCTCCTGGCACCACTCCAACACCTGCTTCACATCTTAGAGTTACGGCTTCCCAGTGGAGTTGCTTTGGTTCTTCCATTTAAGCAATTGACACCTTCCCTTGAACCCTCTGTGTTCCCCTTCTCTGCTTTTCTCTGTGCTTTTTTTTTTTTTGCAGACACAGTGGACAGCATTTTATTTATTGTCCTTGTCCCAAGAGTTTCCCCTGGGGCTTAGACAGAGGTTTTATCATTTTTGTTTGCTGGGAAATCCCAAAGCTTCAAAAATATTTGTTCAGGCGGTGAATAAATCCCCCAAATTGGCATTCATAACACACTTTGGTGAGTGGTGCTTTGGGTAAATGAAGCAAAGTGTCTGCTTGCTGGAGAGATGGACGCTGGTTTTGAGCAATGACACGGTGAGCTACCAATACTAAGGGATTTGTGGAAGCAGACATTTGCAAGGGTGACAGTGAAAGTCAAACTGCTGGGAGTCTTAGGTGGCCTTACTGGTCTGACATGCAGCACGCACTGCTCTATTTGGGTATTATAGTAAACAGGATTGTCATAGACGTTCAGAGATGCTCAGGGGCATTTAGCTACTTTAAAAATTGAAATTGTATTTTGAGAAGCAAGGAACATTCTCAAATTCTGGATAGAAACACATTTGGTATTTTTAAATTTTAGTCTTGAAATACATTTAAATACTTGAATTAGACATTTGAACTCACATGCATGGAGAGTCTTGAGCGACTGTGTACAGTTGACATGGTCACGTCAAGGATGCCATCTGATACGGCTGATATCTCAGACCCATGAGCCTGACAAAGCCTCCCTTCCTCTGGTCTGAGTACAGGCATTGACAAATGGTTGATATTTATCTAAAAGCAGTATTTGAAGAAAGTACTATCAGATTTTTCATCCTGGAAGACTGCAGCCTGAGAACATTCCCCCTAAAAAGAACCCCAGCCTACTGAGATTAGCCGAATCCACCCTCATCCTAGTTAGGGCTGTGTATAAGGCACCGAGTTTCTGGACTGTTGCTGGTAAACCTCCACCTGAACTCACAGCCCCCTTCCCAACTTTACACGACTTGTGTCTGTCATTTCTTCATTCTTCATCATCCCACAGTACAAAGCCACAGGAGTTACTGCACCTAAGTAGCTTAAACTGGGCAGAGACAATTAGCTCTCTAGCCCAGATACCTTTATTGTAAACCATTTTCAGTCGAAACTGGAGGCTGAGGAAGGTGTGGGCAGTGTCAGGTCATAATCTATGCTTTAGCCACTTCTTTGGGAGACACAAAGAAATGGAGCAGGTGAGGAGATAGGAGTGAGGGCTGGGGAAGCTGAGCACACCGTTCCTAGATTAATGTTCATGTCTGTGTTGACCCATTTGGACCACACCACACCAGATACCACAGAAGTGGTCATTCTAGTTGCACTAAGATAAAGATAGCATTTATATGGAAAAGGAAAAGGCATCGAATATATTTGTAGAAACAACCTATGATCCCTATTTTCACCCAGGCCATTTTGTTAATCATCCTATGGTCAAGACAAAGTCTGAAAACACTCTCCCTGTCTTCTAGTCTAGTAATCTTTCGTCTCATGGACTGCCCTTTTTTTTAGGCAGCTTGTTGTGCCAACTGTTCTACATCAATTGAGTCTTTTTTGAAGTTTATTATTGTTTTGTAAAAGAAAAAAATGAGGTCTTTATTGTCTCGGTCCAGACATGCTGTTGAGCAAATCTAACAATGGATGTGGAAGAGAAAATTCTTGATTGACTATGTTCTTTTTTTTTTTTTTCTCTTTCGCTGTTGCTGCTGTGGGAGAAATAGGCATTCATGTTAGGGCAATGTGGTCATATGGCTTAGGCGGCATAGATGGAAAGCCAGGGATCTTGCCAAGTCCTTATAATTCCCCGGAGGTGTCTAGGGAGCCCACATTTTCAGGAGAACATTGACAGTCATGGTTATATGGCTGGGAAGCATACAACACGTGAAGCATGTGACATGGGTGTCTTTGTGCATCAATCTCTACATCAGGACAGGCACATGGAAAGAAAAAAGTCACACTATAGGTGAGGACAACACTGATCTGGAGTCCAAAGCAGTTAGAAGGCAGAACTCTAGCAAGAAAACAGCCAGGGTGGAGTTGAGGGTTCTTGGTATCAAAAGGAACTTCTGAGCTCCGCTAAGCCTCAGCAGAAACAAGAGACAATGAGTAAGCAGCTGAGCAGCAGACCAAGAAGGCAAGCGTAAGAGGTGAACAAATGACAATGTCATACACAACAGGAAGTTAAAGGTTCATAATCTGTGAGGCCCCGACCCCATGCACCATAAAATTGCTATGTTTCATGGCAAACCACCCATTGCACATGCATTTTAATATTCAGAAGTCACCTAGAAGAAGATTCCAAGAGCAAGGTAGCAGAAGACTATGACATCACCACATGTTTTCATCCAGAGAGACATAGAATATAGCAACAAGTGTTAAGAGTTATTTTCTCATACGGAGGGATTTGAACATTGATCAAACAATGTCAAACTGTTTCCCAAGCTGGCTTAGTGTTTTGGTGGAATACCCAAATTAAATTTTGGACATCTTAAGAAGACATATTTGATTTTAATTCCAGCTGCATCTATAGCTTACATATAAGATCTCTTGCTGAATATTCATCTGTAAGCAGATAATGCCAACTGTCCAAAACCAATTGCATGGTTAGTGCTAATGATGAATCCTAAGCCACAGGTTCTGTGTCTGGGAAGGGAGCGCTGGTCATTTGGCTCACCCACTTGATTTTGCCCGTCTCTTCCCTATGGTCTTAAATTTGACCCTTAGATTGCATCTACTCTCTGTGTTGTGATTGAGGTATGACCACAGGGCAGGGGATTCTGAGTAGAATGGTAATGTCCTTAGGGTCATTCAGATGCCCTGATGATTCAGCCAGCATGAGCTTGAAGGGTGACATCTGTTGAAGTTGTGCTGAGGGCATGCTCAAAGGGAGCCATTCTTTTCTACAAGATGTGATAAATCTTGAATGACTGAACTGGGCAACAAGCATACGAGATCAATTCTGCCATATCTTGTGGACTGGAAAAACAGGCAAACTAACCCTTTTTTCAGCTGGTCCAAGCAACTCAAATAGGAAAGGGCCCTTGGATAGATGAGAGAAACAGATTTAATAAATTGTATATTGCATTTAAAATTTATTTATTATCTTATATGTATGGTTTTCCTGAATGTGTGTCTGTGTGCCATGCATGTGCCTGGTGCCCACAGAGGCCAGAAGAAAACATTGGGTTCCCTGACTGGAGTTATAGATGGTTGTAGGCTGCCGTGTGGGCGCTGATAATCAAACCTGGTTTCTCTGGAAGAATAGCCAAAGCTCTTAATCACTGAGCCATCTTTCTAGCCTCTAACTTGTATGTTTTAAATTATATTTTGTACTTTGAAAACAAGATTTGTCTGTTTACCATAAAATTTGTCTACTAAAATATGACGATGAAGTGATGGACTTTCTCTCTTATGGGTTGTGTTTCATATACTCTGTGTATATGAACTGTGTGAGATGGGGCTGCTATGGGTGAGCTAGGAAATGAGGAGTGAATACCTCCATCCCATTCTAATTCTTTATTAAGAGAATAACATCAGAAATTGCTTACTTTGGAGGTCAGAGTTCAGTGGTTGGATACTTCAAGAAAAATATGTTTGGGTTTTCTCAGCTTTTGTACCCACTTAGGTGTCCTGGGTCCTTCCTTCTCATAGTTAGTGTGCACGTGTTTCATTCTATGCTGTGGCTGTCCATAGTGATGCAGGCAGAATGCACATGGGATGATCTGTACTCTCTCATTCCCTGCAGAGGATGATCTCATTTGCTTGGAGACTTGAGTGGATGCTGGTACCTTCAGGGAGTTTGTTGGGTGCAGAAGTATCCACAGACTGTTAAGAGGCCAAAACAAAAGAGATACAGAATTTGAAAGCATAAATGAAAGACGGGATAGAAGGAACAAGCAGAAAGTTGTTACAGTTTGTGCATGCTACAAACAGTACATAATGCATCACATACTTCTGACTTGCTGTATTTATTTCTTGTTGCAAATGGGGAAGTCAGTAGCAAATAAATGAAGAATGAAGTCATAGGGTAGGTGCTATGATTAAACAGGATGATTTACATAAAACTACTTAATACTTGCATGGCACCAGGCAATTGTTCAACAAAATCAGTTCCTACTGCCATGATTTAAAGAGCATTAATTCTAGAATATTCTTGTTCCTTTTCTGAGAGTCCTGTCTCTGGGCTTTTGGCTAGTGGAAATCAGGATGCTGTGCCCTTCCAAGGTCACAGGTAGGATCACAATACTATCATATAAGATCCCTTCCTAGCCCATCACTTATGATCTCAGCTGAGGGTCCCTTTGAAGTCTTCAAATTTCATCTGGTCAGTGTGTCCCCAGTTTCCAATTTTTAAAGAGGATGTAATGATTTATTCCTTTTCCAGATGCTAGTTGAATGCTACTGTTGAGAAATGAGACCATTCTCTCATCTCTAAGTGGAGTTGTAAGAACTGGGAGGGTCAGAGTGGGTCTTTAAAGGCTACCCAGTGGAGTAGAAGGCGGAAGTGGCCCTTCCACTCTTGTTGCAGGAAGTCTGTTTAGAGGAAGTTCTACAGTCAAGAGTGAGAAGGCACAGGCTGGAGAGCTGATACAAACTTTATATTTAGAAATGTGTTTTTTGATTTTCTTCCTCAGCCAGAAGTGGTCAGCGTACTAGTGAGCTTGTCACTGTGTAGGAGGAGGACCCCATGAACCCTAAGCTTTTCTCTGCAATCTATAGCATTCAACGGGTGCCACTCTGGACAGAAGATGGAGTGTCTCTCTGCTGTTTATTATTATTTCTTGAAAGTTTTGAACAATATGGCAAAAGATCTGACAAGAAGGTTTTACTCCAGATGCCCAGACTTTCCTAGAAGAAATAAGAGTGAAAACGTTTCCCGGCCATCTGTCCTGATCTCACACTGCACTTTCAGAATTTCTCTCTGGTTTTCATCCTGCAGAGGCACATCCTGACAGACTGCAGACAAGTCTCCCCGCTGACTAAATCAAAAGGCAACAAGAGAATTACTCAAAATAGGTCTGGGCAAGACTGAGGACTGATGGAGCAAGAACAAGATGCTAATTCCACTCAACGAACAGCTCGGGAAATAGAGAAAGATAAAAAAGGGGGAATGAAAATGACCTGCTAGCAGTGTTTCATCTTCACCTGTTTTCAAAAATTTGTAGAATTTAAAACAAGAAGCTCTCAAATATAGAATGCACTTTAATAAAAAATAGACTAGTAGGTAGTTACCATGTACCCATCACTATTTTTCAGAGGCAAAGTGTTAAAAGCACAGATGAACTAAACCCTCAGAGACCCCAAACAAAGATTTAATTTGCTCTTTTGTTTTCTTCCCAACTACACTGTAAGGAAGGGAACCACACCATAATATTAGCGTCTCTTCTTCCTATATCTGTTTGAATTTCAGCATCTCTTCTTCCTGTATGTTTAATGAGTTTATGAATTAACTATTGGTCAGAATGAGGAAAAGGAAGATCATTTGACAATATCACGGTGGTCTGAAAAATATAGTCTCCCTTGGTGGAGTAAAACATTCCAGAGAGGAAGAGAAAGAGAGATAGAGATAGATAGATAGATAGATAGATAGATAGATAGATAGATAGATAGATAGATCTGAAAGGATCTCCAAAGTGAGTCTGAATTGACTAATAAATTATCAAACCCAAATCACAAAACCTTTAGTGTGATACTGTGACATTTAAGGAATCAGCTTTTCAAGAATGAAGTGTACACAAAGACAGAAACCACCAAGGGACAGCTTCATTGATTCCTTATAGAAGACAACGACAATCATCAAGAACTGTTATTTATTCCAAGATGATTTTCTTGTGAGAGTCTGAGACACTTTGAGTTGATTTTGTTCCTTAAAATTGTACACTGAATGTCTCTGATCTTAACTTCCCTTTTTCTTTCTATTCCTTGCTGTTTGCTCCTTTCTAAGATAAAAAACCAGCAACAAATTCAGGAAAAGGTAGCAAGGAGGCGAATGTGGTGAAGGAAACCAGGTGGCTTCTCCTCTCACACCCTTTAGGAGTTATTTTTATTTTACATCATCAGAGTTTGCAGAGTGAATGTAGACTCTTCAGGATCTTTGCAAAATAGACATATTTTCCTACCAATCATCACAATTCAACTATAAACTATTTTCCCCTAGAAATCAATACATGTATATTTCCAGTCTTTGTCCAAGAGTGATATTTGATAATAATATCAGGTTCCTTGTTATATGGGCAGGTTCTGTCTCCTGACTTCAATAAAAGGATGTGTGCCTTTCTTATTCTAAAAGATTGTTATTCTGCAATAGCCAGAAGAAAATGATTTGTGCTGGGGAAACAGAAAATCAGCCTTTCTTCTGGACTTGAACTTTATCTAGAGTTTGTTTTTAAAGGGAGAATTGGTGGTTTGTGCATTTTCCAGACTTGTTCCTCTTCTATACAAAAAACAAAAGGAGTATGTTGTGACAAGTCACGGAAAAGAATAGGATTGATCCCTGGCAAGAGTATTTTAGGACCTCTCCCCTTACCTCATTAGTTGTAAAGGCAAAAAATTCTCCTGATTTTAAAGATGAGATTGAAGTCAAACCACAGAGAACTTTTCTCTACCCATTTGGAATAAAGATAAGATATTCATTAGTAAGAGAACTTGAAAATGTTGAATAAAGTGTTGATTTTAATTTTTGATGTTTTCTTGTATGATTTATAAATATGGCCAGGCGGTGGTGGCACACGCCTTTAATCCCAGCACTCGGGAGGCAGAGGCAGGTGGATCTCTGTGAGTTTGAGGCCATCCTGGTCTAGAAGAGCTAGTTTCAGGACAGGAACCAAAAGCTACGGAGAAACCCTGTCTCGAAAATAAAAAAAATATGTTAATGTAAGTTAATAGCATGTTATCTCATCAAAAATATCATCCACAGAAACATTTCCTCTTTGCCAGGCATGTGGTTAGCCTCCAAAGATAAAACACAATCACCCTCTCCCATCCTAGGCTTCATTATTTTATTTTTCAAATTATGGTTACTGGGCTGGGATGTAGAGCTTTCTACATGCTGAAAGTGATTTACTACTGAACTCTCTGTCCAGTCCTCACTTTTCACTTTTTATTTTGAGACAGGATCTCAATGATTTGCCCAGGTTGACCTTGAGTTTGTGGTTCTCCTGCCTCAGTCTCCTGAGTAGCTGGGATTAAAAGGCTGCAACAATAGGCCTGACTCCAGCCTTAATTTTTAATAAAAATATTCAGTTGTGTTTTTTTTTCTTTTTCAGAACGAGCTATTTACAGCTGAGGTTTCCCACCCCACAATCATTTATAGCCTGATTCATGGCTTTGAACTTGACTAGAGACTTATTGTGTGCAAAACCGTGCACTCTCCTATATTTGCTCTCCATCTAGAAAATCACCCTTTATACAAAATAGAGCTGAGGTCACTTCTCACTAGAGTACTGAATTTAGGGTTCATGTTAAATAATACCTTATGTCATATATTTGTCTTCTTAGTAGTCCAAACAAAATAAATGATCCCATAGATTTACCACTTTGAATTAAATATTATGGAATATAAAATTGCATTAAATAAGTCACTCTTTTCATTTGCTGCTTAGGATAATATACACCAGTTTTAAATGTTTCTGTGATTTAAATCAAAGTACTAGTATAAAACTAAACCAAAGCATATCTAGAGAATTCAGGTTGCTAACCCTTAGGCTTCACAACTCACGTTGAGCCCAAGATACAAGTTGGTTTGTCACCATGCTGTAAAGATAATAAATCATATTAACTTTTAAAAGGAAGGCATGCATGTGGGTGGGAGGGCAAGAAAATTCAGGGACACTAGCATCTTTGGTCCTGATCAAACACACAGAATACAGATAGATGTGCTTCTTCTGCTTCATCCTGTCATCTTGACTAGGGTTTGTTGTCTTCCTTTTTCTCTAAAACATTGTCTAAAATGGTGATTGTTTATTAATGTCTTAGATTGATGGATGTACTATTTTTCGAAGACTGATTTTTATGCTGAAATTCAAGCATTGTCTAGATCTCTTCTCCCTACTGTTGCTAGAAGAAGAGAATATGAGAGATACTTGTGTTTTTCCTATATAACAATACCCACCAAATAGTTGCATGAAAGTTTATTTACCATGGGTAGGTTTTTCCCCCTAATGAGTCATCTCTTTTGGAATGAAAGGCTGAGAAGTTTTCACAAGGAACACCTGCTCTTTCTTATTCTGTGTTGTGTTTGTCTATTTGTTTCCCACTCAGCATTTGGGGAATGATTGTTACTTCCCTTCGTGTTTCTTCCTCCCTGCTGTGACATCTTAGCTCAGCTGTTTGCTACTTCCTAAAAACATCAGGCTTACAAATTCAGTCTTTTCTGGTACTATTTGGAGGTATTTAATTTAATATTTTGTCAACTCTCTACACTTAAAAATAGTAAAAGAGGATTGGCAGACACCTGGAAGACAGGTCTATACCTTGCCCCTGCTGCCTAAATGAGGCTTTTACAGAATGGGAAAAGATCTTTAGCAACCCCACATTGGACAGAGGGCTGATCTCCAAAATATACAAAGAACTCAAGAAATTGGCCATCAAAAGAACAAATAATCCAATAAAAACATGGGGTACAGACCTAAACAGAGAACTCTCAACTGAGGAATCTAAAATGGCTGAAAGACACTTAAGGAAATGGTCAACATCCATTGCCATCAGGGAAATGCAAATCAAAACAACTCGGAGATTCCATCTTACACACGTAAGAATGGCCAAGATCAAAAACACTGATGACAACTTATGCTGGAAAAGATGTGGGATAAAGGGAACACTTCTGCATTGCTGGTGGGAGTGTAAACTGGTACAGTCGCGTTGGAGATCAGTATGGCAATTTCTTAGAAAATTAGGAAACAACTACCTCAAGACCCATCAATCCCAATTTTGGGTATATATGCAAAGTATGTTCAATCATACCATAAGGACATGTGCTCAACTATGTTCGTAGCAGCATTGTTTGTCATAGCCAGAACCCAGAAACAACCTAAATGCCCCTCAATGGAAGAATGGATAAGAAAAAAGTGGTACATTTACAAAATGTGGTACTATACAATAGAAAAAAATGACATCTTGAAATTTGCGTGGTGTGAGAAGGCCACTTGTTAGTTCCCAGCTGCTTGGTAGCTCAAACCTGAAATAATCACACAGAAACTATATTATTTAAAACACAGCTTGGCCCATTAGCTCTAGCTTCTTATTGGCTAACACTTATATCTTAATTTAACCCATTTCTAGTAATCTGTGTATTGCCACATGGCTGTGGCTTACTGGCTAAAGTTCTGGTGTGTGTCTCTGGTGGTGGGGCTACATGACTTCTCTCTCACCCCACCTCCTTTCTCCCAGCATTCAGTTTAGTTTTCCCCATATACCTCTATTCTTTTGCACTATCATAGGCCCCAGTTTCTTTATTAACCAATGTTATTCACAGTGTACAGAGGGGAATCTTACATAATTTGTAGGCAAATGGATGAATCTAGAAAACATCATATTGAGTGAGGTAACCCAGAAGGACAAATATAATATGTACTCACTCATAAATGGCTTTTAGACATAAAGTAGAGAAAAACTAGCCTACAACTCACAATCCCAAAGAACCTAGACAACAAAGAGGACCCTAAGAGAAACATACATGGATCTAATCTATATGGAAAGTGGAAAAAGACAAGATCTCCTGAGTAAATTGGGAGCATGGGGATCATGGGAGAGGGTAAAAGGGGATGGGACAGGAAGTGAAGGGAGTGGAGAAAAATATATAGCTCAATAAAAATGATTTAAATGAAAGTAATTTAAAGTTTTTCTAATTACTTGGGAGAATGCTAATAAAGAAACAGGTATTACTTATAAAAAATCTCAGTTCATTCAAATTACCTCCAGATTCAGAGAGGAAATTTTAATATAGAACCAGCCAAATGTATTTTCTTTACTTGTCTTCAATATTGATAAGAGGGCTAAAGTTCCCCCACTGTTTGTTACATCTAGGCATGGTGACGAACTCAGAACCAAATCAACCAGGAATCATCTGCTTGCATACACCCAGAAGGCAAGCCTATATTGCAGTTGGTTGGATTTTCCTTTTATGATGATTTCTCATTCATCATTACAGAGTCAGATTTCTAGACTTCTAGAAAGTTCTGTGACTGAATTACACAGCCACAGATGGATCATGTGTGTTCCTGCTCAGGACATAATGCACCGCCACCCTACCTGCTAGTGACCTTCCATGGTTACTACCTGCTTAGTAATAGTGCAAAGGGGGATGGAAAACTCCAAGGGAGAGCTTTGTGAAAATATCATTTCTTCTAGGTTAGAAGCTGGGCCATCAAGGTTTTGCAAGCCTTTTGATCAAGAGCATTTTCTGACTCTCCTGGTAGGAGATACATTCAGAATGACTCTGAAAGTGAAGTAAATGGCAGAAGACCGGACAGAATTAAGGGTGGCTGAAACATTACTGAAGGAGCTATTGAGCCCTGGAAATATGTATTTTTATCTTAATGGTGTCATAGCTGGCATGGGATAGATGCATAAGCATTGCTGAGTGAATGATTGGAGGAATTTAACTGACTAATGTTTATCAGTCAATATAGCGACTTGTCTTTCTTATTGCACAGAGGTGATCTTTTGAGAAGATCCATCTGCCTAACAAGCTCTACTGAGCAACCCTTTAGGCAGCTGACCTGTCACTACCCAGATCAAATTCACTCACCATCCTGATATGACTGGACATAGAATGTAAGCTCCCTGAAAACAGCAAGCTTGCTTGTCTGTTGTTACTCCATTTTCAGTACCTACAACAGAGTAAGGGGCCTCAAAACACACACCAGCTTGACTTTGCTGACAGATATATTGTCTGGTTTGGAGATCTCTCCAAATGATTTCTTGAGTAAAACTCCATTGTTGTGGGAAGACGTGGCTTTTTATTGGGATTTGGGATCTCCTCCTGTCTCCCACCACTTACTCATGTGACCAGGCTTGGACTAACTGTATGCCGGGGCCCATGCTAATCCTACATTATTTAGCTCATTTAATAAAAGATCATTTATGAATTCTGGAGGATTTTTGGAAGTCCAGATTTCACAATATAGAGACTACTATTTCCTCGTTTTAAATGTTTCTGTTCTTACTGTATTTCATCAGCTTCATAGAATGCTGGAGGTTAAAGTCACACCTTTTCTCTAGTAGAAAAATCCTTGACAAATGCCTTTGGCAAAACAATTTTCTCTGTGTTGCTTGAATAGGATGGTCTCATAAGCCTCCCAGGCCTCAGGCAGGAAACAAATAACTTCTAGACTGAAGGCTGCTGGCAAGAATCTCCCCAGGTCCCTGGAATGCCCTTTATTCTACATCTGCTCACTGAGTCTTCATTTGGAAGCATACTGTCTTTTACAGGGGAAAGACACAAAGAGAAAGAAATATATTTAAAGAAAACTCCACTGTTTACAGTGTTTTCATGATAATGTTTAAAAATCTTTGCCATTAAGGTGTGAAGTGTGTGTTATCTCTGCATAGAGACAAAGAAACAGAAACTTGAGTAAACAAGGGACTAACAAGGGATGGATCTATTATTCCAAACAGCCTCCCAAATATGAACCCTGTGTGTCTTCAACTCCCAAGCTATCATGAACGAGCCTATTAGGTTTGATGGATTTTTATTTCCTAGTTATTTCCCTGTTAGCATTGTTGTTTCTTAGTTTTGCTCTCTCCTTTCTTTGTTTGTGTAGGTAAGTCAGTAATCCCCTAACTTTGAGCTCAGGGAGATATGGAAGAAGGAGATAAAGAGTGGATCTTGGAGTCGCTGGAGTGGGCTTAGGTCTTGACGCCATCATTTAGCCTCTGTTGGACCTTGAACAATTTCTTGCTCTGTCTATCTTTATTTTCATATGATGGAGGTGGGTATCATGAGCTTCTTCATGGGTCAGCACATAAACATGCTTAATGAGTATTCATTTGGTTGCTGTTGTTGACCCATTTAGAACAATCCGCTCTCTCTCCCTCTCCCATGCCACCATGTTTAGTCTAGAGTTTTTAAACAAGGACCCAGAGAAAGGACAAAAATGGGGAGGTGAAGGAGCATGGACTAAATGGAGAAAAGTATCAGATGTGAAGAAACCCAACCATCTGAAGGCAAAGAAGAGGAATATTAAAAGAAATGTATAAATGTGTTCTGGCTAGACTCGAGAAGAGAAAAACAGCTAAAAATGGCACCGCCTGTCCCAGCAGACATGTCCTGGCTCAGTAGAACTTGTTCTGAATCCAGAACCAGTACAGGAATGTGGGCCCCAACTCAACAACTTGAAGGAGGGAGAAGGGAAATGTGAAACAAACTGGCTTTAGAAGGAAGGAAGTAGGATGGCAGGAAGTGTCTCTGTATAAATCTAAGTACCAGTTGGGATGTATTTATGCTTTAAGAAATTACTTTTTTTAAAAGAGAGATGAGTTCTTTTTTATATATATACATTTTTGCTAAGCAGCAAGCCATCAAGGGCATGCTTTTAGTCAAAATGTCAGTCACTCAACTTATTAAAATATTAACTGAGACACTGGTGACAATTGCACGCAAAATCACTTTTGTCTGCCCGAGTGTGCCTTCCCATTAGACATATGGTATAGTGTTTTTTTTTTTTTTTTTTTTTTTTTTTTTTTTTTTTTTTCAGCAAATGAAGTGGTCATTTCATTTGAGTAGAGGTGGGAGTGGTAATACTTTGAGACCTAGGGACACTTCAATGACTCATATCTACCTCTGATTGGTTAAGGAACACACTTCCTTGAATTTGTAAAGTAATGTTAAATCATTCAAACAGTGCTTTTTTTTTTTTTTTTTTTTTTTTTTTGCCTCTATTACATGTTAGGCTTACTAGCTGTGCTAAAGCAAATGCAGTACTTGACTCCAGGAAGAGACCCTTGGAGACTATTCAGGTCAGCTCATCTGCACAGAATCCCATGCTACAATCTCTTCCAGTCACACTCAATGTATACTTTCTAGGACTTCCCTTCCCAGGCTCTGCAGTGAGAAAGGAATTATTGATTATTGGTGTTGATGGCAAAGAACAGTTATGTAAATTGTTTCCTCTGTTTTTTTTTTTTTTTTTCCCAGGAATATAACAAAGTGTAAAGCTGTAAGCCACACCACTGAATATTTGCTTAGGGAACTTTATGTAGAACTCCATTGGGTAAATTCAAATTTTGATGGTTAAATATAATGAGAGTAAGTATTTATCAAGCGTTTATAAGTATTAAGAATTGCACCAATTTTTTTTTTCCGCAAAGTCTTGTACAGCTCAGGCAGATCTTGAATTCACTGTAGGTATCTGAAGCTGACTTGAATTCTGATCCTCAGACTCTATCTCCTAAGTTTTAAGTTTATAGATGTGTGCCACCATGCCATACTGAGCTGGATCAGGCATTTTAAATGAGCAAACTCACTTAATTTTTAAACCTTATAAGATGTTGGGAACTATTGCAGGTATCAGTGTTTGCTCTATTTTCAAACTTCTGGATGCCGGGAGAGCACATGATACTTCTGGGTTTGAGCATCAGCCTATTTCTGTTGTTTTTCTGGCCTGAAGTACTGTGGGCACGGGAGACACCCACAGTCAATTGTGTTATAAGATAGGAAGGAAATTTGGGAACTCGTGTCTTCAATAACAGGCAGGAGGGACTCAGTGGCTTTGTTTTTATTATTGGAGTTATTTATTATAGAGAATCCTTTCAGAGGAAAGTTTGGAACAAGACGTCAGCATCTTAAGGAATATGAGTCATACAGAGATCCACATTGGAGCACTGGACTGAGCTCCCAAGGTCCAAATGAGGAGCAGAAGGAGGGAGAATATGAGCAAGGAAGTCAGGACCATGAAGGGTGCGCCCACCCACTGAGACGGTGAGGCTGATCTAATGGGAGCTCACCAAGGCCAGCTGGACTGGGACTGATGGAGCATGTGATCAAACCTGACTCTCTGAATGTGGCTGACAATGAGGGCTGACTGAGAAGCCAAGGACAACGGTACTGAGTTTTGATTCTACTGCATGGACTGGCTTTGTGGGAGCCTAGTCTGTTTGGATGCTCACCTTCCTAGACCTAGATGGAGGGGGGAGGACCTTGGACTTCCCACAGGGCAGGAAACCCTGACTGCTCTTAGGACTGGAGAGGGAGGGGGGGAGTGAAAGGGAAATGGGAGGAGGTGAAAATTTTTAATAAATAAAAAAAGAAAAAAAAGAATATGAGTTATAGACTTTGTTGACTTCCTATGGGAGGTCTTACTCTCTCTGAGGGTAGTGGGGTGGGGGAAAGATGGAGAGAATGGGAGGAGGGGAGGGAAACTCAGTGATACAAACACAGACACACACACACAGACACACACACACACACACACACAATGTGAATCATACACAAAGAGTTATCTCTCCCAAGAAGGCCTGAGGACAACCTTTGTACCTTAAGTGAATACATGTCTTTCTTTCTCTTGGAGGGGTCCCATTTTCTCTGTTTGCTTACATGTGCTAAGTTTTACTCTGAATCCTGGCTTTCTCTTGAAAATCATCTGGAAAACTTTTTTATTTTTAATTCAAGTGCCATCCTCAGTGTTTGCTGGTGAACTTTAGTCTTGGAATCTTATCTCTATCCTGTAGTTTTTCTGAGTTTCATATACAACTCTAATAAAAGTGCCTCTGTGTTGAGTATTTTTTCTCATAATACTCAAATTATTATGAGCAATATGAAACATCCTCGAGGGAGGAGGGAAGCTTATATAACTCCAGAAGCTAAGGAAACTTACAAGGCCCAGGACATTCCCAATAATTACAAGACTCACCCTGTCTCGAGATTATTTAAGTAGCTGTAAATTGCTGGGGAGAGGTTACTCTCCCAATGGCTGAGCTGCCTCCAAGTTGTACAAGGAGGGGCTCTGTTGTAGGAGGCTGCTTGTTTGTTCCCAGCTGCTAGGTCCCAAAATACTCATAAAGAAACCATATTATTTGCAATACCATTTGGCAAATAGCTTAAGTGTACTTCTGGCTAACTCATATCTTAAATTGACCCATCTCCATTAATCTGTGTATTGCCACAAGGCTGCAGCTTACTGGTAAAGTTCTAGCATCTGTCTTCGGCGGGGCTACATGGCTTTTCCTATTCCTCCCTCCCCAGCCCCCAGCATTCAGTTTAGTTTTCCCCACCTAACTCTACTCTGCCCTATGGGGCCCAGCTAGTTTCTTTATTAACCAATGGTATTCACAGCATACAGAGGGGAATCCCACAACAGGGCTCCACAGGTACAGCTTTCATGAGTCATCACTCACACTGCCCTGGGGCTTTTGGGGTACAGATACCTTTGGGTTATCTATGCTTCTGTAAGTAATCCCACTACACACACTGGTTTGCTAAGGCTTGGGTGGAATCAGTCTCTGGTCTGTCCCAGGGAGCCATAGCTTTTGGTGAATAGATGTTTGTTCACAAATTCCCCAGGAAAAGCCTCCTGACACCATTCCCACCAGTTGTCCCACGGATTGCACTACAAGAAGTCCACCTCATTGCCATCTGCCCATATTAATGTTCCCATATAGGTAATGAGATACTATCCACTTGGCAGGCCGCTCACACCAGGTGCCATTGTTCGCTATCGTTACTTCCTTCCCCTCACCAGCTTCCCCTACACTCAATCAAGCAAGGCTTTCTGATTCTACGGACCAAGAATTTCTTGACACCATCCATTTTGTGCTCCCACCCCCATTGCCGTTTTCTGAATCAGACCACCTTCCCTTCTCATTCTGATGACATTCTCCCCATCGATCCATCCCATTGATCAGTTTGCTTCCATTCTGCACCCTGCTGCGGCACTGATCCCATCAGTTCTGATTACAATCCTGCAACAGCTTTACCTTGCCCTCTGGATGGACTTCAGCCTCTTAATAACCTGTAAGACTCTCTGTGGGACACACTCTGCTCATCTTCTCAGCCTCCTCTCCCTTCCCCTCTCTCTTCTATCGCAATAAACACTCGAACTTGCATGGACACAGCTTCCTCCACTTCCTCGGATAAGCCCTGCTCCTTCTGACCCAGGCCCATGTGTATTCGCTGTCCTGTTAGGTGGAAAACAGCTGGGAAATCTGTTTCCTCATTCATATCCCCATTTTCACCTCCGGGGGGAAAAAACCTTCCTTGACACACTAGGCTCCTACCAGGGGCTTCCTCCCTTCATGTTTAGTCTATGGTTCTACAGTCCTATGTTGATTTATCCGTATATCTCATGTGGATTTCTGTGGAAGGAGAGGCCCTTTCACTTCCCAGGTGTGCCCCATGTTGAGCTGACTCTGACTTACACACGGTAAGAACAAACACAGCCCACAGATGTGTACTGATGGAGCACATAATTTGTAAACTTCCCCATTAGCTTGTTTGACAGGCTGATTTCTGTTTTTCAACCAGAACTGAGATGCGAATAGAATAGTTTTTTAGCATACAGATTTGCCAAGGGCATGGTTTAAGCCAGTTGCTTTCTTTCTACATTCAGGAGCTCTTTAGTCCCAAGCATGCCATCCCTGAGCAGAGAGGAGGAGGTCGCAGGATGGAGGAGGGTCCAGACTGGGCACTCGGGATACCTGCATGATAGAATGATTTCATTCTTCTCAAAATTGCACTTAGAAGTGTCATATTCTGTACTTTTTATGAGAACAAAGGAAAAGAAAACAAAAAAGGGAAACCAGCTATGAAAGCAGGTTTTCTAAAATGGTTCTATCATGAAGCCAAGGACATTGACTGAGATAGAGGCAAATGCTGTGGTCTCCGCAGCAACCTGGTGTTCTTAAAAAGGGTCCAGCTTTCTTAATTTTTTTCCAGATATGGTGGAATGTGTGTGTTAAGCTCGTGCCTCTTATTAAATCAATTTGGTTAAATAAGTAACCCACTGAGATTTGTCTATTGAAAACTCTTTAAAGATGTACAAAAGTCCGTTTGATCTTCACTGTGCTTGTCTATTATTTGCAAAAAATTGCACCTGTGTTCTATAGTACTTTTTGCTAAGTAGAAGGAGAAACATGTATAATCAGACGTTGAAAATTAAATTAAGCCTCGCCCTGGGATTCTGCAGGCCTAGTCTGCCAAGTTCACAAAAGTGTGGGTAGAACTTTTACTTTTTACCGTTTTTAGTGAAATCCTGGCTTCATCTCCAAGACTGCTTTCTAACATTGAAAATGATGATTGTGAGAAAGCAGTCTATGGGAAGGAAAAGCTCAGGGCTTCTGTAGTCTCGCCATCCATTCATTTATTCACGCCTGCGTGGTACCAAGCATGTACAACATTCGTCATGTCTGACGGGGCCCCTGTTTCCGTGAAGGACACATCGCAACGGGGGTGGGGGTGGGGGGAGGAAACAGCAACTAGGAAAATAAGAGCGTCTTGAAGGGCGATGAGCTGCAGGAAGTCTGTAGGATGGTAGGGTGCTGGAGACAGGTACAGTGGGGAGGGTTGAAATGGGGCAGGATAGCTCTATGAGGGAACATTGAGACAATAGGAAAGAACCTGAGGAAGTTTAGGGAAAAGTCCTTCAGTATTGGGAGCAGTGACAGTATCCATTTCCCAGTGGCTTCCCAGGTAGCTTGCTATCTGGTGTGGGGGGAAAGCGTCAGTCTTCCTAGCTGCTTCTTCCAGTGCCCGGGTCACACAGGGATCAGTGGAAAGGCCCTAAAGACTGCAGTCCCCTAAGAGCACAGGTCGCTTGAAGAAGTAAGCGAGGCAGAAAAGGTGAGAGGCGTCCTGCCATCCTGCATAAGGAGTTACACCTTAACGGCAAACGTTTGCCTTTTTTCACTCTTACATTTAAGGAAAAGTAATCTTGAAACCGAATGCAAGATCCAAAGTGAACAGAATGTGGCCTTAAATTTTAGGGCGGTTTTATTACAGCGTGTGTTCTTCCTCTCGGCCACTAGAGGGCAGTGCTGCCCATCAAATGTGCAAGGAAGCCGGGACTCAGGGCAGAGATCTATAGGGAAAGTCCATCGCACTGGCAAAGGTCTGCTCTTTCCCTTTTCTCTCCTGTGCGCCCCTCCTCTCCCAAATCTCACTGTCTGATTCCCTGATGCCTAACGTTCACAACAAGCATCACCTCTAAGGAAATTTCATGTTTAGAATAAAACTCGGATTCTTCAGGGGGAAACAAATCAGTACATTTAACCTTGTTGAAGGCTGTTGTGAGCCTTCACAGCGAAGGAAGCTCACTGGCTGCAACCCAGATCCACGCGGGACAGGGGCAGGGCTTCCTGCGAATTTTCAAGAACACGAAAACCCATAGCTAAGGGGGCAAGGGCCGCTGTATCACTAGTGGACTGAGACCCTGAACGCCAGGGTCTCAGGTTTGGGTGATAGCCAGAAGTCTTCTCGACACACTGGCCTCAGTGGGCGCTGGGATCTTGGGACTTTTTTCAGAGCCAAACTTCAGCCACCTAAGTACAAACTACTTCTTCGTTGGTCCTTCTATGAAGTATGAAAGAGAATGGGTTGACAAAAAGGAGAAAGGTGACAAGATTTTAGCTGTAAACAACGTAAACTCAGGGGTTTCAGATACGATGCACAAATTCACATATCCACAAATGTAAGAATTCATAATAAGGACCCTGCTGCCTTCGAAAGAAAACTTCGAGGCACCATTCAGTAAAAATAGGCATGAATAGGCAGAGACAGTAATGCAGCCATCCAAAAATACGTTTAGACTTCTTTTACTGAGAACTGAGTTGCTACCTGATGAAGGAAACAACAGTCGTGTACCTAGGCAGTATCTACTGGTGAGAGGAGAGAGAGAGAGAGAGAGAGAGAGAGAGAGAGAGAGAGAGAGAGAGAGAGAGAGAGAGAGAGAGAGAGAGAGAGAGAGAGAGAGAGAGGAGAGGGGAGAGGGGAGAGAAATGGAGGAGAGGGAGAGAGAAATGGAGGAGAGGGAGAGAGAGAGGCTGGCGATTTAGCTGGTTGACGGCTTTGTCTTGCCTTTCATTAGCACATAAGTGACTAGAGCTGGACTTTTGGTTCTGCTGGTAGCACACTGTGCTCAATAAAAATTAATCCATCAATCAACAGGACAGAAAATCCTATCGTGCCAGAAGCAATACCTCCTGTTTGTCCCATACAAAAGCTAATTAGAGTGCTGGGTGTTGTAATGGAGGTAGAAACTGAGCAAAATAGAAAAAAAAAAATCCCACAAATTATCAAATAAAAAATGAGACTGGAGAAAATAGATAACCATGGAAAGCTAATAGTTCGATTTCCCCCCCGAGGATGGTCTCTTTTATTTCAATGCCACAGAAGTTTGTCCACCATGGGTGGGATTTGGGACTGCTTGCGTTTTTTGGTCAGGGTTGGCTAGGGGCATCCGTCCTCTTCCCCCACTTACCCCAAAGCCACTTGCTGCTGTGGTCTCACAGGTCTGGCCTCTTACCTACCTATACCATAAGGGCGTCAGCTCCTGAGTTCACTGGAGCTTTGCTTGGCTGGGAAATGGAAAGAGAATTTGTCTGGTAAGGAAAACGAAAACCCGAGGAGAGCATAGAAGAGACCACAGGCATGGTGTGAAATGCGAGCAGAAAGGTTTGCCTGTCATTGTGACTCCCTGAAGAATTGCGAGCAGTGCCCTAGGGGTTGGAGGGACAGGCGCACAGGCACACAGCTGACAATGGCACATTTACGCAGATGCACACTAGATACAGTGGCATGAATCCCTACCTCACACCAAGGTACCTCCTGACCTAACAATTTAAACTCTAGATGCTCTGACTTTCCCAATCTTAATATTAACCTAGAAATTCTGGAAGTTACTTTTATCATTGCAAGTGTTTCAGTGTTAAAGATCTTGTAGTGGAATCTTGCAGGTTTTAGAAGTAAGCCCTAGAGGTCTAAGCGTAGTTAGTCAACATGAGCAACCACAATGGTAAAAACACTTTTTTTCTTTTCCTTTTTTTCTTCTTATGACACAAGGCACAATAAGCTTGAGGTTTCTATATACCTGCTACCTAAAGATACATTTATTTTAAAAAATAACCTTTTAAAGCTAGCAAATTCTAGGGGAACCAAAATGATCTGACATTGAACTGCTTATGCAATTTTGGGAGAAATAAAAATTATGGTAAAATAAATTTGCCTATAATATGGTCTCATATCCCTTGGTGTACTAAGTGGAGAGATACATATTGAATTCTAGCTAAGCATTTGCTGTTTGAGTGTACAGCTCAGCTGAAGTGTCTAACAGGCCCAAGGTCTTATGTTCCATCCGCAGCACCACCTCCCAGTTCAACAGCGCAGTAGTTTAACTGCGAATTGTGCTTTCTCCAGCTGGCTCACGGGAGAAACATAAGGCTCTTTGTGGTCTCCTTCTGAAAGGCAGTCCAGGGCCTTTGACTTACCTTCCAATAACTGTGCGCAGAGGAGTCCATCTGAGGGCAGAAGACCAAGGCAGAGTATCCACCGCAGCCTCAGACACGGGAGGAGATCCCTCCACCTGTCTCCCACATAGCATGGGTGTGGGCAGCCAGAAAGACGGAGCAGAGAGTCTGTGGGAGGAAGTGAGGGGAAATCAATAAAACGAAGATGGGGAAAAGAAAAGTGATGAGCTCCTGTCCCAGGATGAAGATCTTGTCGAGAACCCCAGTTTATCTCCTGTGATACTTCCAGGGTCCAGAGGGACGATGCTGTCAAATTCAACATTAGTTTTCTAAAGCCTGCAGGCTGAGTTTTATTTATTTAGAGTTAACTCCCATTTTTCATACCAGAAAAGAATACATATTCTACTTCAAAGGGGAGAAAAGGTTTTCTGATGCATCCATTGTTCTGCTGAACCACAGGCACCGTGACTGTGTAATGCTTTGCGGTGTTTTTTAAACCAAGCTTGCTTTGTTTTGCATTAGAAAACACATAGGAAAGCAGTCTGCACTTGGGTCTGTTGCTTCTCTGTCGTGCTGACAGTAGTTTGAGCATATGAGTATGTGGGATTGAATAGATTATTAGCTTTAACTAAGATCAATATGTATTCCATGGTATTTCAAAGCAGGAGGGAAACAGAGAAGGTTGGACAGAGGTATGGGGCTGGTTTAACCTCTGGGGTGAGATTCCCTCTCCGTTAGCCATTTTGCTGCCCCTGTAGTTGGGCCTGCATCTCTCCAAAGCTTCAGCTCTCACGAAGATATACGCTGTCTTCTTGCTTTCTGGAGAGAGTTTCCATGGCTGTGAGGACTGAAATTACCATCTTTCCAAAGTGCTGGTCTCTGCATCGTTCCTCAGCGAGACTGCACTCATTTCAGAGTGTGAGCATTGGCTAGCTCTCTGCATGAACAGAAGTAACTTCATTAGAATGCAGGAGGCAAGACGGTGGAGTGGGTAGCCTGATGGCCAGGTTCAACTGCCAGGTTGGTAAAACCAAGCATGTGATAAGTCACTTCTGATGTCCACTCCCCAAGGCCCCTTTCTGAATGTTAGAGGCAGGAGTTGAGTTAGCTCCCCCAAACTCTTTAGAATGGTACCTTGAACACAGTGAGTTCTGTATCGTGGATTATCTACCATGATGAGGGTTGTTGTTATTTTTCTGGCAACAACACTACAGTTCTACCCCCTTTTGGAGAGGTGTGCCTGCCTTCAATCCCAGTCTGACATGTCTCAGATGGGACTGACTGCTCCTCTCTCCATTTTTAGAGTAGGCATGAAGCCATAACTTAGTCCAGCAGTGAATTCCATCCTCCCAGATGCAGGATGGGGAAATCGCGTAAGATGGTACAATCAGATAGGTCTAGGAGTATGGAAGTTAGTCTAAAATTACTGGGAAAGTGTGTGTGTATGTGTGTGTGTGTGTGTTCGGGAGTTAATGGAATAGGACGTAAGTCTGCACAGAGAGAAGCAGGGACAAGTGACAGAAAGACATCCATGGGAAATATTGTTCCCTCAGACAACAGTCAATTATATTTGACAATCAGAAAGAACATCACCAACGTGTGCTCCAATGTGACATAACCTGTCTTCTTTACCTCTTTAAGTCTAACTCATCCTCCTAGGCAAAGTGCAGCACTCACCCTCATGAAGTGGACATTTCCATTTCTGTTCTGTAGCCCCAATCACCTGTACTACTCAGCACTCATCCTCTACCTGGAAAGCCGACCCCGAGCCATGCACTTTCCATCTCCTCTGTGCTGTGCACTCACCCCATGTTCCAGTCTTCAGTCCGTGACACTTGCCTGCACAGTACTTTGTAACAAGCTTACTAGTATTTGTTGTCTGAATTCCTTCTAGCCGGTTCCTACTGAAGTGGATTATAAATCTCAGTACACAAAGGACTCTAAGCATAGAAGCACATGAAGTGAACTGGAGAGCGGGAATAATAATAATAATAATAATAATAATAATAATAATAATAAAGAGCAGAAAAGGATGTGGACTCGTTGATACGTATCCCACTAAGCTGTAAGGTTCACAAAGAGCAAGCACCGACTTTCTGCTTTAAATGTAATTCCCAGCCTACACACCCTATGCCCGACCCATTGTAGTGCTTGGTACAAACTGTTGACCTGTGCTTTCTGTTACTGTGCAGGGGTTTCTGATTAATTATCTAACCCTACCACCATGCAAAAGAAATGAAATGAGAAAGAAATGGCTAGTTATACGAGGCAACACCTTCTTCTCATTATTTTGAGATCCTTCCACCATCACCTCATTTCTCCAAATTACAAGAGTAAACAAAGCCATTCCCTGGGATGACAGATGAGGTGCTATGACAATAGCATGCTTGGAATTTCCAGGTCTGCGAGAAAACCGATATGAATTCCAGATCCTCCAAGGAGAGACTTTCCATCAGCAAAAAGAGTGAGTAGGGGAATATGAACACTAAATCAGGTTTAGGAAGGGCATCGCGCCCGAGCGCTGCTTCCACCTGTGAAGAATTCTGAGACTAGGTACATCCTTTTCTTTAGGTACCTTACACAGTGTTAGTTCGGCCACAGCTTTGTATCATAAATTGATGAAAATACAAATTATTTCTTATTTATAGTTAATTCTCTTCCCAGAAAGCATTTATTTATTATCGCTGCCACCAACGCAACATCCTCAAGCTAGCCATTGGATTATTCATTTCAAAATTACCATTTTTACTTTTATTCTGTCAGTGTTAGTCTCCAAAAGATTCAATTTGATACTTTGCAGTACTGAAATCTGATCTATGTCCGATACCCAAGGTCTTCAGTACTGTGACTCCAGTCCCCCTTTACATACGGGAACTTTCTTTTCGTTCTTTCCCATACGAGCCCCAAACTCATTCATCTCTGTCTGTTTACTGTCTTGCTCCACAGTTCTATGTTCCGAATCTTTCTCTCTGACTGTTAAAGCGTGTGTTTTGTTTTAAGTAGCATTTTTCACCCTCCCTCATCTGTCGATACGCTGTCCTTTCTCAGCTCCTCACGGTCTGCGTCATTGGCTGCTCAGCATTTCAGATAAATGTGCTTTATGGCCCTCCGTGTGAACTCTTTGCAAGCAGACATTCCATCTTGGACTCCTTCGCACTTTGTTCTACATATGGATCATTTCAGCTATGATTATGGTAAGAATGCACGGAATACGCAAACACAGCTAGGACTTTCCAGAGTTCATGACTGAGAAATTTTGGCCCCCCTTTTGGTTGCAATAGCACCCTTTTCTTAATTTTGAGAAATATACTTCAGGAATTCCAGTGAGTACCTAACACCATGGAAAGGACAGAATCATATCATACTGTTTATTCCCACATGTACAGACAGGTGAAAAAAATTTAACTTGTGAGTTAGGCATGGTAAGAGATTAAGTAATTAGAACAGCTATAAGAATTTGCTTTGATGAAAAGTTACTTGAATGCTCTCTTTTGAGCTAAAAAAATCTTTTATTATGTAGTATATAGCCAGAATTTTTCATTTAAAGAAAATCTTTTACACCTTCTAAAAATAAAACAATGTTCATCTTTACTTAAAATTAAAGACATGAAAATTAAAAATGAGATCCAACTTTCATATCCAAGACTAATAAGAAAAAAATATTTAAATGAAATTTCAGGTGAATAGTGTGGGCCACAGTGTTAGGAATAAGGAAGATAGATTTGGGATAACATTTTAAAGATGGGTTTTGGCAGTATAGGTGAAAAATTTTAATTTACTACTCTTGGGTAGAAGAAGTAGACTTTTAGAAAACTTAACTGTTGTTGCCAAATAAGTACATCTCTGTTTGGGAAAAGTTTACTGAAACTTTACTTGCAAAAACAAAAGTAGGGAATTAACAAGCCTTGGTGGGCCGGCCCATGAATCTAGACTCAGTAGCTCCCTATTTAGAAATGGAGTCCTTATTGCTTGCTGCCAACTAAAATTTTTAGAGGCTCAAAAGCCTCTACAGACTTCTTCTCCTCTCCTTCTTCGACAGAAGAAAAAGTAGTTTAGAGTAAGCTACAAACATTACTGCAACCGTTAAACTAGTCAGCAGAGATAGGAAAAAAATCCCATCTTCTTGACTCTGCAATCCATAAAACACTGCCATTTCTCACCTTAGTTTCCAGTCGACACACATTTGTTTAACTAAGTCACATCCTGGGAAAAAAGAAGAAAAAAATGTTCTGATGAATCTTTCCGGGTGTTCTAATAGCTACTCTGCTTAAGTATATTTGATGAATGTTTTATAGATTAGCTTTATCAAAACCACATCTATTTCTGTGGGCCTTTCAATGGATATTTAAAGGGAGATTATAATATATATATATTATATGTTATATATGTATATATATATATGCATATATCTCAGCACTCAAGACTCTCCTAAATAGCTAAGGGGTGGCTCTCTTTATGACAGATCTAAGGACTACTTTAAGAACATGGATGGATGGATGTGTGGACTTGGCCTTTCTTCAAAGGTGAAGCAGAAGCACCATGCAAGATATTTTCTGTAACTCAAAACTTGCAATTTCATTTCCAAAAGCAGGCAGTAGGCTCTGCCCTGAACTCATTGGGACTTGTCAGAGTCTTATTATGTGTGTACAAAACACAGTCCTCAGACTAGGATGCAGACACAAGTGCAGAATGCCCAGTAAACTTAAGGCAGGAAGAGTGATTCTAAGTGCAATCTTTCAAAATCAATGTTAGGCACAACAGATTCCTAATTCTTTCTAGACATTAGCTCAAGAATGGGTGCTAGCTGGACAAAGCACAAAGTCCAAGTCTGTCCCCCTGTTTCTGTTTTCTAATTAAATTAGCGGACATATCAAAATATTCTAGAATTTAGAAGAGAAGATGATAAAAAAAAAAAAGCTTTAAGAGTGCAGGATTTTAGCCGGGCGATGGTGGCGCACGCCTTTAATCCCAGCACTCGGGAGGCAGAGGCAGGTGGATCTCTGTGAGTTCGAGACCAGCCTGGTCTATAGAGCTAGTTCCAGCCACAGAGAAACCTGTCTCGAAAAACCAAAAAAAAAAAAAAGAGTGCAGGATTTTACAATTTACCTCTAAATTAACATATCAGCCTGGATTAGTCTTCCAAAACTATGGAAATACAGAAACATCATAAATTCATCATATGACCATGTTTGCAATCTATTTGCTGGAAGCCAGATGTCTTATGATAGGAAAAGCAGGTGTCTTTACAAGAGCTGGGAAATGTTAAGAACTTATATAATAGACTTTTCTTACTTTAAGCATAAGTGGGTTGCTCCCTTATTAGGGCATGCAGTTTAAAAGGAAGTGCCTATGCTTTAGCTTAGACCAAAGATAACTTTCCCATTTTAGGATTTCAGCGTTCACTTAGGGAACTATAATACCATTCAGAACAAATCCTTTATTAAATCAACGTATTCATTACCTAGAATGAAAGTTTTATTCAATCACTGTATTTTGATAGACTAGACTATTGCACACGAGTGAGAGATAATGGATCGAAGACAATGTCCTTGAAGGAGAGGAGCTCAGACCTTCTTTCATATGCATTCCCAGGAGTCTGTCGCTTTCTGATGCTATCAAGGCATTGAAAAGGTTGGCAAGGAGCGAGCCAGCCCTACGTGGTATAAGGAATCAGTACATGAACTAGCTAACCATGTAACTGGTGAGAGGAAAGAAATGAAATCATTCCTGCTTAAAATCTCTCAGTGTCATCTTTTAACCAATTTAGGGCGATTGGCTCAGCTGCCTTTATGGCAACCCAGCCAGGTGTATGTTGAGAACTCACTAGAAGTCATCGTCCAAGTTAGTAAATCTGGTTTTGCTCTCTGCAGGCTGCACTCATTCAACCTGACCTGCCCATGTCTCTCGCTGCTCAGTAACTGGGGAAAGAGGCAGGAAAACTCTTAGGAGAGATAGGAGAGAGAGTGCGAAGCCTATTAAACAGATATGCACAAACACAATGCAGACATGGAGAAATATGCTAATAGGTGTTTTCATAGCCTGATTCACTTAAGCAAAAGGGACATCAAGGCTTATTGGACTAATGCTCACTTTCCCATAACTGCCTAAAATGCTTGTGCACCGTCTTCTTCTGACATTCCTTTGTGTTTGGATACTAGAATCATCTTTAGCACAGACTTATTTTAGTACCTGAAATAAATCCTAAATTCTTCTGGTACTGGGCTATGCTTAATGACAAGTATGTGTAGGAGTAAAATATTGATATGCAGATGTTGACACGCAGGTCTTTCATCTAATGAGAGAAGTTGCTTACATTTCTGTTCCTAGAGATATTTCCTGCCATCACTGTTTACTTCTTGCAACCATGTTCTGGATACATGCATTGCTACAAGGATCTCTGGGAAATGCTCTCTGGCAGCTGATCTTGGAAATTATGATGAAAAACACTCACTCACTAGCACGAGTTGTATAAAAAGACGGTTATGCTGCTTCCAGAGCTTGTAGTAGCTATTAGCATTTGTTTATATACACAAGTGGCATCATCTTGTTGATATAAACTGTTTCTGTTCAAAGTCTAAGGAAGTAAACGTAATAAGGGGGAGAGAAAAGAACCATGGCTTGCTAAAGACACAACCAGGTGAAGCTATATGACTATACATCTGTAACCCAGTTGACAAACGGAATCGATAAAGGTGATATGACTCTCTATGCTGGTGTCCCCATCCTCCTTCACTGGTCCATGTGAGGGACTACTGAGTGCTGACTTAAAAAGAATTATCTTCCTGGGTTATAAGAGGACTGGACTTCATTCAAGAATATGTGAGTAGCTGTGCTTTTCTGTTACGATCTCTAAGCAAACTCTCAGTATCCATTCCAAGGTGTTTAAATGTTCTCAACTTCTAAAATGGAGAGAAAGCTTTTTGTTGGCAATTTATTTATTTGGTGTTTTCGAGACAGGGTTTCTCTGTAGCTTTGGAACTTGTCCTGGAACACACTCTGTAGACCAGGCTGGCCTCGAACTCACAGAGATTTGCCTGCCTCTGCCTCCCGAGTGCTGGGATTAAAGGCGTGCGCCACCACCATCCCACTGTTGGCAATTTATAATAAACCTTTTTACACTTTCTGCACATTCAGTCACATGAGTAGGAAGCCAAAGTCCAATCACTCAAAACTTGGACCAGAATCATAACTAGATCACAGTCACTATGGCATCTACTACAGCTTCCAATGAGAACTGAGATGTGTGCTATATTACACTGGGTTGCATGCGATAACATTGATGTTTAGTGTAGGAGTGATGGGTAAGAGTGACACAGAAGCTGGGGAAACCTCCAGCACACAACCTTATCATATTGTCCGAGACTCCCCTGCTCAACTCCAACTAACATAGAAATAAGGGTTCAGGACTTGGTCTGTTGTAGCGTACATGTTCCCCCACTTTCGTGTGGAAGTAATATCGTCAGAAATGCCAAAAAATAGTGTTTTCTCCCTCAGAAAGGAGCCATCCCTGAGAATGTGTTTCCAGTAGGGTGTGGGGCCAGAAAGGCTAGTAAACTAAACAGGAAGCACCCAGTTCTTTGCTCTACCAGGGTGGTTTTTCAATCCAGTTTGAAGGACCAATGTGAGAGTCTTTAAATCATTTACTTTTAATCTCAATGGCAGCAAATGTGGTTTCCCTGGCTCCGTGGTGAAATCTCTCCCCTATCTTTACTTGTAGAAAGTTCTCCATTGTAACAGAGACAGGAAATTAGTGTCTTCACAGTACTCCATGAATATTTAGGCACTTTCCAGTCTGTATTAGTGTATGTAAGAGAAGTGCTAAAACTAAATACCACAGACTCCACAACAGAAATGTGTATTGTGTTGAATGCTGACAGTGTGTTTGGGTATACAATATAAATAAGCTATGTTTTTTTCTTTTATCCAGAACAATAGCACATGTAAACATATTTAATAATAAAGAGATAATGCAGAAACTGCAGATATAAATAAGTTACTTCTTGTAGAGCACAGTGAGTAGATTAAAGAAAGAGGAGTTGACCAAGTTCTCATAAAGAGAAGGCACCATGTAATATTGAAAGATGAAGCAGCCAAAAAGGTGAAGTAAGGGCTGAGCAGGAATCATATTTAAGGGCCTGACACATGGAAGCATGCTATGTTGCTAGGAAAAAGTTCACCTCCATGACAGGATGTGAAACATACAAGGCTTTGAAAAAGTAGGCTGGCATCAGTTTGTAAAGAAACCTGAACACTGTGAAAATGGACACGGGCTTTCCTTGTATGCAATAAAGAAGTAAAATACACATATGCACACATACACATTTATATATTATATAATAAACATATATTTACATATAAACATATATTCATATATATTTCTCTCAGTAGTTGCTTACAGTTCATCTTCACACCTCCAGGCAGACTTCTTTTGCCCTTTCTCCTCTTTATACCAGATTCCATGATCTAAATGTCTCTGTAGAAGGCCTGCTTTATGGAAACCTAACTGATTTCCCACTGATTCATCCACTTTTGAAAAGTAACTGGTCATCTGGATGTTCTAGACCTTGCAAACTTTCATCATCAATTTAATGGATCTTTTAAAAGAAATCCACTTGTGCAATTTGTTAAGAACTGACAACAGGTCAACCAAGGAGTGTGACGAGCAAACTATCCATCGTCTGAATGAATATAATACATGTGCAAGTTGGTATGTACCCTGTTTTAGGATGTATATATTCTCTGCATCTCTGGCTCATGGTCTTTCAGCTCTGTATCTGAATTAAAGGGACACTCTCAAATTTTATTTATGGGCTAAAGCAAAACAATTAGAGGTTAATTGAAAATGCATGCCACTCCTCAGAGATGTTTCTAGAGGAACGTGTATTGATTCATGTTTTTACCTCATAAAGAATAATAACAATCATTCACTCTATTGAAAATCACCTCTCATTATATGAACTCAGAGCTCCACAGATATGACGCTGGTGTGGAGTCTGATGAACAACAGAGGACATACATTTGAGCGATTGCGCGGTAAAACAGCGCTTTGTCTAAAAAGGCAGGGTCGTATTGCCTCCATCTTTGCGCCCGTGGACCAACTTGGAACAGGTATCTCCAGTTCTGTCTCCGATACACAGTTTCCATTTTGAATAAAGTTGTTCATAAGCTCTTGGAATCCATTCTTCTACCAAATTGAAATAGAGATTTATTATATGATTTTAGTTATAGGAAGGCCGTTGCAAGAAAAACATTATAAACCAAGTGGTTGAGAATAAGAGCTCAGGGTCCAAGTAGCCAGATTCAGGGCTCGGTCTCCAGTTTGGAATGATCTTGTTCAGGTCATTTGAATCTCTTTGCACCTTAGTGAATTCCCACGAAGATTAAAGGAGATAATGCATGTATAACAGCAGCAGATTTAGACAATCTGTTATATAGAAAAGAACAGTCTTTGCTAACTGCAGGGCCCTAAAATAGACTGCGAATGCTCAAGAATACATCTGGCTCTTTCTACTTGGAAGGGAATGAGTTGACAGGAAAGGCAAACAGAGTGCTAGACATATCTGCAAATACAATTCTTCTGGTCAGAGAAGATGAAAGGATAATGCTGATGTAATCAGCAAGCCACCGTTCCAGGAGAATCTATTCATTCACAGGTTTCACCCAGTCACCCAGAAGAAGCCGACTTTGTACATCTCTAGGAAGAAGTTAAAAGGACAGGGAGTTTGTTGGCAGAGAACATCTTTGAAACTTTGAAGCAATATGCATGCTTATATTCAGGAAGATAGGTATATGTGTGGTATTAATTTTAAGCAATAGACTGCAAGATTACAATATTGAAATCCCATCACTAGCTTTACACCAGTGAGCCAGAGGCATCAGAATAAGTTTAAACAGAATGTTTGGAAGCTCTTATTTGATGGGATAATTGCTACATCACTATGCCACCAGGAACATCTTCCTTTGGGTGAAATGCATCGTGGGCATCAGCACCAGGGTAGGTGCCACATTCCTCATCTGTGCATCCAAAATACAGAACTAAAAGAATGATGAATTTTCCATATTGTTTCTAGACATAAGCAGAAGAGAAATAAGTTGATAAATTGGTCAACCCTAAAGTTTATATCTTTGAGGGTAAGACAATGATAAAAATTCTGCTCTTCCATATTGGTCTGACACCAAGAATCTCTCATTAGGTTAAAACTGATTTATTTTTAAATTGTGCTTATTTTGGGATATAGATGTAAATGCAGTGACCTCAGAGTCCAGAGGATGGTGTCGAATTCCCTGGAGCTGAAACCACAGATGGTTGTGAGTCAGCTGACACACTGGAGCTAGGAACCAAACTCTCGACTTCTGGAAGATCAGTACTTGCTTTTAACCACTGATCCATTTCTTCAGCTCCTCACCTGTTACATTTTCCATAAGGAATTTCCCATTGTTAATCCAAGTGGAAAAAATGCTACATATTTGCTAAACTCAACTTTTCTGTTTTATCCTTTAAGGAGGAATTCTACTTGTAGCACAATTGAAGTGAAATTATCCTTTCCTAGATGTGGAGATGATATTTGGCTACTAAAAATTATGGAAAACAAATTTAAAACCAAAGATACAGCTTAATATGATAATTCTCAGCAATATCCAAAGATATTTGTCATTCGTTTGATGACACTAATTGCAGATTACAAAATAAAATAATGTGCATTGAAAACTTGAGTTTGGCTTTGGCTGACTTTGGGAAGCTATTCCTCATACTAGGTTGCCTTGCCTGACCTTAGGGCGGGTACTTTGTCCTATTGCAACTTTACAGACCATGTTGATATCCATGGGATGTCTGCCACTATCTGAACAGAAACAGAGGAGGAGTGGATTCGGGGTAGGGGGATGGGAGGAGTGTAGGGAGGGGAAACTGTAGTCAGGATGCAAAACACATAAAAAGTTAATAAAAACGTCAATAAAAACCTGTGTTTGCAGAAATGTGAAGCATATATTTTACCAATAAATAGTAAAGGCACATGAAGGGAAGGAAATTCTCATGATATCATCCAACTTCTAAGTACAGGAAAAGCTTTTTTATTTCTTCTCTATCCTGAGGATTTCTTTGTAACTCTGACCAGTATGACATTGCCACACTGGTTTTAATCTGACAATTGAATTGTCAAGAAATTGAATGAAGTACACATAGTTTGTGAAGTACACATCGTTTTGACAGTGTGAAAAATACCACAACTTCAAAAAAAAAAAAAAACCCACCTAGAACCTTCTCCTGCATTATCCAAGGGTAGAGAAACATTCTTTACCCAAAACATTCCTTTTAAAAGTATTCCCTCCATGATCTCAGGACTAAAAGATAGCTGTGACCCTTTAGTGGAATATATGGTGGAGGCCTGCTTTACCTAACCTTTAGACACAGAGTGATTTTTATCAGTGAAAATTTTCTTTTAATGAATTCTGTCTCTAAGTGTAGGCTTAATTTATAGCTGACTCACTATACTGACATTGGTTGCCCAATCACCTGTATAAATTATGAGTATAGAGGAAGCAAACAAATTATTTAACTAAGTAAAATTGTAACTCGTAGGAATTGAACATTTTGAATTTGTGTAGATTAAGAAGAGTAGTCACCCTTGAATTTATTTCAGAATAAAATTTGTTGACACTAGAGATAAATATTGACAAGAGTGGAGCAAATCAATTCTGAACCTCAAGGGTCAGAAGACTTCATGTTCAGTATAATAAGCAACTTAGTCCAGGCATTAGGACGTTTCAGTAATGTAACAATTATTAAGGGTCAGTTAAGGTTTCTATTATAAACTCTCAATTAGAAGCTTGTATCATTCAAGAATCTCCAAAGACATGGAATATGTCATGAAGCAAGATGGTGATTTGACAATGGATGATTAAAGGAGACTATGTTGCTAAATTCAAACTTCAGAAATTAGATTATTTCTACTAACCAGACCCAAAAATCATCTTTCATCTTTATTTCTAAACCCAGGAAGCTTTGAGCTAGATGTAAATCTTAATTGACAATGCAAATACCTTAAAATTTTCTCTACTGGAAATTATCTAACATGTTCATGTAGTATGCAAATTATAAACATCACCAAAGGGAGTGCTGTATCAATGTGACCAGATATAGTTCAATGAAATACATGCTACTCTTTCCATTTAGTCTCGTGAAGGACATTAGTACCATGTGGAAGTCATTATTCTTCACTCAAGCATACTTGATAATGTTGGCTTTACTGAATTACTTAAGGGATTTTTTTTCTTTTCAAAAGTAGTGTTTTAATTAGTTATTTAAAATTTGCTTTGAAACGTGATTTGAACTTCTAAAAAATCACAGTAAATAGAACGAAAAATCAAAGTAGATACAATATCTGTTAATTATTTTACAATGCAATAAGGATAAATAATATATAGGTAGCTATGTAGAAGTAAAAAATGCATAGATTAGATTTAAACAACATAATTTATTCCTCTGTCTTTACCTGCAAACCTACATGTGAAATGTTTCTGATCATAAGGCTTTATGCTCAGGAGGAATCAGTGCTCTTTCTCTCTTCAAGGTTCAACTCAAAAGAAGTTCTGAATCTTTAAACCTTTCTCGATCAAACGCTAAGTGCTCTGCCTCACGTGGCCTTTGTTCTTGAGTTTAGAATGTCTAGATACACTCACACAACAGAAGCGGGCATTGATCAGTCAACGAAGAAGCATGCACTTTCAGTTTCCATCACATTAAGCAAAATACTCATTAGTGTTTGGCATTTTCCCAAGCAGACACAATCTAGGTGTCCACTGAGGCCTCATTGTGCAGTTAAGGAGTTTAAAAAGACCTTCTAGACATCAGCTAGGGACAATTAAGTGACGGGTAAAACTACTCCAGGGTAAGAAGGATAAAATTACTGGAAACAAACACACATTCAGATCAACCGCGAAGCAGACATACTATCTTTATCTTGAACATCAGGTAGCTCTGCCGGGAGACAAAAGACTAAAGATGGCCCTGCTTAATAATCATTCCCCTTCTCGACAAAACAACACTGGATTCTAGGGGGATGTTCAGTCATGGTTTTAAAAAGTCACATCAAGATATGAAGTGAAAAAGAATCTCATGAAAATCTGTTAACACACCATAATTATTCCCATCATATAACCAACAAGAAATATCAATGGACCATATATATATATATATGATCACAATCTATATTATATATTATATATATTATATATAATTTATAATATATATTATAACAGATCATAATAACACAAGTTACTTCTAAGATTCTTATCCATGAAAACTGCTGAAGCATGTCATATTGCTAGCCATATATCCCCAGATCTAAACAACTTCTAGAAAATATTACTGAGAGCAACTGCTTGAAACGCAGGACAGATTGATTCATCTTTTGTCCTTTACTTTTGTCGGTTACTTTGTTCCTTCTGTATCTTCTCCCTCAGGTCCACCGATTCACGTCAGCAATGATTTGATAAGTACTATTTGCGAGGCACTCTGCCTCTTCACAGAACAAACTAATAATAAGACAGGCAGGGCTCAAGCAAACAGGAGGAACATGAGGTTACAGGAAAGCTAAAACTTTCCTTTGAAGTCTGTTGTCGTCTGCATTAGAACAACCATATTTGAGCACTCTTTATTAAAGATCAACACATGAATTAAATTTCAAAAATCATTCATGCTGCCTCTCCTCACCACTGAGGAGATGAATGATAAGGAAAATTGTGTATGTCAAAACTTCCTAAACATCCAGGCATTATGTATTGTTCAACTTCGGTTAAAATTGAATTTATCAATATGGGGAAAGTTGATTAATATATTGTTTTTTAACTTTATGCCACACAATTCCTTCACAAAAAACCATGCAAATGAATGATGAAAAGAAACCTATGCTGAAGGTGAGGCAAAAAGCCCTTGAGGTTGCCACAGTGTTCTCTTCCTGTGTTTGAACTCCAAGACACCATTCTATCAGTTCTTAATGCGATTCTCAAATCCCAGAGCTAACAAGGCTTCCCAGCTCCAGCTGGCTGCACCTGACAGGCAGCATGCAGTGGGAATACGCACAGGGGATGAGGTTCCTAACAGTCAACTAAAAGTTCAAATCCCCGAAGAGGTGCCCCTGATGTGCTGAGCACTTAACCCTTCGACCAGTACCAACATGACTATTCACAAATTATTGATGTCCCTAAATCCCTGGCAGATTGCAGATGATTCTTACATCCACGGAAGCTCAAGCATATGTCACTAATGGGATGGATTTTTAAAAATACATACATGCATACTTTAGGTCTTTGATACATGAACGTAAAGCCACTGCAAGGCTAGGAGGCAATCGAATTGGACAGAACACTGTTAAACACACACCTTGCCTCTTGTTGTAGATCATTTCTATTGACATCTATCTGTGTCTTTGCAACAGTTTAATTAAAGCTGTCTGGAAACAAGTCAGCCTCTAAATGATGGGCAGGGCAGTGATGAAGGCGAAACCTGAGGAGCCTCGAGGCCCTTTTGGTCAAGCTTTTTAATGCCCATCTCTGTCTGCAGCTAAGAACAGCGGAAGGGAAGACATTTATTTTCAAAATTAGCCAGTACTATATTACTCTGGGAGAAAACGCATTTTCCTCTGATATGGTCTTGGAGAACCAGAAACTGATTTAGATCGCACCAGATTTTAAGGACCAAACAGGATGGTGGTTTGATCCAAAACAAACACTTTAAAATTATTCGTAAAAGCAATAAATACTGCATATTGCTTCTTATTATTAATTTGTTGTGTAAAAAGTAAATTCCAAATTGAACAATTTTGCCTAAAATGATCCAGTAAGACCATTTTCCAACTTGGTGACAGTAATAGCATCTATTTAATTTGACTTTCTAACACATAGAATAATTGCATAGCAAGCGGATAATTTTAGGCAATTAAAATAGTCAGTGAATGCCCTTGATGTTTCCACCACTAGTAAGGTACCAGAGAAATGAAACAAAAAAATTGGACATGGGGCTTATGAAATACAAGATATACTTAAGAGAGTGAATCTTAAATTAACTAGTAATATGTGTTTCTTTAAATGTTATGTCCTCTCGTTTAGTATCATTTAATTAAAAATGTATTAATTAAACTAGGTATGCTCTTTAATACTAAAACTAATTATACTTTATAAACACATTTAAATTACTGTGACGTTTTAACATTTCAATCATTAGTTTCTTCATATAAATATATCAATTATAGCCTTTCTTCATTTAATATGCATTTTATGTACTTCATGTACAGTGTTATGTCTGTTCCTTCTCCTTTCTTCCCCCACACAAAATAATATCTCTCTGTACCCATTTATAATATTTTCATCTATGTTTATGTAGGTTAAAAACAACAAAGTCAGAAAAACCATCCCTGAACTCACTTAGGACGTTATTGAAGAATAGGTATTATTTTATTCCTGAAACCTAATGGAAATAAAGGGAACATAGAAACTATTGGAAGGGAGCAAGGGAGTCTTGTGCTTAAGTCTACTAATCAAGACAGCATTTACTGACTGTTTACTGAATGTTGACCCGACAGTGCTGAGGATAAACAAAACAACTCGAAGAAAATAATGTATGAGTGTTACACAAGGAACCTGTTCTGTAGAAGGTTTAAATCCCAGGGAGAGTAGTTTAAATTTAATGTAAGAAGAACATATTTTTATGTCTTTGGGAAGGGAACATTTAAAGTGAAATTGGCATTTTAAGAGTATAATGTCTAAGCATAAAAGAATAGATTTAAGGTAGAGTGATCAGTTAGGAGGCAGTAACAGATAAAAGATGACCATAAAGTGTTGGCATTTCTACCCTTGGAAGGGGGACTACATTGCCCTTACTTCTGAGTCTGTGCTGGCCTGTGAAGGAGTGATGTCCCAGTTCTGGGATGTGCCTGTAAGTGGATTGGCAAATTTCATCTTGGTATCTTCAGTTCCCAAGTTGTCACATACAAAGTCCAAAACATCCTGTTGAAGAGGACATCTGGAAAGGTTTGATTATCATGAAGGCAGAAGGACATTGTTAAAGTCAGAGATTGACGCTAGATATGTGAAGCTGCCTTCATTCTTCAAGATAAGACCAGCTACTAGATGAATTCCAGTGGGTGACCTTTGTCAATGTCTAATGGAATGCAAGAATTGTTTAGCTTATCAGTGCTCAGACTTCTGATCCACAAACCATGAGATGTTATATAATAGCCCATGTTTCAACTCACTAGGTTTAGGGTATTTGCTCCATTGCAATACACAGCTGTAATGGAACATATTTTTATGTTCTATACAATATTAATGTACAGTGGTAAGACCCCCTGTTAGATTATGAGTGGTAGCTAATCTTGATTGTCAACTTGGTATACTAAGAAGAGGGGCCTTTTACTGGAAAACTGCCTCCTCCAGATTGTCCTGCAGGCATGTCTGTGGGGGCATATTCTTGATTGCTAATTGATGCAAGAGGGCCCAGCCCACTTTGGGTAGTATCATCTCTAGGCAGATAGGTCTGGGCTATATAACAAAGGTAGCTGAACTCATGAGCCTGAGAACAAGCCAATAAGCAGTTTTCCTCCATGGTTATTGCGTCAAATTCCTGCATTGGTTTCTCTCAGGTTGGACTTAACCTGTAAGCCAAATAAATTCTTTCCTTCCATATTATTATTATTTTATTTTTATTTTACAAGGACAGATAGTTGAAAATTTGGGTCTTGGAGGGATATAGGGTGTCTGTTATCACTCAGTTTTTGCAAAGAAGTTACAGGTAATGTGTAAATGGTTGATATTGTTAATTCTCAATAGAATTTTACTTACACAAGATGTTGGCTGAGTAGATGTAGCTGTTGGAAAGAGGTTGCCAAGCTCCAGTTTATAATGTGTGAAGTACTGGGGAAACTTAACTGGGGATATAGCACTGATATAGATGTAGGGAAGGAGTTTTATGGCAAATGGCTAGAAAAGCAGGCTGAAGGACTGAACAAGGGAGCTGGGTACCAGAGTTGTGTCTTCTTAAGTTACTTTTGCATCGTTGTTTCATTTTAAAGACTGCTGATGTTAAAACCTAAATATAATTAAGGCTCTCCAGAGTGTGGGGGACTTTGTGAATCTGTGAAACCTTATTGAGCTAGGGAATCAATATCATTTAGAAGATGATCAAGCAGATTTCAGATATTTTTGTAATGGTTCAGTACCCACTGTGAATTGTTTTCAGATTTGTGCAATATACTTATGTTATAAGTAAATTGTATGATTCTAAGACCATTGTTCCTAAGCATGGTCAATACTATTCTAATTTTAAAATTTCTATTATATTTATTATTTTTTTTATTAAAACTTAAGAGTTTGGCAACATTTCTTACTCATGTTTGAAGAGTATAGCTTCAGTTCCAAAGTGTTTATATTTCAAACTATCCTGAAAAAGTCAATGATTATTTCCTATTATTTATGATGTAACAGAACCATTTTTATCATGCTATTTGCTGTTTTGTCATGGGAAAATGTGTGACATTTTGAAGAAACAAAACAAGGAGCTTTTTAGTTTTTACTCCTCCTGTGTACCCGATTATGGATATGTAAGCTTTATAAAAATTCCGAGGCAGTTAAACAATTTAGACTTACATAGCATGTGAATTCTATTAAGCAAGGATGCTATTCTTTCACCTATTGCCCTGCGTGTGCTCTGCTAAAATCTTTAGTATAACTAATGCTGGCACATGCAGGATTCTAGTGAATATTCAACAAGGTTTTGTTCATTTAAAGCAGAGAATGGTTTGAGAAATTCTATTTTGGGCCACAAACAGACTAGTTGGTTAAGAGGTGAAACCTTCCTGTGCTGTCTGCATTTGATGAAATACAGACATTGGACTATTCCCCCTTAGACCTGGGACCTCAAGCCCTGGCCTTTGGACCTTTCTCTGCCTTGAGAGCAAAATGATTAGTGAGGTCCTTCTATCAGATATATTAGCAGTTTTTGCCAAAAAGAGGATTTTAATAATACTAAATTGCAAAGATTTATGAGGTAGGGCTTGCACCAGGGTACCAAGACAAACCCAATGGAAAATGGCTACATAAACTCCTGGGCTAGGCCATCTGTTAGCTCTAATATGCCCCACTTCTCTCCCTTCCTCTTTTCTGTATCACTTGGTTTCAAGCCCTGTCTGGGACACTTGCTCAATGTGAAATGAGATTGGTGGGTCTCAGTCCATTTGTAGCTAGCTGAAATTTTCCATCTTCCTTTCCAGAAAAACGGTCCATAAGGAAATTAAGTGAAAGGAGTTAGATGTCACACATGGATTCCTGTGTAGGTGTTCTGAAGGCCTAGATAATCTTCCCGTGTGAAAACTACAGTATAAATTCAATGTTGGTTCATTGGTTCACCTACTTTGCCTCTCAGCTTCTAACACTGGAGTTATCCTGCATTCTGAAGATGATGCAACGTTAGGGATATCTTTTTTACTATTCTCAGCCTCGGCATAATTTGAGCTGAGTTTGTAACGTGCCTTGAAATTGGCTTGATTTGCTGCTTCATTTAAACAGGGATAGTATATGAAAATAGCAGAGTTACATGTCCTATGCTTTTATATTATGTAAATAGATTTAGAGTCTCTGTAAATAATAATTAAAGAACATTTATAATTTAAGAGTAAACAGATTAGAAGCCTTCAGATCATCTATTACCCAACAGAGACAACAGACAACCCTAATTTATTATAACCCAAGGCCATTTTGCCCCAAAGTAATAAGAACTTTGATTTCAAAAGTCAATAGGGTCTTCTCCCTAAAATCTCACCAAACTTGACTAAATACACAATTAGTTTCTTGTTACAGATAATTTCTATTGCTCCAAATCTGGTTTGTCAGCATAGATTAATCACAGTGGTCAGGGATTGAAGTCAGGATGGCTCAAGGGATCAGTTTCTGGGCTAGAAGCCTTTTGTCCTCAGGTCAGCGTTTGCAATACTTTAAGAAGTTTTAAGAGGCTTATAAGACAGTTGGTGTGGAACAACCCTGCATGATCTAGTGAGTCCCTTGCCTAGACTCGTAACCGTTCATATTTAAAGACATTGCCACTTACTGAGTGGATATATAAGGTGAAAAGTTATGATGTTATCAGAAAGCTTATTTACTATCAGTGGTTTTATTTATTATTCATAGATATGTCCATGTTGATAGTGTCCTGTGGTAAGCAGCAACAGTTACTGTCTTGAAAGCAATTAGAGAATATTTTACCTACATGACATCTCCTTGAATTCTAAACTGGTTGATCTCTGATTGAGTTCGCTATGTTGTTACAAATCATTTCCTTTGTCAAACTTTACAAGTCTTCTCTTCCGGTCTCTGTACATGTACACACCTTCTTTCTTTGTTTATCACTTGGGTCTTTTCTAAACAGTAAGCCATAATATTCAAAGCTAGTTTTATTATATGAGAAGTCCTGCTCTTTGTCCTCAGCTGGCACAAGAGTTCCCTGGACAGATACTGCCCATGGTACTTTCTGGGCTGGAGGATTACCCTAGACTTAATCACAGTCTTTAAGAGGCTCTGAAACCAATCTGGAAAACACAGCAATTGACCCAGTTGTGCCTGTGCCGTCCTCTGACTGTGTGAGCTCAACATCCCAGTCAAAGGAACCTATTAGATGCTCTTCCTTTCAGCTCTTATCTTCTGTTGAAGCTACTAGAAGCCCTAATTTCAGGATGAGTTTAGCAATCTTGTTCTTAAGATCTTTCAAGATCTCACCACACCGATTGTTGTTTATGATGAACCTGTTCATGGTTTCTTGATAGAAAATATGTTCATGCCAAAGACACAAGTCTTTCTTAGGTTATAAAGAACTTTTGGTTGCCTTGCACTAAAGGAAAGCCATACTCAACTTTCTGGGTAATTTATGAAACTTTATTGTCTTTTTTAAAAGAGGGGTTTTCAGTTTCTCACTCTTCTATTTAACTACACAGCTATGGAGCTCTGACTAATTGCTGGTACCTGCAGGGGCGGCTGAACTGTGAACACAAGCTCTAGAATCATGGTGCTCTGTTCTCAGAGGGAGTTTGCAATCTATGGATCTCTACTACTGCCCCATATCATACAATGGAGCCAGATCAATGAGAGGTTGGGGATATAGCTCAGTAGCAGTGTGTTTAGCATGTACAAAGGCCCCAGGTTCAAACCCCAATACCACAAAATCTTACAGGCAGAAGTAATGTGTTTTGAGTAACTAACCAAGAAAGTTGGCATTTTTCTCTTAATATGTTTATGGTTATTTAATTTCATGTCCTGCTGCTATGAGATCAGCAGTGAAGGTTTAGGGAATGCTAAGCAAACCAAGCAGTTTGCTTTCCTGGATTTCACATGTCAGAAAAATAGCCCAAGAGAGTTACCTTCTAACTACAGATTGTTGACCCAGATGACTCCAGACCCATCTTAGTGTTTACTTTTGGGGTATAAATCTGGAGGTGCAGAAGAAGAGAGGAAGAATGTTTGATTTTGAGGAAACAGTTGACATTGGCTCAACTAAGTGGTTTTTCTCCTCAGTGTTGGAGGCAGAAAGTAGCTCCTCTTAGTTGAGGATAAAGGTGTCCTGGATTCTCCCTAGAGGACCTGCTGCAATCGGGGAGACCGGCCATCACCAGGTGAGAATGAGGAACTGCTTCCTCAGTGCTTTCTGTGCCTGTCAGAATTGTATTTGAACATCAGTTGTTTATTATGTTTGCTTTCCAATGGATAACAAAGGCAGCCACTGTATACTACTCATCTTTACAGCCTTAAACCAAAGATAGAGTCTAGCATACCACCTGCATTCAATAAATACATTCAATAAATACAGAGGAGGGAATCCAGAGAGGGTTTGATCCATCTGACATTTCCTTCTTAACCTATTCTTTTCTTCTGACCATGAGGGCTTAGCGATTTAATTATTGTGAATTAGAAAAATCATAGAATTATTGCTAAGTATGAATATGATGTATATACATTGAATTCCAGGTCTCATAGACTTAAGTTACATGATTTTGAACAACTCACATGTATTCATCTATAAAATCAGGATGATATTTAATATGGATATTGTGTGTATCTGGTGTATGCTGATTACATTAATTTTGAAATGTTAATTTATTGTTATTTTAAAAAATGTGTATGTGTAGGTAGGAGTTCTTAGAATCCAGAAGAGGTTTAAGATCTCCTGGAGCTGGAGTTACAGGTGACTTGCCTGATGTAGGTGGTGGTAATCAAATTTGGGTCTTCTATAAGAGCAATAAATGCTCTTAATTGCTGAGTCATCTTTCCGGCCTCCATAGGTTACATTATTAGTAGGGCCATTGCATCAAAGTTGAATATGGCCACCTTGTCACTGTTGAGCCTAAGTGAGAGAGAGAACACCTATGGTAGCAAATACATGTGCCAGAAAAATTATTTGGACAACAGTAAAGAATTGATTAGTTTTTGGTTATTGTATATCCTCTGGGTGACTTGGTTAACTAGGTGGAAATATGTGACAGTCTTTTTTTTTTTTATTCTTTTTTAATTAAAATTTCCAACTGCTCCCCGTTTCCCATTTCCCTCCCCTCCTCCCACACATTGCCCCCTCCCCCCACTCCCCTCCCCCATCCCCACTCCTCTTCTCCTCCCCCCAGTCCATTCCCCCTCCCTCTCGATACTGAAGAGCAGTCCAAATTCCCTGCCCTACAGGAAGACCAAGGTCCTCCCACTTCCATCCAGGCCCAGGAAGGTGAGCATCAAAACAGGCTAAGCTCCCACAAAGCCAGTTCATGTATTAGGATCGAAACCTAGTGCCATTATTCTAACATTTTAGGAGAAATCAAATCAGATTCTGGAGTCAATGGGATTTATATGTGTGGGCTTCTGGAATTGTAGGGGCAGAGGTGGGGTAAGAGGAATGTGTGGTTGTGAAATGCTGTTATTCTGGCCAGGCCAAACAGGAATGTACATTCACACTTTGGGCCCGGAGATGCAAGAAATGGACCAAAAGTTTTTGAAGACAGACATTGCAATAATGGAGCTTTTGCTGGACTGAATGAATAATGAGAAATGACAGAGGCGACAAAACAACCTAAAATCTTTTATATACAGCAGCAAAATAGCCTATTAAAAAGTAGTGATAATAAGGGCCTATAATCCAATACAAGAGAAAAATAGAAAAATTAGACCATCTCTGGAGTCTCAATTTTCCCAAGGAACGTACTCATTTTCTGTTTATTAGATTCTTGCAGGTAATATCTTTCGCTTAATCTTAAATTTCCATTATCTTTTTTGCTTTTTTTTTTTTTTTACCTTGTTAAAATAAATTGATAGTCTGGAACTAACTACATGGATTCCATTTTTTCTTTTGCCATTGGTCAGTTCTAAATATCCAATCCTCACATACTCAGACTTTCTAGTGAAAGAGATTTGAAAGATTTACAATATGCTAAACCCAGGAAAAACTTGGGAGTAATCGGCACAATACATTTTTCTCTCCATCATAATCAGTTTTTCATTCTGCAAGTCAATAAAATTTTTTCTCTTTTTTCACAATGGTTTACAACTTAAATAATTTAATACAACAGTTGTTATATTTTTATTGCGGGCTTATAAAATGGGTACCATACATCTTTTCTGTGCAATACATTGCCAAAAAGTGACAGCGACGAAGGGGAACTCATGGTTACTAAAACAGTAATTCAATCTTCAAGTTCTGAAGATGTCATAAAAACGTCTTCAGCTTTCTTACCTACGACAGACGCTATCAGGATGCCTCAAATGAACTCTCTGTGGGCATTCAATCTCTCCATCGGCATCGTTTTATATACAATAAAAACGGGACTGCACAATGCAAATGCGACTATGATTCAGACCCAATAGTTCTTGCATTAAATAGGATTTTTCTTTTATGAAGTTACATCTTGAAAATAATTTTGATATCAATGCCTGTCAAATTGTGAAAACTGAGCTGAAACAAGGGGAAACAAGGGAGTCTATTCCTCTTTGCACTGACTTCTACGAAGGAGTAATTAGAAAAACTGCCGAGATTTTGCACGATGCAGAAGAAAATTTAACTCACCGGGATACATATTGTCAGTCTCATCAAAATATAAGACTGACAAGCAGCGACTTCCTATGAATGCCTATTTTCCATGTATTTTTAAATCTACGGTTTGTCACTTTTCATCCTGACATATTAGTTGTCAGGAAGTACATTTTTAATTGTTACTAATTGCGCTGTGATCTGAGAGGTCTGGGAAGTTGAAACAACAGCTTTTCTATAGTGTTTATGATTAACAACACTCCGCAGTGCGCGGGGCACTAGATGGAAGGAAGTGCATTCCTTTGGATGAAGAGTTATCTGTTATTTGCTCATTCTTGCCAAATCCTGTCATTCAGCGGTCTTGTCACAGTTTTATTGACTTCAGTGTATGACAAAGACCCGTCAAATTCTCCACACCTCTTCTTTAAATCTCGAGTGTGCGGTTAATGTTCTGGTGAGGCTGCAAATGAAATTTAAGAGCTGTTATCTTTCTATTAACAATGTCACTTGGCCGTCTAGATTTGCATGATGTAGTGACGCTTCACAAAATTCTTTATAAATCTTCCTGGGATGAAAATAAATTAGCCTTTGGAGGAAGGCGGAGGATTGAACTTCCATAATATGGCTGCTGAGGGGTCAGCACGTTCAGTTTGATAGTGGAATTTTCCATTTATCCCCCCGGTCTGAGCATGCAGGTGGTACCATGTCCAGTCTCTGCACTTTATCTTCCAGCCAATGCAGCCCTGGCAGATCCTGTGAAGGGTGAAAGGCCATAGATGCTGTGGGAATAGTGTTTAATTCTCACCACGACAGGGACTGCTAATCACATAACTTCAGGGTGAATTATGGTGATGGCGGCAGTATGAATTAAACAGAGGAATTAAACAATAGCAGCAGAAACGCAGCTGCGGTGGTGGTGATGAAGAGGTGGTGCCTCTGGTAATGGGTCTGACTGGGACTCTGGGAGCTCTTGGTTGAAAACACTTTGCCCCATCTAGATTAGCACTTTCTAAGCTACCTGTAATAAATAGAATAACAATAACCTATTTTCACAGTTTCTAATGATGGATTATGCTCAAAGTTTCTCTCTTAGCATCCTGAAGTCGTACTGGTTCATACAGTAAAATTCACTCCAGAATCATTGTCTTCTTTCCTGGTCTCTGCTGTTGTAATTGCTTCTGCTTTCTGAAGTTTTAAGTTGACTGTTAAGTTTTATTCTTATACATATACCACCCCTGAAATGGAATTTCAGTTTCCTCAGGAGAGCCGAGGAACAGCAAAGGGCACCAGGTTATTTTCACTGTTTAGTTCTTTTTAAAACTGTATTCACTTATTTATGTGTATATGAGTATACATCAGAAGACAAGTTGGGGATCTTATTCCCCTTGTACCATGTCACACATGGTTTGAATTTGGGCTTGCAGGCTTGGTAAGTGTCATTACACACTGAGTCATTTCATAGACTCTTTTTTTAAATTTAAGAAAATTTGAAAAAAAAAAGAAAATTTGATTGTACATTTTAAAGATAGCAACATGTCAGGCACTGGGTATGAAGTAGAACAAAGTGTTGCTAATGTACACAGTTGATCCCTATTGCATAGACAGTTTGCTCTTACCTCTTGAGCTAAAAAGTCTTTCATGTGTTGAACTGAAAGGACCTGAGACCTGAGTTGTTTTCTGAATAAAAAAAAATCAAGAAAGAGAGATAGAAGGAAGCCGTGAATTACAAGAAAAGTACTGAGCCACTGTCGGCCCTAAGTTTAGCTCTAAGTTTGTTTGAGAGAGCACATGGCATGTAAATTCTTTGAATAAACAGAGAACAATATAGCTTGCATAAAAATGGAAAGCTTTGACTATATAAACTTAAAGTTGTTCACTAAATTTTACCCGGAAGTTAACAAGTGAGTCTGGTTGAGAGCATAAACGAAGTGTGCATGAAGCACTTGGTTTCATATGTTCCAGCTGACGCAGCTTGAGAGTTTAATACGCATTCATCTTAAAATATTGTGCAACTGTCTAATGTGGAGGTAGCAAAAGTGATAAAAATCTATGGCAAAATCTGAATCATGGAGAAACTGTTCAGATTCTGGCACAGGTCAACAGAGCAAGCACCAAGTACTCTTGAAAATGCAGGCTGTCAAACCCAGCTGTTATGAAGATATTATCATGCCAGACTAAATGTGGGTAATTTATTTCAAATGCTAGAAGGCCACCTATCCTGGTTTGTCTTCTGCTAGCTTGGCAAAACAATTTGGCAACATTTTAACTGCATAAAAATGTTGGAATAGTACATTCTAAATTTCTATCTGATACGAAAACTTTTGTGTTGAGGTGTAAAACAACTATATAGACAAATGGCTAAATGAAACAGATTTATTTCTTTGGTTCCTGAACCACAAGAGATAATGGTCATTAGAAGAAACCAAACTGACAATATTTAATTAATATCTCTAACTAGGTAGTTAGAGATATTAATTTTATTAAGTATGCTACATTCATTATATCATTTGATCCTAAATATTTCCAAATGCTCCCTTTATTATTATCCCCATTTTACAGATGAATAACCAAAGGCTTAGATGATTTAAATAAGCAGACTTTCAGAATAAGGTGAACATTTGGGCTTCATTGCACTTGTGAAACATTGTGAGATAACAAATTGAACCATCTCACTCTTCTGTGATTATTGGCTCTTAGCGGCAGCAGCTTTAAGAATCAATATAGGGCACGGGTTCCTCTTAATAAGTTAATAAAACAGAGACTTTCTCATTGCCTCTCCATCAAAGCTGCCGGGGGAGAATGAGAATATTAAATGCAGCAGGAAAGGGAAACTCCGCTCCATTTGCTCTGCAATGATAATCTTTTACAAAAGAGGATTTTTATTATTAATTCCTTGCCTTCTGGGGATATTATAATTTTCTAGAATGCAGAACCGCCTTAAGCACAGTAATTTGCTGAGCTAGACTGAATCTCAAAATGTTTCAAATGAGCTGATAAACAACTGCATAATTAGCCATTATTAGATCAAGTCTGCATGCCGTTGATAGCCACATGAGCAAAGCACTGGGTAGGCAAACTGGAGATATGGTTTTAAGAACTAAAAGCCGCTATTATTTATTTTTAATACACCTTGAAAGTTGTCTGTTCAAGAATCAAAAACAACACTTTACTTGCCCTTTTAAAAAATTGATGTTAATTTATTAAGGGAACCCCCGGAGATAATTGTTAAATACACTTACACGTGAACAATGACGGATGTCTGTGCAGAATTCGATCTGAGCTTCCAACTGCCTCAGTGGTGGAATTTCCCCTTCAGTAAAACCCTTTCCGGGCTATTGCTTTCATGAGTAACACACTTCATTTCCTTTTTTTGAGTTTTATTTAATGAGTGTGTGTGTGTGTGTGTGTGTGAGAGAGAGAGAGAGAATGAAGTTGGATGGGCAAGGATTTGGGGAAGGAGGAGATATGGGAGAATATGATCAAAATGTATTGTCTGAAAAAGTTTGATTAAAAATTAATTAAAAATACTAAAGCCAGCTTAGCAGTTCTGAAGAACAAATAAAGAAGAGAAAAAGTCTGAAAATAAATAGTTTCTCACCAAGGAAAACTAAACAAAACTGTAGTTTTCATTCTGAATTCAGAGAGTACCAAGCAAAATTTGTACACATACTAAGTCACCTTCACAAGAATTACAGCAACAATTTTCTTGAGGTTTTCAAAATTAGGGAATTGGTATTTAGACTTAAATGGATTGTATATCCTCCCAACAGAGGGCAGATGTATAATCATCAAAGCTCTTTGAAGATCATTCAGTCTTTGACTTTATCCACCAGCATTTCAAATGTCAGAGAATAGCAGACTGCCAACATGAAATTGTGCAATAGACCATACAGATGTCTCCATGAATAAAAGTGCTTTTTCTATCCAACACACACTGGACAGAGAAAACCAGTTCCCAAATCTGCACCCTGACCACCCTAGTGGATGGTGACTCGTGTACCTACACATAAGCACAATAATAGTGTTGTCAGTAGTAACCATTTTCAAAAGAAATTGTTTACTGGATACAAAATCATGTGTGAGCCTAGCCAGAAGATGGATTTGTCAGAAAATACAGAGGTGTATCTCAGTTTGATGGTGTGACCAGCACCCAAAGTGCGTGGACTCTTTCCACACTAACAATTATTGATGGTCATCCACTTGCAGTCAACTAACAGCATTAGGTAAATTTTTATTTTTTGAGTTCAGGTCTTGGTTCTGTTGCAACAATTATATGTCTATAGTCTAATTAGCCTTTTAAATCCCAGCCTTGGGCTGGAGAGAGGCTTAGTGGGTAAAAGCACAGAATGCTTTTAAGAGGTCCCAAGCTGGGTGCCCAGGACTAGGTTAGGTGACTCACAACTGCCTCTAACTTCATCTCTAGCGACTCCAACGCCCTCTTCTGGACTCTGTAGGCACTGTGCTCATATGCAATCCTGTGTACAGCCATACACATATACACATGATTTTAAAAATAAAAAAATCTTAAATTCTACTCTTAATTTATTACAGATCTTGGATTTCTGTCACTGGATACTATTTATTCAGCTGGTTGTCGTACTTTATGAGTTGCACTGATCTTATTTGTGTATTTTTATAGCTACATTAATAGATTTATATTCTCAGAGTCAAAGGTATATGACCAGCTAGTTGAATCCAACTCACAATGAGGAAATAAGATCATTAGATTATAAAGTAGCAGCAGTTCCTACTTTGGTGTTTTTTCAAAGGCATCGGGAATGTTTTCAACTGTTTTGGAATGTTCCAGCTTTGTCAGGAACACTTTGCCTTGCTGTGTGTGTGATAGGGAATCTTATTTGTGTGCTAGTATCCTTTTTTTGTGCTATACCCATTAAAATGTCAGACCCATCATCCCAACTTCAACATTCCTGATTTGGATTTTATTAGTGAGCCTTCTTAAAAGAAAATTTAAATTTGCTCCAAATGCATGACCGTACACAGTTAAAGTAAGTTGAGTTACACTTTTAAGATTTCAGATTTGGAATAATGTGTTATCATGGCTCCGGTTTGAGAATGTTATTCTTTAATTTATTGCTCTATAAAATTCTCAATGCTGTGTATTTTTCTGAATCAGGTAAATTAGGTAAGGAGTACAGAAATAAAGGTCATGATTAGGCTTTAGCTTAATAAGTAAATAAACTCCAGACAATTTTTAGTAGGATTTTGATCAACTGATTTTCCTATCTTTGAAGAAAACTGTCTGATGATTAGTAGAATGAGCAAAATAGCTTATTACAACATTAAGAGCCAAAGTCATTCTTGTAAAACTTTAACCTTAATAGGTTTTGAATCCTTAAACTTTGGATATGAAGAGTTATTGGGGAAAAAAAAGACCTGTTAAATGTGAAGAATTTGTATTTTATAGGAAAACAACAGAAAATATAGGGGTTCCTATACTCAAAGGGCAAAAGCTTCCTGACCACTTAGGTTCTACATCCCCTAGAAATGTGAGTTATTCCAAAACATACTTCCAGATCAAGTTCTCAGGGTACTATTGTCACCACTATTACTGTTGGCTTGCGGGAGGAAAGAAGTAAGGCAGGAAGATGAAAGACAGTTTTTTTTTTTTTTTTCTGAATGGATTTCACGGTGAGTGATCTCCTTTAGGTTTCTTCTATTGGCATAGAGTAGACACTTCTGAATCAGAGCCCCTGGAAACATCACCTGTCAGTTTTCAGGCAAAAAGAAGAGCACACTAAGTTGCACACATCTTGTTCTGGAAACAGTGGGACTTGTGCAGAACACTTGCCCTGGCTGATAAAGTCTATTAGGCATGGCCTGGTCATGCATTCTGCTTCACTTGGCTTGCTAAAACCAGTATAAGATTTTTGGATAATGGTTATTTGCATTTAAGCTTTGCTGACATCATACCAACTACATTAGTCCCCTGAAGACGTCATACTGATGTGTGAGAAGTCCTCAAAAACTTAAGCACAGCATTACCATATGAGTCAGCAAACCCATTCCTGGGTACATAATCACCAGACCTGAAAGTGGAGATGTGAATAGCAATTGTGTTTATAACTAGATTATCCACAACAACTGAAATAAATAATCCAACGTCTATTAATAGATGAATGAATTACTAATGTGTAAATACCTAGAATGACGTACTACTCAGCCTAGGAAGAAAGGAGACTGTGACACTTTCTAGAATGAATGAGCCTGGGGGACTCACACAAAGGAATATAGTGTGTGATGCTACTACATGGAGTATGCAGTGTTATTTTTCTTTGATAGTTCTGTCTTCTACAGATGGCATACCATCATTTCAAACACATCTGGTCTCCACATAGCACGATTGCCAGATTAGGTTTCGTATAGGAGACTGCTTTTCTGTGCAAGAAGCTTTAACTGAAACTGGCATGCTTTGTAAACCTTGAGAGAGGAATTTTATTGGTCACTGAAGCAAATTTTACACTGTATTTCCAGGAATTACAAACAGCCCACTGACTTCCCTTCCCCTTCATGTACAATGGTTTTAATTGATTTGGACTTGAAACCTCTTCCTGAAATGGTTTTGTTTTGTTTATTGTGAAAACTTCTGTGAATTCTTTCCTGCTCTCTTCCTGACTTAGTACTGAATTTAAAATTCCTCTACTTATCTACTGAAACACCCTGTTTTCCAGGGTTTGAAGCATTACTTCTCCGAATGGCCTTGCCGGTTTTTCTTCCTATCAACAGCCCTAGTGATTTACTCTTTTTTTTGAGTAATTTTCATAAATATTCATTACAGTTACTCTTACAAACAAGTTTTAAAATAAAAATGAGCAGTAATGAAAGTGGTAGATGCTGATATTCAGTGGCCCACTATGATCTTTTGTTTTAATTGGTAGTCATTGTTCACAGTTTTGGGTTTCATATAGAAAATTTCTTTCAAATATGTTATATACTTAACCATATTAAGTCCTGTATGCGTCTCTTAATGCCTCTTGTCCTGCCCACTTTTGTTAGTCTCATTCTTTTCTTTGCTTCATGAAATACATACACACAGTTTTATACGTCCATATACAGTCTAAAGCACACAGATGAGAGGGAATGTGAGATTTTGCTTATTGTGATCTCCACTTGCTTCTCTTTTCCAGAAAGTTATATGATTATTTTTTGTGGCTGAATACAACTTCATAGAGTATATATCCCTTTCTCTGCCCATTCATCTCTTGACTGATACTTTGCGGGACTCCAGACGTCTATTGCAGAAATATTCTGCCTGTTTTTATTGTTGTTGTTGAAGACTCTTAGGTATACTGTGATTATAAAACAGAAAAATTACAAATAGCTACTGTATGGGTTTATATTTGTAAGGTTCTAAAAATACTATCTGATTCATAATGTAATTACAATGGTTATTTTTGTTTGTTAACTTAACTCTATCTGGAATTAATGAAAACCTAAAGTGACTGAGTATGGTTATGAAGGGTTCTTTTCTTATTCAACCATTTGATGTGGGAAGACCCACATCTGTATCCTTTGAGGTCGGAAGATCCACCTAAAATTGGACCACATTTTCTGGTGGCAGAAGAAGGAAGCTGTTGCTCTATACCTGCTTCCCAGACTCTTGCTGGCAAGTGCATTCCATCACTGGTGCTAGAGCCTGCTTCTTCAAGATCCTGGCTTATACCTGAAGACCAGCTGATATATTCAGCCTCATGAACTGAAGAGTTATTGGATTATTGGAATTTCTATTGGTAGACAGTCATTGCACTAGAAAGACCATACATATAAATCCTTCTAATAAAATCACATGTACTCACTCATAATTGGTTTTTAGCCATAAATATAGGACAGTGAGCCTATAATTCGCGATCCTAGAGAAGCTAAATAAGAAGGTGAACCCAAAGAAAAACATATAGTTATCCCCCTGGATATTGGAAGTAGTCAAGATTGCTGGGCAAACATTTGGGAACTGGGGAGTGGGGTGGGATGGGGGAAAGCGGAGATGGGGAGAGAAAAGTGAGAAGGGGAGGATAGGGAGAACTTGGGGGAATGGGATGGTTGGGATAATGGAAGGTTGGATATGGGAGCAGGGAAGTATATATCTTAATTAAGGGAGCCATTTTAGGGTTTGCAAGAGCCTTGACTCTAGAGGGGTTCCCAGGGATTCAGAGAGATGTACCCAACTAGGTCCTTGGGCAGCTGAGGAGAGAGAGCATGAAATGGCCCGATCCTATAGCCATACTAACGAATATCTTGTATATCACCATAGAACCTTCATCTGGCGATGGATGGAGATAGAGACAGAGACCCACATTGGAGCAATGGACTGAGCTCCCAAGGTCCAAATGAGGAACAGAAGGAGGGAGAACATGAGCAAGGAAGTCAAGACCGCAAGGGGGGCACCCACTCACTGAGACGGTGGGGCTGATCTATTAGGAGATCACCAAGGCCAGCTGGACTGGTACTGAAAAAGCATGGGATAAAACCGGACTCACTGAATATGGTGGACAATGAGGGCTACTGAGAAGCCAAGGACAATGGCACCGAGTTTTGATCCTACTGCATGTACTGGCTTTGTGGGAGCCTAGCCGCTTTGGATGCTCACCTTCCTAGACCTGGATGGAGTGGGGAGGACCTTGGACTGCCCACAGGGCAGGGAACCGTGACTCCTCTTTGGACTGGAGAAAGAGGGGGAGGGGAGTGGGGCGTGGGAAGTGGGGGGAGGAGGAGGGAAAAGGGAGGCGGGAAGGAAGCAGAAATTTTTAATTAAAAAAATTTAATAAAAAAATAAATAAATAAAAATAAAAAATCAGTTTAAACACACACACAGTATAAGTTTTGTTCCTCTAGAGGATTATGGCAAATGCAAAAATATAATTTTAAATATGAATACATATTGTGCATTTGACATGTACAAATATTATGCAAAGATTATCAGGGTTAAATGTTCAGAGGCTACCTCTATTGTCTGGCAAGCAAAGAATTACACAACCAATATTTGAACTAGGGAGTCTTTTGTGACCCGAAATTAACAGGCTAGGTTTAAGGCAGAAAGAAAGTAGAACAATGTACAGGGCATGATTCTGAATTCAGGTTTCTGAATTGCTCATGGAATTGATGGTTAATACATTATGGCTAATAGCTTCCAGATATATGGTAACCTGCTTTTAGACTAGTCTGGTGTGTTTCACAACATAGCAATTGAGCCTAGACTCATCCAACACATGTGTTACACACACATACATACTTGAACTTTAGAGGGTTTCTAATAACAGAAATTATGTGAGAATAGTCAACAGCAATGTTAACATATAATCAATGATGGTTAAAGATATATATTTAAATTTTTTGTATGTATACACACATTTGTATATGTTCCTGTGTATGACCATCTGCAGGATGGCATCTACTCAGAAGATTAATTTTGTTTAATTGAAATTGACAGTGTGTTGTTGGGGTTTTGTGACTTTGGGTATCTTTCTCTTGTGTCCTCCATCTTATTTTTTGAGACAGGATCTCCCACGGAACTTGGAATTCACTCATTCAGAATGATTGGATAGCCCGAAAGCTTCTGGGATTCTCCTCTTTGTAACTCCCTGTACTGGGGGTATAGACAGATGCTCTGGGTGATCTGAATTCAGGTCTAATGCTTGTGTGTGAAACACTCTGTCAACTGTGCAAATTCTATAGTCACCAGGATCTGGCTATTTTGTTTACTGTTTTTGTTTATTTTGTTTTTCCTTTAGGAATATATTACTAGGATAACAGTGGGAAAACAAGCAGAGAGTCAGGATTCCTCTTAAAATATGAAGGATGATTTTTAGATCTTTTCATCGAAGTATGAGGCCAGCTTCATTTGTATTTTTATCTATATGGGCATTTTGCCTGCAATGTATGTCTGTGCACAACATATGCACAGTGCCCATGAGACCAGAGAGAGTGCTAATTCTCTTGGAGCTGGAGTTACAGATGTTTGTGAGCCACCATGTGGGTGCTGGGAGTCAAACCTGGGTCCTCTGGAAGAACAGCCAGTGCTCTTCATCTCTGAGCTATATCTCCAGCTCCTCTACTCTAGGTTTTGACAGATTTATACAGTTGAGAAGTTTCCTAGTAAGGGAAGCCATGAAATCTGAGGAAGGGTGGAATGTACTCCGAGGGCTAAGCACTGTTCAATTGAAACTGACTTGCGGCAGGAGTTTCATGACTTTTGAGCTCTGGGATCTCTGTAAATACAGCTCTGTGGTTTCATTCCATGCTCCACAGACGTTTTCTTCGTGTGCTGAGCTCTTGTGCTTTACCTCACCTTCCTGATACAGCGTCTAGTCAGGGTAAATGCTAAGGTAGTTCTAGCTGAAGGGGCAAGTCCAGGAGCGAATCATCGGCAAACAGGATGACATTTCCCACCCCTGTGTTTTGGAGACAAGTAGCAGATGCCAACTTAAATTCCTCAGGACAGGCTTCAAGAGATGTTTTTCTTTCTGCTCCTGGTGCGGCGACTGGTTTCATAAAGAGAGGCTCTGCTGTTAGACAAACAATGAAAAGAACAAAACACCAAGAGCTGGAACGACGGCATTAAAGAAGTCGTGTTTTCAGAAGAGGTTAGCTATGTCCCATAGAATAAAGGCTTCGGTGTAAACGCAACGGGTTGACTATTTTGTCCACCTTTCCTGATAGGCTTAGGGAAAAAATGAGTGAAGCCCCTGTGCAGAAATGTGTTTTTACTAATTTAAGTCTCAATCAAATAAAGAGAGTGTTGTTTTCCCTCTAAAGAATGTCCCCCCATTTAATATTAGGAGATAGCAGGATGGTCTTGTCACACCAGCCGTGATATTTATAGCTGTAGCCAACAGGAATCCCCTGCACCGCTCTTGAGCGGGTAATGAGGACCTGATATAGCTCTGTCAAAGAGATTATTAGAAAGTATTCCTGTCTTTTAATCTATTACTTTATTTATCTCATGTTAAAAGATCTTTAGAAACTTTTTTGCCATTAATAGACAAATTCCATCTTACAGATACATCCATTGGTTGCCAAGAATAAATCTGATCAGATTAAAGGATAACCATTTAAGAACATTCATTCAAATATTAAATGCTAAGGGACGTGCATTGTTAAAGCTCCTGCATTTCCAGAACTATTATCATCATTTTCTTGATGGAAGACACTAAATGAGACCCGAAATTGTAGATGGATCCTCTCCTAGTGAGACTAGAAAACTAAAAGAACATAAAATGAATGTATTAGCTGAGAAATAGTTCCAGGGAGCTCTTCCAGGATCAGTGCAGATGCTTTGCAATGACAGATCACCATGGGTCCCTTTGAGCATAAGGGAGGCTCATCATACAGAAATTATTATAGGAGTAAATCTCAAATAAATTTTTAAGTACACAAAATGTGACAAAATGTTTCCCTTATCCATGAAGTGTTTCTCAGAGAGATAGAAGTTATTTTGTATCCTCATCAGAACTATTTTCCATGCAGTTAAGGTCATAAATAGATCCATTCTGTTTTCATGAGAGACAATATTAGAAAGACAGGTAGATGGATGGATGGATAGAGAGATAGGTAGGTAGGTAGGTAGATAGATAGATAGTTAGATAGATAGATAACTGACTTTGACAAAGTATCTGGACAGACTATAAGACTCTTGAAGGCAGGGAATCAATTCACCTTACATTCCATTATCAAAGCGTTTGAGATGAACCAGGCAAATGTCATTATTTAATAAATGCCAATGGAGTAATTTAAATTTGAACAAAGCAGTTTTCTAGTCTGGTAGAGAATCTACCACATGTGATTAGTTCCAAAATTACTTTGAGATAGATTGTAACTTAAAATGTATTTCTAGCCACAAAAACTATGGATAGTGATGGGGTTGGTGGGCCAGCCCACCAGTCATTTAAATCTGAGATCTACATCTACAACGCAGGAGAAGCGTTGTATGTTTGAAATGAGCAAGGAGGAGGGAAAACAGTGCAGATTAAAGAAACAAAAAGAGAAAGAATTAAAAATTAAATAAAGACTCAAAGTTTTAGTCTCCCTGCACTGAAAGGGAAATGGGGTCATGTATAAGAGAAGATGGCCGTAACTGATGTGCGTGTTTGTATGGGGGCAGTGTGTGTGTGCATGCATGCCATGTGTGTGGGTTTATGTACCTGTCTGCATCTCTCTCTCTGTGTATGTTCATACCTGGGTGCCTGCAGGTGCCCAAAAGGGCAGGAGAGGGAGGTGGGTCCTCCATAGCTGGAATTACAGGAGGTTGTGAGATGCCCAGGGTGGACGGTGGGATGCCAACCAATTGTGGTACTTTGCAAGGTCAGAGAGCCACTTTTAACCACTAATACATCTCTCCAGGTCCCAAAAAGAATGATTTGAAAATGTAGGCAATTTCCCTTTTTAGCATAATTTAGTTTATTAATCATAATAATATGATAATATTATATAATGATAAGTTGTTAATGATAATAATGATGATAAGGTGTTAATTTTAATGCACCATTTTAATGCTCTTCAGCCAGGGTTAGGTGATTTTTTTTTTAGAGTACAAAAGTGAATTGGTAAGGTGTTATGAAAAATCATGTACACTAAATAAAGATAAAAATATGGTCCAACATAGTAATCAAATCTCCTTGTGCTCTAGGTACTGAACATTCAAATGCAGATGAAAACACAGTAAAAAAATACTCTGAATAAATTCCTGTAGTAGGAGGAAGCAAGTGCCTATCAAACAAAATGTAGTAGTCATTACAAAGACTGTGAAAGAAATAACCCCACACATGTGGGAAGGAGGCCAGAGTCTCTTGAATGCATTCTGAAAAGAAAAAGAAATCAACAAAAAACAGGTACTTTGTGGGCAGGTGGAGAGAGTAAGAACGGTTCAGGTCCGGGAAGCAGTGTGAGCCAATTGAAGTGCACAGTGGTAAGGATGAATTGGAGGGATAGAAGGCCATGGGAATCCAGAGGAAGGCGACCGCCTGCCTTCATGATTCTAATGGGAAACAACCTCCCATGCCTTCCTCCTGCCTGCTACAGAAAACTGCAAAGCTGAGGTGATGTTTGGGAAAGGAAGAGCTTGACCAGAAGGCATTTTATAAATGCCACTCTGGCGATAGGGATAGATGGCGTGTCAGAAGTAACTGATCACAAAGACAGTGACGCAGGGGCCTCAGATCCATGGGATGTGGGAGGAAACAACAGGGTTTACAGTTGAGAAAGCCAGGAGAGCCATTTAGTTCGCATGTGTCTTTGTGAACTGCCTAAAACTTAAACTTACAATAATTTCAGATAGGATTAGCTACTCTGTTGTTAAGATTCAAAGTCAAGATTGAATTGTTAAAATATACCAAAGATTTTGTGACCTTGTTTTTAACATTTCTTTAAATCTTTTTTGTTCGTTTGTTTGTTTGCTTTTGTTTTTGGAGACAGGGTTTCTCTGTAGCTTTGGAGCCTGTCCTGGAACTAGCTCTTGTAAACCACCTGCCTCTGCCTCCCAAGTGCTAGGATTAAAGGCGTGCACCACCACCATCTGGCCATTTCTTTAAATCTTAATGCACAGGGAGCTTCAATAATGAAAATGATCCAATAAGTTAAAGAACAGAATGAGGGGCTGGCATATATAGTCCAGTGGTAGAGAGGCTGTCTAGTATAACCTGAACTCCATCTCTAATAATGTAAAGAAAGAAAAAAGAAAAAGAAAAACAGTAAAGGAAAGAGCGGTGGGTGAAATGCAGAGATGATGACCAGATGGTCCCATGGATAAAGTACCTGTCTTGGAAGCCTGAAGATGGGACTTTGCCTGCCCAGAATCTACATAAAAGCTTGGCAGGTGTCATGGCCACCTGTAACCACAGTACTAGAGACACACAGAGAGGTAAGAGATCCCCAGGGCAAGCTGGATGGCCAGAATCAGTGAACTCTGACTTCCAGTAACAAACCCTACCTTAGTAAATAGAATGGAAAGTTATGGGAGAATACATATTGTCAACTCTGGGCCTCCACTCTTGCCCACACAAGCATACATGTCAACGTACTTCAGGAACACATTTCACGAACACGCGCGCACGGGCACACACACATACACACACACACACAGGAAGGAAGAGATGGAGGGAGAGAAGAAAAGGGAGGGAGAGAAAGAAAACTCTGCAGTGGACAGTTTGCCACGTCTGTTCCTGCCCGCCTTTCAGATTTTGCCCCTTGATGAGCAGGTAGGTGTGTGTTTGTCTCTCTCCTCATAAGGTTTTTGTGTTTGCAAGTTGGGGAATGAGAATTTGGATGAATCTAAACTTGATTTAATAATTTGTTCATATGGCCGAAAGTCCCAGATTGGAACTATTTAGTAAGAGATAGTTGATTCTCTCAATCACTCGCTTTTCCTTACATTGAAGACTGGATTTGCGAAATGACCCTGGGGGAACTGGTTTTAAACTAGATTATTGAAAGTGCTCCCTTTTATTCTTCTGTCTCTAATAGTATCTTTTAGAAATACTTTATAAAAAGACTTCAGCCTTCTTCAGAAGACCACTTGAAGATGCCTAACAGTATAGAAAGAAGTTTGCTTTTAATTTTTGCTGTTTAAACATACGAATATTTAAGGGCTAGACATGTGAAAAAGTTATTTAATATTTATTTCCCCTCAAGTAATCAGAGCATAACTACTTTGGTTAATCATGTAAAAATAACACAGAATAAAGAGAGTTAACTTTAAAGTTTTTAAATGTTAATTCATTATATGTAGTTGGTTATTACTAAAAAGATTATGATATGTCTAAACTTATTATTTATAACTCAACAAAGATCTGTAAATCTTGTGTTAAAAATAAAACACACACACCAACAGGACAAAGTGACTTGGTTTTAAGGCCAGACTCGATTGAAATAAGATATCACAATTTAGTCTTGTATACATTTGGACTCTAAATCTAATTTATGCCTTCTGATCTCAGTTGCCCTTGACACACAGAAAAGCACAAAAATATATCTCTCTCAGAAAGCAAACACATTTTCCTTTTAGTGTGTGACTAGATCTTTATCCGTGTGGGAGAAAGTGATAAAAATGATAGAAGAATCAGGGCATTGAGATGAAGGCAGGCAGTTGTCGTATTTTTAAAGTTAGCAGTTTCACAGAAGCCAAGGACACGGAAAACCCTTTCGCTTCTGGTCTTAAAACTCACATCCATGTCCTCTTAGCCTTCTGGAAAGATTCCTTTTTTTCCCCCTCCTCTGCCTGTACACTGGACCTGACTTACTAGCATGGTGCTAGGTGTGTACCAAGCTGTAACATTGATGGCAACAGCTAGTGTTCTAGGAGCTGAAAGGGCTCTTCGGACCCGTGATGGTGTGGGTATGAAGTGTGCCCTCAAGGTTTATGTCCTGGAGGCTTGATCCCCAAGCAGTGGTGCTATTTGGAGAGCTTTTGGAAATTTTAGAAATTAAGTTTTAGCAGGAGGAAGTAGGAAGCTTGGGTATATATTATTAGGGACCACATCTTGTCCCATATGCCTTTCTGTTTTTCTGCCTCTAGTCCTGTGTTGCCTGATGGCAAACAGTCTCTGCAATGTGCTCCCCTCACCATGATGCTCTGCCTGCTACAGGCCAGAAACATGGAACCAAGTGACCATGTACTGAACCTCCTAATTCAGGGCCTTTCCTCCCCCTTAAGCTACTTTGCTCCAAGATTTGGTCACAGTGATATAAAACCAACTATTGCTGGATTGCATTTAGCACAGTCCCGACAATTGGTACTGCTATATGATGCAGGATATGAAGTTGGCCACAACTACTCATGGAGTGAGATTTGCCCAGGGGTGACTATCAACTTGCTTTATAGGGTGCAGCGGGCTTCTTCATCAGGTGTCCTTCTTGACTTAGATTTCCTATCTGAAAGTTGTTCTAGGAAAAGACATCAGTATAGCAATGCTGCTATTCTTTAGTGTATGAATGCATTCTCTTCATTGATATGTGATGTATTTTTAGGCACGTGTAGGGCTTAGTGTTAAGAGAGTTGTACTGACAAGTATTCTGCCTCATTTATTTAAATATTATTTATTTATATTAATACCACAGACTCATAGTTTCTTGGATAGGAGTTACAAAAAATTGGTTATTAAGGCTCACGTCTAACCACCGTGTAAACTAAACACGTGGCACCAAAGTTTAAACCAGTAATTGCATTTCTTTCTGTTTATTTATTTTTATACTTTATAAACACTGAGGTCAACACTTTTCTTGTTTATTTTAGACCCCCAAACCCATTAATCTACAGAACAACTCATTGAGCCTTCCTTAACACACTGTTTTCAACTCCACAAACTCGAAAGTCTGGAGCCTCCCAAATGGTTGCAGTGCCAAAAGCAGTGTTAGGAACAGGCAGCCATTTTCCAGCTCTCGCTGCTGTCTTTACTGGCCTCCTCTTTTTTCATTTTTTTTTTTTGCTCATGGGATAGTAATTGACTAGAAAGGGACACGCAGAATTTGGTGTTTAATGATAAATATTCTCTATGTACATATTGGGCATCTTTCATCTTGCTGGGAAGAGATGATTTGTTTTTGGATATTCAACTTAAGCGTATTTTTAATGACAGGTTCCCCACAACACAAAACCACAGAGACTCTTTATGCCCCCAATCGTTTCATGTCTAAAAATTTCTCCTTCTGTGTAGCATTTGCCAACTTCACCCCATCTTAACACATACAGAAATCTGGCTCTGAGTAGAGACTCTCTATGACAAACCCTACGATAAATTATCTCAACTATTGGTACTTGAACAGTGTCAGAAATGTGACTATTTTCCAGAGTCAGTTGCATTCAGATATTTCCCCAAATTAGATCCCTGGCATTCCTTTCTCGCTTCTTAGCATTGCTCCAGTGCTACATCTTTTCCCTGGCTGGGATGTTGCCAAGTTCAAGAATTTAGTGCATTAAGAACTATTCACTGAGGTGAATGTGGTGCTTTCACTATGAAATAAACAGGAGTAGCCTGTCTTTAATGTAATTTTGACAAAAAGAAATGAGAGGAATTTGTCTTAGCTCTCTGTGCTATGGAGTGCCAAGGAAATTCCCTTGATGTTTGTTATAGTGCAATACCTTCTCTAGCTTTGAAAGCACACAATTTTCTTAATTTAGTTTCATTTTACTTTTTTATTTTACCCTCAATATATTTGAATTGTCTTCTATAAAGTAGATACCTAGTATTTTATATTGTGGTCTTCATTGGGAAGTCCTTCTCATAACTAATGCTGGAGCTGTCTATAGTCTATCTGCTGTGCCATCATCCTCTCTGCCTGCCAAGTAGGAAGTCTGTCACGTTGTCCATTTATGCATTTCATAAAATTCTGGAAATTTCTTGAACTTTCTCAACTATAGGTTCCACTTTAATACTAATACCATTTTACACCTTCTCTCCTAGTCATTTCCAATTTTTAATGCATTTATAAGAAGCACAAGAGAATTTCATTATTGCCTGATTCTTACTCTTAGTCTTAGAAGATTTAGTGAGTCTTTGGAAAAATACAAGAAATTGGCTTTTAAGTTTAAATACAATCCACACATCATATTCTGAGGGAGTCCAATCTGCCGTCTTTCATATTTTGTTTATTTATTTATTTGGTATTTTGAGACAGGGTTTCTCTGTAGCTTTGGTGCCTGTCTTGGAACTAGATCTTGTAGACCAGGCTGGCCTTGAACTCACAGATATCCACCTTCCTCTGCCTCCTAAATGTTGGGATTAAAGACGTGCACCACCACTTCCCGGCCCATCTTTCATTTTTGTTTAGACTTATAAACTGTTGCCAAGCAAGGCATCCCAGACATTAGAGTTTGTCCACTCATTTATTTCTTCAGCTATTTCTTGTGCACCCTGTTTTAAATACGGAGCTATAATAGAGTGAACAAGAGAGAAAGCAGTCATATAAATAAAAACCAAACCAAAATACCAGATAAAAGTGCACTGTGAGATGGGGTAAAAATGACCTCTTAGCTACTTTATATTCAACAATGAATGATTTATGCCAGGAGCCAAGTGACAAAGACAGTGGCAAATCAAGTTGGAGGGGAAGATCATTACAGCCCTGCTAAAAATAACAGGAAAGACTGTGACTCAGAAGAATGTAGTCAAAGCCAGGGTGCCTGATACATAGTGTGGAATGATGGAACGGTAAAAACCGAGATCAAAGAAGTCACGCGACCAGGTTACACAGGAGGAAACAAAACCTTCCAAGAGGGTTTTTAGCTGTAAAGAGATATGAGCCAATTTGTTTCTTCATGAACCCTTTCTGGCACCTTTGTGGAAAACAGATCATAGGAGAGGCAAGAAGAGACAACGCAGGAGCTGTTTTGGTAACTCCATAGGTGATGATGGTTTAGGCAGGCAGTAGAATCAATGGACACAAATAGACACATGCTGCAGACATTGTGGTCGTAGTCTAAGTGGGGCATTTATTACATTTAATGTAGTGGTGAAAGGATTCAAAGAGAATTCCTAAATTTCTAATATGAACACCAAGCCTGACCAAGTATTATCCTCTACTGGTTTAAAAGATTGGAGGGACATAGATTTGGATAATGGGCTGACAAAAGTACACATGGCAGGTGATGTGGCTGAGTGGACACAAGTTGTGTCCAGGCTGCAGAAGACCAAGAATAAGAGATTAAGAAATGTAGACACCTTTTTGGATGGTAACACAGAAAACATATTCTTTGGGCTGAAGAGATGGCTTAGAATGGGTACTGTTCTTGCTGAGTACCCCAGTTCAGTACCCAGCACCCATGTTGGGTGGCTCGCAATAGTCTGTAACTCCAGTTTTAAGGATCCAGCAGTCAAGGGTGGCGTGGCACACTGGCAATCCCAGCACTTCGGAGGCTGAGCAGGGATGAAGCCAAATGATGCTCTGGAATATATCTTTTTCTAAGAAACAGAATTTTGAACCAGCAGTATCTATTTCCAAAGCAGCCACTCTTTCTTTTAAAATAATTCACTTTTAAGAATAGTGTCAGAAAGCAGCAAACAGTGGTTTTCGGCTTAGTCAGTAGTGTGCATGATCATCAAATAGGAAGCAAATCAGTCACTGTGTGTGAACTAATATCTTGAAGAAACAGAGTTATTGATTTGTGCCAGAGTGGCAAACTTGGGAACTGTTAATCAGTACACTGGCAGAGTTTGTAAAGGAGATCAGTGCTTCACCACTGGGGTCTTCTGGGAACGATGGAGACACAAGAGAAGCCAAAGTATGAGTCAATTTGTTCATTTTCCTCTTCCATTTCTCACTCATTCTGTGTCCTTTCCTTTCATATTTTCTGTGCTAAGTATTCTGGATTTCTTAAGAAGATTGTGATCCTCCAACTATAACAATCTACATGGAAGACAAGTACCTGGAGACCCTCGGCATCATCTGAACACAATGCATGAACCAGAAGAATATCTGTGAAGTGTTTGAAGGTGTAGAGACTTTGTGTTGCTCCACAAGGGTTAAGACAGTCTCTCTGGGAAAAATAAATAGAAGGCTGGTCGGTGGATAAGACAGTACTTGGGGCAGAAGAAAATCTATGCAACATATATGGTTACCTCTATTCTTAAAGCCACACTAATAATATTTCCTAGGATATTCTTATGTGACTATGACCCTGTTAAGAGTTTTCATGATTTAATGTGCTTACTTGTAGGGCTACTCTACATGGTAGCTTTCAGTTTTTCTTATTTTCTAAGAAAGTGAGTTCCAAGTGTACAAATGTCTGTGCCAATGAAATACTGTGTGTTTGGTAAGTTGTGATCCTTTTGCTATATTTTTATCTGAAAGGTGTGATGGAAAATGTCTGGAGAGGAGGCTAGAACCCCCATCAAGACTTTAAGAAACATCAGATTGCATAATTAGCAGGAAAATGTGTCTCTTTCTATTCAGTCATCTACTGAATATGTTATGTGAAAAATTTTAAACATCAAAAAGAAATCTTACACAGATTGAGTAAAAATGGGATTAAAAGAAGAAAAAGAGAGAGCAGAAAATGAGACTGAGTTAGGAATAAGGCCAGCTGAGAAGCCATTTCTTAAACTTGGTGGATCCTGGAGTTACATCTTTCTATAGAAGTTAAAGAACCAGGTTAAGAGACAGGGCCATTGTTACCTCCAAGTGGGCTGAAATTGCATCCACTGGAAAGGCCTTGCTTTTCCATAATATTTTTAAGTCATTTAATCAGATGAATGACTGAATGACAGAAGTCCTTTAGTCTTTGTTCTTATAGAACATTTGATGAAATTTAAAACTTGAAAAAAAATATAAAGGAGATACAACCAGACACCCCTCTTAATCAGACACAATGCTAATAAATCACTCATATGATGTCTATTGCCTGAAGGTTTCCAGGAAGGCTTAAGGAATCTGTGTGAGTCTAACTAAATAAGTAACTTGATGGGTTGCCTTGTTACGTTTAAGCCAATTAAAAGTGTAGTCACCTAACAAATACATTAACTTGCCATGTTTAAGTCTGCTCTGTAGTCCTTACTTTTGACAGTGATTAGCTTGTGGGGGTGGGGTGTGTTCAGACTACTGTAAGTTTGTAAGACTACAGTTGCCACAAAACAGTCTCAACTATAAGGGAGTTTTAATTAAGTATATCCAGGTGTCTGAAAGATTACTTAATAGGTCTGGTGGAGTGCTTCCCTAGTTTGCCCAAAGCTTCAGGCTTGATCCCCCACTTCTCATGGATAGTCACTGATTTAGTAGCAAGCTTATCAAAAGAGGAGTTAGAATGTAGTCTATGAACAACTTGATTACTATATTAAAAGATTGTTCTAATCTATGGTAAACTGCAGTGTCTGTAATCTGATTTTACCTCTGTAGATACAGTAATAGGGGAAATGGTCTATATTGAATTCATGTTTTTCAGAACATAATCAATCCCCGTGTGCAGAGTAAAAGTTAATAAAAGCTGCACATGATCTAGAAATGCTCCCGAGAGCTTTGTTGATGGAGCCTTAAAAACCAAGAGAGTGTGGAGAGTCTACAGTCGTGCTATCAGGCCTAAAGGGCACCGGTTCCTCATGAGGGGGCTGTCTGAGTAACAAAGACTAGTAATTGGTCAGGGGTGTGAGTTGTGCGTGATTCAGGGGAGCTATCAAGTGCTCTAACAAATCTGTGATTTGGGCCAGTAAAAGGTGAGCCCTCTTGAGAATGGGGTAATGATAGATTCCTACCTGAAGGTACCAAGCTCAGAGTCAGTAAGGGCTTTTAACGAGTTGTTAAAAGGAGAGCAGTTAAAATCATCGTGGGCTACCTTTCAGGCAAAAGTATCACCGCCAGACCTTTTCTGGTTTGTATTTTTAGCCAGCAATACAGAATGAAGCCCTGACCCATAGAAATGAAGACAGTCAACTATGCCGAAGGTGGTAAGAACGATCTCCTACATAGCTGGCTGCTCTCTTCAACTCTGCCTGTACCCAGCATCTTATTCAGATCTATCTGTTTAGAATCTTTGTTTGTATCTTGAGACCATGTCCCCCCAAACTTTAGCAACATAATGTGGAAGATAGATACATGAAGATATCAGAGACCATTAGAATATAACTCATGAAGTTGAATAAGTTTCATCGTAATAAAATCTAATGACATGATTCTGAGACTCTAGCATTCTTATGGCTTTTTACTGTTTCCAAGGTTTTCTGAGTTAATAAAACATATTAAACTTTGAAAGATTTAAATTTTACAAAGCCATAACTACATTTTCAGTGAGTGTTTTTAAAGCTTCTCAGGACATCTCATCAAAGTATATACTTGGAAAGTGAAAACTGGGTTCTGTAATGGCTGAGAGATTAGATTTTTATTTAGGAAGAAGTGTTTTTAAAGTTGTCCTACTCACTGGAAAGGATCACCCTCAAGTTACAGAGGCAAAAATTCTTCATATCCTTACTGTACTCTGAGAGAGAGAGAGAGAGAGAGAGAGAGAGAGAGAGAGAGAGAGAGAGAGAGCATTCTTTGGTTGTGGTTGAAAGTCCTGGTCAGTTGTACACTGTGTCCTACTCACCTCCACAGTCCAATCATCTCCACTCACATGTGGGCAGGATGGTTATGTCTAGGAGCGTCACAGGGCAACATGGTCACTGACCACCTGCTAAAATACCTTTTATATGGAAGGCCAGAATCCTGGAACGTTTGTGAACTGCCTCCTAATATGCAACCATAGGTAAAGTCATCTCTGGATTTCCCCAATGTACTGTGACTTAATTTATTAGATGAATGGGTCTGTTAGAAATGTTCATTTACACTGAAAAATTTATCTCCAATAGAATGCTGCACAGGGGGCAGTCCTTGTTTTTCATCACTTTCAGATTTCCACCAATGTCTGGAGGAACTAAAGGTATTTAGCCTCAGGGTGACATATGAACCAATTTCTAATGTTTTGTGGACTGTTATGCAGAGTGCTATTATACTTGTCTTCCAAAGCCACACGTGCGAAACAAAAACTAGACAGTCATAGCTACCGAACGACGGAAAATACTGTCTCAGAGGGCATGGCCTCTAATCCCCTCCCCAAATGATAATTAATTTCTTGGCCTTTCAGGAAGTCATGTGTCAGAGTGAACTCGGAGAAGGCTTTGAGGGGAAAGCTCCCCGCCTTCAAAGCTCTAATAATCAGTAATGACTATGTAGAAAATTTGTTTTGAACTTAATTTTTGGCACGAAATATGAGAGGCATTTTGTTGGATGCAAAATATATACTGATGTTTTTATAAATTAAAATTTGCATTATTTTATCTCCTTTTGAAGATCTTAATGGGAATAAATGTGAAAAGCTTCTAAGAGATTGAATTCTAGTAAGGTTGTAGTTGAGTTTGGAATAATAAATGTTGTCTTCCAGACATATTTTTGAGTCATATATGGTCCTAAATTTATTTTTTTATCTCTTATTGGGAAAAGTTTAATTTATGAAAATTCATAGACTAGAATAAAGAATCCTTATCTGTTATTCACGTATGTTTAATAATTATTAATTTATTATTATTGTTACATATTTATGTATGCACAAATATGTATAAATACAACCTGTTAATTAAAGGGGCTATTAAATAGAAAGTAGGAAGCCATGAGAAAGGTCAAGGGAGAGTAGATGGAAGGAACTGGAGGAAGAAAAGAGAGAAGGGAACATATGTAATTCTATTTCAATTAAAACACATAATTAGTCCTCACAAGGCATTTCATTAAATAATGTGAACTTTAAAAAAGAATTACTAATTTATGAAACAGAATAATATCCCTGTAATGATGCTCATATCCTAAGCTTGAACTTGTGGACATAGAAAGCTATGTGATTAATTAAAAGAAACTGAGGTTAAAGGTGGCATTTAAGTTGCTAGGCAAGTTGCCCTTAGGATGTGAAGATTCTCCCTCTTCTCCATGTCAGACCACACTAACCCTTGAATGTGCACTTGGGAGGCTGAAAAGAGAAAACAGTTGTACAGTTGACAAGTGACATGGCTTGATTTTCTGCTCTAAAGGTGGAGGGGTGGGCCCTAAGCCAAGGAGTGTGGAAATCTTACAGAAGTTGGGAAAGCAAAGATAAGGCCTCTCCTCTTAAGAGTCCTCTAAGGAATGCTAACCCTCCCACACTTTCCAGTTCATGGAAACACATTTCAGGCTTCTGGTCTTCAGAAATGGGAGAGAATAAATTTGTATTATTTTAAGCTATTAAATTTGTGGTAAATTTTACAGAAAAGACTGAATCATCCGTACCATAATTATTGCTATTATAGATAGCAATTTCATTGGGATAGTTTTAGGTAAAAGGAGTGTTTATAAACTTAGCCAAGACGCAGTTTAATTTCTCAGGCTTTCCCTTTTACACCCGAATAACCGTGAGGTTTGAATACACTCTACCAATAGTCAGATAACTGAAACTGTTGCTTTTATTGTTGTTAAAGATTGCTTATATTATTGAAACTGTGGCCCATATCTCTTGGTACCATTTGTATTTTACTGCTTATCTCTACTTCTTAAATTACAAAATAGAAAGTCCAGCTCACTTCAATGTATACACTGTGATTTATCTTATAGGATTTCTGTTATATGCTATTTATGATTCAAGTTTAACAAGAAAAGCAAATACTGGGGCAAGAAAAAAGGGCTTCTACAAAAACTGGTGAGATTATTTATACTGATGGAGATATTGTTCTTTCATGAAAACCAATTAAAATCTGTGATCATTCTTTCCAATCACTCTTTAAATTCCCATTTATATTCATAGGTTCTTTTTCTCCTCTAGTATTTATAAATAATGCATTTAATCAGAGCCCCAAACAAACCAGTCATTCGACCAATGGAATGGCCCACTCTACAAACATGGAAAAACAAAATAAAATAAAACAAAAACCAAGGAATTAAAATTTATCAGGAGTCATTTTGAACATCAGCATAAATGACTTGAACAAAATTCCTCATATTTAGTGTTTCCATCTGACTAGTGTCGCAACAAAGGTCCAAAGAGTAATGTCCTAGATGACGAATGTCGGGCATCCCAATGGGCACTTCTCAGTCTGAAGGCTTCCTTCTCTCAGCTGTCAGTCATTGGAGGTAGATCCAATGTGGTATTTGGCATGCACAGATTATATTCTTTGGGAAGTTGCAGGAGAAATTCCTCAGCACTTGTTTTGAAATTAATAGCACCAGGTATGGTGGCCTACATGCTCAATTTCAGAACACAGGAGGCTGAGGCAGGAGGATTTCAGTTTCCATGGCAACGTGTGCCCCATAGCAAGTTCCAGGCTGTCCTGAGTTGTATAGTGAGACACTGTCTCAAAGGAGACAGTCCCCACTTCCTTCTCCTCCTCCTCCTTCTTCTTCTTTCTTCTTTTCTCCTCCTCCTCCTTCTCCTCCTCCTCCTCTTTTCTGTTATGTTCACTGGGTTCATCTTTCTATCCAGACGCCACCATTTTCCAGTTCCTGAATCATCTTCCATCAACTTTACTTTTCTAAAAAGCCTAGTGACTTTTATAGACATTCTAATTTGTGGTAGCCATGTATGTGTGTCTGTGTGTGAATGTGTTTATGTATGTGCTTGTGTGTGAAGGTCAGGGAACAGCTTTGGGTTTTGCTCCTCAAGGGCAGTCCACTTAGCTTTTTACTAACACAGAACTTGCTAAGCAGCCTGGTCTGGATGGCCATCAAGCCCCAGGGATTCATCTTTTTTAGCCTACTGAGTTTTAGGATTATAAAAATACATGCTACCATGTCTGGCTTTTTCATGTAAGTTCGGAGAATTCAAACTTTGGTCCTTGTGTTTGTAAAAGAAGCATTTCTCTGACTGAGCTATCTATCTAGGGTCTCTGAGTCTTTCTAAATCTCTCTTCAGTGGCAATCATCCTTGTGTTACAGTTTTGAAGTGTTTCCCCTGGTGACTAGTTTGAACCATGCTGTAGGCAATGATATTTAAACAATATGTGCTGTAAGAGTTGTTGAAATGAACTCAGCGACTCTGGATCAAGATTGTCTTAAGAATTGCTTTGTCTACCTTAAAATAAGTCCTTTAAAAATTTTAAAATTGTGTCTTCATTTTCTTTAGTCTCAAAGTAGACTTTTTGACTGAAACTCTAAAAACAAAAAACTGTTGGAAATAGCCATACAATTAAAAACAAAGCAAGCCTTGATCAGGAGACCTGAGCTCTTTTCAGGGTTAATAAGCACATTTACAAACACATATTAATATGGGAACTTTAAAAAGCAAAACTGGAACTATTTCAACTCTAAAGCTACCTTTCTCTGGTTGCTGCCAAGGAATTCAGCCTCTTATGTAATTTGTGACTCGGATTATCTTCTTCATAAACATATTCCCTTCTATAGAATTAACTGTGTCCTCTATCATCTGACATAATAAACGAAAGTCATTTCTATTAAAGACATCAACAGCTCGAGGAAAAAACTAGTTTTCTCCCTAGAGCTGGGGGAGGACTTTTGCTTTGCTCTTTAAAGCCGTTGCTGTGTTCCAAGAAGATATTAGGATCAGTTGACTGACAAGAGAAAAAATTTTCCTGGCAGAGAAGGAAGCCAGAGGAGATTCATATGCAGACAAAATTTTAACTATCGGGTTGTTTGTATCTCCCATGTCTACTCTAATATGCCAAGTTGGGATAAATCAAATGGGCTCTAAAAATGGTAGATAAAAATGTGATTTTGCAATAATTCTGGAGTTTTGCGGACTATCTATCTTAAGCATGCCTTTCCCTGCCAGTGTTATTTATTACCAGATAAAGATAAACAGCTTTTTCAATATGCTCAGGAAAACTCCTCAGAAACTCTGCATTTGAAGGGTTATAAAGATAGGGCACTTTTGCAGAAGTGCCAGTGTGAGGTTAAGGAGACTGAGCCACACAGGGAGACACCTAAAAGCTGTTGGAAACAAGCACGGGAAATAAATCAGATGATGTAGTTCAGTGCTTGGTGGACGGGTCCCTGTAGTAAGAAGCTGCTTGTTTGTTTTCCTGGGTGCCTAGATTCCCGAAATAATCACAAAGAAACTATATTATTTAAATCATTGCTTGACCAATCACTTAAGTGTATGGCTAGATAGCTCTTACATCTAGTTTAACCCGTTTCCAGTATTTTATATTTTACCACAAGGTTCGTGGCCTACCAGCAAGGTTTCAGTGTGTCTGTCTCTGGCATCAGCTCCATGGCTTCTCTCTGCCCTTCTTTCTCCCAGCATTCAGTTTAGTTTCCCCCACCTAGCTCTGTTCTACCCTATCAGACCAAGTCAGTTTCTTTATTTACCAATGGTATTCACAGCATACAGAGGAGAATCCCATATCAGGTCCCTCTTTAGGTGGCCCTACTCACAGGGGTCATCAGAATTCAAGCATCCCACACAGGATGTGGAGCTTGCAGGTATGTATTTTGCATCTGTTCTTTTCAGATCCTTGCAGCTGGTCATACACCATGTATGTAAGAACTGGATTCCAGGCACAAATGTAGAGGGCACAGCACACATGAGTAGACATCAGAAAGTAAAGCTTGAAGCTGAAGGATAGATTCCAGGTTAAGCTTTAACTTTGGAACTATTCAGTTTTTTTTTTCTGGATTTCTTAACACTGATCAGATCAATGTGAGATTGTGTAGAACAGCAGTTACAGGGTCCATCTGTAGTGCAGATTCCATTCTATGTAATATTTTTGAAGAGTTTAGGGCCTCTTGGTGTTTTGAGAGTCAGAGGAGTGGATGGGATGTAGAGATGACTCCACTGTTAAGAACACTGGCTTCTCTTGAAGAAGACCAGTTTCTGTTCCTAGTACCCAAATGGCAGCTCACAACTGTAACTCTAGTTCCTCATGAATTTTTATTTTAGAAATTCACTTATAATTTTTTTGGTCTTAGTTTAATTACCAGTATATTATTTTGTCATTTGGAAAGATTTTATCCAAAAAGCACAATACCTTATTTCTTATCATAAACATTTAGTAATTGATAGGAGACCATTTTTCATTATATGTATTTCAGTTTATCGTAGATGTTCCTTTTCTCTTTCTACTCTCAAATATCCAGGTTGGTTTACTTTAAACCACTGATGATACACAGAACAATTTCCCATATTAATAATCTAAGAGTATCAGAAATGATTCATTAGCCTAGTTAACATGGACAAAAATTATTTACATCTTAGAAAATTCTGAAGAATTGTAATAATTATGTTCAGTAATTTAACTTACTTTTCCTTGTATGGTATGAACTTGAATTTAGGGATTATGAGGTTAAGTTCTTATTTGATATCTGAGTACAGTTAACTTAATTGTTTCTTAATCTCCTTCCTTCTCTAGGAAGCAGTTCTTCAGATTGCCCCAGTACTCTGCTGTTAATGTCTGTCTCCTCATTGATGTTTAAGGACAACTCCAATTAACTCTAGAAAAATCAAGGGGAGGGCCTGGAACAGTGAACTCCATGGGAGCAGGAGCAAATTCAGATTAGGGTCTTTTGCAGAAGCATGACTGGGCTACCAACCTAGGCCAGAGCAGGCCTGAGGTGGCAAGCTCCACAGGAATGGGACTGAGCCAGATAACTAGGCTGGAGTGGGCCTGAGAGGGCAACATCCACAGGAGCAGGTACAGGCAAGCAACCGCTGAGCTACTGGGCCAGGGACAGAGACTGCTGAGGGTCTGGGTGTGAATCTGGAATTTCCGAGGGAGTAGGCAGGAACCAGAGATCTCTGTGGGTCCAGGCATGAGTCTGGGACCACTGAGGGAGTAGGCCTGAGCCAGGACCTCTGTGGGTCTGGGCACATCCAAGTCTTGGACCTCCAAGAGAGTAGATCGGAGCCAGAGACCTTTGCAGGACCAATCCCAAGCCAGGGATCTTGGCAGGAGCAGATCCAGACCAGGGAAATTTGCAGAGGCCAGACTGAACCAGCGACCTGGGCCAGAGCAGGACTGAGAGAGCAAACTCCATGGGAGTGAAGCAAAGCCTGGAAGAGCTGAGTGACCTCCAGGAACACAGAGTGACCAACAGGGTAACAAGAACTGTGACACAGACTGTACCATGAGAAACAACCATCTGAGCCTTGGATTCACTGGTACCTATAAGATTAATTTTGAGAATCTCAAGTGCTAAAGATATAATAGAGGAAATAGACTCATCAGTCAATGAAAACAAGAGCTAATCCAAAATATCCAGGAAATATGAGTCACGATGAAAAGACTAAATCTAAAAATAATAGGTATGTAAGAAGGAGAAGTTCAACTCAAAAGCACAGAAAATATATTTGATAAAATCATAGAAGAAAACTTTTCCAACTTAAAGAAATATATCCCTATGAAGATACAAGAAGTATACAGAACACCAAACAGACTATATCCAAAAAGTCCCCTCGCCACACAATAATCAAAATACTAAACATGCATAATGAATATCAAGAGCTGCAAAAGAAAAAGGCCAAGTAATATGTAAAGGCAGACCTATCATAATTACACCTAACTTCTATTTGGAGACAATGAAAGCCAGAAGGTTGTTGTCAAGCATTACAGACATTAAGAGACCATGAATGCTAGCCCAGACTATTATACACAGCAAAACTTTCAGTCACCATAGAAAGACAAAACAAGATATTCCATGACAAAACCAGATTTAACCAATATGTAGCCACAAACCCATCCCAACACAAAATACTAGAAGGAAAACTCCAACCCAAGAAAGTTGGCTACACACACAAAAAAAACAAAAACAAAACAAAAACAAAAACAAAACCAGACAATTGATGGTCTCATAGCAGCAAATCCTAAATAAGTGAAAAAAACGCATAAATGAACATCACCACAAATGAAAACTAAATTAACAGGAGATAGCAATCACTGGTCATTAATATCCCTTAATATAAATGGACTCAACTCACCTATAAAATGTCACAGAATAACAGATTGGATATGAAAAGAGAATCCATCCTTCTGCATTTGAGAAACACACCTCCACCTCAAAGACAGACATTGCCTCAGAGTAAAGGGTTGAGAAAAAAATTTACAATCAAATGGACCTAAGAAACAGGCTGGTGTAGCTATCCTAATATCTAAAAATATAGACTTCAAACTAAAATCAATCAAAAGAGACAAAGAAGAGCATTTCATATTAGTCACAGGAAAAATCCATCAAGAGGAAATCTCAATACTGAATATCTATGCCCCAAATACAAGGGCTCCCTCATATGTAAAAGAAACACTTCTAAAGTTTAAATCATATATTAAACTAATAGTGGGAGACTTCAAAACTCCACTCTCACCAGTGGACAGGTCAGTCAGACAAAAATTTGTCAGAGGAATAAGGGAACAAACATATGTTATGACTCAAATGAACTTAACATATATCTATAGACCATTCTATATCTATAGACTACATATAGACGTGTATGTAGGCAAAACCCATACATGCAAAAAAATTAGATAGGTAGATAGATAGATGATAGATGATAGATAGATAGATAGATAGATAGATAGATGATAGATAGACAGACAATGTGATGAATGATTTGGTATATGTATATATCATACACTGTTCACCAAAGTCAAAATAATACATTCATCACTATATACAACTGAGCATGTGTATACATGTGGTAAGTATATTTAAATATGATCATGGTATTATTAACTATACTCATTATGTTAAGCACTACAGATCCGGAATTTATTCACAGCATGGATTAAAGTTTGCACCCTTTCAAATTCACTCTATTTGTCAGCTGGACTCCCTAGTGATTATTCTACCCTGATTTTCCGAATCTGACCCTTTTAGGTTCTTCATCTAAGTGAAGCCAAACATTTGTCCTTCATCCAGCATTTTTAGTTCAGTTTAAAAGTTCTGTAGTTGCTTTTTAAAAAATCCAAGTTTGTTTTTTCTTATGTAAGAAATTATGAAGACACATATGGACAGATAGAGTAAGAGATCAAGGAGGAGGAGAAAAGAAAGGATTGCTAAAGCTATACTCCTGGGGAGGTAATGACAGTGACCCTCACCATGGGTCAAGAACATGCATACTCGCTGAGGTTCTTCACTAAAATCAGAAGAATGATGGTTGCGGAGCCAGTTCTCACAGCTGACAGTAAGAGTGTTTTGCACACGTGAATGTGGGTTGTGATTACCATACCATGCTCCTAACTTTTGCAATGAGCTCTAACTCTTTTATTGTGTAATTATTTACTGTGAAAAGAAAGATCAGAATTTAAAAAAAAAATCTCTAATTCTGAATGTATTATAGACCAGAGAAATGGCTGAAACAGGAGTCAGAACACTAAAGTTTAGTCTCAAAAGGAATACACATGTCCCCGGGACCATAGAAATTAGACTTCATGAACTATACACATTTATGAGATTTTTGAGTATTCTAACTAAGATTATACACAGATTCAATGTTAAAGAGAGAGAAAAAAATCCTGGTTCTCTAGAATAGAATGAATCTATCAGGATTCATGTTATATATCAATTATACAAAATATTGAAATGCATTAATGTTTTTTTTTATTTTTATTTTTTTTATTCTTTTTTAATTAAAATTTTCAACTGCTCCCCGTTTCCCATTTCCCTCCCCCTCCTCCCACACATTGCCCCCTCCCCCCACTCCCCTCCCCCATCCCCACTCCTCTTCTCCTCCCCCCACTCCATTCCCCCTCCCTCTCGATACTGAAGAGCAGTCCAAATTCCCTGCCCTACAGGAAGACCAAGGTCCTCCCACTTCCATCCAGGCCCAGGAAGGTGAGCATCCAAACAGGCTAAGCTCCCACAGCCAGTTCATGTATTAGGATCGAAACCTAGTGCCATTGTCCTTGGCTTCTCATCAGCCTTCATTGTCCGCCATGTTCAGAGAGTCCAGTTTCAACCCATGCTTATTCAGTCCCAGTCCAGCTGGCCTTGGAGAGCTCCCAATAGATCAGTTCCACTGTCACAGTGGGTGGATGCACGCCTTGTGGTCCTGATTTCCTTGCTCATGTTCTCCCTCCTTCTGCTCCTCATTTGGACCTTAAGAGCTCAGACCGTTTCTCCAATTTGGGTCTCTGTCTCTCTCTCAATCTATCACCAGATGAAAGTTCCTGTGCCATTCTCCTTGGCCTCTCGTCAGCTCTCATTGTCCGCCACATTCTGAGAGTCCGGTTTTATCCCATGTTTTTTCAGTAGCAGTCCAGCTGGCCTTGGTGAGCTCCCAATAGATCGGCCCCACGGTCTCAGTGGTTGGGTGCACCCCTCATGGTCCTGACTTCCTTGTTCATGTTCTCTCTCCTTCTGCTCCTCATTATAACCTTGGGAGCTCAGTCCGGTGCTCCAGTGTGGGTCTCTGGCTCTATCTCCATCCATCGCTAGATGAAGGTTCTATGGTGATATGCAAGATATTCATCAGTATGATTATAGGATAGGTTCATTTCAGGTTCCCTATTCTCAGGTGCCCCAATGAACTAACTGGGGACATTGCCCTGGGCATCTGGTAGCCATTCCAAGTTCAAGTCTCTTGCCAACCCTTAGGTGGCTCCCTTACCTAAGGTATGAGTTTCCCTGCTCCCCATCCAACCTTCCTTTATCCCCAATCACCCCGATTCCCCCAGTTCCCCTCATCCTCTCCTTCACACTTTTCTCTCCCCATCACCCCTCATCCCCATCCCACCCCACCCCCAAGATTCCAATTTTTTGCCCATCAGTCATGTCTATTTCCCATAGCTGGGAGGATATTTATATGTTTTTCCTTGGGTTTACCCTCTTGTTTAGCTTCTTTAGGATCACAAATTATAGACTCAGTGGCCCCTATCCATGGCTAGAAACCAATTATGAGTGAGTACATCCCATGTAATTGACGTTGCCTACAAACATGAAATTTATAGAATAAACTATAATTAGATAAAAATGGGGGTCAGGATGCAGACTATAGTTCATGCTGTAGTCATACAGCATGTAAGATAAGGGGAGGGAAAAATCCAGTCACTTCTTAACTTCAAAGAGACAGTAAAGATAAATATATGGGGTTTTAACAATGTAAAATTTCCCATATCCTTATTTATCCTGAGGTGCCATTGGTTGTGTTATTTAACTTACCCATTATTTCTTCTGAAACAACAGCATTACAGTAAGAGCAGATAACTAGAACCCCGGAGTACACTAGATCACTGATGACATTTTATGGTGGAGAGGTTGTGGGGTAAAAGGAACACTCCTGCATTGCTGGTGGGAGTGCAAGCTGGTACAGCCTCTTTGAATGTCAGTGTGGCGATGTCTCAGAAACTTAGGAAACAACCTTTCTCATGATCCAGTAATACCACTTTTGGGTATATACTCAAAGGATGCTCAATCATGCCACAAGAATATATGCTCAACTATGTTCAAAGCTGCATTGTTTGTCATAGCCAGAACCTGGAAGCAACATAAATGCCCCTCATCCAAAGCATGTATAAGGAAAATGTGGTACATTTACACAATGAAGTACTACACAGCAGAAAAAATAACGATATCTTGAATTTTGCAGGCAAATGGATGGAGCTAGAAAATATTATTTTGAGTGAGGTAACCCAGACCCATAAAAACAATTATCGCATGTACTCACTCATAAGTGGTTTTAAAACATAATACAAAGAAAAGGAGCCTACAAATCACAATTCCAGAGAACCTAGACAACTATGAGGCCCCTAAGAGAGACAAACATAAATCTAATCTACATTGGAAGTAGAAAAAGACAAGATCTTTTGAGTAAATTGGGAGCATGGGGACCTGGGAGAGACTTGAAGGAGAGGGGAGACAGAGGGAAGGGAGCAGAGAAAAATGTAGAGCCAAATAAAAAAATGAATAAAATAAAAAAAGAAAAATCAAGGTGGGAGTAGCAATCTTTTTCCCACTGGAGGAATAATATACAACAAATATAGTGGTGTTGGATTTAGCAATTAGAAGAAACTCTAAAATGCTAAATAGAGCCCTTTCCACCACAGAATATGCAGACATGTGGAACTCTTGAAAGGAAGAGGATGACCTATCTCATAGGAGGATGATCTAAATCCTTGACCTATATTAATCTACCTATTCCTCTAGCAAACGTATGAATGGGCACAGTATTATCAGATATGGATTCATGGTACTGATGAGAAACTGAGTAAGAGGGAGGTAATGGAACTTGTTAAATGCCATACAACTCCCGAGTCACAAAGTTGGGGTTTGACCAAGCACCTTACCTGCATAAGCCCTCCCAGGCACGGCATAGCCCACATTCATTATATTGCCAATGTATATTTGATCACTTTTCTACACATAGCTCACACTGTCTTGTAATCAGAGATTATGAAGACATGTATAAGACAGTTCCTGATTTCAGGACCTCCTAACTTAGAAAGAGAAGAACTGTACAGCATTGGAAACAAGACTAGGATTTCTGAAATATAAGTCATTCAGATGAATTCTTTAGACATTTTAATATACCCTGGTCTTAATAGCAGTGAGAATTTGGAAAGAGTTCACGTATCTTGATTTTTTAGACATTTGGCCCAAAGATCAAGATGCTTTTTATGCTCTGTAATAGTCATCTGAAATATGGATAGCTTAAAAATGCATCTCAAACTGACTCAGACAGATGGTCTGAAATAATTTGAATCATCTATGGGCACAATGAGCACTTGGTTAACCCTCAGCAGGTGAATGAGAATCCCTAATACAAAACAAAGGGATTCAAACTGCCATTATTGTGCCATAAACAAAAGAATTAGAGTGAGCGAATAATTCAGAAGATGCTGTCTCGATGCCTTTAAAAGTGGGACATGTAATGCCTTGGGCTGCAAACAATTAGTCCTGCATGTCACAGAAGCTTGAGAGTGACAACACCCTTTGACAGCTCTGAACGATGAGCCTGTGCCCAGGAGAACAGCATCCAGAACTGACTTGATTTGATACTTCTCTTTGTTTAAAGCAACCAACACTTCAGTGATCTAGTGTACTCCGGGGTTCTGTTTATCTGCTCTTACTGTAATGCTATTGTTTCAGAAGAAATAATGGGTAAGTTAAATAACACAACCAATGGCACCTCAGGATAAATAAGGATATGGGAAATTTTACATTGTTAAAACCCCATATATTTATCTTTACTGTCTCTTTGAAGTTAAGAAGTGACTGGATTTTTCCCTCCCCTTATCTTACATGCTGTATGACTACAGCATGAACTATAGTCTGCATCCTGACCCCCATTTTTATCTAATTATAGTTTATTCTATAAATTTCATGTTTGTAGGCAACGTCAATTACTTAACATTAATGCATTTCACATATTTTGTTTAATTGATACATAACATGAATCCTGATAGATTCATTCTATTCTAGAGAACCAGGATTTTTTTCTCTCTCTTTAACATTGAATCTGTGTATAATCTTAGTTAGAATACTCAAAAATCTCATAAATGTGTATAGTTCATGAAGTCTAATTTCTATGGTCCCGGGGACATGTGTATTCCTTTTGAGACTAAACTTTAGTGTTCTGACTCCTGTTTCAGCCATTTCTCTGGTCTATAATACATTCAGAATTAGAGGTTTTTTTTTTTTTTAAATTCTGATCTTTCTTTTCACAGTAAATAATTACACAATGAGTTAGAGCTCATTGCAAAAGTTAGGGGCATGGTATGGTAATCACAACCCACATTCACGTGTGCAAAACACTCTTACTGTCAGCTGTGAGAACTGGCTGCGCAACCACGGTTCTTCTGATTTTAGTGAAGAACCTCAGCGAGTATGCATGTTCTTGACCCGTGGTGAGGGTCACTGTCATTACCTCCCCAGGAGTATCGCTTTAGCAATCCTTTCTTTTCTCCTCCTCCTTGATCTCTTACTCTATCTGTCCATATGTGTCTTCATAATTTCTTACATAAGAAAAAACAAACTTGTATTTTTTAAAAAGCAACTACAGAACTCTTAAACTGAACTAAAAATGCTGGATGAAGGACAAATGTTTGGCTTCACTTAGATGAAGAACCTAAAAGGGTCAGATTCGGAAAATCAGGGTAGAATAATCACTAGGGAGTCCAGCTGACAAATAGAGTGAATTTGAAAGGGTGCAAACTTTAATCCATGCTGTGAATAAATTCCGGATCTGTAGTGCTTAGCATAATGAGTATAGTTAATAATACCATGATCATATTTTAAGTATACTTACCACATGTATACACATGCTCAGTTGTATATAGTGATGAATGTATTATTTTGACTTTGGTGAACAGTGTATAATATATACATATACCAAATCATTCATCACATTATCTATCTATCTATCTATCTATCTATCTATCTATCTATATATCTATCTATCATCTATCATCTATCTATCTATCTATCTATCTATCTATCTATCTATCTATCTATCTATCATCTATCTATCTACCTATCTAATTTTTTTGCATGTATGGGTTTTGCCTACATACACGTCTGTACACAACAGGCATGCAGAGCCTGTGAAGGTCAGAAGAGGGTATCAGATTCCCTGGAACTGGCATTATAGATGGCTTTAAGACATCATATTGGTGCTCAGAACCAAACCTAATCCTGTGGAGAGCAGTCACTTTTCTTAACTCCTGAGCCATCACTCCAGCCACTAGTACACATATTTTTTGTCAATCAATTATGTAAGGCTTTGAAAAGGCAAAAATATTAAAACAATGACCCGTAAAATTTCTCAAAAGAAACTCTCAAAAATACGTTTAAAAAGTTAAAGTGTTTCCACTTAAATATTGCACAAAGTGACCAGGTGAGCATCTTCCAATCACATACTCATGCCAAACATTGATTTAGAACTCTATGGATATTTAAATAGCCATATGAAGTTGGCATTACTGTTGTTTCCCTGTGGATATTAGCACAATATAAATAAATGCATAATTTTGCATGTATTGAGGAAGGTAGATACAATGGAATTTAGAGATTCAACATGGAACAGATATCTGGTTGAATCAGTAAAAATGATTCATTAGCAAAAGTAGAATTTGAAAGAAGGAAGCTGAGCAGTAATTGGCTAAACACTTTGTAAGTCCTAGTTCAATGACAGGAGCCACTTGTTACGTATTTTATAACTTTATTTTTAATTTATCTTGTCTTTTTCCTGATCTCTGAATCTCATCAAAAAATCAGAAATAAAAGAAGATGTCTGAATGTAATTAGAAGGGAACAAGTGTAAGAAAATTTAGGTGAATCATTTGGGTAGCCTACGAAGGTGGGCTTTGCCTTAGTAGGGACCAAAATTTCCAATAATTAGTGTTATCTTTTAATTTAGCTCTCAGATCTGTGTTCATT